>NC_064856.1:87479995-88128328 GCF_024139225.1 Suncus etruscus | reverse complement strand
AAATAAAATAAAGAAAAAGAGAAAGAGAAAAAAATGAAAGAAAAGATAGATATAGATATAGAAAATCCAATTTTCTAATTTGTTATATGATATATAAAAGATGTAATAATCTAGACACTGATGCCTATATTAGCTATAACCATTTCTCATTACATAATTATAATTGAAATGCTAGTGAATATTCTTCATGATTACTTAAATAATAAAATTTTCTTTGTGTGTGTCACTATACTTTTTTTCTAATTTTTTTGTCTTTACCTGCTTTCACTGGTTATAGCAAAAACTATTGACTGAGTGGTTTATAAACAAAAATCTCTGTTTATAAAAAATAAATTCTTTATTTAAATACCATGATTAACAATATAATCGTAGTTCAGTTTCAGTCATAACAAGATCACTCCCTTCAAAATATAACCTTCCCATCACCAATGCCCCCATTTCTTCCTTCCCCACCCCCTGCATGTATTCGAGACAGTCTTTCTAAATCCCTTACTCACTGAAATGTTATGATAGTTCTCAGCGTAGTTATTTCTCTAACTGCACTCACCACTCTTTGTGGTGGGCTTCATATCTTGAGCCAGTCCTTTTGGCCCTCAACTCTGGGAATTATTTCAATGCCTTTAATTTTTTAACTCCATAAATAAGTGAGACTATTTTCTCTCTCTCTCTCTCTCTCTCTCTCTCTCTCTCTCTCTCTCTCTCTCTCTCTTGCTGACTTATTTCACTCAGCATAATAGATTCCATGTACATTCATGTATAAGAAAATTTCATGACTTCATCTCTCCTGAGTGCTGCATAATATTCCATTGTGTATATGTACCACAGTTTCTTTAGCCATTCATCTGTTGAAGCACATCTTGATTGTTTCCAGAGTCGGAATATAGCAAATGAATTAAAAACATTAATATCAGTCCTGAAACCATAAGCTATATAGAACAACACGTAGGTAAAACACTCCAGGACAGTGGTCCTCAAACTATGGCCCATGGGCCACATATTGTATTTGTTTCTGTTTTGTTTCTTCATTGCACAATAAGATATATGTAGTGTGCATAAGAATTTGTTCATAAGTTTTGTTTTTACTATAGTCAGACCCTCCAATGGTCTGAGGGACAGTGAACTGGCCCCCTCTTTAAAAAGTTTGAGAACCCCTTCTCCAGGACATTGAAACTAAAGGCATCTTCAAGGAAGAAACAGCACTCTCCAAACAATTCGAAGCAGAGATTCACAACTGGGATTATATTAAGCTGAGAAACTTCTGCACCTCAAAGAAAATAATGCCTAGGATACAAAAGCCACCCACAGAATGGGAGAAGTGATTCACTCAATATCCATCAGATAAGGGGCTAATATCTAAGATATACAAGGTACTGATAGAGCTTAACAAGAAAAAAACATATAACCCCATCAAAAAATGAAGAGAAGAAATGAACAGTCACTTTTTCAAAGAAGAATTACACATGGCCAAAAGGCACATCAAATAACTCTTTATTTGTTTTGTTTTTATATCCTAATTGGTGATTCTCAAGGCTTATTCCTATTTCTTCACTCAAAATCACTCCTGACAGTACTCAGGGAACCAAATGAGATGCCAAGAACTGAATATAGTTGGTCACGGGAAAGGCATTTACTGTTTCTCTGGCTCCCAACAACAGAACTTCATTTTTTAGAATTCTGAAGCTGAGAAATATAAGATCGAAGCACCAAATGATTGGTTGATATTTAGGGCCCGCTTCCTGGTTTGAAGATGGTCATATTTTTGCTGTATCTTTACATTTCGGAAGGGACAAGCAGCTCTCTATGTTCCTTTTTATAAAAACTAATCTTATTCATGGAATTTTCATTCCCCAAGGGCTCCAAATTCCATCACACTGGGTATTAGGATTTAATATTTGAAGTTGGATATATATCCAGTTTATAACCATTTTCTAAATCCATAAAAAACATTACGTTGATTGTATCAGTAGTTCTTTCCAAGCTATAATCAACTCTTGATGACTTTTAATTCATTTTTTTTTTCTTTTAAAGATAGCCTTGTTTGTACTCTGGTTTATTCTACACCTACTATTCAGAAAGTGATTTATTTTCTAAATTGCTTAAAGGACCAGATTTCCTTAGTCATCCTGATGTGGAAAAAACACGTTTAATTTTAGAGGATCAGGGAGAGAAAAACTGAAATTTGTTTGACAAAGTTGTCAAACTACCAGAATTATGTGTCCTTGATCAAGATTCTCTTTGTTCTTTTGTTTTTTTATTTGAGAAATCCATATCATAATTATGACCTCTCTAAGTTTTTGCTAAAAATAAATGAAATCTGCATAGTATGATATAGAATGGCAACCTTCATATTAAATAACTAAGATGTTATACGATTGTCTTCATATAAGCAATTGTGTAAATCTTTCATTATTTAAAATGTGCCAGAGATTCTCTTGAAAAATATTCTTGTATATACTTGCTACATGTATGATTCTACTGTTTTGTTTTACATATGTTCTTCCTACAGTTATAACCAACTATCACTCCCCCTAGTATTTCCTTCACAAATCCTAGTTTAGGTTTCTTTTATAAAATAATAGTGAATAAATTTGTTTTGAATACATTTTAATTAGCAGCTATGTAACATTAAGTTTCCTCAAATTCAAATATGCTAAATGTTATGCTACTGTCCAATCTTCACAGTTTACAATAACACTTTCTATAAATTCTTTGTTCTACTGACATTAAGTGAAAAAATAACAGTTGAAACATAGTCAAATACTGTAGAAGACAAATTTTGGTCTAAAAGTTTTAAGGATTTGAAATAAAATAAAATAACTACTTAAATATGCTTGTGTACTAGTCTTATCAGTTTATGATTTTGTTATTGTTCCTTGTAAATGAAAAAAGACAGAAATAAAAGAAGGTTAATTTGATTTGGCATTGTGAATTACATAAACTTGTGTCTTATTTTAAAAATTAATATTATAATTAGTTTTGTTAAACTATGGGAGGACTGAACCAGATCTGGCCTTCTTGCCAACCCTCTGCCCCAGCTCTACTTTTTTTTTTATTTGTTTTTTGTTTTTTTTTTTTGTTTTCTGGGCCACACCCTGTGACACTCAGGGGTTAATCTTGGCTATTTTCTCAGAAATCGCTCCTGGCTTGGGGACCACATGGGACACGGGGATCAAATCATGGTTGTTCTTTGGTTAACCACGTGCAAGGCAAACACTCTACCGCTGACCCCCCAAGCTCTACTATTCTAACTCTGGTGGCTGCTAGCATTGCAGGTCCAAGCTTTCCAAAAGTACAGGACCAATGCACCTAAATCCTTTTTAGAGTTGGTTGATTGGTTGTATTTAGGTCACACCTAGTAGAGTTTAGGGCTAACTGCTGGTGTTATATTCAGGAAACACTCCTAAAGGGTTCCAAGGGCCATATGGTATGCTGGGATTAAACCCATGTCAGCCATATGAAAGGCCTGTGCTGTACCCACTGTAATATCACTCTGGTTCCTGCACCCAAATTCTTAGCCACACACTGCCAAGCTAAATTTTATTGAAAGAGCTGATAGACCCAAGCACTTTACTAAACATTATTAATTTATTGGTAATTTAATGGTGTGCACATTATAAATCAATATTTACATATAATTCATTAAGTGCATTCTAATTTCATAACAAATATAATAATACTGAATATTGAAAGAATTAGAGAATATGTGGATGGTGTGCTATTAGACAAGTAGTCACTGCCATTGTGTATTTTGGCCTTGAAGGCATTACCTCCAATCAAATTTTTTAAATTTTGTCTATAAACTGAAATATTTAGTTTTGAAAAGTGGTTCAGGAGAAGCAGGTATAATATAAGAATTTAAAAATCATGAAATGTAATATAAGAATATAAAAATCATGAAAGTGTAAAGGCTTGAAATAATTCATATTTAACTCCTATAGATTCTTTTAAATAGAAACATTTAGTTCCTTTATTTATGTCCATGTATT
This sequence comes from Suncus etruscus, assembly GCF_024139225.1. Classification (NCBI taxonomy): domain Eukaryota; kingdom Metazoa; phylum Chordata; class Mammalia; order Eulipotyphla; family Soricidae; genus Suncus; species Suncus etruscus. The sequence continues at coordinate 88,124,342 of NC_064856.1, read as the reverse complement.
AGCAATTCTATGATTACCCTAAAAATCCCATCTAAGATTTTTCTCCCCTATCCCCTTTGGTTTATGGTCCATATCTAGAGGTGTTCAGGTCTTCAAGCTTTGTGCTAAGATATCATTCTGAGAGGACTGGGGGGACAGACCTAGGGGGTACTGAATATAATTTGAATTTAATACATACAAAATGTGTAATCAGTTTTCTGTAGTATCTCTTTGAGGTGTCTGATATCTGGATTACTAATTTTAAAATTTTATTTGTTCACACTTCCAACATGCTTCTTTAACATAAAAAATGTCCAGATTGTATAATTTACATAATCTTACAAATATTTGGGCAATCATAAAATTTCACAACCATGTAATCTTAATACACTTTAAAAAATAAGTAGCCATTTGCTTTATTATTTTGCACATGTCCCTATTTAGGCTGGATATTTAGGGTTTCTTATAAATATAATGATCTTACTTGAAGTTCTTATTGCAATTGCACAAATAATTGTGTAGATGTTTTAGGTGCTTATATATTGACATGAGAGTCTCTTCCACTTGGTTGTTCTTTCTCATTCATTACACTTATATGTCCCTGTTACTGTAATTTTTTACATCATATATAATATTATTATTAAATGTTTCACGCAAAACTGAAGATGAAGCCCATTACAAAAACATATTGGAAAATGTCGTGATGACAATTTATAGGTTCCTGCACAATAATATTTATACAGAATTGTTGAAGTACACAACTTCTGGATAGTAGATACTTTTGAAGTAACATACTTCTTTACATGGGAGTTAACTGAAATTAGAGTTTTGATCTTGTGTAAATTCAGAAAAACACTTTAAAGAAGAAGCCAGAAACATGACAAGATGCTTTAAAATAATCTGTGAATTCTAGAGATCTAAACACTATTTACTTATTTTCCAACCTTACCAACTAGAAAATCAAAAGACTCATCACCCTCTTTGACCTGTGCAAAAGCCAAGGTTGCTATCTACAGATGACTGATTGTTACAACCATGACCAGGCAGTATGTATCCTGGGACCAATATAAAAGCCCTAGTCTAGGTTTTGGTCTACAATCTGTACAACAACCAAGACCTCTAATTCCAGAGGTCTGACTGAGACATTTGCAACAGAATGGGTCTTCTGGACCCATAACAAAGACTCCATCCTAGCCTCCATCCTAGGATCAGCGCAAGACCAAGACCACTAACTACAAAAGTCGGATTCAAATGACACTGAAGGAACAGAACTTCTAGAACTCCAAAGAAAGACTTCATCATAAGCTCCATTTGTAGCTACTGTTGTGCTTTTTTGTAGTGGGTGGCTTTGTTTTATTTGTTTGTTTTTTGGTGTTTTGGGGGTTTCTTGTTTTGAGTTTCTTGTAACGCTATTCTTTTTCTTTTTGTTCTTTTGAATTGATATTTATAACCTCTAGATGAACTCCACCCAGGTTTTTTTTTCTTTCTTTTTTTTCAAACAGAACCAAATAACTTGAATCATCTTGTTCTGCCTCATAAATTGAGGGGGAATAAAAAAGGATGGTACCAGGATCAAACAGTAGTATGAACACTGAGTATAAATAAAAATTGATCAGACTTAAACATCAAACCCAAAGTCAATGACAACAGAATTGATACCCAATCTACAACAAGCTATACACAGAGGGGACCTGTTACACTAGCAGTCCGGGGAGCAAAGAGGGAAGATAGAGAGGATGTATGCTGGGAACAGGGGTGGAGGAGGACAACACTAGTGGTGGGGATGCCCCTGATTCATTGCCACTATATACCTTAAAAATTACTGTGAGAAATTTGTAATTAACTTTGTTCACAATAAAACTTTTTTTTAAAAAATAAAAAAAAAAGAAAATCATTTAATTTATTCACGGATGTATATCTTTGAAACAGAATAGAATCTCATCTTAGTACTTACCTATTAGTTGATGTGCAAAAGAAATGGTGCAATAGATAAAGCACTTGCATTGCACACGTTTGAGCCAGGCTTGATTCCTGTCACTAGATTTTGTACCTTGAGCTCTGCCAGGAGTGATACCTGAGCACAGGGACAGAAGTAAGCCTTGAGTACAACTATGTGTGGTCCATATATGCCACCAGAAAAATACAAGTATTAGTTGAAATAATGAATAACTTGATGTTAGGATAAAATAATCTTACACAAAAGTGAATTATTACCGATATGTCTTATAAAAGATTCCTTAATAAAATTTAGGTCTCTTATTTGTCACACAATTATTAATACAAAGTAATGTTTTTCACCCAGAAGTAGAATGGATTGTTCAATTTTATTTGTTAAGAATGTGAAAAACCTCTAAATAAAAACAGAATTAACCAGAATGATTTTATATTTAGAAACAACCTGGGATGTTTTTTTTTTAGAATTTTATTCTGTTCCTCTGCTCTCAGAATATTTCCTTTGCCATGACAACAAGGGAATCAAAGTATTAAATGGACTTTTGTCTGAAAAATACAAATTCGCTTTCCATTTTTTTATATGTCCTTTCGTGCCATGTCAAAGACAAGGTATTCTTCAATGTGTGAAGTAGAAGAGAGAAAGCACTAATAATTATGCAGCCCTTGCATCATGACTCTCCTGGGAGGGTTTCAGTGGTATTAAGAAAAAGTGTATTATTCCTGTAAGTGAAAGTCTCTAAAAATTTATAGAGTAAATGTGTGAGAAGTGTGGTTGTTATCACAGTCCCAGATATTAACAGTCTCTAAGCTCAAATTCTTTGGTATAGAAACATATACTTCACTATATTTAATTATATTCAATATCCTTTTAAGGACTTGTCATTGTTAATGGAGCTAAATGACAGAAGCTTGTGACTTATAATCAATAAAATGCTATTATAGTTTTTGGCATGTTCAATCATGATAAGCACCAGGTACTATTTACCATGTCTTTTTAAATCCCAAGTAGACAGTTGTATATACGAAAATCATATCAGGAATGTGCTATTTTATTCTTACTAAAAATTCCTACTTGAATAACGAGCTTAGAAAAAAAAAGGGATGGCCATTAATTTTTGCTTTTTCCATCTTGTAAACACTTCTTGAAGGAAAACATACAATCTATAAATATTGAAGTAATTAGAGTTGATGTCTCTGTTACAATAAAGTATAATTTACTTTCTTCTGTGTAACAAAAAAGGTGTTAACCAGGATGAATGAAAGTACATAGAAATCCCGAGAGAAATTAGTAAAAAGAATTAAAATGCCAGTTTCTGATTACATATTTTTCATTAAATTTAACTGTCAATTGGTATAGAAAAATACCTGTCTGTAGACATAATATTATTTTAATGACAGTAGAGACATAATTTAAAAGATCAAAAACATTGCTAAGGTAAGTAATTTCAGCCTAGGGTATTCTTCTACAAAAATTATTGACAATAATTTAAAAAGGATGCCGTAAATGATAAAAATAAGAATCATGTGAAAATATGATATTTGTAACTGATGTTATTCTTTTCTCAAGTTCTCAAAATTAGAGATAACAGGAATATAAAATGAACTCAACGAAGCTTAACAAAATTCACTTGATTCCAAGCCAATAATGTTGAATAATAACTAATATTATACATATGTATTTGTATAGGTAGGAATACATACATATATATGTATGTATACATATGAATATATGTATAAATTATATTAAACATATTATATATACATTATATTATACATATTAATACATACCATATATACTTTGGGTTATATATTGATACATTACTGCAAATTCTTTTCCAAATAACATAGCTAATGATATTTTTGTGGATGTAACTAGATTACTTTTTATATATAATTTTAGTAAAGACTAAATAAGATTATGTATTTATTTGCTTGTTTATACTCATATATTTTTATTATTTAATAATATTAATTACTTTACTGAACCACTATGCGATACACAGATACAAAATTGTTCATGATTGAGTTTCAGTCATACAATGTCCAATATTCATACCTTTACTAGTGCACACAAATGTCTCTCTTTCCTCCCATCTTCCCCATATTCTCCCCTCCCTGCCTTGATGGCAGAGATTTTCTCCTACTCCTTCCCTCTCTCTAATCTTATCTTCCAACCCCCCCTCTTCCTTTTAGAAACTATGGTTAGCAATATTGTTATTAAAGGAGAATTATACATATCACTTTATCTTCTTTTATTACCTAGTTCTTGTTCAGAGTGATCATTTCCAATGTAATTGTCATAGCAGTCCTTTTTCTGACCTAACCGCATTCCCTCACGTAATATCAAGTTTCCATATGCAGAAGCGCTGTGGGTTTATTTCTGGATCTGTTGTCAAATATAATCCCTGGCTGGTTTCAGGGGACCATATGCAATATGAAGTTTGAACCCTGTCAGATGCATGCAGAGCTATTTGCCATGCAATCTAAGAGTCCCCATTAGATAAGGTAAGCTTCAAAGCAAAGCATAAACTGGTAGAAATGTATTAGAAGGTAAAATTGCTTCCTTTTGTTTTAGAATATTTAATTTTATGTTTTGCATATTTAGAAAGTGACTTAGATCTCCAGTGGGCTTTGTGAGTTTGTACTGGTGAGGGCAGTGGGAGGGAGGGGCTAGGGAGAGAGTAGTGATTTAAACCTGATTGTGAAGGTGTCTTGAAATTACTTTCTTATTATATTTTCCAATGTTACACCGAAAGTAGAATTATGGTGCTAAATGAGGTATCCAATGTTGAATGCAGACTTCCAAAGAGACCATAATGAAATGAGGACAGCAGAAATTCATTTGACGTACTGAAAGAATAAAAAAACATGAAGTAATCAAGACATGTGGAATAAATCATTGTGAAATAGTTCATTACAGAGTGAGATTAGAAATAGTACAGAGAGTAAAGTACTTCCTAGCTTGCACATTGCTGACCCTGACTTGATCTCTGCCTACATATATCTCTTTGAGAATTGCCACAAGTAATTCATGAGCACAGAGTCAGGAATAAAATCAGAACATGATCAAATGTGCTCAAATTCTTCTGTTCTGAAAAAAAAGAAATATTACTTTGAATTGTGCCTACCTAGATTAATTTCCTCAGTTAACTATATTTTATTATGTGTTGCATTTGTATATATATATATATATATATATATATATATATATATATATATATATATATATATATATACCTTTGTATAGATGGGAGGCTTGGCAGATAATAGAGCTGGTAAGATGCTTGCTTTGCATATGGTTGACTATTTCTATCCCAATATATCAAAAGTTCCCTGGACCTCAACCAGGACTGAGTACTGAGCCTGGAGTAAGCCATGAGCACTTCTGGGTGAGACCCCAAACAAAAGGGAAGAGCAAGAGAGAGGGAATAATTTTTAATATTAAGTTATAATGGAAACTTAAAACCAAAAGAATATAAACATATAAACATAAAGATGAAAGATATCTTAAAATTATTTGCTTAACCTAGATGTTCTGAATTGCTTAAGAGTCCAAAGTTTATAAGCATTCAAATGTTATTTTCAATATTTTAGAAAGTCTAAAAAATAATAAATTACCATTTATTATTATATTAAGCCTAATAGACTTAATATAATTATAGCACAGTATTGTGAAATTATAGCACAGTATTGTGAAGGTTATTTCCTCCTTCTGCAAAGTTATGAATGTGTCTATAATTCATAAGGTGGTCTTTTAATTAGACTAGAGAACCAAAATAACTGCCTCCTAATCTATGTAAAACGAAGCGCTATCATTTAATTCAAGCACAAAATAGCAAGAAAATTTGAACTAAACTCATAGGGATTCATTAACCTCATTGAACCATAACTTCTTCTGTGAACCTTTGTCACCCTACTATGTAAGAGAGAAATTTAAGATGAGGAATAGTAAACTTACTCAATAGAACAGAATTTTATATGGGAGGTGAAATTGTATATTGGATTTCCTGAATTCCAATAATTTTATCATTTACTTTAAAATAATATTTATACATCTGATCTAAATAAGCCAGTTCACAAAATTATAAATTTATTTTATAGATATGTTGTATTCTTTCTCTTAATTAAAATTTAGTTATATATTGCAATCATTTTCTATTTAAAAATATAAAATTTCATTCAAAAAAGAAAACACATATATAACTAATGCAAGTACTAAACTCACTAACATGTATAATTAAGAAATTGGTGAAAGACAGTTAAATAGTAGTTCGATTCTGCCAACAAAATATTCGTGTGCATGGTACTATACATAAGCAATAGTGTCTATGTATCATATATACACAATTTTATCACACATATTTATCATTCTGACACCTGTTGTGATAGTGAAAATTATGATCTAGTGCCACACACTATAATAGAAAATTCAGATCATATTGCTCCAGACAGATATTTTACATTTTCTTTTTCATCTCCCTCAAAGAAAATTTATTTTTTCTTCTATATCACTATAACTAAAATTTAAAGGCATTATAGATATAAATATATATCTGAATCATCATTTATTTTCTAAAGAATAAGAATAGCACTTTGCATTAAATTCTCACAATAAAACTTTTTAAAAGCTACAATGTATAGTATTTAACATCAATATTAAGAAGATAAAACATAAAACAAAACAAAAGGGCCATCCACAAAAGAATAATAAATGTTTTAATTTGTAATAATTTCAAGAAAAATTTAATAGCAAAGCAAATTAAATCAAAGTTAGTTTTATAAATTTTTATTACTGGCTTTCACTCACAGAAGTAAAGGAAAACTTTTGAATGTTATTGTCATTCAATGACCCGTTTTCATTAGGTGAAAGCTGAATGTAATTTTCACTGACAACATTATTAACATATAGATTCACTAAAGATTTCATAAAGTCTAAAATGAGATTGAAACTTTCAGAATTTTATGAATATGAATACTACTATTAATATGAACTATGTCATATATAAACATGCTTACAAAGGATTAAGTAATAAAATGATTTACCAAGTACATTTTTGGTTTCATATAGCCTTTGTTTTATGTTAGGCAGTTTACTGTTATTAATGCTATTATTATCTTACAGTTATTATCTTCTACTAAAATTATTTTACTACTATTATTATTTTAGTATATTTTAGTATTTTTAAGGTAGAAAATTATTTGTGATTAAGTTTTACAGTGATCCAATACAAGTGTCTTCACAAATTCCCATTAACAATTCACCTTAACAATATACTCAGTTTCTTTACATCTTTTCAAGCTGCCTTTATGGCAGGCATTTTTTCTTCTTTTTTTTTGTTGTAGTATTTCTAGCCTTTAGGTGCTGTGTTGATAATACTGTTGCTTAGAGGGTATCCCAAACGGCCCCAAAACACAATGAAGTAGAGAGATCGAAAGAGATCAATGAGCACTCCTATGATCACTGAAGTAGTTGTCACAATAATCAATATTTGGAAGCAACCCAAGTGTATTGATATAATTTTTGCAAAATATATCTATAGAATAAAATTTGAAATTTCTGAGTTCCATTTTATACAATAAATAAAACAGGGTTATAACTTGTCATATTTATAATGTTAATATTTATAATTATTTGTATTTTCAAAAATTTAAGTTATAAAAATTTTGTTTCTTTGAGCACTTTTTACTAAAATTGAGTTGAAAGACTTACTATATACCTCTGTTCTACATAGTTTTTCTTTCAATATTATAGAGAAAAGTGGTATATTTGTGGTCATCTATAAACCCACATTGATACGTACTTATTACTTAAAGCTCATATTCTACATTAGAGCTAAATCTTGGTACTATAGAATGTGCAGATAAGTGTATAATGACATGAATTCACAATTTTAATGTTGCAAAGAACAATTTCATTGTCCTAAAAATCCTCCATGCTCTACTAGTTTATCTATTCATCTAATCCAGTGGTCCTCAAACTATGGCCCACGGACCACATATTGTATTTGTATCTGTTTTGTTTCTTCATTGCAAAATAAGATATATGCAGTGTGCATAAGAATTCGTTAATAAGTTTTTTTACTATAGTCAGACCTTCCAATGGTCTGAGGGACAGTGAACTGGCCCCCTGTTTAAAAAGTTTGAGGACCCCTGAATTCTAACCCATACAACCACTGATCTTTGTACTGTCCTCAGAAATTTACATTTTTCCAGAATTTTATACAGCTAAAAATTTTAGTATTGAAATAATTTTCATTATGTTAAAGATATTTTTTCATAGCTGAGTAACAATTCATTGTCTAAAGGTACCATAATTTATCACCTATCGAAGGATGTCTTAATTGCTTGCAGGTTTTAGCAGTTACAAGTAAGTACACTATAAATATCTAATGATAGTTTTGAGGTAAAGATGTTTTCATCTCATTATGGTAAACACCAAGTAGCATGATGGCCAGAAGGAAAATGATTTCTAGTATGCATGGATCATATATGCTTAATTTATTTTGAATTTTAATGAAAATGCTGTTCAGTCATTTATCAAATAAGTATTTACAGTGTGGTGGCAATATTTTAAATAATAAAGATACACATGAAAAGGCATAACATATTAGTGCTTCAACACAATAACTGCTATAATTTAACATATCTTATATTTTTTCAAATGGAAGTGAGTAGTATTTGCTATAAATAGCTTTTTTAAAAAAAGTTCCAAATGAAAAAAACACTCCAAATAGATATAACATGAAGAATATGGAATATGGAATATCACTAAGAAGTAATGATCATCATATTAAGCTCTTAAAAATTTACCTAGATAAGTAGAGAAAAACTTCCTAGATTTATAAACTCAGAATTAGTATATAAATTTATATATAGATGATAGTACATCTAGATGTAAAATCATCATTATATTCAGATATATTAAAATTATGATTTTGGAATATGATAAAAGAAGAACATAGGACAATGAGAAAGGATCTTGTCAAAAAACTCCTTAATATTTTACTGTATTTGAATGTAAGGTAGATGAAAAAGTCAGGAAACCCATCTTAGGTTGAGAACAGAGGACTAATAAAACTATAAAATGGGGTGGGGGGCAAAGTGATAGCACAGCAGGTAGGCCATGTGGCTTTCATCTGAGTTCAATCCCATATGGTCCTCTACATCTGCCAGGAGTGATATCTGAGTACAGAACAAGGAATAAACAGAGTGTCATTGAGTGTGGCCCCAAAACTATCTCCCCTCAAAAAAATAAAAAACAGCAATGGGGGGGGGGGAATTAAGCTGTGTCATATTGTATTTAGTCAAATTTAAAAATAATTTACTATTTCTAGTCAAAAATAGATTAAAATCACCCAAAAGTTTCTTTGAAGTAATTAATGATTGAGGACCTTTTTCTTTTTCTTTTTATAATAAAATCAGTATCTGTCTTTGGGTTTACCTGTATATTGAGTCTTCTCTATTTTACAAAATTTTGTTATTCTTATACTCTTTGGTTATAGTTAAATTTTATTTCTATAATGTTTATTATTTGTAACTTTTAGCTTAAAGTATACAATCTTTTTTTTTTTCAAAAGCAATGCAGAGTTTATTTCCTCCAGAGCTCTGAGTTTCCACCAACCACCTGGCGGGGCAGGCTGTGGTCCAAGAGAGGAACTCTGAGCTATGTCGTCCCTAGATTCTTATAGAACTTCATATGATAATGAGATTACAAATTCAAGCATTTTCATAGGTTCACATAAGCATTTCAGTTCAAACTATCCAATAATGTTAACAGAAAAAGGGCCCAATCTCCTAGTTCCCCAGTTGGCGTGATTTACTATAGCCCCTTTTCCGGTGGTCTTTTGGAGCTATGTCTGGTATTCACATCCTGGTGTCTGTAAGATAATGAGGCTTGTAACTCCAGATGTTCCTCGAGAGCGCATTGACATGGCAGGGATGGAGGTCCTCAGAAAGGCTTGGCTAGGGAGCCTGGTGTCCTATTTTATAACCTTAAATCAGGAATAACAGAGCTAGAAACAACTTTAACCTTTACCTGTTTTCTATACTTCACACACACACACACACACACACACACACACACACACACACACACACACACACACACACACACACACAGCTGCCTTTTATCTCTCTAGGCCAGCCAGCAGCTCACAAGCATCAGTGAGTTGTTTGCTGTCCAGCAAACAGAGCCTTCAAGGACATGGTTTGTGTGTGACCAGGCTTTTGTGGATTTGGAAATCAAGTTAAGAGAAGTAAAAATCAACTGAGCAGAAGCTAACAACATGGTTAATTCTATTCAAATCACTCTATTACCTACACATGTACTATCTAATAAACTTATAAAATTATTATTACTTAATAAAACTATAAAAATATACAATCTTAAGCACAAATGAAAGAAACAATATAAACAAGATAAATCACAGAAGGACATTTATTATCTTACATAGCTAGAATATCTGGGAACATAGATGGACTAACATAAAACTGTATCAGAATCTTCCAAGAAGCTTTTGGGCATTCTGTTAGTCACTGCTTCCTTATCAACAGTAGTTTCTCATATAATAAACCAGATGGTCTTAAACCTAGTCTAATCCAGATCTCTGTTCAGTAGGTAAATCAATGTCAAGAGAACTACACACTTCAGGGAAAGTTAAAGTTGAAAATTGGCCAAAAACATTCAGAGCTTATAAAAAGTTCAAGATGAGAATATATAGGGCAATTTGTTTTTAGCCCAGTTTGCGTCACATAATAACCCTTTGGGAATGAAGGAGTCATCTGCTGCCCCAACACTATACAGGTGACTTTCTAAAAGTAGGAGGAATTGTGTTACTTATAGAGAAATGGTAGAGGCCAGAAAAAGACCAAAATAATCATTGCTAAGGAAATTAGCACAACTCTAGGTACAACTTTTTTGTTGTATAGATTCATATGGCTGTTGAATTATTTCTTATATAGGTTATACATTATATAAGTTAGCTAACTGGAACACTATAAAGCTCTTTATCAAATCATTAAAAGAGAACTTGTATCGTGTTCATTATAAAAAAAGACCAAATATTTTCAACTATAATTTGTAATAAAATATTTTAAAATATTTCAATTATAATTTAAATATGTTCAACTATTTTCTTATTTTTCAAATGAAAGCAAAGAATTTTAAAATGTGGAGACCTGTATTTTTCAAGTTTTATAATAATACTACTTAGCATATTAATAATTAAATTACAGCCATAAAATATTTAAACAGCAGAATTATATCTACAACAAAAATAAATCAGTCACTGGTTTTAAAGAAACATTGTTTCTTTTGAACTTATGACATATTTATTAGAATTATTTTTCATTGAGATTTAATCTTCATAATTTTCATAGAAGTTCTGTTCATTCTTTAGATAAATTTTGTCATGTATCAGCTTAAGTTATGACCCTAGTATATTTGTTACCTTTTTAAATTTTGGATTCATGCTAATTTAGTTAATTTATAAATCAAAAGTTGGTCTTTGCTAATATCTAATAAGAGAAATTATAAAACACTGGAAAGTAAAATGCTTATCTATCAGATTACAGTAATCAATAACCAGTTGATAAAAGCATTACACTTATATAATTATAAAAATAATATTTATTATGCATTATATTATATTGATATAGTTTATATATGTATTATAGAATTATATTATTTAGGTTATATATAATATATCAATATTATAAATGATATTTATTGTTTATTTAATAATATATTTATCATTATATTTATTATAATATAATTATTTTATTACTGTAGTACTTAATTTGGTTCCATAGCAGCAGTATTCAGAGTTTACTTCTAAAGGACTCAGTGAACTTTATGGAGTGCCAGGGATTGAACCGGAGTTGTCAGTTTACAATGAAAAAAGCCTTGTACTATTGCTTGATTTAAAACTTTACTATATTTCCAGCTCTTGTAATACTTATTCTTTTTAAAACATAGAAGAGAATGGGCCAGAGAGATAGCACACCTGCAGGGCATTTCCCTGTCAGCCAACATGGGACCAACCGGAGTTCAATCCCCAGCAACCCATATGGTTCCTGGAGCCTTCCAGAAGTAATGCCTTGAGCTCAGTAGGGAGTGACCCAAGAATAAAACAAAACAAAACAAAAAAGTTAAAGAAGGACCAGGGTGTTAGCACAGCTGGAAGGGCTCTTGCCTTGCTTATGGCTGACCTGGGTTCCATCCCCGAAATCCCAAATGGTTCCCTGAGCCTGCCAAAAGTGTTTTCTGAGTACAGAGCAAGAGAAACAACCCCAAATTGCCACAGGTTGTGACCAAGGGGAAAAAAAAAGTATGATAATGGCACATAAAGAATGCAAATTAATAGTATGTATGTTGTGCTGCGGTTTGGCATGATAGGTTTAAGGGAAAAAAATCACATTAATATCTTATAAAATATAATAAAAGACTAATTTTTGCTAAGAAAAGAAGTTATTTGAAGAAGTTTGTTTAGTTTTGTTCAGTACCTAAAATAAGGAGTTGGAAGAAACAAATAAAATGTAATAAATATTTGAATAATGTTGTTGCCATACTCTATTGGTTTATCTATACAAGAAATAGGTTGGTAATCCCTCTAGTTTTAAAAACTATGAAAATCAATTTTTAACCTATGTTTCTGGAAACTACACTGCATTTTAAAGAGGAATAAGCAACAGGAAACCATGGCACCTGCACACAACTACAATCTTTAAGACCTCCTAATTATTCCTGAGGGCAAGTTTTGGCTAGCAGACACTCAAGTCTCATGCTATACATTTATCATGCTGCAAGATATTATGTTTGTTTTATAGAGCTATGTTCAAAGAAGTTTCTGTTGCATAGATACTTAGATTGCGGTGCCCACAGAAGTGACCTTAATCGTGTATTCCTGTTTTGCTTTCTCTGCTTCTCTTTACAAAACTTTCTCTTCCTTTCAATTTGTTACGAGATTCCATTTCTCAAAAATTTTTGGCATCAAATCCCGTGTTAGATTCTTAATGTTTAAAAAAAAAGAAAAAAGTTAGTGATTTTTTATCGCTAAAAGAATTAGAATTCTGTCAATGTGTTGTATTATTGATAAAAAAACATTCCCATACATTTAAATAGTTTGATAAATATTTCTAGTTAAAAATATGAGCATGAACCATGCATTAGATACCAATTATTTTATTTTATTTTAAATGTCCTTGTAAAGTTTTACATTTTAATCTAATTTTCGAACTTATGCAACTAGTAAGCATTTAATATGAATTATTTTACACATAGATATTATATTAATACCCATACTATTTATTAAAAAATGGATAAAGATTTTATAGGAGGTAAGGTTCTTGCATGTGGTCAAACTTGGTTCAGTTAAATCAAAACTACATATGCACTACCAGAGTGATTTCTAAGCACAGAGTCAGGAGTAAGCTCAGAGCATGGCCATGTGTAGATTTTTTTTGTTTTTGTTTTTGTTTTTGGGCCACACCCGGCAGTGCTCAGGGGTTTCTCCTGGCTGTCTGCTCAGATATAGCTCCTGGCAGGCATGGGGGACCATATGGGACACCAGGATTCGAACCAACCACCTTTGGTCCTGGATCTGCTGCTTGCAAGGCAAACACTGCTGTGCTATCTCTCCGGGCCCATGTGTAGATATTTTTATCATTTATCTTCACCTTTTTCCCCCTTTAACATTAATATATTGATTATGTATTCTTCTAGTCCTACAGTGATTATAAAGAAAACCATTATTGTTAATATTGTACTATCAGCACTATTTTATTGTTATCAATCTAAAACTTACTAAGGTAGAACTTATTAAAAGAAATATTTCAAATATATCTCATTACTCCAATATTTTAGGAATAGAGAGATACTAAACACACACAAAAAAATACTTGCTTTGTATGTAAAGGACCTGGATTACTTATCAAATCCCACATGGTACTTTAAGTACCACCTGAAGTGATTTCTAGAATGTAGAGCCAGAGAAAACCCTGAGCATTGTCTCCCTCTCCCATCATAGACATAAGTAAAAGGACCTGTGGCATATATACACTGTGGAAAACTACTAAGCTATAATAAAGGTAAAATCAAGCAATTCATTGTTACATTTATGGAACTAGAGGGTATGATGCTGAATGAAGTCAGAAAGAGAGAGAACATTATAGAATATGTCTCATTAAGACATAAAATAAATTTTATAATGTTATGATACCTAATTACAAAAAATCTGAGAGTTGGCCTAAAGACTTTTTAACAAGAAGGTGTAGTGGATTTAAGTGAATTTCCAGGCATTGGTGATTCTCTGAAGTTCAATATGGTGGTGGAATATTTTATGCCTTAACCTTTTTTAACAACAGTATTATAAATCATGGTACTGTAACTGTATTCTATATAAAAGTAGAACATTCACTCCCTTTTTTAGTTATCCCATGAAATAAATTTCACCATATTTCTTAGCCTGAACAGGAAGTACATCATAAGAGTTCACAAATAAGTATTATTTTCTTTTTTCAGTAAACATGAAAGAGCCAAAACAATGAAATATAAACAACTCAGACAATATAGCTCTAAATTATACACTTGTTCGTTTTTTGCAATAACTTTATTTCCCTCAAACCACTCTTAATAAATAAATTTCATCACTTTAATGTCTAAAACTGTATAAATGTTTACAATTACTGTTTGCTCCCTTGAGACTTTCAACCTCTACCAAAGGAGGTGAAGTTTTAGTACATGGCTTAAATCCATTGCAAAGAAAAATTTCTGCTGACTGTGGTGATAAATCACCATATTACGACCATCAGGGCATTTAATTTGTATCTAAAATCAATTGGGACTTGCTGAGGCAAAAAATATATATATTGTCAATAAAAAAATAAAACCTCTGAATATTCAACTTTAGTGCAAGATGAGCCATAAGTCACCTTGATAGCTAAGCAAAAATTTATGGTTTGTAAAAACAAACAAATTATAACAAAACTGATCTTCGACATTAACACTAAGTTTTTTAGGTTGTTCTGGAGTAAAAATATCAATTATCTTTGCTTATAAAGAGATATAAATTTATGTTAAAACTTTTTAGAGAAGTATTCAAATTTGTGCTTAAAAATATGGAGTAACTTTGGAAGAATATCACCTTTGCACACTGTAACTTGTAATAGTCACAACCTTCTACTAGGTAAAAATATCTACCACAAATTATTGATTATTTTTTTGGGGGTCACACCCGGCAGCACTCAGGGTTTCTCCTGGCTCTGCGCTCAGAAATTGCTCCTGGCAGGCTAGGGGGACCATATGGGATGCCAGGATTCTAACCACCGACCTTCTGCATGCAAGGCAAATTCCTTACCTCCATGCTTTCTCTCCGACTCCAGACTATTGATTATTAATTCACCTACCACTTCATCAGTGTATTCAAGTACAATGTAAAAGAAGCTTTTGCTTTTTATTTTTTATTTTTGTTTTGTTTGTTTTTGGGCCACACCAGCGGCTTTCAGGGGTTACTGCTGGCTCTGTACTCAGAAATCACTCCTGGCTCAGGGGACCATATGGGATACCAGGAATGGAGCTCAGGCCCGTCATGGGTTTGCTGTGTACAAGGCAAATGCTCTACTGTTGTGCTATCTTTACAGCCTCAAGTTTCTGCCTCTTCAAAGGAATATTATTAGTAGATGATTTATATAAAATTCTGCCACCATTGTAGCCTGTACTAACTGACAGAATACCAGAGGAAGAGCTATGACCTATTATTGGCTAGAGAAAGACAAATTGACAAATGAGGAAAATATCTAGGTTTCAATTTCTTGCAGAATTTATAGTTGAATAAGAGATATTATTGGGAATATCTATAAACTTGAACACTAGTAACAATGCAGAAAGTCATGTGGGATTAAGTGAGCTAAAATGTAGAAAAAGAATTGTTACATGTATTTGATAATTTTAACTTATTACTTGTGAAATTAGTGGCATGGAATAATTACTATGCTCACACAACCTGTAGGTCTGAAATTCAGAAAATATTATGCTGACATTTTTGTAAGTATCCTATTGATACGTTTGAGAGCTACCCTTTTGATTGCTCTCAAAATTCAGCAAGGCTTCATCATCCATAAACTTAATAAGATGGAATTTAATTGAAGTATGGCTCAGACATATTTAAAAATAGTTGACTATGGAGCACCAATAATAGTTTATTTTCAGGTGGTCTTACTTAGTGTTCCTATATCAATACAGGTGGTTGTCCAAGAGATAGTGATTAAAAAGAACAAAAGTGAAGGTGAAGTTAGGTATTGTAACTTTTGAATGTTCCATTAGACATAAGACCAATAACACTTCAATGTGAGAGAAGAATATAAACTGAAAAAAATATGAACAGATAAAGATGGCCAGAAGACTTCTTGGTAGTTGATGTACATTCTCATGGGGGGGTGTTGGGGCACTCCTGGCGATGATCAGGGGTTACTCCTGGCTATGTGCTCAGAAATCACTCCTGGCTTGAGGGACCATATGGGATGCCGGTGATCAAATCGAGGTCTGCCCGGGGTCAGCTGCATGCAAGGCTAACACCCTACCAATGTGCTACTGCTTCGGCCCCATTTACATTATTATTACACTACCTGACATATAGAATATAGTCAGTTATTAGAATTGCTCAGATTGACAAACCTACCAAGACTTCAGTTATCAACTACAAGTTCATGGATCAGTATGATAAAACAATTTTAGTCATCTGGTTACAAAATGAAGAATTGGGTATCTATTCTGTTGTCATTACTTTGGGTTTGGTGTTCAAGTCTGATCCTTCCCCCCCTCAATTTATGAGACTGAATGATTCAAGTTATGTGATTCTGTTGGAGATAAAAAGGATAATAATAGGAAAAGAAAAAAATTGGTAGCAACTACCAAAAAGATAAAATGCACCCAGCAAAAAAGGTCACCAAATAATAACCACAAGAGTGAAAAAGAAAGAAAAAAGTGGAAAAAAAAAAGAAAAGGAAAGTAATATCAAAAACAAACAAAACAAAACAAAAATAAAGAGGGAGTGCTGGTGTGGTGGGGTTTTGTGTTCCCCATTTTTTTTTTTTTTTGCATAGACACAGTAAGTATTGGGAAGAATGGGAATTCCCGTGGCCTAAGAGATTCCGGGTTTCTTGAAGCATACCGTCATGGGAACAACCTCTGGCTCCATACATACTCATTACCACTTCCCAAGGGCTTTTTTGTGGTGCCAGGAAACTTTCCTCTCAGTTGTGGATGAGAAAAACAGGCCACTGTAGCTAGAGATCTTGGTATTTGCGCAGGTCATAGGACAAGGTCTAGGATAGAATCTTTATGGTTCTAGAAGTTCTGTTCCATCATTGTTGTTGTGCTCAGTCTTCTGTAACAAGTGCTCCCTTCTTTTGCTCAGTCCCTAAGCGGAAACCTAGGATACTATGGTTCCAAAGGTTCTGCTTAATCTCTTTTGTGAAAGTTGGGCCTCTGTCATAAGAGATCTTGATTTTTGCAAGAATCCTAGGCTACAGCCTAGGGTAGGGTTTTCCTTATTGGTCCCAAGGTAAATTCTGTCCATTCACGGTTGTCAAAGTCAGTTTTCTGTAGTTAGTGCTCTTGATTTTTGCACAGATCAAAGGACGATACATCTTTTGATTTCCACTTACTGTTAGGTGATGTGCTAGGACACCTGGTCTTAGATCAAGTTGGTGCCAGAGCTATGTTAGAACAAGCTATAAAGTGAAGACCAGTTATACTAGTATTCTGGGGGGTAAAGGAAGGAGATATGGGATGCATGCTGGGAACTGGTGGAAAGAGGACGACACTGGTGGTGGGAGCCCCTCATTCATTGTCACTATGTACCTTAACTATTACTGTGAAAGATTTGTAATGCACTTTGGTCACAATAAAAATGTATTAAAAAAAGAACTAGATTATGGGAATTGTTTGGTTGTTATTATTTTCTCTTTAAAACAATGAAGAATTTCCATGACTATCTTTGGGTTTCATAATTTGCTTGCTATTTGTAATACTCTATAAGTATTTTAGAATTATAAATATGATTTTAGAAATTATTATAGATGAAATACAACTTAAATTGTATAAAATGAAGACATAGAACAGAATTATTTTTGTTATTCTGATGCTTCTGTCTTCTGATATGAATTATTTTTCAGGTAATGTGGTAATATGGATGATATCATAGGATATCCAAACTTCTTTGTGCATTTTTATTGAGTCTTTACTATATAGCCAAGATCAACTCATTTTTTATCAGCATCATGAAACTTCATCTCTCACTCATCTCTGAGGACAGATTTATTCAACATTTCTCCGAGCTTTAACTTTTAAATGGCATGATTAGGCTCTCTGATATGTGCGTGCAGCCAACTTTGAGTCATTTTTGTTAGCATTTAATGGTTATGATCTGAGAGGCCATCCCAAATTAAAAAAAAATACTATTGGTCTTTGAAAAATACAAAAAATTTGGATATTTCCTTTAAGAAACAAGGAACAGCAGATTAGGGGAAGTTATTGCTTTACAATATGGTTAAATAGTATATTTCCACTTCAGTTGAAATGGAAACACTTCTGAACACTTGATTTTGAGAATCTAAAATGAAAAACACTAAGTTGAATTAACACCAAAGATGTGAAACTTCATTGTTTCTCACTAACACTTTTATTTTGATTGTTTGACATACTGCCTTTTATCAGCAGTCAATAAGCATTATGATTAATAGCTCTTCTCTCTTATGAAACTAGGTAATAAAATAGGAAATTATTAACTTTTTAAGGCCTAGAGCATTAATTAATATCAGAAAATTTAATTAGCATCACTTAACTAAATGGTATTCATAATAAAATCAGAGAAAAATGCAGATTAGATAAGATTGGAACTCACATGTCCAAGGAAGGTAAGACTTGATTAATATATGTTTAACTTGCACATTTTATATCTTTTATTCATAAAAGGAATATCTCGGCAGCACTCAGGTGCTCAGGGGTTACTCCTGGCTCTATGCTCAGAAATTGCTCCTGGCAGACTCAGGGGACCACATGAGATTCTGGGATTTGAACCACCAACATTCTGCATGAAAGGCAAACACCTTACCCCCATGCTATCTCTCCAGCACTTGGTTTAACATCATCTATCATATATGTTCTTTATAACAGTTGACTGTTAAATTCATTCATCTATTATAATAATCATACCTCTATTTTGAGAATTTTTCTGATACCAAGGTCTTATTTTCAGGAAAAAATACACTTTTAATCTAAGAAATTGGGCAAAGTAAATCCATTACATATTTCTTTAAAAAAAAAAAGTGTAGATTGGGCAAGAGAGACAGCACAGGGTGTTTGCCATGCATTCAGCAGACCCAGGACTGACGGTAGTTCAAATCCTGCCATCCCATATGGTCCACCACGCCTGCCAGTAATGATTTCTGAGCACAGAGCCAGGAGTAACCCCTAATCGCTGCTAAGTGTGGCCTCAAAATCAAATTCAAACAAAAAAAAAACAAACAAAAATGTGTAGAAAAATAATGATCTCACTCATATATAAGACTGAAATATTTACAATATGTTTTTAACAAAGACTAAAGGAACATAAGGGAAAAAGTGATCCACATAACTGAGTTGGGGTTGAGGAAGATTATTGTGGCACTTGGTTATAGGGACACAAAAAGAGGAGTACATTTGTGATTAATATGGCACTGGACTTACACACACGGTAAACCAGTAATAATATGTAAACCACAAAGACTGGACAAAACAATAATCCCACAATAAATGATTAATCTTGCTTTGCTTAAAATATATATTTCTCAGACATTCCTCTTAATGTATTTTATTTTTTCCTTATTCTTGCTTCTATTGCAGAAGATATTTCAATTAAATTGATGTCACTATTTCAAAAAAATGTATTACTATGCTTCATTCCCTTGAAAAAAGATTTTTATTTAGAAGATAAAAATGCAAGTAATTAACAAGTGTGAATATTAAAAAATGGCTAGTGGAACTAGAAAAGATAGACTGTTTTGAGGTGGGCATTATTATTAGCTCTATTTAGTGACTATAGTACTGATCCCTGATATGAAAGTGAAAAGACAGACGCTTTTGACATTTGAAAGAAATTGCTCAAAATATCACAGACTGACAGGTGGGAGCTATTGGCAAAGAACAATAAAAGCAAACATAGATGCAATTGTTTATTTTCCAAAACCAGGAAAGAAATGTTATCTGCCTTAGCATTAAACACGCCGTATTAATTAAACTACATTTAAATGTGATCCGCCAGTGGGATGCAATGATTGGAATTAAACTGTTAAATATAATTTCATATTATCTTCCCTGTTAAATATAATTTCATATTATCTTCCAATTCATGTACCTAGTAATTTAAGAATTTTTGTTACAAAAAGTAAGCTCTATGATTAGAAAATTTACTAAAACACAATGAGTTTTTTCTTTATATTTTAAAGTACGTTAGCTCTTACTATATTAAACAATTACCAGAAAAATATTCTAATTTGCCTGACAGGGACTCTATGTATGCTAACTTTGAATGCAGTAACCATGACAAGAATGAATGTATATTTTAAAATACACATATATCTAGCTATATTTTAATTAGAAGTGCAATAATTTACCATTAGTCTCCAATATCATACAATTAGAGTTTCACTCTTTTGTATATGTTTAAGCCTCTCTGGATCAACATCAAAATAATGTGCCATCACATTATCAAAATGAACTATTTTTTGTCAAGAAACAAAAATTTTATTGTCCGTATATAAAGTTTTATTGTAACACATCAGTCTTCATCATTTGACCAGTCTTCTTCATCAATCTCTGCTGTCTGTGATTGCTTTTTTTTTTACTTTGCCACTTTTTATTCCCCTCACAATTTTTAATATAATTTTATTTTGATCATAGTGGCTTACATATTGTTGACAATAATATTTTAGGTACATATCAACATAATATCTGGGGGATTCCCATCACCGAATTATCCTCCCACACCTCCGTTCCATCCTCCATCCAATATCTTCCTCCCTCACCCCTGGGGCTGCTAGAATACGTGGTCCCCTCTGAGCCTAGTTTACTACTTAGTGGTCCTACACCTCTTTTGGTCTTGGTTCCTCCCTTATTTCCCCCTCTAACTGGGAGGCTGTACTAGATAGTTCCAGTTATGTGGTTTTGTTTGAAGAAAAGAAAAGTGATAAACTGGGGTAAAAATCATATATGCCGAAAATGGGCGGAGTCCTTTTAGAGGTTCTCATCATCGGTTTGAAAGGCGAAGGGGAAAAAGAAGGTGAAACACCTCAACAGTACAAAAACGTGTCAAATAAAATATCCAGTGAGCACTCCAACAATAAAGATAAGCACCATATAAAAGCCATGGTCTTGAAATAAAAAACATGGCAGAGCACCTAAGGAAAAAAAAAGAAGAAAATAAGTAAATAAATATAAATGGAGACAACAACTTCAAGAATCACACCAAAAAGAAATAATGACAAAACCTAAATAGATATAAAAAGGAAAAAATTGTTTTGTCCTTTTTTTCCCCTCCTGCACAGGCACAGTAAATATTGGGGTTATTGGCCTAAGAGGTACAGGGTTTCTCCACCCTTGGAGTATATTGTCATGGGATTAACTATAGACTTTGTTCAGGTTCATTTACTCTCCCCTTGGTGCTTCGGTGGTGTTTGGAAGACTTCTGCTTCATCCTGGGTGATAAAAACAGATCTCTGTATCTAGAGATCTCGTTATCTGCACAGGTCAAGGGGTGGAACTTGTGATGAAGCCTTTCTTTGTGGTTCTAGAAGTTCTGTTCCCTCAGTGTCATTTTAATCCGTCTTCTGTGTTTGGTGGTCTTGGTCTTTGCTCTGATCTTAGGATGGAGCCTATGATAGCGTCTTACGTTGTGTTTCCAGAAGACCCATTCCGTGGCAATTGTCTCAGACGGATCTTTGGAACTGGAGCTCATGGTTGTTGTGCAGGCCATAGTTCAAACCCTAGACTAGGGTTTTTATTGGTCACAGGATACATACAGTCCGGTCATGATTCTATCAGCCAGTCATCTGTAAATCACGATCTTGGCTTTTGGACTGACCAAAGGGTGACAAGTCTTCTGATTTTGTCTTATCGTCAGCTGGAGGGATAGGATAACCTGCTCTTAGGTCAAGTTGTTCCCATTTTCCTAGTTGTCAGGATATCATATTAGAGCTGGCACTTGTTGGTGTCCGAACAGTACTGCATTTTTTCACCTTCTCTAAAACACCAAATTTCTAGTCAGTAGTTACTTTGTGTGCTTTTCTTGTTGGTTTCCCTATAATATAATAATAAATAATATATATTATACTATATTTATAGTATCAAAACCATCTGATATTGTCTTCAAGTTCCATTCTCATTGTCTCAAAGGCAAATGTTCATATTTTATGAAAGCTAAGATGAGCATATTTATATGCAATAAATAATATAGCAAATTATCTATGAATGGGGATTTTTGTTCTCTCCTATATTTATTAGTTATTTTGACTAATGGTACTATGTTCTATAATTTTTTTAAGTATTTTTTTACTATTTGAACGAGTACACAATCATAGTGTATTCTCATTTTTAGTTTTCTATAGAAATGAACTGGTGTATATCTCCACCAGTAGAAAATGAGTGTTCCTTTAATTCTAGATCCCTTCCAATGCTTTTATTCATATAGTTTTAAATTTTTTAATTGTTTTGTGGGGTTACATACTTCGCTGTTTAGTGCTTAGTACTGGTAGTAAGCCTAGAAATCATTGCTGCTGGGGCTGAGAGGACCATATAAAATGTCAGAAATTGAAATAGATGGATTTTATGTAAGATAAGTGCTCTACGCTAGCTACTCTAGACCCTGTTTTAATGAAAACTAGTCTCAGAATTGTGTGATATCCCATTGTTCTTTAGTTTACATTGTCTTGATAATTGATAATATATTTCATGTGCTTGTTGCCCATCTATCTAGTCATTTAAAGAAGAGTCTGCTCAGCTATTTTCTATTGTTTGACAGTATTTCTTTTGTTTTTTTTTCAACCACATCCATTTGATGCTCAGGGGTTACTCCTGGCCAAGCGCTCAGAAATTGCCCCTGGCTTGGGGGGACCATTTGGGACACCTGGGGGTCGAACCGCGGTCCTTCCTTGGCTAGCGCTTGCAAGGCAGACACCTTACCTCTAGCGCCACCTCACCGGCCCCTTGACAGTATTTTTTTTTTAAAGAAAATACAAACTATTATTGATTCCAATGAAATGATACAGGAATGATAAAGAAAAGAAGCTATGGTAGCAGACAAAAATTTACTACTAAATATGGTGCTTTGACTTCAGAACTTTATTACTTAAAGCTAAAAAAAAAAAACCTGTGCCTTAAAACTGCTAATTAT
The DNA here is from genome assembly GCF_024139225.1 of Suncus etruscus. Taxonomy (NCBI): domain Eukaryota; kingdom Metazoa; phylum Chordata; class Mammalia; order Eulipotyphla; family Soricidae; genus Suncus; species Suncus etruscus. The sequence continues at coordinate 88,100,985 of NC_064856.1, read as the reverse complement.
GAGGTCCAAAAATTATGATATTTTTTGTCAAATTTCCCCTTTAACTTCAGCTTTCCAAATATTGAGCACAGCTTCTATTTGCCTATTTCATAAAGTAGTAGCATGTTGAATCATTGTCATCACAGAAGAGTTGCTTATAAAATTTGACTTCTGGTTTCTGAGCTCCAGATTCATTTTACTTATTTGGAAAAACAGTAGTCAAAGCAACCTTTACATCATGTTTCTATTGTGGCTGCAACATTCTCCAAATTAGGGCCTTTAATTCACTTTCTAAAAATGCTTTTCAAAACTGTGGTTACTTTGGCAGAAATTTTATTGTACTTGAGATTCTTCTTTAGTAGGAACAATAGATTTTGCTTTAAATTTCCTGGTTTTCATTGTGGGGAGAGGGAAATGGGGGGGGTGCATTGGTGGCGGGAATGTTGCACTGGTGAAGGGGGTTTTGTAACTGAAATCTAACTATAGTCATGTTTGTAATCATGGTGTTTAAAATAAATAAAGATACTATCAAAATTTTTCTGTCTCTCATATCCAGTTATTTCCACATAACAAGGTAGTAATTCTACATAACAAAGGTAGTTATTTCTACATAACAAAGTAGTATTTCTTACTTGTACCATTTTTCTATGTCAACTTGCATCCATTGATGTGACACTAAATAAGATGGCACACCTGGCTCCAGTTCTTTTTCTGAACAACCTTTGATGTGCTGTACATCGAATTTTGTAGATTATGTGTTGGTATATAACATGAGAGGATTGACCTCAAGAAGGAAGGTAAATATGCACAAATCCATGAATCTACTGATATTTCATTACCAATAAATGCAAGCTTTATCTGACTTGGAGTTCTACTCATGCAGCCATGCTTATGGTACTTCCAAAAATGATTCAGGGATGACTGCATTTTTACATTAAGTTTTATTAATTTTTCTATATAAGTTCTATATTTATTTCATAAAACCCTTTCATCAGGCATATGAATATTAAATATGGTATCTGCCATTCAGTAGAATTCTTTTGCTTTAGTAAATGTTTCTTTCATAACTTAGAAACTTTTCTTATCTAACATACTTTAATTTGTTTATTTTTGCCTTCATTTTTTTCCAATTAAATTAGATCATTGCCTTATTACTTAGGTGTATAAATATTTCACTTTTAACAGTTATTTTCATATTTATTTTTTATTTTAAGCTTCTTTGACTATATCTAGCAGTACTCAGGACTTACTCTTTACCTACACTTGAAATATTCCTGGTTGGGCTAAGTGGATCAGATGAGGTGCAATTGGACCCTGGTTACTCACAAAAAAAGAAAGTGACCTACCTACTGGTCCTGCACCTATTTCTAAACACCTGACAATCAAAAAACATTAGGAAAATACATATAGTAGCATAAATACAAATAATAGTATAAATTTAGACATATCAGTATTATTGAAATAAAGATCACAAATCTTTGAGAACAAAAGGATAATTCGTAATTAAATGGTTGGGGAGACTCTATAGAGTAATTCAATTGGATTGTGTTTGGTAATTTTAGAAGAGTTCATAAAAACAGGGTTTTCTCTGTATTGAAACTGTCAGAATAAAGACATTTCTGTCATTGAATGTCATGACTTGTTATTTAGGAGGCCAGAATAGGCTAACATTCTTATTGATAAAACATAATCACTAACATTAGATGGATACAGGAATGTTTGCTATTTTTGGTGGAAAATTGTACAATGCCCTTACTTTTATTTAACCACAAATACAAAAAAGTTATTTTATTCTGTTGTTTTTTTCTTTTGTATTTCTCCAATATTAAGGGCAAACACATAAATTAGAGGTACTAAGAAAAGAAAATAATTATGTTAAACCTCCTTTTTGTGTATCCATCCCACTCCCTCTCCAGACAATGTATACATCCATAAAATACTTGCTATAATGGATTTGGAAGAACATTCTTTAAGTATCATTATTTTTTCTCAATAAGAAAATGGGTGAGTTTATGTATCATGTGTCTAGTAATAGTAAATAAAGATGAAGAATAATGAGAAATATTAGGAATTTAGCTGTTTAGTTTTTTACCAATATGTATGTTGGTATAACTATTTTCACACTTTAAATATGATATTTATCCAATAATAAAATAGGATAAAAACAGAGTAAGAAAACAGAGAATGATCAAAGTAATTAGAATTTAGTATTTTATAGAATTGAATTTGTAAATGAGGCAGGGAGGTTGTTGGGGCACTGATGATGGGAACCAGGCTCTTTACCGGTGTATTTATAAAGAATATGAGTAAGCACATATTAAGTTTATTGCCTGAAATGTTTATAAAAATAATAGAGAGTGGAGAAAGCAAAAAGACACATTTATATTGTATGCTCATATGTTCAAATATGTTTTGCTACTGTTTCTCTTCTCCCAACTACCATGCTTTGACAAATGAAGTGAACTTTGTTTTTCTTTTTGAGCTTTAATAATTGTTGTCTTGTTTTGTCTTTTAGCACATTTTTTCTCAAATATTTATGTTTTGAAATCACTCAAGAATTTTTAGGGTCATGTTTTGCCTTCGGTTAGATTTGGGCTCCTACATATATGGCATGCAGAAGGCATCCTCTTTGGTCCAGTCTATAATTATATATTAAATATATTAGATATTGTATTTCATTTTATCCTCTGTAAAATTGTCTTGTATGTCTCTATTAATGTAATAATTTCATATGCTATGCTCTTTAGAACATCAATATCAGTGAGTTTATCTCAGCCTGATATGTACAACTCATGGGGCCGAATAATAGAACAGAGAGGGTTTGCCTTGCATGCAGCTAGACCTGTGTTTGATCCCAGCAACCCATATGGTCCCCTGAGCCTGCCAGGAGTACAATTCTGAGCCCAGAGTCAGGAGTAACCCTTGGGAGCCACCGGGTGTAGCTCCAAAACAACAACTAAAAAGCCCAACAAATCTCATGTAAGTTATGTGTTCATGATTATTTCTATTAATAGAACCTAGACATAGACTTCAAGTTTATATTAAGATCTTTATACATAAGACCAAAATTGTTCCAAAAATAAAAAATAAAGTACAGCAATCAAAAATATTTATTTTGATATTGGCAGAAGAACTCATTCATTTTAATCACACTTCTCCTTTTTGTATTATTTATTGATAACTTTGTTAAAGAGAGGCATAGTTAACATAATTAATATTTGTATTGCCATTAAGGAAAGTTATGCTTTGCCACCTCTAGGAGTTGAGCATACTAAACTTTTAAATTATTTTAAATGTTTATTTTTTGGTTTTGAGCCACACCCATTGATGCTCAGGGGTTATTCTTAGCTATGGATTCAGAAATTGCTCCTGACGTTGCAGGATCAAACCAAGGTCAGTCGTAGGTTAGAGTGTGGAAGACAAGTGCCACCACTTGCACCACCACTCCAGCCACCAGACTAAAAAAAATTTTTAAGAAGAATATACTTATTTATCCAAATACTTTATAAAGCAGTAATAATATCTTTATGGCTATTAAATGATAATATAAATAAGTTCATCCCACCAAACAAGGTTCTCATATACTCCTACAAAACTCTTTTCTCTCTACTTTTCCCCCCAAGTGTTTAAAACATATCAAGCACCAACACATATTGCCTCCCAAACCATATACACCATAGAAATTTATTTTCAAATGAAGTCATGTTTCTATTCTATTTTTTGTTGTGATAGTTTTACTATAGTCAAATGATAATAAAAGGGACATTTTAGAATCATCTACGGATTTTCAGTAAGCATAAATTGCACTGGTTCATTGTTTTCGATCCCATAAAAATATGTATGATATAAATTGCAATCATTATCAATACATCTACTTATTGAGTTTTACTTAAGACTTATTTCCTAACATGAGTGAATAAATGAATAAATGATATACTAAATTAAACTCTTCTTCAAAGCAAAATAGGTTATCTAGCAAAATTTAAGAAATAATATATCTTCTTTAAAGTAAAAATACAAAATAAAAATAGAAATTTATTCTTATTATAAAGGCAGGGGATTATTTTTTCTATTAGTTTTTAATTTTTCAGAAATGTGATTGCCAGAGTTTATCTGCTCATATCTTATTTCTAAACAAATTTGTTTCCTGAATTACTGGCAATATTTTGTTTCTCTTGGTATTTTATTAATGTTCCTCAGTTTTCTAGAATTTATTTTTTTAACATCAAAAGTAAATGTCATTCACTATAATAGAAATCATGTTTTCTTGCTAGAAATTTCACTGAAATTTCAGGCAGATGTGATTTTCTCTTCCAAAAGAATTTTTTCATATACAAAGGTTTGTTTATATTCCCATAAAAAAAAAAACAAATTCAGTGCACCTTTCTAAAACTTTATAGACTCCTACTCTTCCAATTTTTATATCTATTCATTGAACCATCTTTAGTTTCTTGAAAAGAATAAGAATAATTCCTAGTTTTACTTAATCTAAAATATTATTAATTATATAAATTAACTTACTTATCTTGGTTGTCATCATAGTAACAGAGTATTAATGCTCTTCCTTTACTTTTTTTTTCAATTTGTTTTATATAATGGAACACATAAAATTAAAAAAATACTTTTTATACCTAACTATTTTAAAACTATATTTTTGTTTGGTTTTCAATCTAGGTGCATATCAAGAAACACTAATTATGCCAGCATATTAAGATAAAACTCAAGAGTGGGAGAGAGAACATCATTGCATCTTTATTTCATCGAAACACAAACAAAAATACATAATCTCCAGTCCTATATACACATATCTATATATGTCACTATAAATTCTTTTTAAAAATTGAGAGTACATACAGTCAAAATATACTAATAAAATATATCATTTATAAAACTAATCTCTGTACATTTTCATTTGCATCACATGATAAACTTATGTTAAAAACAACTGTAAAGTTGGTAAAGTATTATATATGAAACTCTTTCAGCAACAGTACATCAAAGCACATTTCAAAATATAAAGTGAGGCAAAAATATATTAGCTCCTGCAGAAACAGACTGATGGGTAAGAAGGGTGAAGGGGACAATAGTAGAGGGAATTGCATGCTGGTGAAGGGTTCAGTGTTGAAACACCAGTCCTTGATACTCAGCAATGTATAACTTTATAATTTCACAGTGACTGTGAATTTCAAAAAATAAAAAGTGGGATTAGCTTTTACTCTTCCTAATTGGTAGGGGTGTAGCAGTGATTAATAGTGCTTGCTAAAATAAAATGGCATATATTTTCTTTATATAATAAAGGTAAATAGAATATTTGAACTTCAATTTACTATTAACAGAAAAGTGTAAATAAAGGCAAATCTATAGAATCAGAAAGTAGATTGTTTTTTTTCTTCTTTATTTTTTTATTATTTATAATTTTTATTTTGACCATATTGGCTTACGTATCTTTCACAGTAGTATTTTAGGTACATATTAACATTGAATCAGGGGAATTCCATCACCAAATTTATCCTCCCACCATTTTTGTTCCCATCTTGCATCCCATATTCCCCCTCTATTCCCGCCCCCCCCCCCCGGTATTTAGGATGGTAATACACACAAAAAATACAAATAAGTAGGATAATTTTTCCCCTAGGGTCACACTGGCTGTGCTCAACGGTTACTGCTAACTCCACTATCAAAAATCACTCCTGACAGGTTCTGACCATATGGGATTGTGGGAATCAAACTGGGGTAAGTCCTGTGTTGGCCGCGAGCAAGACAATTGCCCTATCACTGTGCTATCACTCTGGCCCAAGTAGGATACTTTTATTGTTTGATGAAAATATTTAAGATTATAGTAGTGATTTCATCAAAAAAAAACTGTACACTAAATATTTAAAAATATTTTAGAGGACCACGACATAAACACCAATAATGCACTTGTCTTACATGTGTGAACTGATTTTTACTTTTAGCACTGCTCTTAGTCCTCCAATTCCTAGTAGTAGGAAAAAAATCCTTGGGCACAGAGATAGAAGTAAGTCATAAACAAAGCTAATGTGACCCTAATCAAAAGCAAATAAAATTAATATACTGGCAGCAAATAAAAATATATTTACATTTTAAAATATTAGCTAAACTATATATATTAAAATATTAAAACAAACATTTGATATCTATATCATTACATTTCATGTTAGCATCTATAATCATAGTTTAGCACAGATATATTTTTATTTTTTTAAATAATATCTTTTTTTAAGCACCACGATTACAAGTATGTTTGTAGTTGGGTTATAGTCATAAAAAAATAAATAAACACCTCCTTCACTAGTGCAACTGTCCCATCACCAATGTTCACATTTCCCTCCTTCCCTATCCCTCGCCTGTATTCAAGACAAGCATTTTACTTCTCTCACTTATTAATATTGTCATGAGAGTTGTTAATGTAGATATTTCTCTAATTGCACTCACCACTCTTTGTGATGAACTTCATATCATGAGCTACTCCTTCTAGCTATCATCTCTATTGACTCTGGGCATTATTACAATAATATCTTTTATTTTTTATAAAAACCCATAGATTAGTGAGACTACTCTGTCTCTCTCCCTCTGACTTATTTAATTCGGCATAATTGTGTCCATGCCCATCCATGTATAGGAAAATTTCATGACTTCTTATCTCCTGATGGCTGCATAATATTCCATTGTGTATATGTACCACCGTTTTTTTAGCCATTCATTTGTTGAAGGGCATTTGGGTTCTTTCCAGATTATGGCTATAGTAAATAGCAGTTAAAAAAATATAGTTGTGCAGAAGGCATTTTTTGTGTTGTTTTTATGTTTCTAGGGTATATCCCTACGAGTGCTATTGCTGGATCATATGGGAGCTTAATTTCCATTTTTTGAAGGAATCTCCATATAGTTTTCCATAAAGGCTGGATTAGATGGCATTCCCACAAACAGTGAATCAGAGTTCCTTTCTCTCCACACCCACCCAGTACTGATTGTTCTTGTTCTTTGTGATATGTGCCAGTTGCTGTGGTGTGAGATGGAACCTCATTGCTGTTTTGATTTGTATCTCTCTAATTATTAGTGATGTGTAGCATTTTTCATGTGCCTTTTGGCCATTTTTATTTCTTCTTTGATAAAGTGTCTTCAAGAAGGAAACATCACTCTCCAAACAAGTGGAAGCAGAGATAAACAGATGGGACTATATTAAGCTGAGAAACTTCTGCACCTCAAAGAAAATAGTGGCTAACATACAAAAGCCACACATAGAATGGGAATACTATTCACCTAAAACCCATCAGATAAGAGGCTAATATCTAAGATATACAGTGTACTGACAGAACTTAACTAGAAAAAAAATCTAACCCCACCAAAAATGAAGAGAAGGAGAAAAAAATGAATAGCATATTTTAAATATTCTTTAACAAAAATAACACATATCAAAGGGGGTTGGAGAAAAATTGCAAAAAGAACAAAAAATAATCAGGTAATTGTTCCCCCCTTTGTTACTCAAATTCTTCCATGTGTCAATAGTTAGAGAATTATTTTCTTTAAAAGGCATTTAACATTTTATTTATAATTTTATCATAGAATATGTTTTAATTTATTAAGCCACATTTTTCACTTTGCATTTCAAAAGAATACCTGGCATATCATTTTAGTACTCCTTTGGCAAGCCATAATTACATACTAATTTTAATTTATTTGATCATTCCCTTAACTATTATTTGAAATAGATTTTTTGCATATTTTATTGAGTCATATGTAGCTTAATGAATCATGTAGCTTAATGAGTCATATGTAGCTTATTCATCCTTTATTTTTAAATTTCTGATTTATCTATCATAAATTTTTAATTCCAATACAATTCAATAGTAATATTCCATTTTTAGTATTTAATAATTTTTATTTCAGAAATTAAAAAATGCTCTAAATTTAGAATTTTTTTAGTTTGTTGAAATCAATTCAAGATGGAGAACAGAGAAATAGGCTGTTCAGGGATCAAATATGGATGGGGTTTCTGCATGCTAAAAATATGTTCTAGACTTTTATGCTCTGCCAGATCAATATTTAGAACATTAATTAATTATCAACAAAATTAATTTGACATGAATAATTTTCAAAACATATAAGACTAAATAGTTTTAACTAAAGGGATATTAGTTACTATACTTTATGTGTTTAGTGTATTGTCTCTCAAACCAGCAAAAGTATCTATTAATACCATACCTACAAGGCAAACATCCAGTGATCATTTTCCACAAAACTTCACCTTCTTTACCTCCTGCTTTCTTTACTTTACCTCAAGAGCCAACCAACAACCTGTTACCACATTCAAGACTTGATTCTGTTTTGTTTTGATTTTTTAACATTACACAAAGGGATGAAATCGTTTGTCTTTCTCCTTTGCTTATTTAATCACTTCAAGGTTAATAACCCCTGTAATCATGAATGGAATGATTTAATTTTTGGTTTATTGGATTAATATTCCATTATGTGCATATACTGCATCTCATTTAAAAAGTCATCTGCCTTTTTTAAATCCATACTTAGCATTTATAAACAATGTTATAATGAATTTGGAGTATTTGCTAAAGTTAGTGCTTATTGAAAACATTTATATAGTGGTGCCAGGACTTACAATACTATTATTAACTATACTTTTAATACATAAATAAGTCTAGTATTCCACACATAACCAGTGTCCCAAATTCTTTCCCCAGCTCCCCACTAATGTAATACCAGTGCTATAAACAAAATCCACAGTTCTGATTATTTTAACTATTTGTTGTTCCTTACTATGTATTTCTATTATCCCATCTATTGGAGGGATTTTGTGTCATTTTTCTTAATCGTAAAAATGGTGATGCCTACATATTATATAGTTGACGAGAGTTTACTCCTGAAATTCTGCAGAATTGTAAGTCAATATTAAGCTGAAAACATTTAAAAATCTTTATCATTCTTTACACACGTGAACATTTAAAATTAACATTGTGAATAAATATGCACTAAAACATTTTTTTTCATTTTGGGGGAAGGGGGGGGGAATACCTGTTGATGCTCAGAATTTACTCCTGGTTCTGCATTCAGAACCAATGGCAGTGCTCAGGGGACCATATAGGATGCCTAGACTCTAACTTGAGCTGGCAACTTGAAAATCAATTGCCTTTTCCAGATATATCGTCTATTTAGCTCTTGGAATAATACATTTTAAACATAATATAAAATAAATTAATTTTACAAGTGTGAAAGTTTGGAATGAAGATACTTAAAATTTTAAGAGAAAAACCTGAATAGGTAAATGGAAGTAGAATAGTGTGTTTTATTCATGTAAGGGAATGTTTTTATGTTAGAGAATATTATATTCTAGATAGTGTTTAACTATCTACATTCATAATTAAAATATTCAAATAAAAATTTCAGTAGATGTGAAAAAGTCTAACAAATCAGATATAGGACATTCAATATAAATGACAGTTAATCACTTATTGAAAACATGCAAAATCCCTTATTGAGCTAAGAGCAAACAAACTTTCTTAATCCCATAGAAGGCCATCATGTGTACAATGATTGAATGATGTACCCAATGTCCTTTGCTGAGAAATTTTGTTTTCTTAAAGAAACTATATTAACTCTTCTTGAAAAACTGTTTTCAAGTCTATGCATATCCCAAGCTTGTCTATGAATATCTCTATTTTTCTTTAAATCTGAATAATAATTTAGCTGCATAAATAATTCTTCTGTGGATATGTTTATTTTACTGACTTCATTTGTGTGGTTGTTTGGTTGGTTACTATATTCACAACATTTTCTTCTGACTTTCAGAGTCTCATCCACTAGTTTTGTTATAAGTCTTATTTGGGGTTCTGAGTGACCAAACAGGAAATACTTTGGTGTTACTCCTACGTCCTCAGATTAATTTTAACATATGTATTAGTATTTATGATTATTTATATAACAAGTATGACAAGTAGTAATTTAAAACAATGCTAATTTACTATTTTACAATCCAGGTGCCTATAAATGGTTTTCTCTTACTAAAAATCATTGTACAGAATTTATTTCTGAAAATTTCTTTTCACATTTATTGAGCCTCTAACAACCCATATTCCTTATAAACTGGTCTTCAGAATGAGCATGAGGATTTTTAAAAACATATTGCCTTCATATTTTTTCTTCTAATACTTTCTCTCACAATTACTGATTCTTATGACAAAACAAAAAGATATGAATAATCTCCCCTTTTAAGGACAACTGCTATTCTCTTCTTTCTAATTTCATCCTTAGCCTTAATTCCTCTTTCCTTTTCAGGAATTAGGATGTGAATTTTTTGAAAATTATTCTACTTAGTTCAATGAATAATAAAGAAAATTAGTCCAAATAGACCTTTGCTAGAACTGCTGGAAGAAAGTCATTAATCTTTACTTTTGGAAAAGATGTATGCCAGTATTTGTTGATATTCTCTTTGATGGTAAGAAAGCTTGATACATGTTGATGAAGATAATATAAAAGGATTTAAAGAAGAGTGAAGTGTACAAAAAGATTTTGCTAGATAATAACACACCAATCCACTAGATTAAGCTTTGTCTTTAGTTTATATTCACTTTAATATTTTCAATTATTTCATTTTATAATTTATCCTTTGCAAGTAAGGAGCCTTGAGCCAAATTTTTATGAAATGTGGGAAGCATTAGCTTACATTATATTTTTGTGTTTTTTTTCAGTTCTTTATGACTATTATGATATCTGGGTTCTTACATATTTTCTATGTATGTAGAATTATAATAAAAAAAGATTAGTTTACTTTTAATTCTTAATGGCTTATATATTTTTAAAAACACTTTAAATTAAATAACCATAAGATATATGGTTAGAAAGCTGTTCATGGTTGACTTTAACTCATATAACACCTTCACCAGTGCACATTTTCACCACTGATGTCACCAGTTTCTTTCCAGCCATGCTCCCTGTCTTTCCTACCCCAACCTCTCTCTCTCTCCCTTGTTTTCTTTTAGACCCTATGGTGTGCAGTATTTTTACTGAAGGGTTATCATGCATATGACTTTACCTCTATTCAGCACCCAGTTCTTGTCAATTGTGATTTTTTTTGTGTGTGTGTGGTTTTTGGGTCACACCCGGCAGTGCTCAGGGGAAACCCCTGGCTCCATGCTCAGAAATTGCTCCTAGCAGGCACGGGGACCATATGGGAAGCAGGATTTGAACTGATGACCTTCTGCATGAAAGGCAAATGCCTTACCTCCATGCTATCTCTCCAGCCCCGTCAATTGTGATCATTTCAGATTATATTTTCATCATGATCCCTTTTCTGCTCTAAATGCACTCCCTCACTTTGTGACAAGCTTCCTACCACAAATCTGTTCTCCTGATTCTCCTCAATATTGTCTTTGGTCATTATTAATGCACTATCTTTTTTTTTAATATCCCCAAATGGTTTAAATGACTTATGTTTTTATTTCTTTGAATTTAATGGCATGCATACTTATATTATAAATAATATGTGGGCTTCTTTATTTCTATAAATTTACTCTGTCTTAAAAGAAATCATCACATGTTTCTACCTTAGATTTAATTGCCTTAAAGTTATTTTATGGCTTAAAATCCATTTTGAATGTTAATATGTTTATTTCGAATGCTAAAGATGATGGTAAGAAAATGAAAAATTTTGTGAACTAGTGCTTCTTGACAATGCATAGCCACACTAATAGCCTCCATTATTTAATATTCTATTGTCAAAAAGTAAATAATGAAAATTAGCTAAACTTGTAACAGTAGAAAATAATGTATCATAGACACATAAAGATAACCTTTATGTTATAGCATTACTTTCTTTAGATATTTATATAGTAAAAGGCTTTTCAAATAGGATTTCAGGATACAGCCAGAAATTCTTAATCTGACTCAATGGTAGAGCTTGATTATATGGAGCTTATTGCCTCTGTAGCCAGGAGATATCAGGGTTAACCCTGGAGTTTCTGCAAGTTTCCAGGGCTCCCCTGGGTCATTCTTAAGGGAAACCAAATCATAGCAAGAATTTAACTGGATCCAGCACATGCATAGATTCAGACATAAGTACTGTACTATTTTTGTCCCTTGTACGTTATTTTGGGCTGATTTTGATTTTAAATTTTAAATTTTGTGTGATAGTTTGATTTCTTTATTAAATGTCTGTCTCAATAGACACTAAAAACTTCACAGTTTCTTTTAAAAAATAAACACAAAACAAATTCTAGATGTGAGGTTTTATGTTTCTTCTTTTTTTTCTCAGTGCTCAAATTAGCAAAGGACAGAACATTTCTCAAGAATATTTTAGAACTTGGTTGAATTTTTCTCACAATTCAGATTTCTCGCAATCTAGCAGTTCATACAGACTCAGATGGAAAAGTCTACTTACTGTATTGTTCTGATTCCGCATGTGAACTGAAGTAGAACACTGAGGACTAGAAGACATTTTCCCTCTGAACAGCCAATTATGCCCTTCTGACATTGGGTCGCTTCTTTGATTTCTCAGACAAATATTTCATTTCAGCACTGCTTCATATTCCATCAATCTGACCTATCCTTATTTGGAATTATCCTCTGCTTTCCAAAAGGGCAGCACAGAACCTTTCAAAATTACTCTATTGAGTTCAGTAGAACCATTATATCACAGCCAAATTCCCTTTTCTCTTTTTTAACTCTAAAAAATTAACTATATTTCTTAGAAAGCTGCAACAGTAAGAGCTATTAGTGGCAATGTTGTCCAGGTGGCAAAGTCAAGGACATTACATTCCCTTAGAAGTTATTAACATTAGGCAGTTGATTCATATAAATTTAACTTACTAACGTTAATTGATTCATACAAATTTAATTTTATATTAGAATCAAACCTCATGGATTTTAAAATATAGTTCAAATTTCAAAAATTTTTGTGGATCTATTTTTAACTTAATGTAATACTCAACTTATCATAGAACTCCTCATTCAAAGAGTGTGCTTAAATGCTGCTTAAGCAATGAAAAGAAAATCTTGCTACAGGGATAATTACTTTTTTTCTCCACATCATATGTTGAGAGATAATCAGCTAGGCGATGTGGTTCTTCAATCAGTCCTGAAGAAGCATATAAATAATGAAATAATAGAATGCCAATATTTTGACAAATAATAAAAATTATTTTGTTGGTACTGGAGAGATAATAAAGAAGACAGGGCAGTTGCCTTTTACATGGACCCTCTAGGTTCAATCTCTGACACCCTAGATGCTTCTTGAGCCCTTTTAAAAATGATTCCAGAGTATGGAGTCTAAACACATGCATATATACACACACATTCCTTTGACTTGCAATTTTTAAATTGAATATTTAACTTTAAAAAATAAATAGACATTTCTCTACCCTAGCTCCTGAACTCTGCATAACCTTTTCCTTAATCCTCTGGGCTGAAGAACCACAGACTAGAGAACCCAGAACATGCCTCTACAGACCCAAAATTCTGAAACTGGTCTCTTTCATTATCTAGATATCAAGGGCTACACATTTTTTTCTGTCCCTTTGTCCATACAATGTCGAATAGGCCTATTTCTGTGCCTATTGGAAAGAGAAATCCCTTGCTTATGGCTTTGGAAACCAAAAACCACCAATTTTATCCCTTAAAACTCACTATGTTTTTACTATCTTCCTTCAAAACCCCCATAATTAATGTCTATGAAAACAATATTATTAGATATTAACCTACATAAACACTTAAATAATATATTAAGAACATCATAATTGTTAGGTTAATAGACTGTAAAAAATAATGGTTTGCTGAAATATAATGAAATTGATTAGATCTCAAATCATGGAATTTGAAGCTCAATTCACCAAAACTAGTAATCTTAAATATTTAAGAACGTGAGAAATAAAAAAATTCATCTGCTCTGGCAGACATTAAACTCAAATAAATCCTTAAGTATTATTGATAAGGAACTTAAGTGCTCTATTTTCTGGTCATGGAAATAAGGCAATTATTGGAAAAAATTAAGGCAACTAAAATATGAGCTAATTTGAGGTAACATCAAAATGAACTGAAGTAGTTAAAAACAAAATTATATTATTATACATTAGTTTATATATAGGTTTGACAAATAAGTTGAGTGTAAATATATATGCAAAAATATATAAATAATATATACATACACACAACACACATAGAGATACATATACCCTGAACCTAGAGGAGCATGGAGTGCAACCTGGACTCACTTTTCTTAGGGGAACTTGAGCTCAGGGCTCTGTGCTAGCTGGACATATGGTTTTTCACTAGCCCCATACCCATAAATATAAAGAATAATTTGTATTTTCCTGGGGTTTCTAAGGTGTCTGATATATCTATATAGTAAGTAGTTATTCAATAGAAAATTACAGGCATAGTAGTGACAAGAGGAAAATGTTTTAAAGAGCACAATGTTACACAGAGCACAATATATTAGAGAGATCACACTGGAATTGTACTTAAACTTTTCTGACATTTACTCAGATTCCGAGAGTTGATCTAAAATGTAGAGAATAGATGGAAGAGCAAAACAAGTCATAGGAAGACTTGACTAGGCAGCATAATTCTGATCTCCCTAGGGGTCTTTCCCTCTACAATTTATATTTTCACTCTAAGGAGAGCAAATTTGAAAGATTGACTTTAGTCTATGAAAAATTCAAGCAAGATGCAAAAGATGGTACAAAAGTCTACATGAATATAAAGTTAATGAAGTTGAGTTGAATCTGATACAGACTGCAAATCAGTAACTGTTTAGCTAGAACAATGTAAATTTACAAAGAAGTCATATTTACTTCTTTTTTTGTTTGATTTTGGTTTTTGTTTGTTTTTTGTTTTGCTTTGTTTTGTTTATTTTTGTTTTCTTTTGTTTTCTTTGTTTTTTGTTTTTCTTTGGTGCCGAAACCTGGGAAAAAACCAGGGGTCATATTTCGTTCTAGCTAAGTATCAATTCTATTATTATTTTATTTTCTCTTCATTTAAAAAATGACAAAGTTCCAGCACATTCTTTAATGTAATAGAGGCACCATCCATAGAGATGATTTTATAGAATACCAGGTTCAAATGTGTGTGTGTGTTTTTTTAACTAAGAACCTGATTTGAAACATATGTCAAATGTTTCATGTCTTGTCATTGTGCTGACAGAGTTTGAAATACCTCTACACATTTTTTCCTTTCACTGGTCACTTTAATCTTTGTTTTCTCACTGAACTGATGATTCCTGAGAACCATCAGAGGACACAAAAGGGCTCAAGATGTCTCTGATGTAAAGGTATCATTGGCAAAATTTTGAGTGGCCAGAAAAATACCTCTTCTTTGGAAATCCATGATTCATGTCTGTCCATTGAGGTCAATAAATCCATTCAATTGACACACATAACACGAAGACTTCTAAGAGTCAGATCATTGTGCAGCATGAGAAAGGATATCAGTTCTAAAAAAGCAAATAGAGGTCCCATTTATTACAAGCCATAGTGCTAAAATAGATGGATAATGTAAGAAAAAATGGGTACTCTGAGAAAGTCTGAGGCCTGTTCTGACTACCACTTACACCTTGGAATTAAGCTTAGTCCCTCCTTCCATTTAACATACCCCACCCTTGGGTAATTTCTAGCTTGGAACCTAAACATTTTGATTTTCTGAAGTGGGCTGTTAGGCAGGCAGCACAGTGGCAGGATCTAAGTATTTGCACAGAGATCCAAATTTTCTCTTAAGCATTTGACACTTCCAGAGGAACTTTTATATTTCAATCCACCACAATCCTTCAATGCATCTAGTGTCTCAAAGGCTATAGTGAATTCTGAATATTTGTATGGCAGTAGGGTTTAATGTTTGGGAATGTAATTAGTGTTTTCTATGTATCTAATTGTGATCTTTCACTCTCATAAATACCTCTTCTATGTTTTTAAGAAGGTGGTAATTATAGCAGGTGGAGAGTTAGTAAAAGTGGTGAGATACTTTCCTTGTGCTAACAAACCCTGGATCACAGATCCTCATAGCAAGTGATCTGCTAGGCATAACCAGAATGATTACTGAGAAATGAGTTAACCCAGAGTAAACTGTGTGTGATCTCTGGTCCCCAACCCCCCACTCTTCAGAGCACAGATTATATCATAGTCTTAAAGAAAATTGATTTTTCTTTAGACACAGAACAGTTTTTTTTTGCTTCTAACAGTAATAATCTATTAATATAAAAAGGGATGATTAGCTTCACTATTGTTTACCTAATTGGGTAGGAAAATGATGACCCAATTAAAATTTTTATTGTTCAGGTTAATTTCTAATTTCTATGCCCTAAATAAGAACCCCTTTAATCTTTTTAACCCCTATTTTTAAACTTTTTTTGTATCCCCTTTTTTTTTCATTGCATTCTAGAATATTTATTTTTTTATATTTTATTTAAACACCTTGATTACATACATGATTGTGTTTGGGTTTCAGTCATGTAAAGAACACCACCCTCACCAGTGCAACATTCGAATCACCAATGTCCCAAATCTCCTTCCTCCCCACCCAACCCCCGCCTGCACTCTAGACATGCTTTCTATTTCCCTCATACATTCTCATTATTAGAATAGTTCAAAATGTAGTTATTTCTCTAACTAAACTCATCCCTGTTTGTGGTGAGCTTTATGAGGTGAGCTGTAACTTCCAGCCCTTCTCTCTTTTGTGTCTGAAAATCATTATTGCAAGAATGTCTTTCATTTTTCTTAAAACCCATAGATGAGTGAGACCATTCTGCATTTCTCTCTCTCTCTCTCTCTCTGACTTATTTCACTCAGCATAATAGATTCCATGTACATCCATGTATAGGAAAATTTCATGACTTCATCTCTCCTGACAGCTGCATAATATTCCATTGTGTATATGTGTCACAGTTTCTTTAGCCATTCATCTGTTGAAGGGCATCTTTGTTTCCAGAGTCTTGCTATGGTAAATAGTGATGCAATGAATATAGATGTAAGAAAGGGACTTTTGTATTGTATTTTTTGTGTTCCTAGGGTATATTCCTAAGAGTGGTATAGCTGGATAGCATGGGAGCTCGATTTCCTGGTTTTGGAGGAATCTCCATATCGCTTTCCAAAAAGGTTGAACTAGATGGCATTCCCACCAGCAGTGGATAAGAGTTCCTTTCTCTCCACATCCCCGCCAACACTGTTCTCATTTTTTGTGATGTGTGCCAATCTCTGGGGTGTGAGGTGGTACCTCATAGTTGTTTTGATTTGCATCTTCCTGATGATTAGTGCAGAAGCTTCTCAGCTTAATATATTCCCATCTGTTAATCTCTGCTTTCACTTGCTTGGATTTTACCTTCGTACGTGATGTTAACTGGGAGTCTAAGTTCAATTTTTTGCAAGTGGCTAGCCAGTTGTGCCAACACCACTTGTTGAAGAGGCTTTCTTTGATCCATTTAGGATTTCTTGCTCCTTTATCAAAAATTAGGTGATTGTATGTCTGGGGAACATTCTCTGAGTATTCAAGCCTATTCCACTGATCTGAGGTCCTGTCTTTATTCCAATGATTGCTTTAGCTATTCTAGGGTGTTTATTGTTCCAAACAAATTTCAAAAGTGCCTTATCCACTTCCTTGAAGAATGTCATGAATATCTTTAGAGGGACCACATTAAATATGTACAATGCTTTTGGGGAGTATTGCCATTTTGATGACATTAATCCTGTCTATCCATGAGCAGGGTATGTTTCCATTTCCGCGTGTCCTCTCTTATTTCTTGAAGTAGAGTTTTATAGTTTTCTTTGTATAGGTCCTTCACATTTTTAGTCAAGTTGATTCCAAGATATTTGAGTTTGTGTGGCTCTATTGTGAATGGGGTTGTTTTCTTAATGTCCATTTTTTCCTTATCTCTATTGGTGTATAGAATGGCCATTAATTTTTGTGTGTTAATTTTGTAGCCTGCCACCTTTCTATATGAGTCTATTGTTTCTAGAAGCTTTTTGGTGTAGTCTTTAGGGTTTTCTATGTAGAGAATCATGTCATCTGCAAACAGTGACAGCTTGAGTTCTTCCTTTCCTATCTGGATTACCTTGATATCTTTTCTTTTGCCTAATCGCTATGTACTTTTTTTTTAACTCTTTTAATCTTTTTTATGCTAGACTTTCCATTATTTTCTACATTTAGGTTTTGTTTTTTATTATTTTTGAGGGAACACCTTTATTTTTAGAAGTTACTCTTGCCTATGCACTAAGAAATTGCTCCTGGTTTGGGAAATCATATGGAATGCCGGGGATCAAACCGAGGTCTGTCCTGGGTTATCAGCATGCAAGGCAAAAACCCTACCAACGTGCTATTACTCCTGCTCCATTTAGGTATTTTTATTTTCAGAGATTTTTTTATTTTTCAAAAATATTCTAGTTTCAATTTAACTCTTTGTTGCAAGGATTGGCCTTGCATAGCAGTCTAAGTACACATACCAATGTGAGTTATATTTTTGGTACTATTTTTCAGAGAAGAAATTAGTCCCAAGAATGGATGTTTATCTATATGCATCATAATCTGACTACTGAAAGCAAAAGAAAAAATATATATCCTAGTATTCTTAAGATTAGTACAAAATATAATAATGTGATTTAAATAGCCGTACTTAAAACCAAGATTACAAAAAGTATTATAATGGTATATTCAAACCACTAAAGAAAGAAAAAAAATCAACTATCAATAAACTCTTTTACATCAAAAATGTTCAAAATTTGGTGAATAGTTTCTCCCATTAAGTGGGTGTTTCTTGTACCCTGTGCACTATTTCCTTTGAGGTACAGAGGCTTCTCAACTTAATATATTTCCATCTGTTTATCTCTGCTTCCACTTGTTTGGAGAATGCTGTTTCTTCCTTAAAGATGCCTTTAGTCTCAATGTCAAGAAATGTTTTATCTACATGTTGTTCTATATACCTTATGGTTTCCTGTCTGATATCAAGGTCTTTAATCCATTTGGATTTTACCTTCATACATGGTGTTAGCTGGGGGTCTGAGTTTGCTTTTATGCAAGCTTCTAACCAGTTGTGCCAACACCACTTGTTGAAGAGGCTTTCCTTGCTTCATTTTGCATTTCTTGCCACTTTATCAAAAATTAAGTGATTGCATGTCTAGAGAACATTCTTTGAGTACTCAAGCCTATTCTACTGATCTGAAGTTCTGTCTTTATTCCAGTACCTTGCTGTTTTGATAATTATTGCTTTGTAATACAGGATAAATTGGGGAAAGTTTTGCCTCTCATATTCCTTTTCCAAAGAATTGCTTTATGTATTCATGGGTGTTTATTGTTCCAAATGAATTTCAGAAGTGTTTGATCCACTTCTTCGAAGAATGTCATGGGTATCTTTTAAAGGAATCACACTAAATCTTTACAATTCTTAGGGGAGTATTGCCATTTTAATGATGTTAATCCTGCCAGTCCATGAGCTGGGTGTGTGTTTCCATTTCTGTATGCCCTTTCTTATTTCTAGGAGCAGGGTTTTATAGTTTTTTTTTTTTTGTATAGGTCCTTTACTTCTTTGGTCAAGTTGACTCCAAGATATTTGAGTTTGTGTGACCCAATACTCATCAGATAAGAGGCTAATATCCAAAATATACAAGGCACTTATGGAACTTTACACAAAAATACATCTAATCCCATCAAAAATGGGGAGAATAAAAAAACAATTTCTCAAAGAAGAAATACAAATGACCAAAAGGCACATAAAAATGATCCACATTCCTAATCATCAGGGAGACACAAATCAAAAAATATGAGGTACCATCTCACACCACAGAGTTGGCTCACATCATGAAGAATGAAAAGAAGCAGTGCTGGTGGAGAATTGGAGAGAAAGGAACTCTAATTCACTGCTGGTGGGAATGCCATCTAGTTCAACCTTTATGGAAAGCTATATGGAGATTTCTCCAAAAACTGGAAATTGAGCTCCCATCTGATCCAGCTATACCACTCCTAGGGATATACCCTAGGAACACAAAAATGCAATACAAAAATCCCCTCCTCACACCTATATTCATTACAATGCTATTTTCAATAGCCAGACTCTGGAAACAACAAAGATGCCCTTCAACAGATGAATGGCTAAAGAAACTGTGACACATATACACAATGGAATATTATGCAGCTGTCAGGAGAGATGAAGTCATGAAATTTTCCTATACATGGATGTACATGGAATCTATTATGCTGAGTGAAATAAGTCAGAGAGAGAGAGAGAGAGAAATGCAGAATGGTCTCACTCATCTATGGGTTTTAAGAAAAATGAAAGACATTTTTGCAACAATTCTCAGAAACAAAAGAGAGGAGGCCTGAAGGTCCAGCTCTCTACACGAAGCTCACCACAACGAGTGATGAGTGCAATTAGAGAAATAACTACATTGAGAACTATCATAACAATGTGAATGTATGATGGAAGCAGAAAGCATGTCTACAGTACAGATGGGGGTTGGATGAGGAGGAGGGAGATTTGGGACATTGATGATGGGAATTTTGCACTGGTGAAGGGAGGGGGTGTTCTTTACATGACTGAAACCCAACTATAATCATATTAGTAATCAAGGTGTTTAAATAAAGATATTCATAAATGTTACACCCCACTCAGGAAGGGCACACATCAAAAGTGTTGCACTCCTGAAAAAGAATTATTTGCCAAAAAGGCCCGCTTAGAGCAGTCAAATCAGTTGACCCTTCGCGTGGATTGTTTGGCCATAATTCTAAACGTGGCTGTAACTATCTCTCTTTATTTTTGACCATTATTAGAAATCAGGCCTCAGTAATTCTAACAAAGGAGAACAGTGAAAAGCTTGCCAAAAGTCTCCAGCTGAAAGCTCCTTTGTGATCTCCCTTCCTCCCCTCACTTCCTTAAAGGTATCTCCTTTCTCCTTACCTGTCTCTTCACATGCTAATTTTAGCTCTGATCTCATTGGTTTATCCCCTTTTCCTTTCTCCCTGGCTACGCCCCAAATATCTGTCTATTTAGGCCCAATAAAGCTCTGGCCTCTCTCTCTGACCTCACCTCTTGTTTTCACCATGTAATTCTGTGTGGTCTCATTTATTTCATATTTCATAATTCATATTTCATATTTGCCTCTTTGTGCTCCCGCTTGACTCTCAGTGGGAAAATAAACTCACTAAGGTTATGCTTAGGGACTTTTTATCTCATTAGGATAAAGGGTCCGCAGCACATAAAAGTTAAAAAATATTCAAAATTCAAGAAAATATTGGTATTTATATTTTTGTCAGACACATTGATATATTTTCTCTTTTATTGGTGTTTATGTATTTTTCATACATATATTATCATTGTTTTGGGGTCACACCTAAAACTTCTCAGGGCCTTCTCATGTTTCCTTTAGGCATCACTCATGGAGGACTCAGGAACCATATGGATTACCTGGAATAAAACTCATGATGACCATGTGCAAGGAAAGTAATGGTATTATCATTATGGTAACACTCAATTTAAATTCTTAAATATATTATTGTTATTATTAACCCTACATATATTGTTCAAAATGTAATCCAAGTCATGCTTTTACACTTGTTCAATGTTGTTTTCAATGTGTGAATTTAATAAACTTCAAAAATCTTCACTGCAAAATGAAAATAAAGCAGACCTTTTCTGTTTTTACAGAGTTGTCAGAGAATTAAATAAGTTAGTGAATTCAAAATGTTTGGCATATGTTACTTAACATAAATTATTAACTATTTGTTGTTATTTTTATCACTAATACTGACAGATCTATAGTATTTGTCAATGACATTTAATGACATTTTTTATTACTCCCAAGAGTTTTTAAATTGTCAGCTGAACTTTTAAGTTAGATGAAATAAAAGGTAGTTCTGCTTCTTCTCACATAACTTTTAGCATATGCATTTGCTGTGCTCTACTTACTGAAAAAGGCACATTGGAAAAATTACTACTCAAAAACCTTTTATATTAAGCATTCAAGAACAAAATTACTGAGTGGGAAGCCTGTTATTATCTCTACCAAGAAAGCCACTTGAAATTTCCCTTTCTGAAATTTTATTTCTCATGTCAGATTCAAAAATATAGATGAATAATTTTCATTTATTGGAAATATAACCCAATTAAGATATAACACTAATAATTAAGAAAAATTGTCATAATTCCACGAATTAAAAAGAACTTCCTTAGATGTGTCACTTCATATCCACTCTATAACAATATATGGAGGAAAATGAATGCTTTTAAACTTTCAGTGCTTTACTGAAATAATAAGTATTTAAAAATGGAATCAATCTTGAAAGCCACTGAGCTCTCAAAATGCAACATTTTGGGGTAAGATAGCAGAGCTTTCAATGTTTTATCTATTTTCTATCTATTAGTCTTTTTTAAAAAAAAGTAATAGTCTAAGGTTGTGGAAGATTTTTCTGTTCAAGTCTTCATTCCTCCAAATAAATGTCACTTATTTATATCATAGTTACAAAGAAAATACAAAAGGATGTGTGGTAATTGAAAGAGAAATAAACATTTTACACTTCATTTTTAATATCACCAATATAAAAATGATCACGGTATCACTTATTCTCCTGCAAAATTCATAGAAAAATATAATCCATGGCTATTTTTAGTATTTTTATTTAATAAAGTATCTTCATTTTTAACGAAGTACCTATCAATAATATAGTAAATATATATAGAAAATAAATAGACTCAGTAATGGAGTAGAGAGAATAAAAAGGAGGACAGCAGAATTTAAGAACAGTCAAATTATTTTATGTTAAAAATAGTTTCTGTTCCTCATTAAGTTTTGATAATTATATAATTTGGTTAATGATGTTATAATAATTATAGAAAATATTATAAAATTTATATATTATAACATATATAACATAATAATAGAGATAGTACATGTCATTATTAACTAATTTAACAATCAAATTTCTTTTTTTGGGGGGGGGTTTGGGCCACACCCGTTTGATGCTCAGGAGTTACTCCTGGCTATGCACTCAGAAATCGCTCCTGGCTTGAGGGGACCATATGGGACGCCGGGGGATCGAACCGTGGTCCGTCCTACACTAGCACTTGCAAGGCAGACACCTTACCTCTAGCGCCACCTTCCCGGAACAAACAAATTTCTTTTTTTTTTCTTTTCTTTTTTTTTTTTTTAAATTTCAAAATTATTTATTTTTTATCTTTATTTAAACACCGTGATTACAAACATGATTATAGTTGTAAGATTACAGTCATGTAATGAACACCCCCCTTCACCGGTGCAACATTCCCACCACCAATTTCCCAGATCTCCCTCCTCCCCACCCCCCTACACCTGTACTCGAGACAGGCTTTCTACTTCCCTCATTCATTCACATTGTTATGATAGTTTTCAGTGTAGTCATCTCTGCAACTGCACTCATCACTCTATGTGATGAGCTTCATGTCCTGAGCTGCACCTACCAGCCCTCATCTCTCTTGTCTCTGAGATACTGTTAAAAAAGTCCTTCATTTTTCTTAAAGCCCATAGATGAGTGAAACCATTCTGCGTCTTTCTCTCTCCCTCTGACTTACTTCACTCAGCATAATAGATTCCATGTACATCCATGTATAGGAAAATTTCATGACTTCATCTCTCCTGATGGCTGCATAGTATTCCATTGTGTATATGTACCACAGTTTCTTCAGCCACTCATCTGACAAACAAATTTCTGAGGCTGAATAGTGACAGAGGGAAAGATTGTACCTATACAATAGAAGGGTCAATTTAAAAATAGTAAAGTATTTTTTGACTTTTGGAGAATGATAGAAGAAAAATAATTTTAGAGAATAATCCTCCAGTGTTTTGATATTGAAGTATAGAAGCATACAAACTGTATCAAAGATGGATAATAATTAAACAAAAAGTTAAAGAATTGGCATGTTGAGGTATACTAGTGTATACCAGTACATAAACGTATATCTGCAGTTTTAATTCGAACTTTGTTATTAGTTTACAGTATTCTGGAACAATTTATAGTATATTCTGACAGTATATTTACTTCATTGGTGCTTATTTTTCTTACCAGAACAATACAGTATTTAAAAGGCTGAACTAAAGGAATACTACTAAGGAGTCAATAAAATAAATTTGTCTTTCTTGAGAACTGATTTGGATGATTAAAAACACTATTTTTGGGAGATGTAGGGGAAATACCACCGAGAAGTGCTCAGGGTTTAGCCCAAGCTCTGCATTTAGTGTTCATTCCTGGAGCCATATGTTTGTTGTGTTGGGGAAAGAACAGGGTCAACAATGTGCAAGGCAAGGATCATACAGCTTTACTATCTCTCTAGCCATGGATACGTGATTTTAAGAAAGTCTGAGATCTCATAAATATTTGCTAAAGATTCCCAGCATCCTTCCAATTTGTGCTGGCCCACCATAAGTGAGATCCAAAAGTGAGATAGATAGAATTGGAAGCTTGCATAATTAAAACATCTACTAGATAATAGATGAGGAATGGGGGAGAGAAATTACTTGCAAAAGAAACAAAAACACAAAATCAGAGAGATTAGCTAGGTGGAAGGAGGTACTTGTCCTGCAAGCTACAGAATCTGATTAAATACACAGAACTGTCAATTATACATAAATATTTCCAGGAATAATCCCTGAGCACAGAGTCAGGAGTAATCTGTGAGCGCAGCCAGCTATGACTTGAATCTCCTTTCATAAAAACAGTTACAAATTTTAAATAAAATTTTCCTTCATTTATGAGAAAATATACTATTATACTCATAAAAGACCAGGAATTAATATGTATTACCAACACATTTGAGATCCTTTCCATTTCAGGAGTAACAAATATAAAATATTAAGTAGTTTAAAAAATAATTTCTTATAGTCAATCAAAATTATTAGGCAAAGAAAAATGGAATATTGACCCATTAAAATGCTGAAGATCTACAGAAATGAGTATAAAAACTCTTTATTTAACTATGTCCTAGAACACAGGTAAAGAACATTGATAGAAATATAAAATATAGAACGCTAGACAAAATGAATATCATAATGTCTTATAGTCAATCAAAATTACTAGGCCAAGAAAAATGGAATATTGATGCTTTTAATAAAAACAAACACACAAAGGGCAGAGATTAACAGAAGAGTATTCTGAAATATTATATCTACAGTTTAGAACATACAAATAGGTATGATTGATTGTTAAATAGATTTATAATGTATAATTATAATAAATTACTATTTAAAATAAATTTGTTTTATTTTAATTTTTAAACATATAATTCACTACAATAAATTATAATGGGTGATTTTTTTTTATTTTTTTGCTTTTCAGGACACATTCTTTGAAGCTCAGTGGTTACTACTGGCTATGTGCTTAGACACAGCTCCTGGCCTCGGGGAACCATATGGGATACTGGAGGATTAAACCACATTTTGTTCTAGGTTAGTGCATGCAAGGCAAATGCCTTACCGCTGCACTATCACTCCGGCTCTATAATGGGTGATTTTTACACTATATCAGACAATGTGGGTAGAGGAACACTTGACAGAGAAAGTGATAGAAGTTGTTTCCTGATGCATTTCCATGAATAGTAAGTTATAATAAACCAGTGGGGCAGAGCAGAATATCACAGAAGCTAGAGGGAGGAGACAGAAGTATCCTAACAGTTCTGACCACAACTAAGGTACAAAGTTCATTGAACAAACTTATAGACACTGAGATCTGAGAAAATCAAAATGCAGGGCAACTTAGACATTTAGTGGCCCCAAAGCAAAAACCTCAAGAGAAATATCATCACAAGAACAAATTTCAAGAGTCCAGCTTCAAATATACTATAAATTTTATCATTATATAAAAGTGCTCAAATTTTCTGAAGTAAAAAACTCTCAGAGAGATAGAAAACTGGAGAATAAAACAGTGGAAAAATTAATGTAGAAACAGAAACGTTTTGACTTTATTTGAATAATGGAAACTGCAGAAGGAATGTGATTCTCTGGTGGGGAAGAGAAAAAGAAAAGAATAGAAGTTTCTATTAATAGGAATAAAATCTCCAAATTTTGATATACAAATAAATGTAGTAAACAAAAACATGATGATGTAAAAGTGAAGAGGTCTTGAGTGTATGAAACACCCTTTTCTATCTGGCAAGAACAGAACTTTTATGATTGCAATAAAAATGAATTACAATAAATATATGAGCCTTTATAATATTATTAAATAACGAATAGAAACTTTTCATATACATCATGGTTTTTAGTATTTTTATGAAAGATCATGTTAGTCTCATGTAAGCATTTAATAGCAAACTATTTCAGATCAATATATAAAAAGCTTAATATTACTTTAAACCAAAGATTTATTTTAGTGCTCATTTAAAAACCAATATGGGAGATTATATTTAGATATTATTTCTTCAAGAATAAAAGCTTCACCATTACTAACAAGCAGTGAAAATTATATATGCATATATATGTGCATTATTACACAAGAAGGACAATTTTGGACCATGTCTGGCAATTCAGAGATCACTTCTGGTGGGAATTAGGGCACCATATGTGTTACTGGAATTGAACCCAAGTTGGCTGCATGAAAGTCAACCCTACCCACTGTACTATCACTCTGGCCTCAGAAGGACAATTTTGCAGATAACTTTTTCTGGCTTAAGCCAGTGTTTTGTGCGGATGTGTATTTGTTTTCTTGTCAGTGCTATTGTTTCTACATACTCACTTTGTTGTACAAAGAACAGAAAATATATTCGCATGCCAGTGCTCTTTGGGACAGATTTATTGGTATCCATTTATCATTGTACTGCAACTATGTGCTGGTAGTAGAAGACAAATGGAGCTGTTCAGTCTTTTTCTGTTTTGTACAGCTTGTCAGATCCATGAAGTAGAAGAAATAGTAGCAAAATTAAGCAAGGGAACTCAATCCAAAACAACTTTCCAGGTGGACTTTAACTTGCAATAACTTCATGACGAGGGAATTTTTTATATATGCTATTTTGCTTAAACCTTGAATCCTAAACAATTAGCATTCTGTAAGTTCTGACAGTGTTTCTTAGTGAATATTAGAATACATATATCTAGGCTAAAGTAACAGGATAATATCTAGAAAATATTTTAAATATGAATGGTTTCTAATAAGTAAACATATTTTTTCTGAAAACTATAGTGAAGTTAAAATGGGTCAGATTAAGATGCTCAATATTTGTATTTAAAATGTTGATACCTAAGAAAAATAGGTTTTTTGAAATTAAACTTCAATGAGTATAGTCTAAAAAATAATTACTTGCAGATGCAAAAATTTAAATCAGATTTTACTTATTTTTATCATTAACAAAATTAAAAATAGAATAAAATAAATCTGTTTAATTTTAAATATTATGAAACACTATTATTAAATCTGTTCATATTAACAAATTTAATTAAATAAATTTTTACTTTATATTTTTAAAAGATTTTTCCAAGGATTTCCCTGCATCTTACTTATCAATTTATCTTTCACATACCAAATAAAAATCATCTATGAAGCCAAGGAAAAAAGGAAATATAAAATCAATAATTTTTAGCAAAAATAAAAAAATGTTTACCACCAACTTTTGTCTTAATTTTATTCATCATATAAACTGATATTTCCCTGATAAATTTTACATAGAATACATCTTGCTACTGTTCAAAATATGTCTGTAGTAAGTTCTTAACATTTCCAGAGAAAGCTTTCCAATTTGTTTTGCTTTTAAAAGACTCTACATTTGTTTTGTAGATAATGTAAAGCACCACCCCCAAAACCCATCTGTGTTTGGATCTTATTATGAATGAATAAAAACACAAACTTTATGTTGGGAAATAATGTCAATGTGTTTTTAAACAAATCAAGCTTTCTCTCAAAATTTTACTGAACTCCTACTATATACAAGGACTCCTCTAGGGATTAGGTTATATTACTGCAAGCATATAAGACAAAAGTCCTTGGGTCATAGCGATGGTACAATTGGTAAAGCGTCTGCCCTATCTTTGCTATCCTAGGACCGACAAGTGTTCTATCCCCAGGCATCTCATATGGTCCCCCAAGCCGGGAGCAATTTCTGCACGCATAGCCAGGAGTAACCCCTGAGCATCACGGGGTTTGCCCTTCCCCCCCAAAAAAAATTTCCTGGTTTTGGAGTTTAAGTTCTAAAATACTTAAAGTATTACATATAAATATATTAAATATTGTACGTGATGTAAATATATATGCATAAGTCACATTGAATATATTAGGTGCTAATTTATAATAGCAACAAACTCACATATTTCTGATCATATCAGCTGTTTCATACTATGATGCTATAATATAAGCTAGTAAACTGTTCAGTTAGCCAATATTTCTTTGAAATAATAGATAGTAGTAACAATACAAGATAGGAAAAGAGGTGTGAAAACAAATGAAACTGGCAGTGTCAAGCCTCTGACAGTCAAATAAGATATGCATAAATAAAATATTAAAATAGAAGGAAAGAAAATGTATAGAGAGTAGATCAGTAATTTTAAAGATGGTCTTAAGATAAATTGTAGTATCTCCATCATCCAATTATATATCAGTTATTTCAAATAAGATAGACTTTCCCTAAGAAGTCAAAAAAGGTTATTTAAGAGGAATAAAGTAAGATATATTTGTACTGTGTTGTCTGTATTATTATAAATAATTTAAAAATTATATATCACTAACAATTTTAATCAGCTATTCTCCTAGACATAAAGGGACTAAACCAGTTTTAAAATGAGAGATTTTATAGACTAAAGTAAAATAAAGTAGCAAGACAATGGTACCTCAAAATTAACTACATAATTTAAAACTTTAAATAGAGAAGTCTAATTTAAAATACACAACAATACAGTACAAATTTTAATAACAAAGTACTACTACATAAATAAGTTTGTTTTCTGCAACAGAGATTTTTGAGGATAAAACCAAGAAGTTTCTTTTTATGGAGACATAATTTATGAGAAGAAAATTTAAATTACAGGACATTTTATACAAAGTATAGCATCTCTATTGTATAGAAAAATATACCAAATAAAGATATAACATGGTAGTACTAAATTTAAGAATATTAATAAAAATATTTGTATGACAAATATAACTTAAAGACAACAAAAAGTAAAAATAATATAAATGAAATCATACATAGGAATAAATATATAATAAGTAAAACTGCATTACTTTAAATGTTTCTTTCCTGTTATGTAAAACAAGGTCACCCAATGTCACAAAGTTTCTATGTAACTGATTTGAAGGCTATTCACAGAATTTTTGTATACTGAATAGCTCAATATACCTTAGGGAAATATCAGAATTCACGTCACCAGCAAAGAAATTTACCTCATGAATGGATCTGATAAATAAGCACTAAATGTTCAAAGTGTGTTTACAGATGCCTAAAGACTTCAAAATTCTGAAAATTATTTTCAAACAAATTGCATGACTATATTTCAAAGAATTAGTTCTGTAGTACATTGTCTACTTTGATTGCCTATAATGAAAACATACCTTTTATCCTCCTTTGTTTGGTAATACTTTAATTTCAATTATATCAGTCAATGAAGAGATCATAGTATATTGTGAACTGTTATTAGCTCTCAGAGAGCACATGCATTAATAATACAGAATAGGAAAAGCCTTGCCCTAAATACAAGGAGACCCTAACCCCGAAGTTTCCTGGCACACGACCAACTCTAGGCTCCAGGAAAACTAGTTTATTCAATCCAAGTCATTGTCTGTAGTGCCAATACAGTTTTATTTTTCATGCAATCTCTATTGTTGGCATCAGGTTTCTGTATTAAAGATCCTGGAATCTGCACCTTCTACATTGAAGTCAGGATGGTGTGGAGTATCCTCTAGTTTCACCTCACAATTAAGGGGCAATACAGAAAGCCCTCTCCAGTAAGCAGGTCATTGTTGTTAAATCTTCTAAGTGTTAAGGGAAGTCTCTTTTGAGTAGGTCTATGTCAGAGCAGCGGTTGGGTCTTCCCTGGTAGAGCATTGCCTCCAGGTGATGTTATAGACAACCTTGGATGTTTCATAGATGTCTTCCCTAGATCAGGCTTTTCCTTTCCATGTCCCCCATATTTTGGTGGGCCTATGCAAACAATATTTGCCACTATAACACCGTTTTTAACTGTGCTGTTTTGACTCTAACCCTTAAAAAAAAATCTCTTAAACTTTTGACGTTAACGTAAACTAATATGCATGTGTATGAAAATATAAAAAATTACTACGCCTTCAATGTTTAAGGAGTCACATAAATCTCATGGCTTTAGATTGCTTTGTGTACTGCTAAGAAATGTTATAATGTACTACAATCTGGGGACTTGTGGACAAAGTAATTGTACGTGGGTTCTGCCTTATTTTTCTTAATGTTCAATATTTAGGCGTCAGCAAGGGGATTTCTTCTGAGAATTCTGTTTATGGGCGATTGTCCTTCCACTGTAACTTTACCTTGTCCTCTTTGCATCATTGTTCTCATATTAAAAATAAAAAATTAAAAAAATAATACAGAATTATTATTTCTTTAGAATAAGGTCATGTATTATCTTAGAGAACAAATTATATATAACTACAGCATTGCAATCTACTACATATTATGTTCTTTTTTTAATAATAAAATCTTTCATTAAGCTCCGGATTACAAGCATGATTATTGTTGGGTTTCAGTCATAAACAGAACACTTCCCTTCACCAGTGCAACATTCCCAACACCAATCCCCCACCCCTCCTTCCCAACCCCTGCTTGTAAACTGCTTTTTTATTTTACTTTTGAATGGTAATAGTAATAAAGTAAAGAAACATAAAAGATATTTTAAGTACATAGAAAGTCTTTGTGTAGCCAATAATCACAAAAATTTACTAGAGCAGATATTTAAAGCGTCCTCTCTTTTGTGTGTTTGTTTTTGTTTTGAGGCCTTGTCTACCTGTGCTCAGTGCTCAAGGGTTACATCTGTATCTGCACTCAGGAATCACTCCTGGTGCCTTCTGGAACAACTTGGTATGCCTGATTATGATTCCAAGTTTACTGTACTATCATTCCTGCTCCAAACTCCCTCATTTAATTCAAGAAAACAGATCCTGAAGTTAAGTTGATCAAACCACACTAGCTTATTTGACTAAAATAAAACAAATATTTGTTTTTTCTTTTTGTTTTCTTTTGGCAGTGCTCTGTGTTTACTCTTGGCTCTATGTTCAAGAATTACTCCTGTGCAGCATTCCCACCACCAATTCCCCCATCTTCCTTCTCCCTAACCCTTCGAGAGAGGCATTCTACTTCTCTGACTCATTAACATTGTCATGGTAGCTGCTAGTTGCATTGGTGAAAGGGGCTGTATGTTCTTTTTATGATTGAACCCCAACTACAATTATGTTTATAATCATGATTCTTAAAGATTAAAAAAACAAAGATTAAAAATTGTAATAAAATTAAAAATAAAAAGAATTATTCCTGTTGTGCTCAGGAGATGCTAGTGGGATGTTACGTGCAAGGCAAATGCCCTACCCACTGTAATATCTCTTCAGCCCCTGTAGCTAATATTTTTTAAAATGAACTTATTTTATTTCATAATTATGATTATAGCAGGAGAAAGAATTGTGTCTTTGTATTTTTGGTAGATTTACAAATTTTTTTAAATTTATTTTTATTTAAGCATTATGATTACAAACATCTTTGGCTTTTGGGTTTTAGTTATAAAAAGAGAACATTTTTAGCATACAAAATTTCTGCTTATTAAGACATTCTGGGGCCTGTGAGGTGGTGCTAGAGGTAAGGTGTCTGCCTTGCAAGCGCTAGCCAAGGGAGGACTGCGGTTCAACACCCCTGGTGTCACATATGGTCCCCCAAGCCAGGAGCGATTTCTGAGCGCTTAGCCAGGAATAACCCCTGAACATCAAACGGGTGTGGCCCCCCCAAAAAAACAAAACAAAAAAAATTCTGAATAAATCTATTGATGTAACACCTAAATCAATTTAGAATATTTCCATCTTAAGTAAAACATTTTTTCAGAAAAACATAATAAGATAAAAATTATTAGGGAACTGGAAAGCCTGTCTAGAGTACAGGTGGAGATGGGGTAGGATGGAGGGAGATCTGGGACATTGGTGGTGGGAATGTTGCACTGGTGAAGGGGGGGTATTCTTTACATGACTGAAACTTAATCACAATTATATTTGTAATCAAGATGTTTAAATAAAGATATTTAAAAAATCATTAGAGAATAATAAAGCTACTTTATTAAAATTGTACTACTATTTCCAAAATAAAGATATATATAATTTCTTTCTGGTAAGATAATATCTAGAAAATTAACAAAATGTAGTGCATTGACATTAATGAATTCTTTAAAATAACAAAATGTAGTGTATTGACTTTACTAAACTCTTTCTTGTTATTTGATACTTTAACTTAGTCTATTTTGTGTCTCTTCATTTCTAAATATGTATAATGAAGAAACAAATATTAATTATTAATAATGTATTTTAAAAACAAAACTATCAAATATAAATATTATAAAATATTATTTTTGCATATAACATATTAAATATTGCCTGTTGTAGAAAGAGTCCATGGGTAAATTGCCAAATACTTTAGAAATTTGTTAAGATTTCAGGTGATGTAAATGCCTGCAATGTAGATAATATGTGAATTGACCGAGGAGAATTTATAAAGCATTATTAAAACCTGCTTGGGGCTGCCAATGTACATGTATCTTAAGAATCATATTCCTGGCACTTTGTTACCTACTTGCTCAAGATTATTTGAAGTGTGAACTTTTAACTTCAATTTGACTTCAGATGTCAAATCTGCTATATTCTATTTCTTATTTATGTACATACTTAAAAGAAACTTTACATATTAAAAAATAAACACTTTTAAAGTAGCTTATACACCACTTTGAAATTATCTGATTGTTTACTCATAGTGTTTGCAGAGCTGGGACTTGAATGCAGGACAAGTACAGGCTTATACCTTCAACCTCCAATTGTTTAGGTATTTTGTTGTTATTATTTTTAGTTGTTTTGGTTTGGGGGAGATTACCTTCAATACTCAAGACTTTCTTCTGGCTCTAGAATAAGGAATCACTCCTCCTGGGCTATGATAAAGGGATTAAATCTAGGTCTTCCATGTGCAAGTCAAGCTCCCTGTCAGCTGCACTATCTTTCTAGCCCGTTTTTAATTTTGTATTTCTGAGGATGTTGCATATATCTTTGTCAATGTGCCAGTAAATGTAGCATACTATTTGGCATAAGATAAATGTTGATCGTGGAGCGCAGCGGTAGGGTATTTGCCTTGTACATGCCTGACCCAATATGGAACTGGGTTCAATCCTGGGAGTCCAATATGGTCCCCAAGCCAGGAGCAATTTCTGAGCACATAGCCAGGAGTAACTCTTGAAAATCACTGGGTGTGCCCCCCAAAAAAGATCAATGTTGATCAAATATTTGCAAGATGAAAGAATGAATCATTACTAAATCCATTGAATGAATTAATCTTTTGAAGCCATACATGAGTTGAATGTTATGCAAAATAAATGATAGCAGATGATAGCAGATTCTGAGAAATATAGGTCCAAGCACACTTGACATACCAGTCTCATAATAATGAGAATGTTACTTGGTCTTTGGATAATATGACTCCTCATCTATAAATTACATTTTATATGAATTATATAAAGTTTATATATTACCTGAATATATATTATATAATAATATAATTTATATAATTATAACCTTATATTTATTATATAATTATGTTGCAGTCCCATCTAAAATGTGATTAAATAAATGAGAAAAGGTATTTTTGAGGTATGACACAAATATTAGTTCTTCTACTAAAATTGAGTACATTATGGTAAAATGCTACATGACAAACTGATAATTTCACAGTGAATAATGAATTATTTGGATCACTGAGAAAAATATGTTTAGTTCAAATAGTCTGGATTAGAAATTATTCCTTAGACAAGAACATAATCATCAAAAAATTGATTTAATCAAAACTAAGTAAAACTGAATATACAATTTATGTCTTTTAGTGTTATTGAAAGTGTTGCGTGCTACATAATGCTGAAGGATAAAATTAGTAAAATTATGTATATGTCTTATTATTTTGATTAACCAAAAAAAGTCTTGGTGGTACTCAAAACCTACTACAGATTGTGATTTTAAGAAACATTTAGTTTCCAAAATATCTAATTGATAATTGTTTATGATTAATATATAATTCATATTTTGTATAATATCTTGTCAAATAGAAAAGTAATAAAAATAATCTCTGTGGCATAAATGAGTTTATATGAGTATTCCTATATATGAATTCCTAAACTTTTTATATGATTGAGAACTCATGCATGCTTCTTTCAATGACATACAATATTGCCATTTTAAATTATTGAATTGGTTTTCCTTGTTATTAGAGAGCTTGTTTTCATCAAATGGAGCATGAACAATTAAAAGGCAATTTTAGTCTAATTAGTTCTATATTCTATTATGCTTCTAATATGTGCTGGTTGTCTAGTGTTGAGATAATCAAAAGGTTTCAAAAATAATGCAAAATGCAGAACAGAGAGAAAGGCACTGCATTTGCCTTGCCCACATGACACTTTCCTGGCATGGGTTTAACCCAGGTACAGTTCTTTAAGAACAGCCAGAAGTTATACTGGGTACAGAACCAGAGCAACCCCTGAAAAACACTGGGTATGAGCCCACAACTAAAAATAAATAAATAGACTAATAAATAAATATGCAAAAATGAATATTTCAAAGATTATTTAATTACTTTTTCACATATTTATTTCAGATTTAAATTTTATATGTAATTTATATTAGGGAAAAATAAAAGAAAGTTGCAGACTTCTGAAATATGTTTTTACACCTGCAACTTCTGATTGTTTCATAAGATATTAGCCTTATGTTTGAATCTACTTTTTTAATTAACAGACTTAAAATTATCAAAACTCAATTTTTCACATCTGAAAGAACTAAATGGGCTCTATTTTTCTCTTTGTCTAAGTAAAAATAATATACCATATTTGCCGGCATATAAGACAACCCTTCAACCCATGAAAACTTCCTAAAAGTCGGGAGTCATATTATATGCTGGTATACGGCATGCTGAAACTTGTTCCAGCTTCTGGGATGAGTGATCCGCACCCCTCTTACTTTTAAGAAGCAACTTACTTTTAAGACTTTTAGGAAGTTTTTCATGGGTTGAAGGGTCATCTTATATGCAGGCAAATATGGTAGTTTCAATCTTCTATTGGAAAGTTGTTTAGTGTTCAATAATTGTTTTGAAGAACTGTACAAAAATATATAGGCAAGAAATGTCTTTCATATTTATATCTCAATGGAAATGAAATTATTATCTACTTCTCAATAATGAAATAAACATTTTCAATTAAAAAATTATATCTTAAATCATTTATTGAATTAATTAATATATTTTGTTAACATAAAAAGAAATAAGTAACATTTCTGCAGGAAGGTAGAAATTCATAATATGTATATTGATCATATTCTTTGGTGAAAATGTCCATTTAATAGAGAAATATTCACTATATGCATATCTTGAATATATATTAAGTTGGCAGCTTAGTATGATCAAAGACAGGGGCATTCATAAATGTCTAATTTAAAGACCAAAGTCATGGGAGCATATCCAAACAATAAAAACTGAGTTCAAAGAGCCAGAATGAAAGAATAGTAGGCAATATACTTGCCTTGCAAATAACTGATTCAGGTTTAACCCCTGGCACCTCACCTGTAGTCTCTCCTCTCAGAAATGCTCCCTGATCACACAGTTAGGAGTTAGCCCTGAAAATCATTAGAGAACCAGGCTGTGAAACAACCAGCAGCAACACCAAGGGAAAAAAAATAAACAATTAAGTTGGTGCCAGAATGACAGTATAGTAAAGATAATTTGCCTTTCCTATAGCCAACTCAGATACAAATCTGAGTGAAAAAAATGATTCCAAATCCTGCAAATCACCAAGTGATTCCCACCAAAATAAAACAAACAACACATAATTTAAGCCTATTGAAAAAGTGGAAATTATCTGTCAACAAACCTTGAGATAAACTTACCTGACAATCTATGCTGGTCTGAGAAATAATATAGCAAATTGGGTGATGTCTTGCACACAGCCAGCCCAGGTTCAATTTCCCACCATTGGTCTAATCAATGGAGCCCTTTCCTGGAGAAATTCCCAAACACAGAGCCTTAATATACCCTGAGAATCTTCATGTGTTCCTTTAGTTACTTCTACTAAGAAAAAGAAAGGTAACATATATGTTTCCATTAAATAGCATCATTACCTACTACTTACTACATAATAATGTTTTAAATAGGTTGCTTAATAGGTTGACTATTATATATTATTAAATGTACAGTTGAGTATTTCAGGTAAAATTTGTATCTAGTATGTAACAGTAATTTTTTCTTGCAAGGTCTTGATCAGGAGTGATGTGAACTCAACTGATTTTGTTAGATAGGTGGTGATATACTGTTGTAAATCAGTAGTGTTT
Source organism: Suncus etruscus (assembly GCF_024139225.1). NCBI lineage: Eukaryota > Metazoa > Chordata > Mammalia > Eulipotyphla > Soricidae > Suncus > Suncus etruscus. The sequence goes on along the minus strand of NC_064856.1, from coordinate 88,064,484 downwards.
CAGGTCACAAGAACAGACTTGGTGATTCTTAAGAGGGTTATATTGTCAGCATATTGAACTTGAGATCTCATTTATGCCATGCTCCACCCTTTTACTTATGTAATATAAAACTATAATTTGTTTTTATCCCTGCATTTAAATGATTATTACTGAAAAAAAACAATAGAATTTATAGTTTCCTCAAAACATAGATTAGCTTTCTAGAGTGAAATTTTCTGGTTCCAAATCTCCTTGAATATTTTTACCACTTATTTTTATTAAGGAATTGTAGTTTACAATGTAATATTATATTATGTGCAGCTATTAGTGACATACTTACAGTGCTAAAATGCCATCCCTAACACTAGAGTGTCGATAGTTCTCCATCAAGGAGAGCTGCTTCCTGCACTGCTCTTCATAGTTCTGCTTCCAGTGTCTCAGGGTTTATATATACATACATACCTCTATTATTAAAAACAATAGAAAGATAAAAATTAAGTGAGAGAAAATATTATCCAATTGTCCTAATAAACATATATTTGTTTTGATTCCATATAATTTGAAAGAAAAGCTTTCTTCTAGAAAATAATTTATTGAGAAATGATTGAAGAAAAGTAAAGGAAGATATCTGGATGTAATTAAAATATAAAATCACTAAAAATTACAGAAAATTTTGAATGAAAATGATTTTACTAGTTGTGAATTTTGTTTGTGTATTTGATACTCTTCATGTGTGAGTATGTGTGTGTGAGAGACAGTTTTATTGGGGGGGGGGCTACACCCAGCGGTGCTCAGGGGTTACTCCTGGCTGTCTGCTCAGAAATAGTTCCTGACAGGCACGGGGGATCATATGGGACACCGGGATTAGAACCAACCACCTTAGATCCTGGATCTGCTACTTGCAAGCCAAATGCCACTGTGCTGTTTCTCCAGGCCCGAGAGATAATTATTAAGGGAGTGGAAGAGAAAAAAGAATGAAAAGGTCATTAGGAGAATTAAAATAATTCATCTAGATCAATTTGTGATTTATATGCTCACAATTTAAACTGAAAAAAGTAAATGATCCTTTCTGTATGATTTCAGAAACTTTAGATAACAAGTATGAAATAATTAAAACCATTGTACTTTGAACTCACAATGAATTCCTTATATATTCAAGAGAAAGGAAAGAAGAAAGGGAGATAAAAGAAGAAAGAAAGGAAAAAAGGAAGAGAGCAGAAGTGGATGGAGAAAGAATGAAAAAGAATAAAGGAGGAAGAAAAAGAGTAAGAGTAATTGGAAGAATAGAAATATGAGTAAGGGAGGAGGAAGAAAAAGAAAAGATGGTAGGAATAGAGCAAGTGTAGGAAGAAGGGAAAATGGGAAGAAGGAATGAAGGAGGGAAGTGAGAAAGGATGGAAGGAAGAAAGGAAGAATGGAAAGAAAAAAAGGAATTATTTTCCCTATGGTGAATATATATATTAAATCTAAACAGTTATTATTATTATTATTATTATTTTTGCTTTTTGGGCCACATCCGGTAACACTCAGGGGTTACTCCTGGCTATGTGCTCAGAAGTCGCTCCTGGACTGGGGGACCATATGGGACGCCAGGGGATCAAACCACAGTTTGTCCTAGGCTAGCGCTGGCAAGGCAGACACCTTACCTCTAGCGCCACCACACTGGCCCCCAAGCAATTATTTAAAACAGATCTTGAAAGCTTTATCTTAAGTAGATAATATATTGGTGAAGAATATGGTTAAAGAAGAAGCATATTAGCTAAAAAAATATTCCTCAGTGATTAAAAAATGTGTATTTCTGTTTTTTCTTAAAAGATAACAGTGAAGTCCCTGAATATAATAAAAACTCAGAAAATGTTGACTTAACAAATCCATTCACCTCTATGTTCCTTATCTCACTAGCTTTATAGCATTCTGTTAATTATAAAATAATTATACTAGATATCACATTGTGGTGCCATTACTTCTAGGCTTTATTTCCTATTTATTGATTGAGTGCTGTTATTTATATTTTGTAAAATATATGTTTGAATTGAATCTGCATAACTCTTTCTTGCTATTTAAGATGTATGCAATATTTTCTAAAGAAACTTTTTCTATAGTGTCAACAATTCTATTTTCTATTTAATATAAATTATAATACCACAAAATTGGGAATGAAATTATCATTAGATATCACGTAATGCTATCTATTTTTATAATATGAGAAAATGTTCACATAATTATTAACTAAGATAATTTCATATGCTCATTAGAAAATATCAACTATTTTACTGTTATTAGTTTATTCTTTAGTTCTGATTTCTAATTGTCATTCTTTATATTTGCATGCATTCTTTACTTATTTTAATGTAGATTCCAAATTGTAAACTTAGTTTCCAACTCATATGTGAAAAGTACATAGCTATATATTCATGCTGAAGGCCGAATGAAGGCAGAATATAAAGTAATCAAAACTTTCCATTTTAAATTGACTCCAACCCTAACTGCAACCTGAAATTTCAAAACAGAATCAAACAGTGATCTTTGCCACTCACACATGCGATCCAAATGGCCCTGCAGATGTGAAATTGTCTGTTACTATGAAAGAGCAGCTGGAATCAGTTAATGAGTCAAGTCAGCATGAGCTCAAACACCAGAGACAGAAAAGTTTCATCTCCATAGAGAACTAGAATAGAAAACTCTAGAAAAAGTAAAAGAGAATTAGATTGGTGCATGAGTGGCCCCATGGGTGGCACAGCTGTGAGCATAATTAGGCTCATCTCCTACTGAAAAATGGAAGTGTTGTTTACCCTTCTACATATGAAATGTGGCCATCAGCAAATATGTCTGCAATCTCTCACCCACTGTGTCCCTGAGCCAACCCATTCACACCAGATACCCCTGATAGAATAAAAAAAAAAAAGTCTTTGTCTAGAGATTTAAGAAGAGAACATGTCAATTTCTGGGTCTTGGGAGACATAGGAGTTTTCATAGTGACATTTTCTTTTGACTTACATAGTCAGTTATAGCTTATAGATGATAGATGTGGAATGGAGGGCATTTATCAATTTATACTTGTTTCAGACAAAAAAGATCAATAAGCTAAATTGAGGAGGATGAGGTCATGGTTAAGTAGTATGAAACAAATGAGACAAGGCAATACATTAAATTATACAGGTTTATATTTGTTATTAAAAGTTTTATTCTAAACATTGAAGTCTACCCTAATCACTATAATGTGTTGGTATAAAAAGATACATTCTTATATAGTAATTAAAATGTTCTTTATTTAGAATTGCTTTCAAATTTCATAAACAAAACAAACTAATATTCATTACTCAAGCTTCGAATTTATATTTCTTAGAATTTCTGATTTAGCCAAGCTATCTCTCATAATTATGAGATGTAAAATAAGATGACTCAGTTAATGATGAAATGAAAAAAGACATTTTTTATTTTACTTTTCCTATGCAAGTTAATTCAAAATAGTAAAAAATTCAAAGCAAACATAAGAGAGTAAGCCTACAGGGAAATTTATAGATAATAATAGGAATTATAATAAGAAAACATTAATTGGAGGATGAGATAATAATCCTTGTATTTGTGTACAGAGCCTTAGAGACTAATGCTGCCATGAACTGCCCCTTTTAGCTATTGTCCTTGCTATAAAAAAGTTTGTTATAATATATGCCACATTGTGCCCTGCAATTAATGTACCCTGAATCTACACTGTAGCCAGAAAATACTTACTATAAATATTACTATTTTATATTCAGAAGACTAATGTACTAAGAAATTAAGTTACATATTTAAAAAGCACATATATCTAATGTGGTAGAGTTGCAAATGAAGCCTAGACAGTAAAATTCCAGACTATGACACAAACTTTCTTGTGTCAGACAAAATGTATTGATATATATGAGAGGAAGAAGGAAAGGAAGGAAGAAAGAAAGGAAGAAATAATAGAAGGACTATTTCTCATTTAATATCAAATCTCTCAGTCTAAATTCTTTTTCCATATGTTAGAAAATAAAGTTCAGAAGCTTGAAATTAAAAGATCTTGAAACAACTGTTTATTTTAAACTCAATAACATTCAATTCAAGCTCTTGAAGACAGATTTTAATTCCAGTCTCAAACTAAAAACAAGTGGGATCAAATTTTGTTCTAAGTTGCTGCCAAAGATATTTATCTATGGAGACTCTTCAGTATATGTAAGAATTCTTGCACTGACTAATGTCTCTTGGATCTGAAAAGGTTCACAAATCTAAACACGTGTCATTGGAAATCATACAAAAGAGTATTGCATAATAAGATATTGGCTAAATCAATGAAAAATTATATAGTGGAATAGCTTTTGAGTTTCTGAAACCAAAACTTATTTTATCAATAAATATGACAAAGCTATCTACAGTGAAGACCTGATTAAGATTAAGATAGATATATAATAGATCTATACTAAATTTCAACCACACTCACTACAAAAGAAAAAAAATCATGTTTGAATACATAGAATGATAATTCTAATGCATGACACTGATTGCATAGAATGTTACGAAAAATAAAACAAGTAATTTCCAATCATTCTTTTCCAGGTAAGACTCATTACTAATACTCAGCTAATTTTGTCCTGTTGTATGTGTTTTACCTAGTATGTACACACATCGCTTTAGACAAGAATATACTTATTTTTCAATGTATGAAATTTCCATTTACTGATGTGCCCTTTTCACTTCCTGCTTATTTTATGTCTACTCTCCATAATGACTGAAACTCAACAATGAATAAAAAAATGAGGTTTCCTAGCAATTAAAGATTTTAATCACATGATATAAAATGAAATACATTCATATTTACAAGTACTATGTGTGCATTCTGAGTAGAATACAGTTATGTATTTTTCACTTGTTTTATTTGTATGTATAAGATTTCATATTTTTTCTTACATCTTAAAGGAATTTTGTCATATATAGTAATGTATATATATATATAGAACCTTATAAAAACTTACTACATAATTGAGTGACTGGAATAAGAATTATTAAATATTAAATTGCACATATATGTCTAATTATAAAATAATAAAAATGTTTCAAAATAAAGAAATCAACGTTTATTTTTAAAAAGTCTATTCTTACCATTTTGTTTCTAATCTATATTGTAAATTTTTCAGCAAAAAGAAGTGACATATCTCATACTTATATGACTAGTAATGTTCTCATATCTTACATGTTAGTTTATAACTTACCGACAGACAAAATAATCATGTTTTATCTTGGTAAAATGAATAAAATAGACAAAATATATGATGTGTTTAGTAGAAAGAAAAAAGATTATGCATGTGAATTCAAACAGTTACCGAAACACCAAACTTTAAAAGAAATATATTAGGAGCAAGTACTTTAAATTTTGTACATGAGTGTTAGTGCTATTTACTTGGCAAGAGTAAATATCTATTAAAAATAGAACATGTGCAAGTGAAAATTAAAATGCATTATTTGGTTTTATTCCTTAAATATAATATCTCCTTAAGTATGTTTAAATTTTAAAGCTATTTACATCAAATAGCATGATACTAAGAACCGGTATTAGTAGCCTAAAATATCTCATTATTCTCATGTTAACTATGAGCAATAAGTTACTTGCCAAATGTGAGCGAAACTGTGATGGAGGTTCAGTTAGAAATCAGAGTTTCTTGATCCATGTTCTGTACACTTTTATGTTTTATTTCAACTGCCAACTCTGACGGATTGACATAATGCTTAGCATGCCTTGTACAAAAGATTTTGAGACCTCATATTGTACCTGTAGAAAAGGTCCTCTGATTAATACATATGCCACTATAGAAGTAGAGTATAAATGGCAGCATTAGTACCTATAATTTTCTATGAATTTCCACACACTTCATTTCATCAATTCTACTCAAAACCATAATGAAATCCTCCGAAGCAATAGTGCATATCTACAGACATATCCTACCCATACTGTTCATTTTACACTTGCATAATACTAGCCGTACCAATCATTTTATTTTCCCTCTATATGCCAGTTTTAGGTTTATTCTCACAAATTGTCACCTTATCGTTCCTCCTGGCATATTGCCTATTGCTTAAATTAATTTGAATCCTACCTCCCTGCTGAAAAACTCACATCCCCCCATAAGGTATCCTTTGTCCTCACCCTGATAATTTTATTATTGTCATACTTATTATAGTCTTTGATGTTCTTTGTCTTCTTATCTTATCTTCCCTAGAAGAGTAAAACATAATTAATTTTATTTAATCATTCTATTCTCTATAAATCATAATTTGTATAATACCATCATTGAAAAGAGATTTTTTTAAACCACACAAATAAGGAAAACAATTGACTAGTGAACTAATCAATTAGTGAACTAATACTTTTATTTAGGTAAAAGTATAGGGAAACTATCCTATATCATTGTAGATACTTTAGATGTATTTAAAAATATTTCTCATAATGAAGTGCAAAGAAGAAATTATAATTAAAATTATATGGTGAAATTTATAAATAAATAAATGTCAAAACTTTGAGATTGGGATCAGTAAAACAGAAGTACCAATAAAAATGTTACAGGGATGGAACTAGAGTGATAATAGAGAGTAGGGCAAAAATTTTTTCTTGCATGTGGCTGAACGGAGACTTACCGCGTTCAATTTCCTTCATTTCATATAATCCTATGAGGCTTGCCAGAAGCGATTTCTTGCGCAGTTCCAGGAGTAACCTTTGAGCATCACCAGTGTGGCCTCCAAACAAACAAACAAATAAAATGTTACAGGGAGGAAAAATTGTCTTAATTAGAAGACTGCTTTGATTTCTTTTTCATAACATAGAAAAAAGATGGAATTGAAAGTTCTAGAGATTTCTATAAATAATATATTCTGGCTGAAGACTGATAGAATATATAAGATAATGGCTAATTTTCCAGCTCATTCATTTGGATGTTTGTTGAAAATTCAATGAATTATATGTCATAGTGAGCAATTCATCGTAAATGAAGAGGGCTTGGAGTCATACCAGTGTGCTCAGACACCAACCATTATTTTGTGGTCATGAATCGATATTTGTGATGCTCAGGAGTCATCTTGTACTGCCAGGGATCAAACTAAGGTTGCCTAGTATCAAGAAAAGTTTTTGCCCCCTAGTACTAAGTACTTTAAAGCTATACATTATTATATTATTGTTATAGGTCACTATGCTAGATCTATTACATTATCACATTTTAGTTTATGCCACAAAATATTATAGTGATTCTTATAAAGACTGTATTAGAAAAACTATCATGAAAAAGATTTAGTAAAATGTGAATATATTTTAATATAATTTTTATTTTAATCATAGTGGCCCACATATCATTGAAAATAATATTTTAGGTACATTTTAACATAAAATCAAGGGAATTCCCATCACCGAATTGTCCTCCCTCCACCTCCGTTCCCGTCCTACCTCCCATATCCTCCTCCCTCAATCCTGGGGTTGCCAGAATAAGTGATCCCCTCTGTGCCTAACTAACTACTTAGTGGTCCTACACCTGTTTGGTCTTGGTACCTCCCTCATCTCCTGCTCTAGTTGGGAGGCGGGACTAGATAGTTCAAGTTATGCGGTTTTGTTTGAAGAAGAGAAAAGTAATTAACTGGGGAAAAAATCAAATACGCCGAAAATGGGTGGAGTCCTTCTGGAAGCTCTCATCCTAGTTTTGAGAGACGAAGGGGAAAAAGGAGGTGGAACACCACAACAGTACAAAAAGAAGTGTCAAATAAAACATCCAGTGAACACTCCAACAATAAAGATAAGTACCACATAAAGGCCATGGTCTTGAGATAAAAAACATGGCAGAGCACATAAAGGAAGAAAAGAAATAAAAATATGAACGGAGACAACAACTTCAATAACCACACCAAAACAAATAAGTTGGCAAAAACTAGATAAATAAATTTAAAAAATTGTGCTTTTTGCCTTTTATTTTATTTTTTCTTCCCTCCTGCACAGGCACAGTAAATATTGGGGTCATTCAAAAAGGAGTTCCCTTGACCTAAGAGAAACAGGGTTTCTCCACCCTTTAAGTATATTAAAGGACTTGTAAAACATATAGGGAAGCAAATTCAAATTCTGAAACATTAGCTCCAGAATTTATGTCCTTAAGGAGGAGGTAATTGAATTTCTAACCAAGATTTTGAAGTTCTAATATTGTACCAAGAGTTTATTTTGATTTGATCTCTGCTAATGAAGTACTTGCATAGACTTTATATTTCAGATTTAATTTTATTATTGATTTTCAGACAGACTAATCTAGTGAACAATATAACCACATTATCTATTTAAAAGTATGCAAATTTAAAGATTTTCATTATTTATTTCAAAGTAAGGTAATTTTAAAAATGTTCATAGTAACTAAATAAAAAAACTGAATATTTAGGCACAAATTCACATTTTCATTCTAAAAAAATACTGTTTGTTCCCAAATATATTGAATAATTAAACTTGTTCTTAAAAAACTTTAACATGGAAAACATGTATTTTCATAAAAGAAGAAATTATTCCCTGAATCAGAGGAAATGTGACAACCATATTTAATAGAGTCTAGATGTAAGTATATTTTTCAAAGTAAACATGTCAATAATACTCTGTATTGCACATTATAGTCAGAAGCAAAGAAGATAGTTAAGAGTGTAGGGTGCATGCCTTATATGCGATATACCTGTGCTTGATCCTAAATTGTTTCCTGAGCTGCATTGACAAGAATGATTTCTTGAGTATAGAGTCAAGAGTAATCCCTGAATACATTATGTTGTGGCAAATTAACAAACAATTAAATAAATATTATTTAGATTTAGACTAATATACATACATAACATATAAAGCATAAGACAACATTATTCAATGTCTATAGCCATACAGTTCTCCCAGGCGTGCTAGGTACAGAGCACAGAGCCAGATCTAACTTCTCTAGAGCACCCATGGATATGGGATGAAAGCCCAAAATACATATAAATACCATACAACGTGGAACAAAAACTTCTTATATTAATTTTCAAATAAAATATTTGCAAACACATGTTACTTATATTTGTCTTCTCATTTTTTATTTTTATAATTTTTATTTAAAAAAACCAAGAACTTGTGTTGCTCAAATTTAAAGCAAGATAATTCCAGAATTTTAACATAAGAATTGACTTTCAAAAAAAAAAAACATTTAGGATAGGAGAGCTAGCACAGTGGTAGGGTGCTTGCCTTGCATGCAGTTGATCCAGGATGAACAGTGGTTCGAATCTCAGCATCCCATATGGTCCTCCATCCAGGCCAGGAGCAATTTCTGAGCGCTGAGCCAGGAGTGATACAAAAACCAAAAAATGCAACAAACTGAAAGAATTGACTTTTGAGGAAATACACACACAAAGTAGCAGTTCTTAAGGTGTTATTTCATGGAGTATATACAAAATTAGTTTTTTGTAAATTTATTTTATTGTAATCATTGTGATCTACAGAGTCCTTCATAGTTGAATTTCAGATATACAGTTAATTAGGGCCATTCCCACCACCAGTGTCAACCTCTCTCCACTAATGGACTTAGAGTGCAACCTATACTACCACCCTCTACTCTCTGGCCTGCAGTATAACAGGCCCATTTATATTGGTCAAAGTTTTGGTCCCTTGATTCTATTGTAGTTGACTTTAGCTTGACTATTTAGTTCTGTCCTTATTTTTCCCTACCAATGCACCTGAGACCACTTGGTCCCTGACCACCAGTCTTTATTTTTTTCCACTTAGTTTTATAGAAAAATAAATCAATATGTGATAAAACAAAGTAATCGGTTCCCAAGGTTCTGTGAAAAAGGCTGGATCCCCTATTTAAGAGGTAAGAAATAAAAAAAAAAAAAGAAAAGAAAAGTAAAAGGTGTGCCTGTGTGTGTAGCAGGCTTAGACACAGCAACATAGAAAGGAAAAATCTTTGGCTAAAAACAAGAAAACCCTACTCATGAAGCATCCTGCCATAAGACCAACAAGAAGCTACAGGCATACTAAATTGTCTAACCCCAAAGTCATTCTCTCAGTAAAAGTTCTTCATAATCAGGGTTGTAGAGGCCAGGTTTCTGTAGTTAGAGAGCCTGGTTTTGAACTGATCCTATGTCAAAGTTAGAACATCTTCTGGTTTCATCTCACTATTCAATGATAATGTAGAGAACATTGTCATAAAAGCTAGTTGTTGCTGTTACCACATCATTAGGTCAACATCTTTCAATGTGCTCCAGTCATACAGTAGGTTTTTTCCATATATTAAGTGCTAATTTTCAAGTTTGTTGTTTATCTCTATTTTTTGTTAATTGACCCTAATGCTCCAAGTACCAATTAAATTATGAAATTCAGGTAATGTTTTGATCATAGCAGTCAGAATTATATTGCAATCCAGAACATTTTGGTCAAAATAGTTAATTTAGGCAGATTAAATTTATCACCAGGAATATATTTTTTTCTAATGGTGCATGTGTGTGTGTGTGTGTGTTTTCCTGCTTTATTGAAGAACAGTATCTCTTATATTTATTCTCATACCATACCCTATCCTCTAACTAGAACAAAAATGAAAAATGAAATCAACTAAGGGATTATTAAGACTTTGCTTTCTGATCAACTAGTTTGAACATGAATTTAAATGGAGAAAGGGAAAGACTTGAAAGATTTCTGCAACATTATCTGAGCTTCTGAACAAGATCAGCTTCTCATTCAACTTCTTACCAAGACAATTCAGTTGATTCACTTTATTTCCCCTCTTAAATTATTTTAAATTATGTTTCAACAAAAACTCTACAGGACCTTACTCATGCAAAAGTTGTTCATAGCCTTAGCAGTTCTTCTGTGATTGTTTCTAACTTGTTGAACTGTTAACAATCACCTCATTCCAAGAGATACAACCCAAACTTGTAAGTCAGATTCAGCTTGAATATATATGGGCAGTTCAAAGTCATCTATTAAAGAATTCACAAGCTGGAAAGGGCATTGCAGGTAATTTTAAAACAGATGTTAAGGGAAAATGATTCGTTAAAAGACCAATTAATTAATGTCCTCATTAGCCACATGTTTCAATCTATTCTGAAGTATAAAAAAAATCAGGTTTGTAGCAGATTCTCCTACCTAATGATTCAATGTTGCTTACAGATATATGAAAATTTGAAAAATGCCATGTTCTCTGACCTTGATTTAGGAAAAAGATAAAGACAGAGATAGCAATACTGGCAGAAAAAACTAGTTAGTTGGATGTCAAAATTTGTAGAGCAGAAGTATGATGTTGCATGTTTTTCATCACAACGTGATTAATAAAATCGTGAAAAAAGTTGCTTGATTTGACATATTCAGAGGTGTCCTAAATTAATCATACCTTACTCCTCATCCATACCTGATTTAATTTATAGGTGAAATTTGAGATTTATATCTAATAGAAAATAACATGGGAAGGGGGTATTGAAATCCAGTGAATATATTTCACGTATCGAATATATAAGAAATTTAAGAGTGACCACAAGCATTGTTCAAAAAAAATGAAGAGACCTAAAAATCCTGTTAGCCATTTGATTTTACAGCAGCAGACAGGTGGAAATTTTAATAAGTATATAAAAGCTATATTTTAGGGATTTTTGAGAATAAGCAAAAGAAAGGAAATCAGATATTCAACAATGGTAATTTGAACAAAAATAAAAACACTAAGGAATTCTGCATTCAAGGTAATTCACTAAGTATTTTTTCTGTATATTTCTGATTATTTTATATCCCCACACAGTCCCAATTTTTTTTTACTAGTTTTTGACATTTGATCACAAAATATATGTATTTGGGGGGAGGAATTGTGTGAAGAAAAGACATCAGACTAGATTTAAGAAACCAGTGGTGGGTCACTGGCTTTTAAAGGATAGGTTAAGGTAATTTTGTACATTGATATGGTAAAGTTTAAAACTATTGTAAAACCTAAAGTATAATAATATTAAACTTTAGTGGTGTTATGAAATCCTATGAAAAATATAAATACAGGAAAAATGAATCTTTCAAAATAACTCGTTTAAACTTCTATCCTATTTACCACTATCAAAGTTCTTTCATACTAATGCTTATCAATATGTGCCTATTGTATAATTTCTAATCATCATTTATAAGTGATTTTGTGTTGCTCTCACCTATGCTCCATATTAGATCATAAAGGTTTTCATTAATCACCAAGCTTGTCAACTGTTTCTCAATGGAACAAGATTACACCTACACATTTATGTATCTGTTTGTTTGTTTGTTTGTTTGTTTTGGGGCCACACCTAGTGGCGCTCAGGGGATACTCCTGGCTGTGAGCTCAGAAGTCACACCTGGCAGAATCTGGAGACCAGATAGATGCCGGGAATTGAACCCAGATCCTTCCTGGGTTGGCATTGTGCAAGGCAACACCCTACCACTGTGCTATCTCTCTGCCCCATAAATATTAACAGCTTTTTTGTTTTTATAATAACTCCCATACAGATTTATTTCAATCATTATTCCTTTTACACTCTAATAGAACTTTCTATTTATTTTTCTTGTTATTAAATATCAGTCCTTTCACACATAAACACCAGCATCTACCACCATTTTCTTAATTTATTTATTTGTTGTTAGATATTTAGGCAATTTCATACTTGAGTTATTGTGACTAATGCTATATTAAATGAAAGTGAAATGAAATATTCAAAATCTTGAATCTAAATACTCTGAATACATATATTAAATTAAAATTCACAAAATAATTTCAGTAATACTGTAAATTATATTACCTCAGTAAAAATTAAAATTGGATAATATTCATAGATAGACATTATATATTGATAATTATATACAGTTAATTTATATTTTGTAGCATTTTCCCCTTCAGGTATATAGGCATTGATCCAAAACATAGCTCTAAGGGTGCTTAAATAAATTATTGTTAAAGAAAATAAAAGTAAACAATTTAAAAAGTAAAAAGACAAAACAATGAAGTTATTTATTAAATCATTGCCTCAATTTATTTATTTATTTTTTGTTTGTTTTGCTTTTGGGCCACACCCATTGATGCTCAGGGGTTACTCCTGTCTATGTACTCAGAAATTGCTCCTGGCATGGGGGAACCATATGGGACGTCAGGGGTTCGAGCACCACAGCTCTGGCCCCATAAATTTATTTATTTTTAAGAACAGGAATTAGTCATATTTTTCAATGTTCAATGATCAAAATTCTAAATCTTGAACATACTGGGACAGCATGCATATTTTTTTTTTTTTTTTTGCTTTTTTTTTTTTTTTGGACCACACCTGGTGATGCTCAGGGGTTACTCCTGGCTGTCTGCTCAGAAATAGCTCCTGGCAGGCACGGGGGACCATATGGGACACCGGGATTCGAACCAACCACCTTAGGTCCTGGATTGGCTGCTTGCAAGGCAAACACCGCTGTGCTATCTCTCCGGGCCCCAGCATGCATATTTTGCCACACGATTTAGTTGGAAGCCCATCATGAAAATAGACTAATTACTTCAATCTATAAAATGTTACATAGGTAGGGACTGGAGAGGTGGCACTAGAGGTAAGGCATCTGCCTTGCCAGAGCTAGCCTAGGATGGACCGTGGTTTGATCCCCCAAAGTCCCATCTGGTCCCCCCAAGCCAGGAGCTATTTCTGAGTGCATAGCCAGGAGCAACCCCCTGAGTGTCAACTGCTGTGGCTCAAGAAACAACAACAACAACAAAAAGTTACATGTGTAATTTGTGGTAGCACGGTCAATTAATACATCCCAAGGGAAAAAAAATATAAGTAATATAAGTGGAATTTCTTTATTATATAAAAACTCACTCTTAAAGTCAAGAATCTCCATAGTTTTCATAGAGGTATAACTTATTTACAAATTATTCTCCTCTGAGAAGAAAGACATCCTGAAAAAATAGATGAACCTTGAATTTTTAATATAATTTTTATTTTGATCATAGTGGCTTACATATTGTTGACAATAATATTTTAGGTACATATTTACATAAAATCGGGGGGGATTCCCATCACCAATTTGTCCTCCCTACACCTCCGTTTTCTTCCTACCTCCCATATCCTCTTCCCTCATCCTCGGGGCTGCTAGAATTATGTGGTCCCCTCTGTACCTAGCCTACTACTTAGTAGTCTTGCACCTGTTTGGTCTTGATGCCTCTCTTATTTCCCCCTCTGACTGGGAGGCAGGACTAGCTAGTTCAAGTTATGAAGGTGAAACACTTCACCAGTACAAAAGGAAGTGTCAAATATCCAGTGAGGACTCCAACAATACCGATAAGCACCACAAAAACAACAACATGGTCTTGAGATAAGAAACATGGCAGAGCACATAAAGAAAGAAAAGAAAAGAAGAGAAAAAAATAAGTATAAATGGGGACAACAACTTCAATAACCACACCAAAACAAAGAAATCGACCAAAAATAGATAGGTAAATAAAAATAAAAATAATAATAATAATAATAATAAATAAAGATAAAAGAACCTTGAGTATTTTATGTTTAAGTAAAATAAATCAGAAAATCAGATACTATAAGAAATAAATAACATGAATTATAAGATGTTAATTTTTAAAATTAAATACAGGAACACATGATTACAGAGCAAAAGCCCCCCCCCCTTTTTTTTTTTGAGTCATTTTCTGGGCCTTTCCTTACCATTACTTAAAATTGCCACCTTCTTTACACAGTGTGGGAAAATAGAGTAAAATTACGACTTCTAAGGACCATTTCCTCTTTCAGACAAAATACCTTTTATCCTATTCTGTCAAGTGAAAGTGATTCAGTATTTTTTCTGAAGAGTTAACTTTAGGCAGACATGATTTTATCAAATGGATTTTGCTACTTTGTCTTAAATTTTTGTCAATAAAAATATGGACAATATTACCTATTTTCATCATAAAATATAATTTTCTAAATGTTTGTTTATTTATTCTTTGGCCACACCCAGGGGTGTTCAGAGTTTACTCCTGTCTGCACTCTGAAATTATTCCTGGTGGGATTTGGGGCTTTATGTGATGCAAGTGAATCAACCTGGCTTGGTCATATAGCCTGCTCACTGTACAGATATTATGGCCTGGAATTTTCTTTTCTTTTTTTTTTTGTTGTTGTTTGTTTTGTTTTTCAGACACACCTGGTGATGCTCAGGGGTTACTCTTGGTTATGCACTCAGAAATCACTTCTGTCTTGTGGGACCATAGGGGATGCAGGGAGGATTGAACCCAGTCAGTAGTAGGCTAGCGAGAGCAAGGTGGACACCTTACAGCTCACGACACTGCTCTGATCCCTGGATTGTTTTTTTAATTTTCATTTAAAATTTTGAATTCACAGTGTCATCAATGTTGCAGAACTGTACACTAGACAAATGTAAAATTTGAACCAGAAGATAAGAGGAAAGGGCAAACAACAACCAAAAGAGAAAAAAGGGATGGGGCAGGGAAGGTGGCGCTAGAGGTAAGGTGTCTACCTTGCAAGCGCTAGCGTAGGACGGACCACGGTTCGATCCCCCGGTGTCCCATATGGTCCCCCCAAGCCAGGGGCGATATCTGAGCACATAGCCAGGAGTAACCCCTGAGCGTCAAACGGGTGTGGCCCAAAAAAAACCGAAAAAAAAAAAAGAGAAAAAAGGGAAACCCCTATACAAGATTGTATTGTTTTTGTTTTTTTGTTTGTTTGTTTTTTGTTTTGGGCCACACCTCATGGTGCTCAGAGGTTACTCCAGGCTCTACACTCAGAAAATTTTCTTGGCAGGTTTGAGGTACCATATTGGATGTCAGGAATTGCAGTATTCTTGGTGAAACCTCCATTTCATTCAGTCTTATCACAATACCCCACCACTGTCTTCTGGCCTCGAGGGTTTCTTGTGACATATCTGCAGTAAATCTGTTCCTTTGATTGTAATTTCCCTTTTTGATCTTGCTGTTTTCAGTATTCAATATCTATTTGTGGGACTCGTCATTGTGACTAGGATGTGTCTTGGGGTGTTTTCTTCAGGTCTCTTTTGGTTGGTACTCTTTGGGCATGCAGATTTGATTGCATGAAGTCTTTAGCTCTGGGAGTTTATCTGTTATGATGTCTTTGACTGTTGATTCTTCCTGGAGATCTTCTTCCTGGGCCTCTGGGATTCCAATGATTCCTATGTTGTTTCTGTTGAGTTTATCAAAGACTTGTATTTTCATCTGTTCACATTCTTTGAGCCCTTTTCCATTGTCTGATAATTGGCCTTAAGGTTCTTTTTCAATCTCTTCTGCTGTAGGGAGTTGTAGTAGACTGTGTGCAAGGCAAAAGTCCTACAAGCTGTGTTTTCCTTCCTGGACCTACAACTATATTTATTTTTAATTTTGAGTATGTTTCTTACTTTTTCTTTGAGTCTTTTTCATTATATATCAGTTCAAATTTTAATGTTATTATACTATTTCTATATAAAGTTCTTGTGAATATTAATTGAAGTGGTAAATATAAATGCTTAAACTTTATGGTATAATTAAATTATATTTGAAGAATAATCATAATATAGATGGTACAAAATATTACTGTAAATAACTGATAAAATAGGGTTTGCATTGACTATTTTAATTATATGTGTTTAAGCAATGCTGTATAATTACCACAGAGAATAGAGGCATATGTATTAATTTCAAAACATAACAGAACCTTAATTCATATGTAGTTATTACTTTAAAGGATAAATACAAAATTAGGTCACAGAAAATTTTTCAAAGTTTATTCCCAAATAAACAAGAAACTTGGTGACCTTGTACAAGTCTTATTATTGTGACTGAGTCAATTTTGCTTCTTATGTATAGGATAATAATTGATTACTCCGAGGCTGGCATTGCACTAATATTTTCTGTTTACCATTAATTCAGTCACTAGTCTACTATAAGGAACATATATTTCCATTAAATAGTGATTTTTTAAAATAGTAAACCTATGTTGGGACTAACATTTTTGTAAATGTGCTCAATTTTGAATTAAATAGAATACGTTTACCCATTATTCTAGTTTACATTTAGGGAAATGAAATATTTTTTAAAAAAATAATATTTTACGAGAATTAAAAGGCATTCCACTGACTGCAGATTAGCTAAGAATTGGTGTGGAGTTCCCCAGTTATTTTCAAATGTATTCTAAGATGAGCATTAAGGCAATAAAACCCTTTTACTCTAATAGTTCTCAAACAAAAATAGTTTTCAAAATTCAAATAGTTATCAAAAATATGTGAAAACAAAAAAATTTCCAGACTATTCTGATCCATCAATAATAAATGCTGGCACTGGAGAGATTGTATAGAGTTCAGGGAGTTTACTTTGTATGTGGGCCACCCAAGTTTGATCTCTGGCACCCTGTATGCTTCCCCAAACCTGTTAAGATTTCTCCCTGAGCAAAAAGCCAAGTGTAATCCCTAAGCACAGGCAAGTGTGATTCCAAACTAAAAATAACAAGAAACTAAATTGTATAGTATCAAAAAGGAAGTTGGATTATTAGCATAAGATGAGGAGTGTTTTATCTTATTCGGATTTACCAATATGTTTTAAATTTATATATAATTAAATATACTCTTAAACTTTTCATTTATTTAATAACTTCAGTGTCTAACATTTCGTTGCCATTTATTGGTCTATATTTTTTGGCTCTAAAAGTGGAAAGAGAAGTCAAAAGTATTTTGTATCACTTCAGTGGGTTTCAGTTCTTTTATTTTTTTTTGATAATTTTTATTTTGACCATATTGGCTTATGTTTTAGTAGTATATGTGTGTCTCATTCCCTTTTTCCAACTTAACATGTGTTTCAAATGCCAATGTGAAGAGAAAGCTTTATGAATCTAGATAGAGTTTATTCCTGAATCATGATCATTGTTTGGTTACATTTCATTGCATTTCTTGGATTGTTAGTTATATCCTTACTACTCTATAAAAGCAAATATCCTATATTCAAGGGACATAAATGATAATGATTTTTTTTTTGCAATGATCAGAATTTCTCTGAAATCTGGCTACCAAAATCTGGCTTCTGTACGATATCTGGGTATTAATTGAGTATACAAGTGAGGTGCAGACATCTGAAACTACTGAAGGTATATTTATTTACTTCAATGCATATTTATTCATAAGTCCAAAGGTAATGCTAAATGGTTTTACCTTACTTACTTAGACCAGTTTTTCCTGATGACAGGGAGATAATTTAAAATCTAATTCATATACTTGTTTTGCTTTTGGATGTCTCTAAGGGACTTGGAGTACTTGCTAATTAATTTCACCTCAGAATTAACATCCAAAATGTTTGGCCAGAAATAGCATTAGGCTGTTGAGAATAATTTTACCAGGTATAGATTTGTATCTCTTTCAGATAAGCTTATTTCTTTTATTTGCCCCTAATACAAAAATTTGTGCCCTCAGATATAAAAGTTCCATGGAAAACCTGACTCCTTGCAAAATCTCCTAATCTACATCAGAACTGACATCCAGGGCCTACCTGGACAGGAACTGCCATGAGATGTTAAAATTCTCCTTCTATTTTTAACTCTTAACTCTTACTGAAATGTATCTATTCATCAGGTTGCATACCATCTAGATCCATGTGAATTGTTTTGTAGATCAAACTATGTATACAATAAAGCCTCCATTAGCAAGAAAAAATGTTGAAATTTTCAAAGAAACTAATGAGAGCACTCTCGTTTTACCATAGAAAAATTGTGAATGGCAAAATTCCCTATTTATACCCCTATTCTTCACATTAAATGAGAACATTGTTTCCCTGCATAACCTTGTGTGGTCCTTTATTTCTTTGTATTTCACCGTTCACTCACCCATTTACCTGGAACGAATTCAAAGAAGTTCTCTTATATAATCCGACTAAGCTAACCACAGCATACTTGCTCTAAGTTTCATCTTTTATGCAAATAGATAACTAAGTATGTATATATTTGTCAATCTACTAAAACAGAATAATTAACAAAGGTTTTATCTCATTTAAATATGCCATAAGATGGTTAGCATAAAGAAAGTATTTTTCAAATTTTTTAATTAAAAGAGTACCAATACATTCTTATTAAGTTTTCCAGTTTAAAAACCTCAAAAAGTATTTTTAAAAATCCAATAATTACAAAGTCCCAGGCTTGTGCAGGGGAGAAATGGTTTTGACAACTGGCCCTGAAAATAAGCTACATATATTCTAATGGATTTATTAATTAACTAAAAGTAATTGACCTAAACTAATTTTCCTTATTTGCAATAGTCATTATGGAAAAAGAAATATGGGTTTCTATCTCATGGGCCTATTGTGAGATTTAAATGCACTCAGAAAATTGCCAAACAAATATAGCATTTCAAGATATATATCTGTGCTATTACATTAAATAAAATTAAGGATTGGAAATCTATACATGTATAAAGGACTAATTCTTACATGTTCCTAAGATAATGAAGACTAGAGCCATATCTCTACCCAATAGATTAAAGATAGATGCTCAAAATACTTTTTTATAATTATCTTTATTTAAACACAGTGATTACAAATATGATTATAGTTGTATGATTACAGTCATGTAAAGAACACCCCCCTTCACCACTGCAACATTCCCACCACCAATTTCCCAGATCTCCCTCCTCCCCACCCCCCCACACCTGTACTCGAGGCAGGCTTTCTACTTTCCTCATTCATTCACATTGTTATGATAGTTTTCAGTGTAGTCATCTCTCCAACTGACAAAATACTTATTTATCTACTTTTTACTTATCAAGTAAACTGAAACTCTACTAAGTAACAAATAAGATGAAATGTGATAATATTGGAAATATCTTAGAGTAATATGCTAAATTATGTGAAAGTGATTTATAAATTATTAAAATAGTTGCCACCATGTAATTGGAGGTGGAGATAAATATTGAAGATCAATAATGCATTTAAATTACTATTCAAAATTTTCATTTTGAATAAACATTTTTTTCAAGAAGGAAATACAGGTGGCCAAAAAGTCACATGAAAAGAATCTTCCACATTACTAATGATCAGGGAGATGCAAATCAAGACATCAGTGAGATAACAACTCACACCACAGATACTGGCACACATCACAAAAGCAAACAAACAAGCAAAAATAAAACCACAACAAAAACAACCAATGCTAAGTGAATGCAGAAAGAAAAGGACTCCTATTCACTGCTGGCAGGAATGCCATCTAGTTCAGTTTTTCTGGAAAACAATATGCATATTCATCAAAAAATGAAAATTGAGCTTCAATATGACCCAGCATTATATATATATATATATATATATATATATATATATATCAGGAATATAAAAACACAATACAAAAATGCCCTCTGTACTCCTTTCTTCATCATACTATATACAATAGCCAGGATCAGGAAACATCTCAGGTGCATGGCAACAGATGAGTGGATAAAGAAGCATTGATAAATATGTAGAATGCAGCTGTTTGGAAAAATATAGTATTGAATTTTGCTTATATATGGATTATTATGGAGATTATTATGCTGAATAAAATGAGTCACATGGAACGCAATATATGTAGAGTAATTTCACTCATCTGTGGGATTAAAAAAAATCAAGAAATACAGTATGGAAAAATATCCAGACACAATAGAGGTACTGTCAGGAGGTCCAGGTCAGGGTGGGAAGCTTGCCACAAAGATCAGTGAGTGCAGGTAGAGTAGAAAAGGGTGTACTATGACAATGATAGTTGGAACTGAATGCTGTGGATAAGAACTGGGCATTAAAAGGGGAGTAAGTGGCATGCAAAGCATTTTTCCATTAACAATTGCGCAAACAGTGCCAAAAAATAAGAGAGAGGGAGGAGGGGAATCAGAGACATTGATGGCAGAAAGTGTGCACTGGTGAAGGATGATGTACATTTTATGACTGAAACCCAACAATTATATAACCATGGTGCTTAAACAATTAATAAATAAACAATTAATAAAAAATTTATTGCACTAAATGTGATTTATGATATAGAATGATATCATTCTATGGGGCCGGAGTTGGTGCGCAATGGTAGGGAATTTGCCTTGCGTGAGGCTGACCTAGAACAAACCACAGTTTGATCAACCAGCATCCCATAGGTTCCCTAAGCCAGGAGGTATTGCTGAGCGCATAGCCAGCAGTAACCCTTGATGTTACTGGGTGTGGCCCCCAAACAAATAAGCAAACAAAGAATGATATTCTATGAAGCGAAAGAAAGGGTCTAAGAAAGTTTAAATACTTAAAATTAGTACAATTTTACCTCAAAGACTACAAGATTTCCCATATAATTTTCATATATGTTCTGAAATATATTCTATGGTATTTATTCACTGATAATTACATATTTGATGCCAACTAAATACATTATATCAATAAAAATACCAAGCAAGTCGTAAACAATGTTTTTTTCTATTTTATTAAAATGCAATTAAAAAGACTATCTGCATGTTCAGGAGAGCTAAGCAATACCATAGGCAGTACTTGAGGACCACCAAGACCATATCCAATATCCAGACCAGCTCTGTTTGGTTGGAACTAGGTCATATAAGAAGGTTCTGGGAGCCAGCAGATGTATACTCAGCAATGCACATATCAAGCAGCACCAGGTAGCAAATTCAGAACATGAGTTTGATCATCTTTCCAGTCCCATTACGTATAACTTTTGTACGTTGACTTTAAGAATGAATCTAAATAGACATGTATTTATGATTAAATTATTCCCATATTTTTCTTTGAAAATAATTTTCTTAGTTCTCTGTAAGTTAGTAGGGCAGAGAAGAATGGGATCTATGAGCTGAAGCTATGAAGAAAATTATTGGGATGCTAAAAGGAAGAGGACTTTAAGTTTTTCATTTATTCCTTTATATAAACTATAGTCAATAACTTCAGTGCACAATCTCCTGCAAAGCGCTTCTGAAGTATTTTATGTGCTTTAAAAAGATGATTATATTGTAGATAATTGTAAATTATTATAATTATATATTATATTCACATGCATTCTCCTTAAAATATCTACCCAATTATCTTAATCTAACTAAAGAAGTATTTCTGAATGGGATTTTCTCTCAAACAAGTGATTCCGGGAAGCAGAGGTATTTGAATTTAGCATAGCAACAAGGTTACTAGTATCCAAATATGGTAGTACTAAAATTAGTTCTGAGAACTATTGCAGTTGAGTATTCATTCTGGTGACCTGAAAATAAAAATTCTTTGCAGCATTTATATTACTTGATACATTATAACAATATTAACTTGATAGAACAGTTTTTGTTCTTAGCTGTCTATTCTAAATATATAACTCTCTTGATGTGTGGCATTCCCAAAAGATGTTTAGGAGAGCCAGAGATTCATTCGGATGATTTTTATCCAAACTGGAAGTAGGTTCAATATGAAGATCCATGTATATGGTGATACTCAGACCATTACATGCTAGGGATCATTAAGGACACCCTGGAACATTCCAGTGCCTCAAGAACCATACTTAATGATGCTCAGAGAACCATTAGTGGCAGACATTCAATTGGTCATATACCAGAGATGTGTCTTAAACTCTGTACTTCTTCTGGCACTTACAAGTCACATTTTTTTAGTTTTCTGGCTTTTTGGGGTGCCGTACCCGGTGGCTTTCAGTGGTTACTCCTGGCTCTGCACTCGAAAATCGCTCATGGCTGGGGGATCTTATGGAATGCAGGGATCAAACTAAGTCCATTGGGTCAACCGCGATTCAAGGCAAACAAACACCTTACCGCTGTCCTACCACCCCAGCCCCTACAACTCACTTTTAAGCATTTTTAACATCAGATATGTGAAAATCAGCTACTATTCTACCAACCAGCCTTTGCATCAATTGATACTACTTTCCTACTAACAAAAGAACTCTAAGACAAGAATGAATTTAGTAGTGAATTCTTCAACAGTATTGGTCTGAACTTGGAAGAATATTAAATACTTAGTTACTTATTGAAATCTATACAGTACTGCTTAATAAAGTTAAAGAGTAAATTAATGCATCCTAAATCACATAGATTTTTTTAACTTGAAGGACAAAGTTAATTAAATAATATGTTATTCTAATTTTTGGCTCACAACTGGCAATGCTCAGAGTTTATTCCTGGCTCTGTTTTTGATCATTTATCCTTTCAGTACTTAGAGAAACATATGGGATGCTGAAGATAGAACCCAGGGTGGACCCTTGAAACGCTAGTGCCCTACATACTGTACTATTTCTGTAGGTCAAAATATAATATTTTTTGTATTTACCAGCTACTGTTGAAACCTTCAAATGTCTTAAGAGAAAAAAAACAATTGGTCGGCTAAATATTGATCATGTCACATATTAATATCCAGGAAGTATCTGTTTTTATAATAGTAACCTTTTAACCTTTAAAGACAGAGACCTAAAGAAACAGAAACAAAATTTGCCGCTTGATTATGAATATTGCCATAATAAATAAAACATGGACTTAATTTAGCACCACCAATTCTTTAATATGAAAATCAAAGTACTTGACATTCAAGTAGGGCTGATGTATTTAAAAGGCACATATAAGAAATAACCACTAAGAAGAATATCATTTCATGAGGATAAACCTGAAGTATTTTTATAGAAAAGAATTCTAAGATAGATCAATAAAAATAATAGCATCATTTTCAAATTACATGAATTTGTCATGGAGATATAATCAGCAAATCCTGGACTCAAGATATTAGCTTTAATCTTGCCAATATTGGCCTACATTTTTGTTAATGATTTCAACTTACTGAAAGTCTGTACTACAGGGATTTCAAATGAGAAAAATTGCTTAATAAAAGGTTAAGGAAAAATTTTGAAGGAAAGTAGGAATATAGATTTTTGTCAGTTGCATGTTACTAATAGACTATTATAGAAAAAAGTTTAAAATTAAAAAGTTTTATAATTTATTAGAAAATTAGTTGTTGAAGATGTTTATGAAGTACAGGAAAAATTTTTGAGTACCCTAGTACTAAGTATTTTAGCCTGCTAAAATCACGATAAAATGTGTAACTGGATAAATCTTTGAGTTTAGTGATAAAATTACATATTCAAGTAAGACCTATAAATCACAAAACTACTAAAATATTGTCCTTACTAGTTATCTTTTATTGGCTATGCCCACAATTTTTCCTGATTGGTTGTCTCATTCTCTTTGCTAGTTATGACCCCAAAGGCCAGGGAACAAAAAAATTAAGAAAAGCTACCAAAATATTCAAGAGCTACATCAAATTAAATTATGCCAGAGAACACTACAAAACAAAAACAAAAGAAAAGGCAACTTACATATAGGACAAAATATTTGCAAACTAGATGTTCCATAAGAATTTACTTACCAAAATGCATAACTCATACATATAACTCTATGTATTAGAGTTTTTAATCACATCCCACCAACACAGGTTGTTTCTATTTTTTGACTTTTCTTTATTTCATAAGTGCATTTATCATTGCAGTCCTTAAAATGAACATTTAATATTCATAGTGATGATGAGCACTTTTTCATATGCCTAACTTTTTCCATGCTTCTCCAATATTTGTTACCTCTCCTTATTTCAGTATCAAATTGTTTTGATCACTATAATATTGCACCATAGTTTCAAATAGACAATTCGGAAACTAATAGCTTTATTCTCAAAATGGCTTTGACATATTGAGGTGTTTTAATTTTATAAAAATGTTATTACTGACATTTATTTTCTTGTTCTATTTGTATTATATTTTGTTTCTCCTAGTGGTGCTCAGGGGCTATTTCTGATTCTGTACTCAAAATTTATCCCTGGCCAGCTCAGGGGATCATTAATGGGGATAAATCCCAGGTCAACTGTGTGCAAGGCAAATGGCCTGTATGCTCTATTATCTCTCTGGCCCCTATTATTGATCTTTCTAAGACTTGGAAAATGTCTTAAGGATCTGGATAAGGATTGTATCGCATTTATATAATAATCTAAATACTATGGTTATTTTTATAATACTTATTCTATTAGAATAAAATATTTTTCAATTTCATAAGTTCCTTTACTTTTCATAAAATAAAATATAGTATTTCAAAAATATAAAAATAAAATATATAAAATATAGCATATCATATATTATCTCAAATATTTTAAGTTTATTCATAAGAAAAACAAAAATTTAAGCAATACCTAAACAGCAAACAAAAAGTAATTAATGTCAAATTTATCAAAGATGTTAGATATATATAATAGGATTGGTTAAACTATATAAGCTCAGAATTTTTTTATGCAGAATAACAATTTTTCTAATGAAAAATGTGCAATTTTCAATCCTAATTCTGCTCTTTAAATTGTTTTTACAGTAATTAACATTAGAATATCTCACTTTTTAAAAAAGATCCTACTTTAACTCAAGATGTCCTGAATAAATCCTAATACATTACAAGATGATTAAAGTTTAACTTATTCACATTCCTAAATTTCAGTATAAATCTTAAGGGACAAACTCAGAACCAGATAACAATGAATTCAGAAAGTTTTAAATCTCTTTTAATCAAAGATTTACACAATTTTGAGTAGCCAATTTTAGGAAGTTTACACTATTACTGGGATAAAATTAAATATGGGTTCATACATGTAGCAAAGAAGTAAGGTATTTGCCTTATAGCAATTTTTCTCAATTCAAATCTTAGAAAATATATGATCTGATGAAAATATTCAGGGTTAAGACATATAATACATATACCAATCATAAAAATTATTAAAATAATATATTGATATATACTTCCAAACCTTATGTTAGTTATTTGTTTTGTTTAATCAGTGTCT
Organism: Suncus etruscus; assembly: GCF_024139225.1. Lineage (NCBI taxonomy): Eukaryota > Metazoa > Chordata > Mammalia > Eulipotyphla > Soricidae > Suncus > Suncus etruscus. The sequence goes on along the minus strand of NC_064856.1, from coordinate 88,038,706 downwards.
TGATTTTAAACATACAAATCTTCATTGAATTTTTGATAGTAAAATTCTGGAGGGACTAGAGCAGGTGATGCACTTGTGTTATACACAATTGGCCAAAATTCAATTCACCGTACCCCATTTCATCCCATGAGCAGCACCTGAAGTGATCCCTGCAGAGAGCCAGGAAGCCTTGTAAATCACCAGGCTTTAAAAGCAAAACAGAAAATTTAAAAAAGTAAAATTTTATATGTAAATATACTTTAAGACATACATTCCAGAAATAACTTGCATTAAAATTTGAGAAAGGAATGCATAATTTGTTAATTTATTGTTAGAACATATTTCTATGTACTTAAGCCTAAATTATTCCTAATCCATAAATGTATTTATCCAGATTTTTATGAGATATATTTTTTTCTATACAGCCTCCCTTTTTTATAGGGACAATCTACTCTTCATCAGGAAGGATGATCTCCTTTGGCCAGGGGAAATTTATATAAAGGTTAATCTGACTATGATTTCTATTCTGTACCACATCTTGGGATAATAATTCTGAACATGCTCAATGCATGTAGACTCTACATCTAACCCTCTAAATTCAGTGTGACTTTTGCAAGTTTAAGTTTATGTAATGAAACTTTGGAACTCTGGAATTCTTTTGGGCCACTAACCCTTTTTACAGCCCCACTCTTTTTTCTTACCCCATCAACACCATTCTAACAATAAAAGGATAAATATAGCTTCTGCAGAATGACATCCTTTATATACTTGATATGAATTTTCAGTAATACATGTCCTGAGTGCCTGGAGAGTTTCACAAATGTACTTTAATTCACTATACAAATTAGAATGTCTTTGGCTGCTTTTATTGAGGAGTGGAGGGTTTTTTAGTTCAAATGAGTAGAAACGTTTTGAGATTAAACTATTTAATATGAAGGAAAACACCTATCACTAGCCCGTTTCTATGTATGTGAACATAGTTTTGAGTTGTCAAGTCCCCTTTCATAATGCCAATGTCTCTAAGAAATGTATTAGTAGTGATTTGTATCTGGTTCGCTTCACTAAAGTATGACCTTTTTCCTGATTTGGAAATAACTTAATGGATTATTTCTCATTTGCATCACAGTCTGGCTTAATACTTATTCAAAAAGCAGAGCTGTTTCTTTTCCACTACTGTTGAGAAGGCGATTTATGAATCATAATATCTTTTTGTTTTTAATTTTCCAAAAATATTTTATTATCTTAGATCTGTTTTTATTACAGGCCATGAATTGTATCTGCTTGTCATTAAATACTCTTTACTGTCTTACTAAACATTTATTTTGTCTTTTATTTATTGTCCAATTGATTTCAATCTTTGTCTTATTTTTCTCCAAAATGTTTGGGTCACCTATGCAGTTGTCAGTAGTCTCACAGGCTGATCATTTATTCAATATCATATCCCTCTGGAACTCAGGCTCCTAACATGTGAATCATTGCTTAAATTGACAGAGACATTAAGGACAATTAGTAGGCAAATCAACATTCAATAGGTGCATACAAAGCAAAGGGAGTTATTCTTTGTTCTTAATAAAAGTCTCAAATGCAATCAATGACTAGAACAAATGTATTTATATTCCTGCCTCAGAGTGTTCAAAGTGATCACTGATACTACAGCAGGATCTTGATTTGCATGCAACCAGTATCATTTTCCCCACCACAACACACACACACACACACACACACACACACACACACACACACACACACACACACAGCCAAGGCTAAGACCTGAGCACTTTCAGGTGTGGACCAGTAACAAAAATATAAACAAGATTGTATTGGATACCATAATACAGACTAAGAAAATCATGTCAATTACACACTTTTAATTAAACATTGCTTGGGACCATGAAGGAAAAAGAGCCTGTAGACTTTATAAAATATTTTCCAAAATATCAGTCCATTTATTTTGTATATAAATAGAACATGAGTGTATGAAATAAAGATAAGTATGTGTATCCTCTTAGATAACACATCAATACCCATGCACTTTAGAAGACTTTTAGAAAATATTTTTCAGTTGAAAAAAGAAATCTCTCAACATTATAATATATTCATAAATAATTTAAGTTGAGTAATACAGTAAAATGAAGATTAGTTTTTACATTATTGTAAATGTCACCATATTCAGGTTATTTAGTAAGACAATAGTGTTCACTTTGATCACTGACATTTAAAATTAACTTGATGTAAAATTTCTTTATTTTCATTAATTTTTAGTTTATCTGATATGTAGCTGCTAACATGACCATTATCATAATGATTCTAATTAAACTTATTAAAAATCTCATAAAACCTAACAGAATTTATTTCTTTAATGGTACAATTTTTGAAAAAAAATGTATAAATAAGTAAATGCAAAAAAAAAATCATAGTTTTCCTTTATTGCAAACTCACTAATGATGTAAAAGTGACATTTTATTCTTGCCTTTTTTGAATCAGAATAAAAAAAATCATCAGAAATAATAGACAAATTGTTAGGTGTGAGAAAGAAAACTATAGCAAAAAGGTTTTCAATTTTTCATCACAGTCATAGATTTGTGGAATAGTTAGAAATGTAGGAACCTTGACAAGCTATGCTTTTAAGAAATGCTAGATTAGAGTAACAAAGACTAAAAGTTTTTAAACAAAGCTACCTGAATAGTTTAATAGTTAAAGAAATTGTGAACAAGAAAAGTTTTGTTTTAATTATATCTAGGATTCTCCATATGTATATATATATATATATATTTATATGTTTCATTAAAATTTTTGAAAACTGTTTAATAGATGTTATCATTTAGCCATAGTAGAACAGCTTCAGAGTGTTGACAAATGAGAATATGAGAGGTTTCCTGTGATAAGTATTGATTAGGCATATCCTAAATTAACAAACTCTTCTACAACAGCTTGAGTCAACTTATTGAACTTTCGTATACAAAATGACTCTTTAAGTCATAATTATATGGCATAATTATAATTAAAATAACTCCATGTCCTTGCATATTTTGGAAAGAATGGAATTTATCAATTTAAATTATATGTATGTGACTTGAAAATTGATTTTTAAGGCAGACAATACTCAGTGCCATAGACGCTCACTAAATTTGCAAATATTTTTGAAAAAGAAGCAGATTAGAATAATTTTTTTTATTTATTTTAAAATAAGAATATATTTATATATCTAAATAAACATGTCCTGCCAAACTTATTAATGTTAACTAAAACCATGCTTGGTTTCCCTAATTGCAAATAATAGAAGTAGGAAATAAATTGTTTGGGGATATAGAAATAAAAGAATTCAAAAGTTTGAAAGCAATTAATGATCTAGGAAACGAAAAGTGATTTTGAGTTAGGCTTAGTTGTGGCTTAGAAATCACAGGAGAGACAGAGTTCAAAGAAAAAGATACGGACAGCTCTTGAGAGTTTAGAATAGCTGTATAAGGGTCAGTTTTGACTCAAAACCATAAAGTCTGTTATTTATATATAGAAGTAAGACACACATTTGACAGGGTTGATAGTGACTTGAATCTATATTCTACATTCAATTCAGTATGTACCCATTCAAAGTAATTTAGTATGTCTTTGGATTCCAAATGGAATGAGTATACCAATTGACTGCAAACTTCATATGAAGCTTCAAAGTTTAAAAATAGTTAGGTAAAAATTTTGTATCATACTATGTTATAAATTATAAATCACAGTATAATAAACATCATTGCTATTCTGAAGGTGAACAACTTGATGTGGAATTACACTATTTTCTCACTATTTTTATTATTTTTCTATTTATATTGTATTTCTCACTATTACTAAATCTAAACCAGAGCAGTAGAAATAGACACTTTTGTATGCCATTTAACAAGTAATCAAGATTCAAATAATATGTCAACTATAAATAAGTGTGACATTAAGAGAAATTGCATTTGATTTTGTCAATATTACTTCAAACAGAACTGTGGGGAAAGTTGGAATTTTTAGATCATAGTTTCATGTACTTTATGTGCATTCTTTCTTAGGGTAGAAAAAAATAGCAACAGAAGTCATGGTAATTTCCTAAATGAAGTTCTATTATTACTAGACCATTACAATGATAAAGTAAAACTTGAGATGGACATTTTATACTTAAATCTATTAACCATCAGAAAATTGTGGTGTTAATATCAGAGCTTTTTGGTTATTGTGAAGTTGGCTTTCTTTGTGCTACTGAACTGTTTCTCATTTTCTCTAATTTGATTTATTTCTCAGTTCTGAACCCTTGTTAGTCAATAAGATTATTAAGAAAAGAGTGTATGAGATAAGATCATACAAAATAGAAAGCATACTGGGACAAAGTGATAGGGCATTTGCCTTGCATGCGATAGACCCGTGTTCCATCTCTGGCATCCCAGATGATCCCCTGAAAATTGCCAGGAGTAGCCACTGGGTGTGGCTGAAAAACAAAAACAACAGCAAAATAAAACATATCATATATTTCTTTAATTGTTTTATTAAGTAGCTTATATCTTATAAGTAACTGATTATTCTACACTAAGCCAATTGCTGTTCTTTAAACCTCATAGAACTTATTCATTATAAGTTCTTGATTTTGTGTTTCTTCACATTTACTAGATGAAAAATATCTTTCTGTTTTAGTAGTATGGACATATAGTGATGAAGTTTTGGTTTTGTTATTTGAAAATATAAGCATTTGGTAGCCTATTACGATGTATCTGAGGAAACCAGTACCTGTACCAGTATCGGTATTTTATTTTAAATCTAAGAATCAAGAAGTATATGATTTTTTCCTCATTAGAAAGAACTAGAATAGCCATTGTCTTCTATTCTTCCAATGAAGTGGGATGAGAAATTATAATTAATATCCTTTCCATAAAATATCTTTAATTCAAACCATTTTACACTGGCACTGGTTTTGTCTGAAGTTTCAAAAATTGTAACATCAGTTTTGTTTAATTTATTTGGGGGGTGGAACACATCCCGGGTTCCTTCTGGCTGTTTGCTCAGAAACCAGTCCTGGCCTGTCAGGAGACCCTATGGGATGCCAGGGGTCAAATTCGGGTTGGCTACATTCAAGACAAAGTCCCTACAGACTTTACTATAGCTCCTGCCTCAATTAATTTCTTTCATAAGTTTTAGATAGTAAAATTTGAAATAATTGTTCTATTTTGAAAATTTATTCAAAATCTTAACATCATATTTTATTATACTCATGATTTTATTTCTCATGTTTAAATCATTCAGGTCACATTAATTAAATATTCACAATAGCTATTTATGCCACTATTGAAATTTGTAGAGCATTATCAATATGATGAAAATTATATAGGGAAACATAGGCATTTGTCTATCCACTTAAGCAATTTCAGGTCTAAGGTCAGAAAAGTAAAATGACTTGGCTGAAATCAAACATCTAGGAAGCTCTAGATATAAGATTTAGAAGTTCAAAACATGTGCAAAATACTGACACATCAAAGTTATATTTTTACTATACCCCACAAAATATCTAAGAAGGGTTTTTTGTTGTTGTTGTTGTTGTTTTTTTGTATTTGGGGGGGGGGGCTTTGGGCCACACCCGGCAGCACTCAGGGGTTCCTCCTGGCTCTGCCTCTGAAATAGCTCCTGGCAGGCTCTGTGGACTATATGGGATACAGGGAGTCAAACTCGTGCAAGGCAAATGTCCTATCTCTGTGCTATAGCTTAGGCCCCTAAGAAGTGTTTTTAATTGTAAATAGCAGGTTTATGCTTGTAGATAAATTTAGAATAATGATAGAATGAGTAGATTCCTGGACATCATAACCTTATAACACATAACCTCACCATATTATCTACCTTTATATTTATAATTCATGAAATATTTTCCTTGAAAGAATACTGATGAAAAAAGTTGACAGAGAATTTTATCTATTCTCTTTTACAAATCATACACAGTTTTACAAACCATACAACATAATTTACAAAGAATAAGAAGCTCTAATATGTGATGGATCATTAAACAATTATTCCTTTTCTAAACTCATTTAAGTTTTCATATGTACATTTTAGAAAGAATGAAATATTTTAATGTTACCTCTTTTTATTCATTTTTTCTAAATAATTCAAAATGTAAGAATTATGATCTTTTATAGTACTTTATTTTAGCTTTTCTCACCTTGTCTTTAGGGACAGGAGCCAAGATACATTACACCAGAAAAAAAAGCAAATACTTAGCTCAAAATGATGAAATGTTATGTAAACATATTTTGTTTTGTTTTGCTTTTATTTTACATTTATCAATCATATCACTTATTATAAAGTTATTTGGAGAAAGAGTTAAAGTCTATTTTAAAATTAATAAAATATTTTTACTAGAAACTAAACAAAGATGATTCATAGAAATGAATATGAAGTTAAAAAATAAGTTAAAAATAAGTTGAAAAGTCAATATTTTTCTGAGTCAGAAATTTATTTCTATATTAAAGTTAAAAGGGAACTCATATTATAATGATACAAGAATATTTTCTTCATAAGAAAATAGTAACAGAAATTGTTAGTAAGCTAGTAAAAGATTTCTATATAAAGTCATTATTCTTATTCATTTTTCGCACTTCTCTGTAAACTACTCAGAGACTTTAATCTCAGTGAACAGTAGATTGTCAAAGGAATAGATTTAACAGTAGGAGTGCCAAGAAAAAAGGAGATACTGTGATATATATTCGTTGAAGGTGTCTTAACAAGACTGCAGCATCTTGTCACAAAGACTGGTTTCAAACAGTGGTTAAATTAAGTTAAAAATGTCATGCATCTTACTATTATATTCTTGAAGAAATGTTAGGATAGCTACAAAACTTATTTATAAAAGATAATATAATTTCATTTGCAATCACTGTAAAATCATGTCTAGGACTTTTAATTCCTGTGTTTCATTGACAATATAGTTGATATGCTAGTTCATGCCAGTTGTAAAACAATTTATCTAGAGGCTAACGTAATAATACAGCTAATAAAGTTATTGCCTTGCACACAGCTCACCCTCATTCAATCTTCAGCATCCGCTATCTCTCCATGGACACCACAAGAAGTGATCGCTGGGCACAGAGTCAGGAGCAAGCTTTTAGTATTGCTGGGTTTGTCCCCCAACCAAAATAAAAACAGTTAACCTCTTGAGTTAGTTTCATATACGTGTAACAAACATAGAAAAATGGCCATTCATTATATTCATCAGAAAAACTAGAAGTAAAACAATTAGTGATAATTACACATGCATTGAAATGTCTACATTCTAGAATACTTGAAACAGTTAATTGGAGAAAATGTGAAGCAGTAAGAAATTTTATTAACACTGATACAAACTTTTTTAGCAACTTAAAAAAATGTTTGGCAGTTTTTTAATAAAACAAAACATGCTAGTCCCATACTATCCAACAATGTTAATCAATGACATTTATCCAAAAAGTCCAAAATTTATACTCCAGAATAACTTAAAAAGTATATTTATAACTGTGTTATTCATAATTGCCAATATTTTGATAAATCAGTATATTATTTGGAAGATGATGTGATCAATACATTTGAATAACAAATAATAAAGGATTGAGATTTAGCTTTATGAATAAGTGAATTAGCAAAACATAAAAACATATGGAAAAATATTACATTGTTTAGTTAAAAATGAATACCCAGAATCAGAGCCATAGTACAATCTGTACAAATTTGCTTAAAGCACCTGACCTGGGTTTGATCCCCTATGGTTCCTCCAAGTCATCCAGAAGTAATTCCTGAGAACAGAGCCAGGAATAGCCTAGATTAGAACAATGGTTGTCGAGAACATGCGCCTCTTTAATATTTTAATGCTGCTCTTCTGTGTGCCGGGCGGCCGCTCCAGGAGTCAGGACTCTGCTCCTAGCCTCTGTCAGTGCGCGCCCTGTATGGCTCTCAAAATAAATTTCAATGGCTCAGTTGAAAAAAAAAAAAGAAGTTGCCCACCACTGGCCTAGAGCATTGCCTTTTGAGGGCTAAAAGCAAAACAAAACAATATCCGAGAAGGCAGGGCCAGAGCAATAGCACAGTGGTAGGGAATTTAGTCCCCTGAGCCTGTCAGGAGAGATGTCCTAGCACAGAGCCAGGAGTAATCCCTGAGCGTCACCAAGTATGGCCAAAAAAAAAAAAAAAAAAGAAATCAAAACAAAACAAAAATCCAAGAAGGCTACAATCTCTGTTAACCCAACCGTAGGATAATATGGCATAGTCAAAATTTGATATTTAGTTAAAAATATCTGTGGTCTTATAGTTCTCGGTGGGGTAGGGGTTGGATATTTGGGGGGAAAAAGGATATTTTTTTTTGCCCTTTTGTGACTTATTTCACTAAGCATAAATACTTTAATTTCTCTATATCCTTTAATTGAAGTTATATTTTCTTCAACCAGAAAGAAGTTAATTTGCTTGAGATATATAATATATATTAATATATAATTTCATTTGTTTTGCTTAGTTTTCCTGGTTGTTGTAATTGAGTCAATAATTCCATCTCTAAGGCAAAATTATGATAGAATGCATCACTTTTGTTTTCGTATAAATATATTGTGGTTTTATGTATTGTATTCAAATCTATTTTAATTACTTTTAGTCTATATTGTTAGGTAGTATACCATTTTTTTATATTTTTGTAAGTGGTCTTTATTCTCATTACATTCAATAAATACATGAAATAATTTGACAGACAATGGATGTCTCATGAAACCTTGTTCATTCATGGATGTAAATTTTATCTGCATATTTACTGTCTGTAATATCTTTATCATCATTGTGTTAAAAAGTCTAGCTAGGCTCTCTACCACCTCTTTTTCCCAGTTGCCATATTTAATTATAATCTTCACCACTTTAAAATTTCACTGAAGTGTTAAAATCTGCCTATTGTCCCCAGAGATAGATATTTTGATGGAAGATCTTAACAATTTCCCATATGTGAATAGAAAGTTGATATGTTTATATGTATAGCTAATTTAATCTATATAGATATATGTACAAAGAAATTGATGCATTTCATTAATCTAAATATTTGGGCATTTGTTTACCCTTTATTTTATAATAGATGTTTACAAATATCATTAGAATATCATTTTACAACCATTGTATTGTAATAATCTTTTCTCTAAACCAAGTTTTGATTCAATCTGCTTGTTCAAATAAAAGAGACTATACATCTTGTCAAACAGATGGCACATTTTCTTATTGTGAAACATGATAGCAAAATTGCTGCATTTTAGAAATAATTCAGTATTTTTATATGAGAATAAACAAAGTTACAAATGTTTCTTAATAAGATGTACTATTCAATAAAAAAACTAATTCAGATACCAAGCACTCCACATTGTGCTATATAGAAAAACTTAACTTCAGAAATATTACAGCTCTGGTTTTCTATTTTATATATTAAAATTGTAATTATTTTATTTATTTCTTAAAGTAGTGTCTACTATATTTAAAGAACTATTCAACTAAAATATACCACTTTAATTTACTCAGGTTCTCAAAAAATAAAGATAGAAAAAAAAGACATACGAGAATCATTAACATCATGCAGAAATGTACATTCTTGATTTTTGTAAAGTTTAATTTAAACATTGAGCATTGTTGAATTTTCAGTTGAACTTTCTTTTCTGGTCCTGACCTGAAAACTATACTGTTTTATAGAAATCAGAGAGAGTGTGGGGAATAGAAGTAAAGATGGGAGAGATAAAAAAAATAAAATAAAGAATGGGAAACAGAAAGTGGGGGAGAGAATGCCATTAGCAAGCTCTGTTAGCATAATCCTAGTGTTCCCTTACCAATTTATTAATCCAAATACCTTCCAAAAGCTCTATTTCCATATACAGATTTAAACTCTTAATATATATTTGGACTCCATATAAAGGCTTGCACTATAATGTACATATTTTAGAATATATATACTTTAAAAGGGATAAATGCACTCATCCCACTTCTTTATTCAATGTGAAATAGAATAATACATATAAATAAAAGCTTTGAGGGGCTGGAGCAATAGTATAGTAGTAGAGTGTTTACCTTGGGTTCAATCCTCAGTGTCCACCAAGCCAGGAGTGAATTCTGAGCACATAGCCAGGAGTAACTCCTGAGTGTTACTAGGTGTGGTCCAAACATTTGTCTTGCATGCAAAAGGTCAGCGGTTCAAATTCCAGCATCCCATATGGTCCCCCGAGCCTGCACTAGCGATTTCTGAGCCTAGAGCCAGGAGTAACCCCTGAGTGCTGCCAGGTGTGACCCAAAAACCAAAAACCAAAAAAAAAAAAAAAAAAAAAAAAAAAAGAATTTACTAGAAATCAAAGAGATCTTTAATTAAGTTAAAATATGTGAAATTAATTCTGAGAATTATGTTATGGGTGATTGTCCTTCCACTGTAACTTTACCTTGTCCTCTTTCTTTGCAACCTTGTTCTCATAATTAAAAATAAAAAAATTAAAAAAAAAAAGATGTGCCATCAGAAAGACATCCTTTTAAATGCATCATATGACACTGATGAAACATTAAAAATTATGACACATACCACTTTATTTTTTGGCATATATTAAATATATTATAATGTGTCATATATAAAAATTATGACACATGCTAATTTAAATATATGACACACATATTATAATTTTTGCTTATATATGACTACTGAGACATACCTACACACAGAAAACACAAAAAAAATAAAATAAAATAAAATATGTGAAATAGGGGCCCGAAGAGATAGCACAGCGGCGTTTGCCTTGCAAGCAGCCGATCCAAAACCAAAGGTGATTGGTTCGAATCCCGGTGTCCCACATGGTCCCCTGTACCTGCCAGGAGCCATTTCTGAGCAGACAGCCAGGAGTAGTAACCCCTGAGCACCGCTGGGTGTGACCCAAAAACAAAAACAAAAAAAAGTGAAATAGTTGCAAATATGTAAAAATAAACAATATTTGTACACAAAATAAAAAAAATACAAAAAGCTTTGAATGAGAAAATGACTTGAATTTCTGACTGTGTATGTATAGAAAAAGCACATGCCTTATATTATCATTTCTGAATTTCAAAAATTGTTCTATTTGATTAACAAATAGAAAAAGGACCTCAAGGACTTTTGTTTCCCTACTCAACAAACAGAAAAATTAACAAAGCTGTCAAGTCACATCTTCTGTAGTGTATAGAGAATAGAGATAATATAGGGAAGTCTTCAGCTAGTAAGTTTGGGTAAATAATCAGACAAATTTTGACTACTCATAAAATAGATATTTAACCCCCCATAAGTAGAAGGATTTATTTGATTTTAAAAAATCAAAACTTTCCAAAATATTTGTCTTTTTATTAATATTTTGATAAGAATTTTTGATAAAATATGTATTTATTAAGAGCCAAGAATTGACCTTCTCTCTGTGGCATATTTATCCTTAATGCATTGTTAGGGTTCAGTTGTGGAAATAAATGACATGATTCATTTAAAACTAAAATCAGATCTATGTAAATGGCATTTTTTTCTAGATTTAAAGAAATATTTTAAGGAGTCTTACAGAAAAACTTAGATAAACTAATTCAAGTATTTAAATATTCTTGTCCTAGAATAAATTTGAGCATAAATATATTTCCTTTATTCTAAATGTTGTAATAAGCTATGTTTTAAGAACAATTTTGTTTTATTAGCTGAGTATTACAGAGATGAAAGTACGAATTACAAGTCTTTTTGTTTTTAAAATGCATGTCAGCTGCAGAGAGTTTGGTGATTATACTAGATAGTTAAATTGAACATATCTATAACTTGAAAACCTCTGAAAGAATGAAGCTTTTAATTTTAGAAGAGTACTTTAAAAGTAAGCATGCATCTTATGCTGTTACAAATTGATATGAAAATTGTATTTACATATTGTGTTCTCATAACTAGCAACTGAGTATTAAGGACAAAATGTCTTTTTCATAAAGTTCTATGACAACTAAAAATTATCTTTATTGAATATTTTACACCCAACATATTTTTTTAAATATCAAAAGATTTAAGTCTTGTAAAAGTACTCTACTTCAAACAAAACAACTTAAGGCAATTTGATATGGCTTGCTAAGTGCTATACATTTAATTATTTTGAGTAAGATTTAAACAAAGACTTATTAGATTATAAAGATAAGGGTCTTTTTCTACTTTTTAACTATCTTTGTAATAGTACTCAACATGTATATATTAAATACTCATGATTCTTAAAGAGAAGACAATGAATAGCCCTGTTAGAAACATGATATTAATTATCACTTATTTTAATATATCCAGTCGAGTCAAAACTTACTCAAGTATAAATGTGTATATATGTAATTTTTAATAATAAAACATCAGTCAAAATTGAAATCAAGTAATGAGAGAGTGTGAGAGAGAGAGAAAAAGAGAAAGAGAGAAAGAATTAAACAGAGAGAGAGAAAGAGAGATAAGGAGAGAGAGAAAGAAAGAGATGTCTTCCCAGAGGCAGGCTGTAGAAAAGAAAGGAGGATAATTGGGGACTTTGGTGACTGGAAATATGCACTGCTAACTGAAGGTCCATTGACTGAAATTAAATGATGAAAACTTTTGAAACCACAGTGCTTAAATGATTATTTAAAAAAAATTCAATAGTAATAAAAATAGATTTTGTGGGAGTATATAGTAATAACACAGCAGATAGGGCATTTGCCTAACAAGTGACTGACCTGGATTTGATTCCTAGTATTGCACATGGTCCCTGAGCCTATCAGGATTAATTTCTGAATGCAGTCAGGAGTAATCCTTGATCACTACACAGTGTGAAACCACCTAAAATAAAGATTGCCACTAAATTTATTATGTCACTTTGTCTTACTTCCTATTTACAATGAAAAGAGGGTAAAAAATGGTATTATTTAGCACCAAATAAATTATAAAAATCTGATGAGTTTTAAGTGTTCATTTAGAACCATAGTTTAAATAGAGATTCTTGTTTTACACTTACAGGCACTCTCATGAAACATATAGCATTTTTTATTCTGACTCAAAATAAATAATTATGTTATTTAATAATTGATGTGTCATAAAATGTTTCCATTGTTTAAGTCTTAATGAAAGGTTTGCTTTTTAGTTCTCCTAAAAGACTGATTATTTGGTCTATTGATTATTGAATGTTGATTAAAATTATTGCCGATTTTGATAGTTGTGAATCTGGAAATATAGTATAGCAAGACTAGTGTTTTCATTGGATTCAGTCAACTCAGGTTCAATCGTTTGGAACCCAAGTGATACCACCAAGTTCTATCAGAAGTAATCCTTGAGCATCAGGAATATGGCCCAAACAAAATGAAGAAATAAGTAAAATAAAGAGTGGTTTGAAGCTATGTGTAAATTCTTTTCCCAAAGCATCCATATAGTTGAGAATTTTCTCTGATCTGGTTAATCCTGTTTTCTGATAAATATCAATGGCAAATAACTACTATATTAAACATTTGATGTATATATAGATATATTAACATATCAACATAATTATATATAATATGCTTATAAATATATATGTTAATATATACATAAATATATATTTATATATATTTATATTGGTCAGAGGTAATCACACTCAGTGGTGTTCAGGGGTTTCTGAACTCTGTACTCTGGAATCATGACTAGAAGGCATGGGTGACTAAATGAAATGCTGGGAATCAAACCCAGGAGAGTAATATGCACATAAACAATCTACTGCATTGTCACTCTGCCAGATTTTAGTAATTTATCTGGTTCTTCAAGTAATTACTTTGCCTTTACCTCACTCTTATCATCTGAAAAGTTAAATTAAATAACATAAACTCTAAGAATTCTCTACATTTATCTATTAATGAGTGTCACTGCTTGAATTAAACTGATAACTTTTAAATATCCATTAAATTATGATAAACTAGCTTATCATTGCCATCTTTCTGACCCTTTCTGTTTGTTTTCATATATGGTATATTTGAAATTTAACAATACTAATTTTTAATGTTTTTGTTTGCATTTCTATTGAGGTAATATGTTTATCAACTTAAAATGCATGTCTTATACTATACAAAGTTACTGTACCTCCACATTACCAATGTGATGAAGTCCTCCATAACTGTCCTTCAGCCACTTACGGTCTATCTCGACCTTCCTGACTTCCAAACCATCCCTTTGCTTTCCTGCTTAGTGAATTGATTTTAGAGAGAGATTATCCAAATGGCGATTGCTCCGAGCAATACCTGCTAAAACAAGCTAACTTTATATTTAAAATCTGAGGAGTCAGTACTTCTGGAACTTTTCAGTACTACCAGATATTGGCAGTAATTGGGGCCTCCAGAAGAATACTGGCTGAATCAGCAATACTCAGCTGGACATTTAGTGGGAACTGAGCCCTAATCCTGTAAAATCACACTCTCCCCAAATTCTTTTTCCTCTTCAGTATTCTGTTGTGTATGTCTCCTAAAAAGTCTCTAATTCAAGTTTCAACTTCTCTTAGTCTGTGTCTGAGTCCTGCTACTACCGTATATTTTTATCTCAATTACCATGATCTCAATTACCATTCTTTCACAACTTCATTTTTGTTTAAATAATTTCTTTAATTTAGATGACATTTTCTTCCAGATTAATAATTCTCTCTTCCATTAATTTTCTCATTTGATTGCATGTCAAGAGGATTGTTGCATCAAAATCTTTTTGGGCAGTTCTAAGAACTGCGAACTAATTGAGGGCTTTCCCTGGCTTTTGTCATCTACTGAAGCAGCTTAATTCCTTCATTTTCATGATTCTTTGCTTAAATAAATTGTTTTCAAGACATTGTGATTTACAATGTTAATGTAGACCGGCTGAAATTTTTCAGAAAAAAAATATAAACACATCTCAAAAAAAAAAAACTAAGAATTGAATTTTTATATTGAAATAGGCAGAAAGTAGGCAGAGAATGAGTTATTGAGATATAATAAATCCAAGAGACAGGATTTGGAAGAGTTACTTCACCAATAATTAAGAATCTTACTTATATGAGTAGGACCTCACTTATATAAGTATTTATATAAATAAGGCCTCACTTTAGGCCCAGAAAAGACTGAACCCTGACCCAGCTTCGATCCCCAGCATCCCAAATGGTCCCCTACACCTCTCAGGAGTAACTTCTGAGTACAGAGCCAGGAGTACCCCTGAGTGTCCGTGAGTGTGGTCCAAAAGTAAAAATAAATAAATAAATAAAAGAATAAAAAAGGTACACACATGTGTTGCTTAGGTATATGATAGCTTAGTGCATGTTGCTTGCATCTCTCTCCAGCATAAAGTTCTTTTAAAAATATACCAGTGTTCTTTTCCACTTAGGAGAAGCCTGCATACTCCCTCAAATGTGTTAATTATGACCCACCCATGTATCCTTAGCTTCATATTTTAAAACTTTAAAAGGTGAAAAAAGTTTTATAAATAAATGTTTTTAATCACATCAAGTATTAAATACCACTTCTGTATTAACCTAATTTTTCAAGCAATTTATTTTTTTACTGCTACCCCCTCAATCATAAAATAGAAAGGAGAGACAGTAGAAAAGGAATGATTATTTCTGTGATTTATGGTTCAGTGCTCTAAAGTCCTGGATACTTGCCTCAAAATCCAAAAGACTTTCATTTTCTTCTTCATTTACGTTGTCTTTTACAAGTTATGAGGTATTAATTTCTTATTATTTTTAACTAAAGATACTGGGAAATTATCTGCATTGAATATTTAATCATCATCAATGTCTAATTTTACTTAGCTATTTAATTTCTGTTAAAGTGTCCTTGAGAAAAATATGTCTTTTAGTGTGACTTCAGTCATTTGTAAAATAATAAGACTAGACTAAATAATCAATTTTATTTAACACTTTTAAAAACTTACAGTGTAAGTTTAAAATATGTTTGCCCCATAAATATAAATTGAATAGGTATTGTATTATAGATATGAACCTGACAAAGTAACTCAAAATAATACATAGAAAAAACAATATAGTTTCAAAGTGCAGTGAATGAGATAGGAACATACTTTTCTGAATCCTGCAAAACTGAAGGGGCCAGAGAGATAGTACAGAGTTAGGGCATTTGCCTTGCACGCTGCCGACCCAAAACAGCCAGCTGGTGGTTCAAATCCCTACATCCCATATAGTCCCGGAGTTAGGCAGGAACAATTTCCAAGTGCAGAGCCAGGAGTAACCCCTGAGTACCACAGACAATAACCCAAAAACCAACCAACCAACCAAACAAACAAACAAACAAAATTTTGATTCTTCATACCTATCTTACAGGTCTGAGAATTCGTATTAGACAAACATACAAGGACTGTTTAAGCTTTAAGTTCACCTAGGCAGCTATTATTGTCTCACAGATATGCTGTTTATTTAATACCTTCTACTACCCTGCTTCCAACAAGTGAGTTATTGCTTAAGTTAGCAATGATATTAATAAAAGTTAGTAAATACATAAACATTCAATATATACATGAGATCAAAAACTGCTATATTTCACATGGCAAATCAACAACGGATAGTTAGAGTATTACAGTCTTAGGCTATTTTTCCTAGAAAATCCTCTACATTTAAAATACCCTAAATAGTTTTATGCTATGCTTTACAAGGTGTATGTTTGTTACCCATCTCATCTCTTCTATTCTCCCTGGGTGAATATTTGCAACCCAATATATTTTAGGATATAAGCAGTTTTACCTATGAGACTGTATTCATCTTGGTTTTCTTATTGGGGTATAAGTTCCCACAGCACATAACAATGCTTACAGCAGAATTAAAGAGAATTCTTGTAGAAATGAAGATATATAAATAAAAGAATGCGTTCAACCACAAATTGAAAGCACATCAAATTCATGATTATATTGCCAGAGAGAGGACAGAAAAAAAAAAGCAGATCAGACTAAATAAATCATCTAAATTCGTATGAATATGAAATTTGTAAATCCTGCTAGGGTCCTTGGAATTTCTCTCAAGTGACACATGGGGAAGATTTTCTTAAGCAAAACAATATTGTGATTAAAGTTTTCAGTGCTATGAAAGATGAATTGCATCACAGAGCCACTGAGAGAGTAGACATTGTATTGAAGATGTATAAAAGTTTAATTATAATCGGATGCCTTTTACTTTGCAATGACTAAGACGTTGACCTTTAGTGGACAATGAGTATGACATTATATGGACTTTATAAAGATGTGGAATTACTGCATATGAAAATTTGATTAGTAGATTTGTTCTCAACAGAGTAATAAATCTTAGCTATGGACATAATGGGAAATTATTAAGAACGTGGCCCCAAGAAATACCCTTAAATTATTTATTATATCAGCAGTTATTATGGAAGCATTTTTAATTATTATGTTAAATATTACATTTGGCAATAATTTGTTTCCCATTAGAGCTTTTTAATTTTTCCTGTTTTTACTCCTGCAAAATACTCTCCAGTTAAATTTTCTATCCTAATATGATGTTCTAAATATGTCAATTAAGTTAAAGTGACAAATATCAAATAAATGTTTTAAATATGTTTCTATGTGATCAAGAGATTAACATTCTGGTTTGCTTAATCTTAATATATAAATTTATATTCTTGATACAAGATTTTGTTTGTGGGGGCTGGAGAGATAGAATGGCAGTAGGGCATTTGCCTTTGCATGCAGCTGATTCAAACAGATGGCAGTTCGAATTCCAGCATCCCATATACTCTTCTGTGTCCGGCAGGAGCAACTTCTGAGCACAGAGCCAGGAGTAACCCCTGAGTGCCATGGGGTGTGACCCAAAAATAAAAAAAGTATAAATAAAAACAAGAAACAAGGTTTGGTTTGGTTTTACCTATACAAAATGATGACTTATTAAAAATGGACAATTTAGTGGATAGAATTATAATAAATTATGTCAATAATAGAAGGCAAGTTATATTAGTTTTTCTATACAAAAGATAAACTATGAGATGCTATAAATCGATTACTCATCTGATTTACAACTACATATTCCATTACATTATACAGATATATAACTTCAAATACTACTCAAATTTAATTCTCTGGCAATGTCCAACTTTTAGAGGAGAATCATTTGCTAATAAATAGCTGTGTTTTCTCTAGGACACATAGTAATGGTTAAGCTCTAGTGAGAGTAGTAGTAATAATAATTATAATGCTATAGTAATAATGCTATGGTTGAACTTGGTCTTCCTATCTCCAGAACGCAAGGCATATATCTTTCTTGTATGTTACCACTCTCTGATAGTGTTTATGATATAAGAAATATATATGATATAAGAAATATTTTAAAGAAATTTGAAATGCATTTTATTTTTAAATTTTGTAGAAGATTTTTCATATCCATTCATTCAGATCACCCCATGCATCTATCAGCTTTACAATAATACTAGTAAATACAAGGTATTTTCAAATCTAGGAAGTTAACAGTTATACTTTTATTAACTAAATTAACTTTATCCCAATTATCTAAACAGATTTTCTCTACTCAATTTTTCTGTTCAGGAAAATAAATTAAATTTATTTACTGTGATTTATTAGTCTTTTCTCACCTATTGCAATTCTTATCTTATGAGTTTGGCTACTTGCAGAACAGTGGCTATGTTTTGTCTATCATGTTTGTCTTATGATTTTACATACCGTATTTTCTGGCGTATAAGACAACTTTTGAAACAAAAAATAATCAACCGAAAATCAGGGGTCGTCTTATACACCGACTATATCCCAAAAAATGTTTTAATATGCTTCTAAACGAAAATTGTCTGAATATTACCATAAAATGAATTTTCCAACTCGATCCTGCACCAATCACTGCAAGGCTGCTCGGACCGCCTCTCTAACTGGGCCAATCCAAGCAGGCTTTTTATGCATGCAAATTAGACAATGTTCTGGACCTGCATCTACACTGTCAAAAGCCTGCTCAGATTGGCCAGAGTCAGAGAGGAAGTCTATTACTGTATAACCTTTGAACCTTTGCTTGTTGTGCTTGGCTCACTGTGGTACATACAGTTGCAGCACAGGAACGTTCTGTCTGATACAGTGAATATTGGCTCAAACCTATGTTTTAACTGCAAAATTAGAGGGTCATTTTATACGCCCAGTCGTCTTATACACCAGAAAATACGGTAGTTCTTAAAGATATGGGCTTGGTGAACATTTATCTGTTGCTTCATGTCACAAGAGGGTACCACCTCAAAATAGATTGCTATTTATGACATTATATTCATTATTCAATAAAGTTGAAAACTGCTAGCTTTCTTCCAGTAAAGTAAAGGTTACTTTTTTTTTCTCTTTTTATTTCTAAGAAAAAATTTACAAGTACATTTTTACAAAAAAGAGATCATTATATTTTAATTCCTGATGTCTCAGAGCTCAAGGTAAAATTCTTTTGCATGTAGTTTTGTATGTCTGAAAACCTAACTTTATTAATTCCTAAAACTATAAGAAAAATAGTCTGATTTCTTATATAAAAAAGAAATTTTATATAACCTAACAAAATATGACTTACAATTATCAGGAAACAAGATGAGGTTTATTGTCAGAAATATTTGCACCTCATAACATCATTATTCTCAATAGTTAAAACAGATAATTCTGGAGCTAGAAAGATATTACAACAGGTAATGTGATTATCTTACATTCAACTGAGCAAAGTCAGATTCCAAACTAATGGCACAGCAACAAATAGATAAATAAATAGGTTTTCTAGATATGCTCAGTGAAAAGTTATTTTGCTATTTATAAAAATTATACCATTTGGAAAAAATAGATTTTGAGATCTTTATGCTAAATTAAATAAGGATTGAAAGTACATATTCTACTCATGTATGGAAACTGAATAAATAAAGAAAACTGCCAAAAAAACACCTAAATTAACTCACAAATCAGTAAAATAATTCATGTTAAAATAAGGAAAATAAGAGGTTATGAGGAATGAGCCAAAGTATATTTTTAATGGTAAGATGGCACTGAAATTTGTATAGTGAATGTAAAAATTATATACCAGTAAAGGTATAAAGCTATATCATGAAGTTACATAGAGATAAATCATTAATAGTAATTATATAGTCATAATTATTAATGATATAATTATAAATATAGAAGAAATTTATCCCTTTGAGGAATAAGTATCAATGTGTGGCTATATAATAAATTCAGGAGGGAAATTAGTAAGCTTTGAGAAATAAGTAGAAATAACCTTTTTTTCCTTAGTGCCCATAAATTCCTCCCTTTATCAAGATATCTTGTCTGTAGTAATTATTAATGCTTTTTAATTTCTTTTATAACAGGGAAGGTTTTTTAAACTAGATTTCCAGGAGAATTAAGTAGCATATAAGATTTGTCAACTTTTAATTATCATTTGAACCACTTCCCTGAGGAAATAGTCTGAAATAATATACTCATAAAGACAAACAATGGGAGTTTATTGTTAAATTCATTTAAATATGCATCTATCTATTTTCAAAAGTTCTCCAAATTAACTGGTTAAGAATTAGAGAAAATTAAATAATTCATCTTAATAATTTCAACTCAATTCACTTGTTTATTTCTGATTATTCTCATAGTAATACATAGAGATGTGTATATGAAAGTATCAAAAAAGGAAATGGAGAAATTAGAACTAAACATTCTTATTTACATAAGAGCATTGAAATTTCATTATGTAACTTAATTTATGTTAAACCCATCCTGTGTGTTTGCACATGCACACTTTGCCAAATTTTTTTTTCTTTTTTGGTTTTTGGGCCACACCCGTTTGACGCTCAGGGGTTACTCCTGGCTATGCGCTCAGAAATTGCCCCTGGCTTGGGGGGACCATATGGGACTCCGGTGGATTGAACCGAGGTCCGTCCTACGCTAGCACTTGCAAGGCAGACACCTTACCTCTAGCGCCACCTTCCTGGCCCCACTTTGTCAAATATTTTATGCTCTAAAAAACTGGGGGGAAAATGAGATGAGTACTAAACTTTCATTTTTGAACAATATTCTATTAATTGCTTATTTACATGTATTATGGTATTTACAACTTAAAAATTTACTGAATTATGTGTTTCTGTTTGTTAGAAAAATGAAAACAACATCAATATGTATGTTCTCTCTGAACTAAAAAACACTATAATGATTTGATATGAGAACAGATAATAGTCAGTACTTTAAGATGTACTCTCTTGTACTTCCAAAAAGACTTAATTTTTGAAACTTTGGTACAGAATATACTTGTAATAGACTTGACTATTATTTAGCAATAACACACCAATCATATACAATAAGTATCATTGAAATATTTTATAATTTGCAAATTTAATTGTACAACTAACAAAGTGAATTATATACCATTTGTGAACATTTACCTGTAAGAAATTACAGAAGTGTGGGCTTGATGGTGTACAAGAAGTACACCATCTTTAATCAAGATGGTCCTTCTATTTTAGACTTGTTTTATAGTTTGCTTTTTAAATATGGACTTTGTGATTTTTGATACAGAACCCTTCATACATTACAAATCCCAAATTGCTTAAAGTAAACTTGTAATTAATAGTGGTACCTTTATCGGATAGGGAGGATTTGAAATTGTTGGAAGAAATGCTGAAGGACTGAAAATCTGCCTCTCAAAACAAATTGAAGGGATCAGAGTGATAGCACAGCAGTAGGGAGTTTGCCTTGCTATGCTGCTGATCCTGAATCAACCTGGTATCCCATATTATTCCCAGAGCTTGCCAGGAACAATTTCTAAGGGCAGAGCCAGGAGTGACCACTGAGTTCCACTAGATGGGCCAAAAAAAAAAAAGATTGAGAAATAAACTAAATATATTAGATTTATATAAAAACAAATACATCTAGATTTGCTTTTAATATTGTAGATAATAGAAAATTGGAATTTTAATATTTATATAAACAGTGAAGTAGGAGCATGTAGGTAAATATTTATTAGAAATAATGAAATTAAAAGTGGACAGCTTTTATCTCAACACTTTCATTCTCATCATTAATTGCTAATTTGTAATGTAATCACAAATTGGTAATTTGTCCCTGAACAAAGGTTTGGAATCTATATTAAAATAATGAATATATAATTTTAATATGAAAGTTAAATCAGAATTAGCTTATGCTATTAATTTTGAAGATGTAGTTAAATTATAAAAAGAATATTTAATATTTTAAGACTGCATATATTTATTACTCTACAAAATCTTCAAGTACATCTTTTAGAAAATATATTTATATCTAACTCATTTAATGAAAATAATTTTTATTAATCATACATTTTAAATTTTACTACATATATAGCTAATAAAGTATTCTGCAAGGTTTATCTTTCAACCTCATATAACTATCTGATTCATTATAACATCGCTAATTTTCTCAGAAATATGTCAGAGAAGCATGCATTATGATTCATGAAGTCTTGGTTAATTCATTTCACACTATTAATTTTTTGAATAAACTATGATATATTCAAGATTTTTTGGCTCTTATTGTTATTTTTGAATTTTGTATGCATGCTTGTGTGTGTATATGTTGTGTCTGTGTTTACATTTATTTGTAATGCTGCAATGAATGGTCTTGTTTACAAACTCATACATCTGAGTGTAGAATTAATGGGCTTATACTTTATGCACATTCAATTTGTTCAAGTAATGCCAGAAGATATCAATTTATTCCCCAGTAGACCTTTACATTTTTGAATATATGGTGGTTGTGGAATGATAGCTCATGGGATTTAATTTGCATTTTTCAAATGATTAATGATGTTTAACATAACTTTCACGTTCTTGTGAAAGTTCTATTATATTCCTGTTTTTCCCCAATTTTCATGTTTATTTTTCTATTCAGTTGCAAAATGCATTTGAATTTAGGGTCTAAATTATATTTTTCTGAACTTACATAATATCATCTATCTGTAGATGGCATTAACTTTATTTTTAATGTTTGATATCTATATTTATCTATCTAAACCTAATTTATTAGTAGTAGAGTCATGTTACCATTATCAAATGTATTGCATTTTGAATTATATATTGTTTCTTAGAGGTCATTATATTTTAGTTTGGGTTTTTGGTGGGAGTATTTGGGTCACACTGCTGCTGCTTAGCCCATACTATCAGGACTACAATCAGGATTCACTTCTTGTGAACTTAGTTGACCATATAATGTACGAGGATCAAACCCAGGTGAGCTTCATGCCAAGACAAGCATATTATCCACTGCAATATCACTCCAACACCAAAAAGGTAATATATATTAAGACTAAAAATATTTCACTTTTCTGTTTTCTCTATATATTATGCTATTTAGAATGAGCAGAAGAGATGTAAAGTTAGGTTTTCTGTCCTTTTCCTTGGTTTTGCAACTACAGTCATCAGAAATTATAGGTCTGCTTTTACACTTGGCAATGACATTAGACAGACATCCACTGTTTTGTCCTCTGGTATTTGTATGTATGTTTGCCAGGTATCCTATGCATTTTTTTTTTCTGCTGCTATGTTTATTTTGGCTATAATGTTCCCCTGGGACTGCTGTGATTCTCAAAATGTTCAAAATGGGAATCATGCTGCCTCAGTAGAGACTGACTAAATAATGGGATATTATGGAATGTGTGCAAGATAAGCATAAACTAAAGCTTTCTCAGATCTATGTATGATTTCCTCATCCTTCCTCAATGATATACAAAGACTATTTTATTAAAGACTCATTATATTGATCCAATAATTAGCATGTATATACTATTTTATATGACAATTCTTCTTTGTGTGCACCAATATTAAACTGCCTAAATTAAAATGTAGAAAATTATGGTAAATGGGTAAGAAACCATTTATCTTTATTATTTTCAACTGTAAGCTAATGTTTTTTACATTTAAACTATATTAAGTGATTGAAATATAATATGTAACATATGACATTTAAGTTTTGTGTATCATTGTTTTTACTAAAACAGTTCAGCATTGTAAATGAATCTTTGAACAATCTACTAGAAACATTAAATCTAAAATAGCAAATGTGGGCCGGAGCACTGGTACAGCAGTAGGACATTTGACTTGCATGCAGTTCACCCAGGATGGCCCTCGGTGCTGACCAAGCAAGGACCTCGGTTCAATCCCCAGTATCCCATATGGTCCCCCAAGCCAGGAATGATTTCTGAGCGCATAGCCAGGAGTAACCCCTGAGCGTCAACAGTTGTGGCCCAAAATAAACATAAATAAATAAATAAGTAAATAAATAAAATGCCTAATGTATTCTATCTCTTTAAATAGCTTACCTAATAGCTTCTAACTAAAATAAAAACAGAGGTTCTTTTGCAGTAAACTTTAACATATATATATTTCATATTTTTTTTTGTTTTGGGGGGATCAAAACAGCAGTGGAGACGGGTTATACCTGGTGCTAAGTTTAGCCCATTCTAGTTTCAGAACCATTAAAATCTTTGTGAAACCAATAAACTAAATGTTAGTAAATGTTCCAACTATAACATTCACATTATGTAATGTTGTGTATCAAAAGTATGTGCACCATGTTAATTAGTTATGAAGATATAATCAAGAAGAAAAAATATGAAAAAATGCTGCAAACTTGATTAATTGATCCTAAACACAAACTAAAAAATACTCATTTTTTATAGATGTTAAATAAACTCTTCACAAAAACAATGTCCAATTATTTAATTCTGAGATACCAAATAGGAAGAAAAACTGATTTGGCATTTAATATATACCCCCAAACCATCATTGCAATGGTTATTGTGTAAAAGAAAACATTTTTCCTATGAAAGTCTTTAAATGCATATTTATTCTTTATTGATCTGTGTTAATGACAAAAAGCCAAGAGTATAAAGGAAAAATTTTGTTTGCTTATATGAATAAAACTAATTTAGAAAAGATTCAATTGAATTTCTCTTACTGATGTTTCATTAAAAATTTTTACATTTATTCTCTTTCTTTTCTTTTTTATTTTTTTACATTTTTTAATAAGGAAGTATTACCATTCTAAACTCAAACACATTCAATGCTTAGTATAGTACATCAAAGGTATATCTTGTTCTTTACAGTAAGTTCTTGAAAACATTATAACATAATTACAGGATACACACAAAATTAAATATATCAGCATGATGGAACTATTCAGCACTGCATACAGTGCATTATTTATAAGACACTACAAGGACACAATGCTTATAAATTAACATGAATTATTGTTCTCAGGTTTGTACTATTTATACCTGTTAGTGATAGTGACCATCAACGTTTTTTAAGGTTTGGAGTGAAAGGAGCACTGTAAAAACAATGTTGTTGTGGCAATTATCGTTTGCATGGGCCCACCAAAGTATGGGGGTCATGGAAAGGAAAATCTTTTATTCTCATATAGCCAAAAATAACTCCAATTTATAAGTAACAGAAAAATATGTACTGTATATCTGAATCACTCCTTTTCATTAATTTAAACTTCTCTTTTTGTTTTTTAACTTTCTTGTATAGGTAATCTTCTTGTATCATCTGGATTTAGTTGATTTTCGTCTAGACCCCTTTCTTTAAAATTTATCTTATCTACTTCAAATTTTATTGAGTAGTCTATGTTTTTTCTAAGTTGAAAATTTGATACGAATTTTCCCATAGGGAAACATCAAAACATATTGCCAATAAAAGTTCTTAGTCTCTAGCACAACAATTTTAAGAAACCTAAATTTTATTTAAATTGCAAACAATTTAAATGGAATTTTGCAAAAATATATTTTATGATTGACATATATTTGTTTCCTTTGGAATGGCCATGAATCAGTTGAGATGAAATACATTAAATAAATGATTCAATAATCATTTTCTCAATTTGAGGAGCATGTGTGGATGACAGAATCAAAAAAAAAAAAAATAACCAGGTGATATGGTACCTATGATATAAAAAATATCCCTCAAAACTGAAAGAGAAATAAATAATACACAAAACCAGAAATGAGAAAGGATACAGACTTTGATTTGCCCCCATCATTCAATTAACAAACCCAATCTCACAGCCAGTAAATGAATTTTCTATTATATGGCACATCCAAGCCAAGTATTACACAGTTTAAATAAAAACTTTTCCTCGAGCAAGGTAGAGAGGAATGGAAATCCTAGATCCATCTTATTCACAGTAGGAACCAACCTATCTGCCATATGTTTATTATAGGATGAAAGTATTGAGTAATCGTGCATTCTTACTAGAGTTGTGTCCATCTCACTGATCTCCAAAATGCACGTTCGGCCTTTACTACTATATTACAATGTTTAGAACAATATGCCTCAAACCCATATTACATATTCACAAACCAGCCAACAGAAAAGTTCCTAGAATCAAATTCAAATTACCTGGCAACAAGAAAGTTGCTACATTGATGATGATTTCAAATCTTAGATTTCTTTCTTATTTTCTTTTTACTTTTACCTTTATTGTACCTTTTTTTTTAAAATATATAAATCTTTATTTAAGCACCATGATTACAAGCATGTTTGTAGTTGGGTTTCAGTCAAATCTTACATTTCTGTGCTCCAAACCATTGACCATGCTTTCTCTGGAAAAGCAGCCGTGCTTTTCAGTCCAAGGTTGCACCTTTGTGCTCAACTGAAAAGCCAATGCTCTATCTTTACCCCAATCCCTTTCTCTCATAAATTTTGGCTTGGAAAATTAAAATACCTAATCTCCATTTTAAGTTTTGAGAGCAAAATAGCCTGAGGTTCTAAAACAGAAACATTGATTTTATAACTCATGATACAATCTTGAGTTTCCTTTGCATCTTTCTATTCACATAAACTTACATTTCACACAACTTATCAGACACTTTCTCGTAAATTAGGTAATTGAGACATTTAAAGAGAAGAAATAATCTCCAAATTTGATTCTTACACATAAGAATTGTTTGAGCTGTTGTTTTTACAGTGTTGACAATTAAACCTAGAGTTTTACATGTGCATTTATGTCCTATGGTTATCTATTGATCAACATGCTCTGAAATAAAATTTAGCAAAAGTTCTAAAACCAAGTTTAAAATAAGCCTATTGTAAAAGACATTAAAATTTATGAGGGAAACTCTCTTTGTAAGATTCATTCTCTGTGATTCTCTCTCTGTCTAGTTCTCTCTGTCTCTCTCTTTCTCTCACCAATGCCTACTCAACAGGACTAAGATAACCACATCTCCAGAAATTCTTACCACAGAAAAAAAAAGTTTACATAACATTCATAGCATAATTTTACTTATTGTATAATAATATAATTCTAAAACTTAACATGTTAATATCAAATTCTTTATATTCCAAATATATTCATAATTTTTCAAATATCTTTCTCATAGCTAATAACAAGTATTATAACATATCTTAGGTTGAAATCAGAATCAGTTACTATAACTATTTCTTCAATAATATGAGTAAGCAACAGTAAATTTAGGTTTTATCTTCAAACACAAGCTCATAATTCTATTTCTTGCTTATTTTAATCACTGTTGCATTAAATTATAACATTATTTAAGATATGTCATTGAAAATCTACTTGTATATATACTGCAATAATATTACTTCTCAAAATATAATTCTATTCAAAAGTACTTAAATTACCTTGGAACTGAATCTAATATTTTTTTTTTTGGTTTTTGGACAACACCTGGTAACACTTAGGGGTTTCTCCTGGCTATGGGCTCCAAAATTTCTCCTGGCTTGAGGGACCATACGAGATGCCAAGGATCGAACCAAGGTGGATCCTAGATCAGCTGTATGGAAGGCAAAAGCCCTGCTGCTGTGCTATAGCTCTGGACCCTGTTTTTATCCATATATGTAGAAAAAGAAGTTAAGTTATGAAATAAATATATGGTTGTAGGCTATATATTTATAATTTCTTTACAAAATCAAGATCATACTGTAGTAGAGCAAAAGATAAAGAAAACTGTGAAGCACAGAGGCAGTATAATTATAGGGATCTAAAGAGAATTATTGCTATGTAAGTAATAATGTTTAACAATGGGCCAGAGAGATAACACGGGAGGTAAAGTGTTTACTTTGAATGTAACTGATCCTTGTAAAATGTCTGTCACCACGTATAATTCCCCAAGAACTTCCTGGAATAATATCAGGGTACAGAGCTAAGAGAAAGTCTTAAACAACAAAGCACATGGCTCCATTAGTCCTTCCCATCTCCTTGCTCCATCCCTTAAAAAATCAACAATGATTTCTTTGGATTAATTGGGCAGACAGTATTTTAAGTGTTTTAATTCCATTATGTAAATCATACCAAAGTGTCTGATTCTATTTTTAAAAATATTCTTGTGAGTTTGAAAGTTTTAGAAAAATTTAAGTCTTATTTCAAGGTGTCAATAATGACTGAGTCACTACTCAAGAGAGGAAAATTCAACAATAAAAACAAAGACTAACCCAGTGAGTAATAAGAAATGTGCTTTGTGCCTTAAGTCAAGACAATAAAACATTGTGAGGAGAGAGATCTCACAAATAGCAAAAGACTTTTACATGTCATCTCTCCAAATGCAATATGGCAGAGATTTATCCATTGGAAGTACCATTACAGAGATTGCTTATGTTCTTATTTATGGAATGTTGTTTTTTTTAAATATGTGAAGCATAGATTTAAAAATTACTTTGAGGAAGACTTGTAGCAGGGAGCATAAGTATTTCTTTAAGAATTTTTTACTGGGGCTGGGAAGATGGCGCTAGAGGTAAAGTGTCTGCCTTGCAAGCGCTAGCGTAGGACGGACCGCGGTTCGATCCCCCAGCATTCCATATGGTCCCCCCAAGCCAGGAGGGATTTCTGAGCGCATAGCCAGGAGTAACTCCTGAGCGTCAAACAGGTGTGGTCCAAAAACAAAAAAACAAAAAAAAAAAAAGAATTTTTTATTGTGGGAAAAAGAAAAGATTTTAAAATTAATTTTTTGAGTAATATTGCAGCATAATTCTCTTGCTTTCATTTTTTCAGCTGCAAATTAATCTCAGGTAAATTATTTCTTTAGTTTATATTTGTCATATTACTTCAGTATTTCATTATAATATTATACATTATAAGTTATTAGTACTATTATTTGAATAATGGCAGAGTAGTTGGAATTTAGAAAAATCATGTGGTTCAACTAACTATAATAATTAAGAGAAACAAATTATAACAATTTCGCTTTTCTATCCTTTTTGATATGTATGTTTATCATATAAAAGGCCCTTAGTAGCCTTTTATTTATTCTTCACATATAAGAAATATAGTCTACATGTGGAGAAAAATAAATAGCTAACTAATCAGTTAATCGATGTCATGTTTTTTTTAAATCATTGAACACTCTTGACATGATATATCATTGATCCTCTGATCCCTAA
This sequence comes from Suncus etruscus, assembly GCF_024139225.1. Classification (NCBI taxonomy): domain Eukaryota; kingdom Metazoa; phylum Chordata; class Mammalia; order Eulipotyphla; family Soricidae; genus Suncus; species Suncus etruscus. The sequence goes on along the minus strand of NC_064856.1, from coordinate 88,009,384 downwards.
ATTAACTTCAAATATATATGAAAATTGTTTTTTTTCAAATATTGAGTAACTTTGCTTTGCCATTCAACAACTTTGTATAATTATTTTAAATATACTTTTATAAAAATTACCACTGAAATTAATATTATAATGCATTTGGTAGAAACACTAAGTGCACATAAACTTATAGCTCATTAATAACATGTTTTTGAACATTTTGGTTACTTTATTTTAGACTGTCATTAAAATGCCATCAGATCAAGAAAAATCACATCTGTACTAAGAGCATTATGTTGCAGTAACCTACTGAAAACTAGGATATTTGGTTTTCATTTTTCTAACTTGTTTATTTGACATCGCTTTACTTCCATAAAGTTACTCAGGACATTAGGAATGCTTAAGAAATATTATAGGAAATACATTTTCAAAGTCCATGTCCAGTAGCTGCTGTTTCCAATGATACCATTTATTCAAATTCTCTAGCATTTTTCAGAAAAGTTATGACATAGAGCTTTCGATCTTAAAGTAAGGCTGTTTCCAGTCCACAGCTTACCAACTACAGACAAATTAATTTCTCCCCAATGTGCTTATAGTAAGACATTTGTATTAACCAGATGAAAAATTACAACTTAAAATAAGATTTACTTATATTTTCTCTGCTAGAGATACTGATTGGGTCATCACGATTATACCAAGTGCAAATACATCATGAACTACTCTGTCAACATTACAGCAAGTTAGCTTGGTAGCAAGGTGCCAATGTGATTATGCAAATACCAGCTCTCTTGGCTTATCAGTCAATCCCATAGCTGGGATGCCTGGGAGATACATTTCAATAAGTGGAGACAAAATATATCTAATTCGTACTGACATTAATAATTTATTATTAATCAGTTTATGAAGACTTGCTAACAGCAGAAGGAAATAGAGAGGAAGATGGATTTCTCTCTCTTTGAATTTAGCCTTACTTTTCTCTAAGGCTAAATCTAATCATTTTATTTCTGAAGACCAGATAATTAACTAACCATTTACTTAAACTTACTTAAAGGGCATCAATAATCCTCCCAGGGGTCCACCTTTGATCAGAGGAGGTTAAGCTAAATTGACTCCTGCTTTTTCAGATTAAGGAGATGCAACCATGATGCAGCCACCCAGAAGGAAGCTAGCTGGCTTCATTCAACTGAGAACTTATTTAAGTTCTTTCATGAAAGAACTTAAGGGAAAACTGATGTAGACCATTAATTTATAGTCATAAATTGTATGGAAGATGTTTTGAAGTGGTTGCAAGAAATGCAAGAACAGTACAATGATCTGAAAATAACTAGTTTGAGCTTTGTATCATCAAAATATAGGCACCAAGTGCCACACTTGGTGGCAATTGGGGATTACTTCCAGAGCTCAGAAGATCAGATAGTGCTGAGGATATAACAGGTTTCTGCATGTAAAATATTTACTTCAATCCTTGAGTTTTCTGCTTAGTCATCTCTGCAAAGTCTTAACATTTTTATTCTAAATTGTTCATGGTTTTTTAAACTTTGATTCTATTTTATCTTATAAATATAGAAAGAAACACAGAAAACTTTTCCTAGTTGTAAACATATTGTCATGATGTCTCTTGTGAGAGTTATAAAATAAAATCATAGTGAAATATTGTGAAAAGAGATGTACTTCTAATTTTTAAATTTAGCTTTTTTTATGTTTCTTATTCAAGTTTATTCAGGAATTTTTAGTTGCATAACAACTTAAAAACTCCAGCTATGAGAAAAATGTTTATTTTCTTGACCTCAGTTTCATCTTTTCTTAAATGGATGTAATACATGTTTTCCTTATTTGTGTTTAACATAGTCAACTACATTATTTTCAGACTTAATTATATTAAAATAAAAAACTTTTGTGCATTTCACTTCAATGAGAGTCTTTCTATTTCTTTCTTTTACCACTTTAATATGTTGTGTATAATTAAATGTTATTCAAAGTATCCCTTATACTGCAGTGTAGTTCTCTGAATTCTTGCTCTTAGGCCACATCTCATTCAAACCAGTGACTTAATTAATCAGTGTCCTACTATAAGCCTTTTATCAATATTGAAATGTGTCTTCATTTGCCTAATAAAAAAGCAGAGCTTCTTACTCATCACTTTAAAAGACTTATTGAAAACAAGTTAGCTAAACATGAATCAGATTGCTAAATTCTATTGTCATAATTAAAATATTCATGATAAGAAGACAAATATGAGCCATATATTGCTTGTGATACTTTCAACTAATTTAGTGACTTTGATTTTAAAAACAGTGTTAAAAAAGCTCAAGAGTATTGCATAGAAATTGGCAAAAATTGAGATCAATAAATGATTAAAGAAAAGTTATTTCATGTCACTAATTACTGAAATCAATGGAACCATGGAATCATCACATGTACTTTTCTCCTATGTATTTATAAAATATCTTGATTTACACTCCAAATTTAACATGTTTCTCTGAGTTTAACATTGCAACAAAGAGGCCCACAGAAACCTTACATTTGGACAATAATTTGCATTTCACCAGAAAAATCCAGCTAAATAAATATTACATAACCATGTATGAAACTGGAGAAAAGCCTTTGAAAAAGTAGTGAGAAAAGATAACCAAACATGTTTAAAACGTGTTCCCATCTTTGCCTGTTTTAGATTATTTTCTTAAATCTTACAGTACAAGTGACATATCCAAAAACCTATGATTTCTGAGAAGTATTTTAAGGATATTTTTGGATAAATGGAAATTTCTAATTTATGAGACGCTTATTTATTTTACCTTTTTTTTTTTTTTTGGTTTTTCAGGCCACACCCATTTGGTGCTCAGGAGCTAAGCCTGCTAAGCTCAGGGCTAAGCGCTCAGAATTTGCCCCTCGTTTGGGTGGACCATATGGGATGCTGGGAGATCAAACCGCGGTCGCGATCTTTCCATGGCTAGTGCTTGCAAGGCAGACACCTTACCTCTAGCGCCACCTCACCAGCCCCTATTTTAACTTTTTAATAAAGTAAACTTGTCTATCAATTAAAGAAGAAATAGATACCTGATAGAAAGAACTGCTTTATGCTGAGTTCTGTTGGAGTGATAATATCAATACAGGGTGACATTTGAGGGTCAAATTGCTTAAAATTCTGAAAACCAAACAATAGAAGAATCTAAATTAGTCTCATTAAAGATATCCTGCATTAGGTATAGGAAACATAAATTAATTTTTTTCTGGAATAAATCTCCAACTTACATAATGTTATTTACTTACTTTATAAAACCAACAGATCATTTGGCTCAGAAAAGTATAAAAGTGTAAATCCACAAACCTCTTTTATTTTTGCTTTTGCTTCACCAACCCAGTTGCAAACAGCTCATCACAATTAGTTATCAAGATAAACTAGGTTCATTTTTCCTACTGTTATTGAAGACATTTCTGAAATAAGTTCTAAAAAGGGAATTTAGCTGATTTTAAGGAAATGATCACTCTGAACAAGAATGTGTGCTCAGGGAAATGGATTCACTTCTCATGTACCTTGAGTGAAAGGCAATCAGTGAGTTCAGCACACTCTTCTGCAAACTTCAGGTTAAATGTGGATGCATTAATTCACACTTCCTCTTTACAGGTGTTCAGGCTCATTGCCCTTCACTTGGCCTTGAGGCTCTTCAGACATCTTTATTAAATGCTGTATTCCTTGCTTATCCGATAGATTCTTTCTTAGACACACACTGAAATCCTGATGCTTTAGTTTTACCCCTTGTATTTCACATTTAGTTGTTATAGGCTGGTTTAGATATGATCATGTATAAAAGCTGCATAAGTATGTCTAATGCACATTACTATTGAAATGACAGTGACTTAGATATCTGTACCATTGCTCATTTTATACTTTTTAATCAATCTTTGATTATAGCCTTCACTCTAATATTTCTTAATTCCTACTATTGGAAGAAACTGGATTTTTTTTTTAGAAACTGGATATTCTATGCTTAGAAATAATTTCATGAATTTCGCTAGGCTTATAGTGACACCCCCACAATACTCAATTTTTTTTACTACTCTGCAATAAACTTTAAGCTTGAAAACTCAGCTAGGTTCCAGTATAGAAAAAAATATTTCAATCAATCAATCTATAAATAAATCCATATCTGTACTATAATTATTTTGGGTATTTTATATGGTCTCTAATTCTGAAGTCTTAAGCTTAAAAGTCCATGTATGTACTTAAATTAATAAAGTAAATTATAAAAATTAGTATAATTCTATGAATTTTAATCATCTTAACCTTTAACAACATGAACACTAAAAAAAATGGATGGTTTAAATTTGTGAACTGTAGAGATTTCCTGCTGATTCATGAAAGTTATTTTCACTTAACTGACAGTGAATTTCAACTGCCAGTCCACAGATAACTTTTGATCCATAGCTGGTCTAAATTGTAGACCAACTTCCCACCAATCCTATAATTTGGTAAAAGTGTCTGAAGGCAGTGTATTTTATTAATCTGAACTAAACTATATACACTATAAGAAATATTATTTAGTTTAATAAATGAAAGCAAGATTGGAGTGATAAAAGGGAAACTAAGCAGTAGTTCAGGACTATAATTAGCAAGAATCAACAGCCAAGTTAAGAAGTACAGCACAAAAAATTCTGTACACATTTATAATGAGAAAATATCAGAATTTTATACTTTTTATATAAAACAATGGAAAATATTTTTAGTGATACAAAACTAAAAGTTTGCAAGTTACAAGCACAGAACAAATGGAGAAATACTAATTTCAACCTATCATACATCTGAGTATATCAGAGATGCTAAGACTGCCATTAGTATTGTCTGTTATGTTTCCTGCTAATTTCAACTCCCGGTATACAGAATCATGTTTTCCAATTCTGTAAAATGGATAGTATCACTCTAAAATAGCTGAGCAGAAAGTCAGTTTTTAGCTTATATAATTGGAGGAGAATTAGATGTTATACTAGACAGTCTGATGAAGTAACTGTTTTCTGGGGTCAGTTTTAATTTAATATAATGCTTCATAATTTATTTGTGTTGATTATAGAAAAATTAATCACAAAACATTGTGCTAAGTGTACAATTTGGTCAGAAGTATAATAGAGTGATTCAGACCAGCTTCAGTTTTGTATAATTCATCTGCCTTATTAAACAAGAAAGTACCTATAATATTATGTCTAGGGGGGCTTAATGCCACAGAACCCTCCCAAATTATCTTCACAACATTCATGTGTATTCCACAAAATTACTTCTATCTATATCTATCTATCTATCTATCTATCTATCTATCTATCTATCTATCTATCTATCATCTATCTATCTATCTATCTATCTACAATCTATCATCTATCTGTCTGTCTGTATAGATGTCTGTCTGTCTATCTATCTATCATCTGTCTGTCTATCTATCATCTATCTAACTACTATCTATCTATCAATCTGTCCGTATGTATGTATGTATGTCTATCTATCTATCATCTGTCTGTCTATCTATCATCTATCTATCTATTTATCTATCTATCATCTATCTATAATCTATCTATCAACTATCTTTCTCTTTAATGTCTATCAACCTATCTAAATTCTCTCTCTCTCTATTGAGAGAGAACTTATTGTAAAATAGTAAGATACTGTGTACTTTTAAGTTTAAAGAGTGTTTATATCATAAACTATAAAAATCAAGTATGTTCTTACCTCACATCATTTGCAGAGAAGATATAGACCATCTGTTTATCTGCAATGCAGATTTTTCTTTTTAGTCAGATTTTATCCAAACAAGATTTTCGCAGTATATTTTCAGGTGTTTGAGTTTTAATAATAACTCAGGAACATGTATAAAGAATATTTCTTCATTCTGTATTTTATCCTATGTCTTTCAGAAGTAACTAAGCCATTCCAGAGTATTTTGAAGAGATGAATTATTATGAAAGAGTTGTGAGACTATTTGAATCAATTGTACTATTTAAATATATATAAATTTATTACATATTAAATATTATATACTTATATATTACATTAAACATTATATAGATAAGTAATTCTACTATTTCCACATTGTTAACATCTATTGAACAGTTAAATTTATTATAAATTGTTGAATTTCAAGATATTTTATTATTATTTAACTTTATAGCATTCTCTAAGTGCTATAACTATAGGCAGTTGCCAAATTAAATTTTGACACATTGCAACATATAGTGATTCTGCCTTGATAGAGCGAATTGATAAATCAAAATCCTAAATGAGATAACGAATCCTGTCATGGACATCACTGAGATAACCACTTAATTTGCTTCTTAATATTTGTTTACTAGATGAGTAGACAGTTGGCCCAGGGTGATATTAGTGGAATAAAGTTGATAGTAAAGAATACAATGTGAATAAAATTAATCAGAAGAACAGATGTACCCAGTAGCTTCTTATTAAAAGCCTCTCTAGTTAGTGCCTGAGAACTTTCTAAGAATATCCTTTATCTTTTTCTCTCCTTGTAATCTCAACAAGGTACAGTGTGAGAAGCCTAGACTATAATAAATGATCCGTAATAAATGATCCTCCATAAATTCTGACTGCCCTGAAATAAAGGTTACATACTAAAGAGAATTGTCAGTACTAAAATGGGGTTTCCAGGAAAAAGTGTCTAAGTGGAACCCAGGAGCGAGAAAGTGTCATGGGAGGATTCTGGATAAACCAGACCTTGGTTCAATAAAAGTGCTAGGTCCCTGGGGTGTCAGAAATACACAAACCATATAGATAGTGTTGTGGGCCATATCTGGTATTACTTCGGGGACTTTGCGCATGTAACTTATGATGCTTGGCACTCCATGAGGTTCCATAAATTAAGCAGGTTTGGACACAAGCTAGGCATGCATGCTAAACACTCATATCTCCCAGCCCTTTGCAGCCCTTTGATTAATAATTTTTATGTGTGAAGGTAAAGAATATATAATTTCCATTTCCATGAAAATGAATCACTAAATCTTTTTTTTTCATTGAGGGATTAACATATAATAGAAAGTTGTTATTATTTTAGTCCATGATTATAATAATAATGATCACTACAGAAATAATGATGGAAGCTAATTGCTAATTAATATATTTTATGTATTATACATTAAACTATATGCTGCATGTCTCTGGTATGAAATTCTTATAACATAATTAGGTGATACTGTTAATGTATATATGAAGAAATTTAGACTTATATGCAACTAAAAGTAAAATAGGCATAGCCACCATTAAACTATATACTCCATTTGTTAAAGTGGAGTATGATCAAAGGATAAATTGAACTAAAAGGTTTTTTTTAGTAAAGAAAACCCAGTTCAGTTAAGCAAATCATTACAAACATGTTATAGCAGATGTGGCCGCCATATTTTTGTAAACCCATATCTATTAAAACCTAGTCATTTTTAATAGAAGATTTCTGTGTAAGAGATAAAATTCTTTTTCTTCCTGCTTAGAACCAGTAAATGTTTTTTACGTCTCTGAAATATCTAACATAATTCTCAGCCTGATAATTATAATTAGGAAATTTATGTGACTTTTATTAATAAATTTTATTATACTACCAAAACTATTGAAAACCCAAGTAATATAATAACATGTTAAGTAAAAGCAGCAATAAAGTAATAAATCTCTCCCCAAAATGCAGGTGATAAATGTGCTAGGAAGCAGAATTCAGGTTTTATTAAAATGATAATAGTGTTTTAGAAAATTTGATTAAGCCCATAGAAAGAATTCTATCTTCTGCCAAAAGATAGAATTTGATCTATTCTATAAGTAAAATTTGAGTTCAAATTTCACACAGGCTTTTAGTCAATAATTCACTAATTTACCTCAATAGCTTCAAATTTTTCATCAAATCATTGAAAATTGCTTCCAATTCATGATCTAGTTACAATGTTCATTCTTGACTTTTCTGTGTTTTATACAGTTCTCTTATTTTATCTCAGCTTTTTCTATATTGATATATTTTATTATTTTCTTTTATTCGCTCATGCTCTTCTTATATGCTGTCTCTAGCATTTTCCAATCCCAAGAAGATTGAGTTACACTTATTTCAAGTTTTTAATCCAAATATTCTAAAACAATTAATATTGCCTCTTCTAATATCACTGTTGTTACATCATTATTCTTGTTAAATATTCCACCGACTTTCAGGTTTCTGTAACCAATTAACTTCTTTATAGCAAATATCTTTCTGAATATTGATGCTAATTTTATTAATTATTTTTCTACAAGCTTGTATTTTTGTCTCCCAATTCACAATGCTTTTTTTTTTTAATATAAAATATATATTCTAAAGTCCTAGTGTCGAGTGAAGTCTTTTTCACACGGTGTCTTTAGGCCTTTCCTCTGGCAGTTTTGGAGGTGCAGGTTAAAGGCAGAGAAATAATCACAAGCAATAGTTAAGATTTCATCAGTTTCCAATTGTATTTAGCTTTTTGTTGGAATTTAAAAAAAGGAAAATCTAAATAAAATAGGTGAAAGTTTCCTGACTATTCAGGTGAATACACACACACACACACACACACACACACACACAATTTTCATCAGAGACATATCGGTTTATTCTATGGCCCTATCCGCCATGTGCATTTTCTCACATGGCTTCTATTTTCCAAGCAGAGGCTTCTCTGCTCCTTCTCTGTCTCTCTGTCTCTTTCTGCCTCTGCCTCCCTTTCAGCTACTCTGCCATGCTTCCTTGCTGAGTTCTAGCTTCCCTGGCAGCTCCTCTTTTTTTTTTAATTGATAGCAATATTTTATTTATTTATTTAATTATTTATTTTTTATTTAAACACCTTGATTACATACATGATTGTGTTTGGGTTTCAGTCATAAAAGGAACAGCCTCCTCCTCTCTCTGGCTTTCTCTATCTCTCTTTTATCCTCTTTATCACTCCAACAGACCCCTCTACCACCCATTCTAGGTGTGGGCTATTCTAATCATACGGGTAGAATAAACAGGAAGTTGGGGGAGGGAATATCCACACAAGCTGTCTCTTCTTTGGCTTACATGAAGCCACTTTCTCTTGGTTACCTGCTTGTCTAACTGCTTCTTTGTAAATGCTTTCATTATTCTCTTATCTTAGGTAGGTGCGTTAAATTTGTCCCTTAGTGGTTCTCATACTACACAACTTCCATTGAAACATCATACATTATTTCATACTTCAACCATTTATTAGTTAATAAATATTTGTGGGTTTCATATTACATACTGATAGTTTTCCAGTATGTTTTCTGCCCACAAATCCCTAATATTTTAGTTAGTAAACACAAAGTTACATATATAGATACAAGAATGATGGAAAATATATAGCTAAAATAATTTTAAGTATATACATCTATATTATTTTTTTGGTTTTGGGGACACACCCGGCAGCGCTCAGGGGTTACTTCTGGCTCTATGCTCAGAAATCGCTCCTGGCAGGCTCAGGGGACCATATGGGACGCCAGGATTCGAACCACCGTCCTTCTACATAAAGCAAACACCTTACCTCCATGTTATCTCTCCGGCCCCAAGTATAAATTTTTTTATTTGGTTTTGACCATACTCGGCAATGCACACTCAGTGGTTTCTCAAGGCTTTGTGCTCAAAAATCGCTTCTGGCAGGCTTCAGAAACCATAATGGATGCCAGGGATTTAACCCAGGTACATTTCAGGTAGGCCACGTGCAGGGCAAATGCCCTACTGCTCTGCTCTCTGGCTCAGGTATAATAATTTTTATAGCAAAGAATAAAACAGGTGAGGGGTCAAGAATGATGGAAAAGGAAGCTGAGAGGGTAACATTTAAGAAGCTATATGAGAAAAATGTAAAAATATAGTAAAATATTTTATAAAAAATATACTCTGAAAGATATGGAATCCACTTTGATCAAAATAAAAATTATTATTAACAATAAATAAAAATTGAAAAATTAAAAAAACAACAAAACAAAACAAAAACACACCAATTAGATAATGACTTCTTTCTTGATCTGATTTAGATGTTTTAATTTGTCATCCTAAAAAATTATAATTTCAATTATGATTATCTTTGTACATTGTTCACATATTATTCAAACTAGCAAGAAATTAATCATAACATATTTTATGATGAAATAATGTTTTAAGTAAATGTAACTGCAAAGTGAAAGCCTAAGAAGAATGCTTGGCTTATTCTAGAAAGAGCAGAGACCATTTGGGCTGAGTTGCGATGTATACAGAGAAAAGGGAATGAGTTTAAAGCATGGAAACATAAAGATCATGTCAAATACATAGAATATATAAATTAGGTTAGACAAACATTCTGCTTTCTATAACAGGGAGCAGCAGAATTTATCAGTGCTTGAATAAAATTGGAGTATAAGCCCCCAGGAAACAGTTGCTGGAGTTTTATGATGTGAGGTCACAATGCCAGTTTATCTTCTTTTGTGTTCTTAAACACAGGATTTTCAGCAATGCAACTAAAACGGCTTTTTTCACAATCTTTTACCATATTTTGTCCTGACTTTTGTGGTAAGAAAGAAAGTAGAGGATAAAGAAAAATGACATTTCTGTGTTCTTTTTGGTGGTAGGATGTTTGTTTGTTCCATTCAGCAGCCTGAAGACCTCCGGGGACCATACAATATATACTATAGGGTATTGATGCCAGGTTGGCCACCTGCAGATCAAGTACCTTACCCACTGTAATATCTTGCCAACCATACAAGTGACTTTTATATTTAAACCATAGTCAATAAATAAAGCTCATTTGTGTTTATTAGTATTATTTTCTCATGAACCAAAATCAAACACAAATTTGAGTCCCATGGAAACAGAAGTTGGAACAATTATTGTCGTATAAATAGGAACTGAAGTATATTTTTCAAGAATTCTCACTTGGTAATATTTTGATAGATCTACTATTCACTCTGTTCTGAGATAATGAGTTATTTGTATAGTCACTCACGAATAGCATGCTATTTTGATGATTGTGGCTTTATTATAGTCAGTCAGATAGCCTGGTAGTATCAAATTTTCAGTTTTGCTCCTTAGTATTATGATGGTTATTCTGAGTCTTTTGTGTGTGTTTATATTAAGTTTGCAAGAGAAGTGACAAGGTTCATGAATTAGATTACTGAAATTATAAATTGTATTGCAATGAATATGCTATACAGTTGTGAATTACTTAATTCCTGAGATGATTTTTTTTTTGGTCTTTTGGACCACACCCGTTTGATGCTCAGGAGTTACTCCTGGCTAAGCGATCAGAAGTTGCCCCTGGCTTGGGGGGACCATATGTGATCATATGGGATACCGGAGATTGAACTGCAGTCCTTCCTTGGCTAGTGCTTGCAAGGCAGACACCTTATCTCTAGCGCCACCTCACCAGCCCCTAAGATGATTTTTTATCAACATCTATGATTTCTATTATTACTATGGCTGCCACAGATGTTCAGACTAAGTTAGGCCTTTATTATGTCTTTGTTAAAAATAAAAAACTTTCTTGATAAATAACTTTTCTTTTGTTCTGACTTCTTGAATTCCATTTTATTTATAGTTGGCTCAACTATGGAATTATTGGCAAAAAATGATGCTAGCATTTAGAGTTTGGTATTCCTTAATATGTTCTAGAAAAATGTACTCAGACAAATAAGTTTTACTTTGTGGGCTAATATTTTACTTGTATTCACCTTAATATGTCTTTAGAATTAGAAACTTTTGAAATTCCTTATAATTCACATTACTATTTTTATATGTATGTTATTATTATTTGCCTGTGATGAAATACCTTCTATTATCTTTTTCATCAAACAAATTCATTTTTCACTTTTTAGACACTTATTTTGGAATAAAAGATATTAAAAAAACCTCATTTTATATATTCACTACATTTTAAATGAACTCATTTTAGTACTTCATTTCAGAATGCAACATAGACAATTGTGGTTGTTTCCATAGTTTAGGTGTGTGTGGGCAATGCCCATTCTTCTGAGACCTGAGCCAAATCATTATGCCAATGTTCAGGGTAAAAGGCCTAATTACATTAACAAATTTGTGTTCTCATCTCTATTAGATAAAAACTTGTTTGCATATGTATTATTTTCCCATTTTAATGTGCCTATGCAAAAGAGAAGCAATGCCACAAGGTATTGTTGGTGCATCTGGGGGCCAACGAATAAAGTCCAACATTTCCTGTAACTTGGTATAAACGTGAAGTCTACAAAGTTACTCTTCTACCAGTATTGCTTATAAAACAGATCTCACAGGGGGAAAGTCAAACAATCAAATAACTAATCTAGTGGGCAAAATTTCACTATATGAGGATATTTGAAAAGAGTTATAGATGTAAGGGAATACATCTGAGATATACAAAAGAGATGCATGTGACCTTTTTATGTTTTAAAAAGAAAAAAGAAAGAAAACAAGAGTATTTGAAGACAACAGGTGATAGTTGAGTTTGAGACATGTTTTGCGGCATTACAGAACCCTATATTGTCCTTGAACTAGGGGATATGCTGAAGCTGATTTGGTATCATGCAACAGTCCATAGTTTGATGGTGGCATGAGGGGCCACCAAGCATGGGTCAACAGGCGTATTGGTTGTAGTTGTTTGTATAGGCATGAGCTGAGGACCGAGAGGGTGTCATTCAATGAGGAACAGGATGGTGGTGTTGGAGCAGAAGGTCAGTCTTGGTGTCTACCCAATCAGGAACTGAGGATAAGGAGGGTTGAATAAGGGGAAGATAATGGTTCAGGGTTTGGGTATGAGGAGGTAGGAGAGACAAAAGTGTGAGGGGAGAGGCAATACATAGAAGACTAGACAATAAAGGTCAATTTGAGTGAACTATGGAAACAACCACAATTGTCTTTAACATTCCCAGGATCCAAGCCTCTATCAGAGAAGACCTATCACTGCTTTGGCATTGACTTACTCCAAAGAGTACTCCCAACACCCAGGCGACTCAGCAACAGTCTGCATGCAGGGCAGATCGCTCTATATTTAATGATATGCTGAAACTAGAGGATGCTCCACATCAGCCTGACATTGACGAAAGAAATGCACAGAATCCAGAGTCTTTAAATATAAAAGTCTGATACCAACTATAGCTAAAGTGTGCAAAAGTTTCACCGGGACCTTGAGAATGACTGGAGTTGGATAGACTGGTATGCCTGGAACCCAGAGTCTGTCCTTCACCAATAAACTTCTGGGGTGAGGCCAGAAGTTTTGTAATCAGGTTAAGGACTTTTTTCCATTTTCTCCATTTTTCTGGACCTATGCAAACATTGGCGATTGCCACTATCACACCTTTACTATATATTTTTTATTCTTATCCTTTAAGGAAAAAAAAACTTACTGAACTTAAAACAAATAACTGTAGTAGAATGCCTGTCTTGAATACAGGTAGGGGATGGGAAGGGGGGCGGGGGTAATGTTGCACTGGTGAAGGGGGGTGACTGGAGTTGGATAGACTGGTATGCCTGGAACCCAGAGTCTATCCTTCACCAATAAACTTCTGGGGTGAGGCCAGAAGTTTTGTAATCAGGTTAAGGACTTTTTTCCATTTTCTCCATTTTTCTGGACCTATGCAAACATTGGCGATTGCCACTATCACACCTTTACTATATATTTTTTATTCTTATCCTTTAAGGAAAAAAAAACTTACTGAACTTAAAACAAATAACTGTAGTAGAATGCCTGTCTTGAATACAGGTAGGGGATGGGAAGGGGGGGCGGGGGTAATGTTGCACTGGTGAAGGGGGGTGTTCTGGTTATGACTGTAACTAAAATATGATCATGTTACTTAAATAAAAAATATATTTAATAAAAAAAGAATGCAACACAGGTTTCTGTTAATAAGTCAAATATAATGTCTCTGGAGAAAGAAAAAAATTTATTCAACATTGTTTTCAATATACTAAACACAAACAACGAACACATTTTAATATCCACTAAATGTTTAGCAAATGAATAATAGAAAAACAAATGTTTGGGGCCAGAGCAGTGGAGAAAGTGGTAGGGTATTTGCCTTGCATGCGCTAACCTAGGATGGATTGCGGTTCGATCTACTGGAGTCCCAAATGATCCCTCAAGCCAGGAGCGATTTCTGAGCGCATTGCCAGGAGTAACCCCTGAGCGTCACCAGGTGTGTCCCAAAATCCCAAAAAAGAAATAAAAGAAAAAAATGTCCAAAGTGTTCACCCCAATAACTAGTAGAATTATTATTACATATTTTGGTGTCAATAAGACAGATTTATTTTGCTTTATTTTGTTTTCCACATCCGGGGTGATTAGGACTTATTCCTAGTTCTGTGCTCAAAGAAGACCATTTGCAAACTGGATGGATCATATAAGGTGCCTGAAATTGAATCCAGGTCAGCTGTGTGCAAGTTATTTACCTTAAAAGTTATGCTAGCTCTCTAATCATGAACAAATGTGTTTCATGTAAGCATCTTAGTTGATAAAAATAATTTCCTCCACAAATAACTCTTCACTTACTTAGTTTGAAGGTTTGCAGTTAGTCATTTTTATTTTTCTATATTAATTATAGACAATTCTTTCAGTACCTAATGTTTCTCCCACACATGTACATTCAGTCTCTAATTGACACTTTGTAGTCATTGTAAAATTATTGTTGTTAGAAATACTTATTGAAGATTAATTTGTTTCAGAGAGATTAATTTACAAGTTATACTTTTATAATTTAACTTCAAGTTAATGCCTAGCTAAAAACTATCAACTATTTACTATACATTGGCTTTAATTGTGCATTTATGATTAGGAATAAAATTGTTCATGAATATCAAAGACAATATAAAATATATAATAAATAATAAGCTATTTATTTACATTTGAGTTTCTCTTCTCCTTCTCCTTCTTCTTCTTCTCCTCCTCCTCCACCGCCTTCTCATCCTCCTTATTCTTCTTTTTCTTCTTCTTTTTCTCCTCCTCCTCCTCCTCCTCCTCCTCCTCCTCCTCCTCCTCCTTCTTCTTCTTCTTCTTCTTCTTCTTCTTCTTCTTCTTCTTCTTCTTCTTCTTCTTCTTCTTCTTCTTCTTCTTCTTCTTCTTCTTCTTCTCCTTCTCCCTCTCCTTCTCCTTCTTCTTCCGCTCCTTCTCCTCCTCCTCCTCCTCCTCCTCCTCCTCCTCCTCCTTCTTCTTCTTCTTCTTCTTCTTCTTCTTCTTCTTCTTCTTCTTCTTCTTCTTCTCCTTCTTCTTCTTCTTCTCCTTCTCTTTCTTCTTCTACTTCTCCCTCTCCTTCTCTCTCTTCTTTTCTTTTTTTTCTTCTTCTTTTCTCTTCTTCTTTTCTCTTCTTCTTTATCATCATCATCATCTTCTGCTTCTTCTTCTTTTTCTTCTTTAATCTTAAGTGGCTCTGCCACATCCCACTCAGGAGAGGCACACACCAAAGTGTAGTGCTCTCCTGAAAAGGAATTATTTGCCAAAAAGGCCCGCTTAGAGCAGTCTAAATCACTTGACCCTTTGCGTGGATGGTTTGGCCATAATTCCATAAGTGGCTGTAACTATCTCTCTCTTTATTTTAAACCAATATTAGAAATCAGGCCTTAGTAAATTTCTTTCTACAACAAAGGACAGTACAATCCAGCCAAAAGTCTCCCACTTAACAGCTCCCTGTAATTTTTCCTACTTTGGCGCCAAGATCAGGTTTTTCCATAAACTTAGCTCAAAACAAAGTAATTTTCAGTTCCCCCCCCCCCCGAAACTCTGAAACATTCCTCTCTCTTCCCACTTCCCTGATAATTACATGGTTTCTTCTGTTTTACCCAAAACAAAGCGAACCCAAAACAAACTGCCTTTTCACCTTCAGTATCAGCTCTTTAATATGCTAATTTAAGCCAGAGTCCTTCTTTCTTTCCCAGTTTCTTTGATGTCTAGAATTTGCACCCTGCTTTTTCCTGCCTCAGCCTTTTAAAAGCAGCCAGCTCAAAAAATAAAATTGTCTTTGTCTTTTGAGACGTAAGTCCCCATGCAATCTGCGTGGTTTCATTCATTTCTACAATATTATTCCGTTCATTCGCCATTCCGTGTGCCCACTCTCTCCCCGTGGAATTTTTTCCCGAACTCCACGAAGGATCTGTTTGCAGGAGCTGAAGACTGCAACAGAATTTGGCTCACAGCATGGCTCTGTACTCAGAAATTCCTCCTTTCTTGGGGGATCATATGGGATGCCAGGGATCAAACCCATGTCTGTCCTGAGTCAGTTGTGTGCAGGGCAAATACCATACTGCTGTGCTTTCTGTCTGGCCCCTCTCTATTCATTGTTTGTTCATTGGGAGATGTCTGAAGTATACCAGATAAAAGAGACCAGAATAAAAGCAACCCATGGCACATCTTAGTCACAGTGATGAAAACCACAGATATAGAGAGAATACTGAAAGCAACAAGATAAAAAAAGGGAAATTATATACAGAGAAGTATCTTGATAAACCCAATTATAATCAGGCTTATAATCATGGTGCTTAATAAAGATTTTATATATTAACATAAAAAGATTGACAGCAGATTTATCACAAGCCACCAAACAGGCAAGAAGGTATATAGTCTAAAAAAGAAGGGATATAGTAAAAAAAAAAAAAACTCAATGAAATGAATATTTTCCAAGAATACTTTTTCCACTAGATTTTTATTCAGGTTTGAAGAAAGGATACAAATTGATGCTTGGATAAACAACAGCTTAGAAACTTTACATATTCAAAACCAACTTTAAATAAGAACTGAAGGATCTACTTTAAGGCATACAAATTCAAGAAGCACATCAAACTCTTACAAAAAGATGACACTAAGTCTGATGATGATCATCTCTCTCAATGTCAATGGATTAAATGCCCCCGTAAAGAGACACAAAGTGGCAAAATGGATTAGAAAATTGAATTCAACATTTTGTTGCTTGCAAGAAAACATCTGAATAGTCAGAACAAACAAAGACTCAAAGTCAAAGGTAGGAAGAAATATTCAAACAAGCTACTCCCTTAAAAAAGGTTAGAATGACCATACTAAAGTCAGATGAAACAGATTTTAGACTTAAGAAGGCTATAAACTCAGAGCTGAAAATTTCTTAAAAATCAAGAGATATGTACATCAAAAAGAAACATATATGCACCCAGTGAAGAGCCAAAAAAATACTTAAAATGATTCCCAACAGATTTATAGAAAGACATCAGCAGCCACACAATAATTGTGGGAGACTTCAACACTGCCCTGCCAACCTCTGAATGATCGAATAGGCTAAAAACTAAAAAGGATATCCTGGCTCTGAAGAAATAAATTGAAGAGTGAATTAGTATTTATATTAAACTATGTACAGTCCTCAATTTTTTTGGAAATTAAGTTTCTATGATCCTGCAATATCTCTCCTAGGGAAATGCCCTAAAAACACAAAAACATAATACAAAAATGCTCTCTGCACTTCTTTGCTCATAGCAGCACTATATACAATTTCAGAATCTAAAAACAAGCCAGGTGCAAACAATAGATAAATAGCTAAAGAAACTATGTTCTATCGATACTATGGAATACTATTTAGCCATTAGGGAAAAATTATCATGAAGTTTGTTTATACATGGATGAATATGTATATTATTATGCTTAGTGAAATGAGCCTGGAGGAGAGGGATAGATAGAATAATGTCACTATTTGTGGAGTATAAGAAAAATACAGTATGGTAATAATATCCAGAGACAATAAAATTATAGAGTAATGTAATTAGAGTAGCAAAATATATTTCAGCTATTTCTACAGAAATATGCACTCAATAAATATAATTGAAAATATATTTCTTCTGTACATAGGTACTCAGTAAAATTTGTACTTATATTCCAGAAACAAAAAGTTCTTATATAAAGGATGCTTTGTATTAATTTGATTGACACATTTGATTTAATTTAACTTGTTATTAAAAATAAAGGGGTGCAATCAAACAGATCACTAGGTGAGTTAATTTTGTTTGTTTGGTTGGTTTTGGGCCAGGTGATTATCAGGGTTTACTCCTGGCTATGCACTCAGAAATTACTCCTATCTTGGGGGACCATATGGGACATCAGGGGATCGAACCACAGTCGGCCCTAGGTCAGCTGTATGCAAGGCAAACACTCTACGACTGCACCACTGCTCTGGCCCTGAATTACTTTATTTTAATAGGTAGAAAATTGATTAAATTTGTCTATATATAAATTATGATAAGTTGTTTTACATTGGGTTATATATGTTTCATATTACATCATCTGTAAGCAATATAGTACTAGAGCAAAGGATTTTCTATTCATCTTAATGCTAGAAAAATATAATTTATAGTATTAAAAGTGTGCAAATAAAAGGAAGAAAAAGAAGTCTCTCCACTGAAACTAGAGAAGGATCATCACAACCTGTCTGACCAGCTATTTGGTAAATTTGGAGTGCATTCGAGGTCTGAAAATTCTAGGAGGGAAAGTAGGAAGGAAAATTGTGGCTCATTTAGTCTATTATAACTATTCACACAGTAGTAGCTGGACCCATAGCAGAAATTTCTGTGTAATATAAAGTCCTGTATATTTTTGTTTGTTTGATTGATTTTGGGTCACACTCGGCAGTGCTCAGGAGTTACTCCTGGATCTATGCTCAGAAATCGCTCCTGGCAGGCTCAGGGGACCCTATGGGATGCTGGGATTTGAACAACCGACCTTCTGCATGCAAGGCAAATGCCTTACTTCCATGCTATCTCTAAGGCCCCAGCCTGTATATTTTTAAAGAAAGCTAAATTAGGCAACTAAATATTATACTTCAAATATGAAAGATCTGTATTCTGATATCTATTTTGATTTCAGAGTGAAGTTCTACAGTAAAAAATACTAAAATTAGCATGTGTTGTCAGTAATTTCACTTTTTAGTATATGCCCAAATGAAGTTTGTACAAGGACTTGAAAAAGTATTTCTACACCCCTGCACATACCAACACTTTTTTTATTTAGCAGTCACTAAAAGGTAACTCAGTTTATTGGCTGATATTTTAAAAGCAAAATGTGGTATGCTATTTACATAAAATGAAATATAATGCAGATTTAAGACAAAAGGAACATCTGATTTACCTTATAATGTAAATGAACTTTGAAGACATTATATTAAACTAAATAAAGCAAGACGGTAACAAAAAAAAAAAAAACCTTTTGTTATGCTGGTAAATAGATAATTGAGACACATGCATTTTATGTACTAGACCAGATTTGATTTATGGTTACAAGTATTTCTTTGAGTTTAACTACATAAGGACCAGAATATCTTTAGCACCATCAAGGATGTTGGGGTACCCAACACTGCACAACTTGGCCAGTATTGCATCCTTGATTCCTGGCATCAAACTTGTGAAATATTCATGAAAGTCTTCTCTCTACCCTGAGCACTGTATGATTCCATTTACATGAAATAATCAGATTAGCAATAAAAAAGAAAACAGCAACCAAGTGCGCCAGAATTGGAACTAGGAAACAGGGAGGAACTATTTAATGGATCAAGTTTCAGTTTAGAACATCCTGGATATTTTGCTTCTGGCAAAACTAGTCATTCATTTTCAAACTGTGTCCTCTTTTGCCTCAAACCGCTTCATAATTTTTTAAAAAAAAATACAGTTTGTATGGATCTCAGAGATAATTGAGTTCCATGGGTTTAATATTTTGCTTCAGAAAAATACCATTATTTAATTGTAAACTGAGAATTTAAGATGGCATTACTACATAAATTTCTAACAAGGTAAACTTGTTAAAGCAGTTGAATCAGCGTTGAAGTTGAATCAGTGTTTCTATAAACTGTATTAATTTCACTTTTTAAAATAAAATGTTTGTCATTACATAAATCATGATAGCTTTTATATATGTTTGCTTTAAAGTGAGATATATGACCTATAAAAATAAAAGAACTAGCTACTGACCTAGCTGTAGGTCAGTAATTATCTTGTGTTGTTGTTTTTCTTTCTTTCTTTCTTTTTTTTTTTTTTTTTTTTTTTTTTGGTTTTTGGGACACACCTGGCGGTGCTCAGGGATTACTCCTGGCTGTCTGCTCAGAAATAGCTGCTGGCAGGCACGGGGGAACCATATGGGACACTGGGATTCGAACCAACCACCTTTGGTCTTGGATCAGCTAGCAAGGCAAACGCCGCTGTGCTATCTCTCCGGGCCCTCAGTAATTATCTTAATCCTAAATTAAATCTATAAGTTGATGAATTCCAGGAAAATAGTTTTTTTAATATAGTTTGTCAGTCTTGGTTAGTCCCTCTTAAATGTCAACAGAAAATTTCGGAGGGGAGAAGACACAAAGTTCAAATGAAGTGTTTACTTGAATATTCTCATATTCTGACAATGCAGATTAAGTGGTAGATAATTATCAAATAGAATTCCTAACAGAGAACTAAAATTTTGAGTCATTTCTCCAAATACACATTGTCAGTCTAGTATAGAAACCTGTCAGATTTGTTTTAGAGATCCTTATGGTAATAGGAATAATACTGTATAAGATGTTAAATAGTTTACAAATATTTAAAAGAAACTATAATTATCACTTAATTAAATATGTTTTAATTATAACAATGAAAGCAATAGAATCCTAAAATATCTGAAAATAGAGCAGTCTTAAGATTTAAACTTTAAATGACACAAGTGTTTGTGTAGATATATGTATATGTGTGTCCATTTATGGGAAGGGTTACATGTTCCTTTATTATGTAAAGAAAACCTCAGTACCACACTTAATAATATCCGACTAGGTTAATAGTTCAGAGTTTGAATCTTGCAGTGCCAGAAATAATTAGGCTACACTGGTGGTGCTTAGAAGACATCCTGATCTATCTGTTAAGATGATGCTTATAAGACTAGATGATGCCAAATATTAAACTGGGGTCACCACACCACATTCTTATGCTGTAACCTATGTACTGTCACTTTAATCCCTTAGTTTTCTTCCTTTATAATGTCAGTATGAATTGTAAATTTTCTCTTGGTACACACAAAGTACATATTATCAGTCTTAAAGAAATGATTTTTCACATTTAACTCACAATCAAAGTGGTATTATATGAAAGAATTTGTTACTGAAACAAAAGATAAAATAATTCTTAATAACCAAAGACAGGAAGGGACCAGAGAAATAGTACAGAAGTAGGGCATTTGCTTTGCAAGCAGCTGACCTAGGATGGACCTCGGTTAGATCCCAGCATCCCATGTGGTCTCCCAAAGCCATAGTCAATTTCTGAGCATACAGCCAGGAGTAACCCCTGAGCATCACTGGGTGTGGCTCAAAAAAACAAACAAACAAAAGTATTAAAAAAGAATTGGGGACAGGTATATAATATGATAGATTAAGTGTTTGTCTTCTATGGGCTAAGTGGGGCTCAATCTATTATACCATATTGTCCCCTAATAATAAATAATCATTTCTAATTATTTAAAATTCCTAAATTCATAAACTTTTTTTTTTGGTTTTTGGGCCACACCCGGTGACGCTCAGGGGTTACTCCTGGCTATGCGCTCCTGGCTTGGGGGACCATAGGGGACTCCGGAGGATCAAACCACGGTCCATCTGTCCTAGGTCCATCCTAGGCTAGCCCTGGCAAGGCAGACACCTTAACTCTGGTGCCACCGCGCCGGCCCCAGAAACTTAAATTTCTATATGTAATTCCAGAATTTTAGTTCCAATAAAAATGTACTGTAATTCAAGCAACTTGAAATTATTTACATATGCCCATTCACTGATATAGGAATAAATATTGTATATGTCGACTTTTTGTTTCATTTTTTTTTTTTGGCCTCATCCAGTTGGACTCAGGACACTCTGGTGGCTCTAGAAAAACATATGGGTTGTCAGAGATCAAATATGAGTCAAACACAGGAAAGAAAAGCATCCTACCCATTTTACTGTCTCCATAAATTTTAATTCAAATATCTTGTGATTTTAGAAATTTTAGTTTTCTCTGTCAACAAAAGTAAAATCTCCATTTCAGTTATCTTTTGGCCTCACATCAAATTACCAAATGACAATATTATATATAGGAATATTTTTGAGTTATGCTTTTAATTTTTATAATATCTCCATTTAGTACAAATGTATATCCTTTAAAGTTTCATAGAAGCCTCCCATGTATGAAAAATATTAAAATTATTAATAAAATTACTACTGTTACAAAAATTTTGAAAGACCTACTTTGAATATGAACATCATTCTGTTGCTCTTCTAGTGCAATTCATTTTTCACTTTTGAATTAATTTTATCAAATGCATAAATTCTACCAACTTCTAACTTTGTGAATTCCCTTCTAAAATATATAAATGTTCTGCCCTGTCCCAGAGAGACCTGCCCTAGTTCCTGTGCAAAATCAAAAACCTGAATCACACAGATGCTCTGCTGTATTGTACCCAGAGTTTGTGCAAAACAGTAGGGCTTTAATTCAGTGCCAAAATGTTCCCATAAAAACTCTGGAAACTAAAGCAAGTAGCTAGATCTACAATGCCTGCCTCATCAAAATTCTATTCTATGACACTGAAAATAGTTAAAATTACAAAATAAATAATAGCCTTTTCCTGTAAATAAGAAATCAATTAAGCACTCAGATAATCAGAAACCTAAAGCTCCACTGTTGGCATGCTCCAAACTATAATAATAATAATAAGAAAAAATATAATAAACTGCACTGAAAGATAGATATACTCAAGCCCATGATAGTACTCAAGTTTATCAAAATACTTGAATCTGATTGACGAGGAGTTTAAATCAACACTACATACAGGAAATGACAATGGAAATGAAGCAATCACTAAAAGAAAAATTAAATCAACTGAAGAGTTGATTCACTGTATGAAAGAACCCAAACAAATGGGATAGGAAGAGATAAAGAATACAATAGCAAGTCATAGAATTCTAAATGTCGATAGCCATACCAGCAAATTTGAAGACAAAATACAATAACAAATTGCATACAATTATGAAGCAGCAATAACAAAGTGGCAAAGAAAAAGAAAAGTAAAAGAAAAAAACAATGCAGGATACTTAAGGAAAATAACATTATAAGTGTCTCTGAATTATAAAAATACTATAGAGTAAAAAGAGAAAAGGAAAGAACCTCTGGTGGGATAGATAATAACTCAGAAGTACCTCAGTCTTTGGAGTGAGGTTTCTGCATAGCTTGAAGAGACCCAAGAGTAACAAACAAAATAGACTCAGCAAGAACAACACAAAATACCTAGTGAACAACATGGTAAGAAAATAGAGATACAAACTATTAAGGCAACAAGAGTGAAGAAAAACCTCAAGTGAAGAAAAATAACATGAACATCACAAAAGATGTCATATATAAAAACATACAAGCAAGAAAAGAGTAAAATGCCATACTCAAGATACTGAATTACCAAAACCTTCAATCAATCTAGAGTCCATTTCCCTGCAAAGCTGTCATTTAGATTTGAGGAAGGAATAACAACATCCTCAGACAAATAAAACCTGACAACATTTGCTATAACTGAATCAACCCTGCAAGAATTACTGAAAGGCTGCCTATAAAAAGCAAATGACAACTTGCAAAAAATAAAATCCACACAGAAAAGTATCAACACAGTTCTTTACATTAATAATCTTTTGAATGTCAATGAACTAAACTTTCCCATCAAAAATCATACCGGATGGATCAGGAAACAATATCCATCTACTTGTAGCTCACAGAAAACACATATAAATTCACAGAATAAAATCAAGTTCAGAGTGAAAGAATAGAAAATAATGAGTAAATGACCAAAAAAAAAAATTAAATTAAATTAAAAAAGGGGCCGGCGAGGTGGTGCTAGAGGTAAGGTGTCTGCCTTGCAAGCGCTAGCCAAGGAAATATCACGGTTCGATCCCCCGGCATCCCATATGGTCCCCCCAAGCCAGGGGCAATTTCTGAGTGCTTAGCCAGGAGTAACCCCTGAGCATCTAATGGGTGTGGCCCGAAAAAAAAAAAAGAAAATAATGAGTAAATGTGGATTGAAAAGAAGTTTATACAGTCATATGTATATCAGGAAATACTATTCCATCTAAAGAAATTAGAAACAGGTAAGCACACTACTGATTGTCAAAGGGAATATTAGCTTAAAAAGTACTAACTCTGGGGGGCCAGAGTGATAGCACAGTAGGTAGGGTGTATGCCATGCATGCTGTCTGATCTGGATTTGATTCTTGTCATCTATATGGTCCCTGTCAGGTTTGATTCGCTGCAACCCATGTGGTCTCCTGAGGCTTCCAGGAGCAATTTCTGAGCATAGAGCCAGGAGTAATCTCTGAGTATTACAAGATGTGGCCCAAAAGTCATATAAATACATAACTAATAAAATGTAAAAAATAAAAAGGAACTAGGTCTTATCAACATATATGCACCAAATGAAAAGTAAGAAAAAATTTTGTAAAACTCACAGACTCATTAGACAGATTAAACACAAAATAACAGTTAAGTTACAAAAGCCCTAAATGAAGTGTTAAAAGAACTGAGAACAATAAAATTGAGGAGAAAGGGCTCAGCTATGTCTGACACTGATGATCTAATCATCAATGACTTACACATTTAATACTTAAACTCATCCAGAATATTGAAGAAATAGGAATTCTCCCTAAGAGTCTCTATAAAGTCAGCATTATCCTAATACCCAAATCAGTTAGGAACATTTTGTAGAAAGAAACTTTTAGATCATTTCTCTGATAAACATTGATGCAAAAATCCTCATGAAAATCTTAGCAAAATGAATCCAATAGCTTATCAAAAATATCTATTACAGCACAATCAAGTAATAATTATCTCATGGGCATAAAGATGGTTCAATGTATGAAAATCATTTAACATAATACAGATCATACATGAAATAAGAGATAAAACATGTGCTTGTATCATTTGATGGAGAGAAAGCTTTTGACAAAATCTGATACTAATTCATGATTAGATAAACTTTCAATAAAATAGGGTGGAAGAAATCTTCCTCCAGACAGTAATGGCAACTATAATTTTCAATAGTGAAAAAATAAAAGTGTCCACTTATTTAGTTGCAAGGCAAGGATGTCCATTATCTCCCTTTTTATTCAATTTAATATTATAAGTTCTAGCTATAGAAATTTGGGAAGTAAAAATTAAATGAAACTTAATGAAAAGTAGTCAGATTATTGCTAGTTGCAGATGATATGAAATAATAGTTTGAATGCCATATAGTTTGTTAAAATGTGTCTAAAAACAAAAACCAACAGAATATAGTTGTCTGCCACGAGGTCAACTAACATAAATAAGTTACATTCTTATATCAAAAACTAAAAGAGAAAGATCAGACAATATACAAAAATATAAAATATCTAGGAGTCAACTTAAAAGATGTGATTCTCTGCTTCTATTGAAGGAAGAGATAGCAGAATATCTTAAGATGTGGAAAATATTTCATGTTTATGGATAGGAAAAAATTAAAATTAAAATTAAAATACCATAATGTATACATTATATTGATTAAATATATTCATATTCAAATTCATAAAACATTCTTACTAGATATAAGAATAGCCAATAACAAATTTCAAATAGAATGTATAAATGTCCCAAATAGTCAAAATAATATTGAAAAATAAAAAATTGAGAAATATATATTTCTTTACTTGAAACTATACTATACATGTATAGTTATAGAAACAGAATGGAAATATGCATACTCTCTAGCTTAATTGTTCTAATTGAGTACTCAAAATCAAGTACTTAGCTCTATGGTCAATTAATTTTCAACAAAAGGAACTGAGCACATGAAATGGAATGAAGATTGTCTCCTCAATAAATGTGTTTGGAAAACCTGATATTCACATATAAAATAATGATGTTGGGTCCATTTCTCATACCTGACACAAAAGTCAATCCACATTAAATCAAAGATGAGTCCTCGCCAGAATCCATCAAATACAATAAAGAACATATTGGCAGCATTCTCCAAAATTTGAATCTTTAAGATAATTTCAATATTATAATTTCACTGGCAAAGGCAACTGAAAACAAAATTTAAAATGGGGACATCAAATTAAGTAGTTCCTGCATGGCTAAAGAAACACAGGGCTAATAATAAAAGACTCACATGGACTAAAAATCAATAAACAAAATTCATGTGATATATTTGCCCATTACACATCAGATATAGGTTTAATAAAGACTAATTACACTGATAAAGTTTTAATATTTATTATATAAAATTTACTCATGAAGATTTTTGAAAAATCCAAAATCTCAATAAAATGAAAAAAGAAAATTTATTGATTTGTTTGAAGAAGACTCATCAACAATAAGCAGATGATGAAGTTCTTACCATCACTCATATTCAAGTAAATCCAAATCAAGATGATAATGAGGAAAGAAAAATTAATGAGGGGGGATGGTGTGGTGGCGCTAGAGGTAAGATGTCTGCCTTGCCAACGCTAGCATAGGACAAACCGCAGTTTGATTCCCTGATGTCCCATATGGTCCCCCAAACCAGGAACGACTTCTAAGTGCATAGCCAGGAGTAACCCCTGAGCGTCACGGGGTGTGGCCCAAAAAAACCATAAAAAAATTAATGAGGGAAGTAATTAAAGAATTAAATTTAACGGTGGCAAACTGGGGATTCAGAGAGAGTCTGGGGTCATTGATGAAAGGAAGGTAGTTAATTCTGGTGGTTGAACTGAGAATTGTGTATGGCTATAACTATGAATAACTATAAATCATAGTGCTTCAATAAATACCTATGATAAATAAATATAAAAGAAGTAAATGTATAATAAATTAAGCATTTATCCTTATTTTTATTTTTATTAATATGGTGAATTACAAGTCTTTCACAGTTTATTTCAGATATATAGTGAGAGTGAATTAGGGCCACTCCCACCACCAGTGTTGACCTCTCTCTACCATAGTTCACAGTTTGCATCCCATACCTCCACATTTAATCCCCTGGTCTATTTGTGTAATAGGTACATTTTGTGTTTAGATTGTTGTACTTTGGGTCTCTAGATTCTATTGTCATTGACTTTGGCTTCGGTATTTAGATCAAATTTTTTTCCACATCAATGCACCTGAGACCAATTGGCCCTGTATCCCATCCACTTCTTTTCTCCATTTGTAGGAAGACATAGAAATATGAAGAAGAACAAACTGATTCATGTTCTAAGATTCTATGAAAAAGGCATTAGTTCCTATCTAGAAGATATAAATAAGACTAAAAAGAAATTGGAGGGTCAGAAGTGACAAGTTGTTGTTGTTTATGTTGATGTTGTTTTTGCATAGCTGCAATAAATGTTGGGGGAAATTAGAAAGGAAATTCCCTTGGCTTACAAGAATTTGCAATTAGCCTTATTTGAACATTTCAAGCTTTGAGAAAAATCTGTCTAAGGTATTTGTAAACTATTTCCCTTTCTCTATTTTAAACCCATTTTTGTTTTAATATATTCTCTCTACAGCTTCTCCTAAAAATACTTTATAAATATCTTATTTATGATACTGTTTTTTTACTGATTAGCTTTGAAAGTTATTTTTATTATGATAATCAGCATAATAATTCAAAATTACTTGCATTGATAAAATATCTAAAATAAAACAGACTGTGGAACTCTAACTTAGTGAATAAAATTCATTTGGTTCTGTCTATATTTTTCTATATCTTGAATGTTTTCTTTAGTATTGGTTATTCTCAGGATATTAGTCAGTATATGATCTTATATAATTATTATATATAATTATACAATCACATATTCATATAGCTAAGATATCTAGTGAGGAGATAGTATTTTCCAGCTATTATTACTAGGCCATTGGATGTATTTGAAAGATTAGCGTTTGATGGTGATCTCACTTATGAATTAATCACATTTGAAGTAAAATAGTCAGATATGAATATATTGAGTAATTAATCCTGAAAATCCTGAAAAATCCTGAAAAATTCTACTCAAATAAGGTGAACAGAAAATGGATATAATCAGTCAATTCTTTTTGTCTAGAATCTGTAACTTTTTGGGAGTGACCATTGACACCAATCGCTCATCTCCTGCATGGTAAAGCTAATATTGACAAAGTCAAGCATATTTATCTAGGTTGACCATGTCTATATAAATTTTATTCTCTTACTGACAAGACAGCATGAATCAGTTTTTAAAACTATTTTAAACTTCTTGTATCTCATCTACTAACATTAATCAGACAAACCAACTTAAAATAGCAGAGGCAAGACTTGTAAGAAGTAACATTACCAAGCTGAATGTCTTAGGTAACACAAGAATATGAAGAATGAAAAATTGCAGTCAATCATTAAATCTATCACAGGGAAAGTTGTCCCCAGAAGAAAACACAAAGTCTTTATTAAAATGGAAGTGGATGCTGGGGCCCAACAAGAATACAGTGTGTAAGTCACTTAACCTTGCTGTAAGCAAACCTTGGTTTGATTCCTTTTTTTTTTTTTTTTTCATTTTTGGGCTACTCCTGGTGACATTCAGGGGTTACTCCTGGCTATGCACTCAGAAATCAATCCTTGGGGGACCATTTGGGACGCTGGAGGATCAAACTATGGTTTGTCCTTGGTTAGCACTTGCAAGGCAGACAGACGCCTTACCACTAGTGCCTCCTCTCTTAGCCCTGGTTTGGTTCTTGATACTAGAGCTGGCAGCTAGAGTTCCCTCCAGGATAGATCCCTGAATGCAAGGCCAAAAGTACGCCATACTAAACACTGTTGACTGTGCCTTTATTTCAATAAAATAAGTCAAATAAATCAGGCAGGAAAAAAACTGATAGTAATAGCAGTAGTAAAGATCATCTAATTTTTCTTGATTTAATCTAGAAAATGTCATAAACATTAGTTTAGATATATTTAATTTGTAAGGTTATTGTTGTTGGAGGAGTAAAGCTGTATTTATATTATTTATATGTACTGCAGAATTGATGTGCTCAAATTAACCCAATAAAATTTAACTTTTACTTTACTTACTGACTAAAACTATGTAAACTTTTAACATTTTAGTAAAGATTGAGAAATTAATATTGTCTACTAAGTGTCTTGATTAGAAAGAAACAAAAAGGAATGCTTTATGGTATCAGTAATATTTGACAATCAATTGCACTATAACCTCATATTAAAGTATAAATATATATGTGAAAATGGTTAATTGATAGTTTGATAAGTTTTGAAAAGGCATTTAAATTATATGAGTTTCTGTCTTTGGCCACTATAAGGAACAATACCAGCTATTTTGAAATATAATGGTAAAATTCAATCTTATTATGTGATAATAATGGTAAAATTATTATGGTATTATTATAATGGTAAAATGATAATGGTAAAATTCAATCTGGAATAATAAGATTGAATTACATGGCATGGCATTGAACATAAAATAAATTTTAAATTATGTTTTCTATTTATTGAAATTGACAGGTACAGAATATTTTAATTTATAAAATACAAGTTTCTAGAGAAACATGGCTTCAGTATTTGGTATTTTGCTTTCACATAAACTATTTTAAAACTTTCAGAAAGGGAAAGAAATGGTTGTAACCGACATTTTTGTATTTTCTAAAAATCTTATTTTAATATTCAAATGGTATTTTATGCCATTTTTCTTCACTTTTTAAGAATATTTTAGGGGATGGAGAGATAGCATGAAGGTAAGGCATTTGCCTTTCATGCAGGAGGTCATCAGTTCAAATCCCGGCGCCCCATATGGTCCCCTGTGCCTGCCAGGAGCAATTTCTGAGCCTGGAGCCAGGAATAACCCCCCTGAGCAATGCCGGGTGTGACTCACAAAAAAAAAAAAGAATATTTTAATGATGTACTACACAGTAATTTTAAGCTGAAAATGTGAAATCTAGTTAGTTGTATTATGCAAGGGAGATTAATCTAACCAAAAGAGAATTATAACTGAAATATAGAGAAAAAATTAACTTATCTGCAAAATTACATACTTTAAAATGCTTAGAAAGAAATTTCTAAAATATAAAAGTGTTATAATATATTTTTCATAGAAAATTGAGAGAAGATGTAAATAGAAATCTGACAATTTTCAGAAATATATGAATATTTCAGGGAAGTTTCATGGCATTAATGGAAGCATCAAGAACCTGTAAAATTTAGAAATGTAGACAACTACTTAATTTAAGATTCTATTTAATTCTAGTAGAAGGATTAAGAAGTACTTTTGCACATTACAACAATAGTAATGCTATTTTACTTTAGTATTTTAATTTACTAACAAGAACTGAGGGTAAAATATTTAAATGACATGTTAAAATTTACAACAAGACTTGGGGCCATATAGATAATAAGTATTGCCTTGGTAAAAGCTAACCTGGGTTTGATCCCCATAAATATATATGTTCCCCTGATTCCTGTTAAGAGTGAACACTGAACACAGAGCCAGGATTAAACCCTGATCACAGCACAGTTTTTAAGTATGCCCCCAAAACAAACACACAACAGCAAGACCTCAAATCCTTCATTTAGAAATTAGAGCAAAACATTTGAATTATCAAACTATGGTCAAGAAATTACATAATGTATATCGTAATAATTTCATTAATAATCGAGGCTTCCAAGTGTGTTTACTTCATCCGGTTTTTCTGAGAAGTGTGATCACAGTTTAGAAAATGAGGGCTATGCTTAATTACCAGTTTTCAAATTTTATATTATTGGATTATTCCAATAGAGATATTATTGGTTTTGGCGTGTTTCACTTCAAGTATCACCTATGATATAGACTAGGATCACTTTTGTTAGTTCTCAGAGGACAATGTTTTGGTGCTCACAATCCAATTACACAATAATCTTTATAATATCTCTTCTACCTTACTGATATTTTATATGATTTTTGGGTCACAACAAAGGTGTTCAAAAGTTATCCTGTCTCTGTGCTCAGAAATTGCTCCTGGAAGGCTTGGGAAACAGTCTGGGATACAGAGAATGAAACCTAGGTTGGCAACATGAAAGCAAAATGCCCTACCATTGTGAAATTATGCTGGCCTTTTCCAACCTTATTTTGAACTGTTTGATGAAAGTTAGTTTGCGCAAGAAAATGTATACTGCAAAGATGACACTGATAAAAATTGTCATGTTTTGAACTATATAAGGAAAATCCTCCATGACTATTATTTCCATAGAAATTCTTTGTAATGCATATTAAGATACATTCAAAATATGGTAAATTCTTGTTTAGTTATATGCTATTTTATCTTCATATAGCAGGTCTGATTTATGCTTTTGTTTAATTTTTTTATTTGTAAATACAATTTACAATTTTAAATTTACATTTAAATTTCAAATTTAAATTAACAATTTTAAATGCAATTATTTTCATTTAAGTCTTTCTTGGGTATTTAATATTTAAGTGTTGCATACTGCATGATGGTTCCATGTTAAGAATTTGATAGGTCTAACCAGATTCCAATGGTTAGAATTTCCTTTGGGTCAATGTCAAATTTTAAGAAACCTAAATAAAAGGTTATTCTAAACAAAGAACTTATAAAAAGGTAAGTTGTTCATATCTTGTCTGCTCTTTAGTTCAATATAATCTGACTCTTATAACTTCTATCTTCTAGCCTCTGAACACTTCATCTGTGACTAATCACATTCACACACTTTCTTCATAATAGAACATAAAAAATAGCATGGAACATACTTGTTGTCATGGCTACCTCCATTTAATTCTACACAATTTCCTGAGAACTGAAATTTTCTATGTCCAAATTTATAAATGGACTATGATTACAGTTCTAAATTTGAAACAAGTTTTAAAACATTTCTCCTATCTTATTAAGAAATGTGATACAATTTTGAGAATCTGTTGCACAAAATCATTCAATTTTGTTAACCATTAGAATATGTAAGACTTTTTTCTTTTGTTTTTGGGTCACACTCATTGATCTTAGGGGTTACTCCTGTTACTCCTGGCTATGCGCTCAGAAATAGCTCCTGGCTTGGGGGACCATATGGAATGCCAGGGGGACAACTGCAGTTCGTCCTAGGTTAGCGCATAGCAAAGCAAATGCCCTACCGCTTGCATCACCACTCTATCCCAATAATTAATTTTCTGGTTGTGTTATAGCTCATGTTTATAAGTATCAAACTAGGACAATATATTCTTTCAACAGTGATTCTTTCTGGACTATAATCACTGTATTTTTATAACATGATTCCCTTCAATATAGTTCAGAAGATTGCTTTATACACATGATCAGTAGCAAAATTTGCAAGAGGGTAATTGAGTCTACGTTTAATCTAAAATAATGCTGCATCACATTCTGATAAAATACAAAAATTTTGCTTTAGATACTAGTATCAGTGCTCACAAAATGCTAACTTCCTGACATCACTTGTTTTGTGTTTGAGTGTTAAAAACAGAACACCAATGTCTAGAAACAAATAGATGGGAACTGGTACAAGTCCACATCCACAGCTAAAATAATTTTCATGATAGACCAATATACTGAATCCTTCATATTCCTGAAGTGAGTGAACTTTTTCCCAAATCAACACTAACATTAATTAATATCTCTGAATCTAATTAAAGTAACAGTGTGCTAATCCACCGGATCATCCTCTTGATCCCTACACATCTTTGAAATCAAAAGACAAACTTCTTGGCTAAAAGTTTTGAAGCAAAAATTTCCAAGACCATCTGGCATACCTGAAATATGACAAGAAATATAATGGGTACATATTCTGAAAGAAAGAAAGAGACAGATAACAAAGTAACAAAAGGTTTTACCTCTGTAGATTTTAGCTTCATATATCACTGCACTGTTATTTATACCTAATTTTATTTATAAGAATTTAGGAAGAAAGGCCTAAAATATGTCAGCATAAAAATGTTTCTTAATGATCAACTGACTAAACTTTAATTGAAAATCTACAACATAATTAATCCCAAGGTGTCTCTGGCAGCTGCCACTCATGTTATATTTTTTGGTCAAAAAGGAATAGTGAGTGAAAAAAAGTTTAAAGAGGATATAACCTATTCAACATTATTACCCTAAGGAAGCTACAGACACCAAAATAGGCATACACATATTTAGTAGGGGAGGAACATTTTTCAAAGGAAACAGGGTCCCGGTCAAGACAACTTTTGTTTTTGTCTAAAGGTGTCAATGAGTGTTATATTTTCTACCAAATATCTTCACTGTACTTTTTATCCCTATTCTTATAGGATCTTCATAGAAACTTTGAATTTTGGTGACAAAAATATTCTACTGGAATGTAAGAAAGAACCCAGTAATGATGCTTTTCCACATTCTATATCTGCCTATGAACAAAAAAATAAATAATATGTTTTGTGTCAACTTCATTTTTAAGTATATGTATTTAGGAGGGTACAGGAATATTAGCTTCCATGTATGCATAAACAAGTTATATATTTAAAAAATAATAATTAAAAATAAAAAAGTAGGGCTGGAGTGATAGCACAGAGATAAGGCATTTGCCTTGCATGTAGCCAACACAGGATGGACCCCAGTTCGAATGCTGGCATCCCATATAGTACCCCAATTCTACCAGGAACTTCTGAGAGCAGAGCCAGGAGTTACCCCTGGGTGCAGCCATGCTTGACCCAAAAACCAAAGAAAGTCATAATAATAAAATAAAAATAAAATAATAAAAAGAAATATGTGTCTCTAGGGTGGAACTTATCCAATTTTATTAATTATTGTTTGGATTACTCTGGAAGATATATATCTTCTATAGTCATATGCTACAGTACAATATTAAATAAGTGTTAAACTGAATTAAAAGGATAAATAATAAAATTATACAATGAAGTAAATAATGAAAAGCTTCAGCTCTGAATAATATTATCTGGGCATATTCCTGTTTCTATTCATATCAGATATATGCCAAGTTCTTACATTTATATGTGCCTCGGTCACTTTACTTGAAGTAGTCCTATTATCTAGTTGACAGTGCTGTTATGAAAAATATGGGTACTGTAACAAAATATAATGTGTTCAAATCAGACTTATAATAGAGGGTTAAACTATTTTCTACCAAGATTAATGTGCTGTGAATTATGATATGTGCACAGGTATTTTTTAAAAGAGTTTGGTAAATATAATGTGCTCTAAAAGTTAGCTCTACTTACTATTTATTATTCTATATCTTCATTCAATGTTTAAATTGTTTCCACAAGTCATATGATTACTACGAGGAGCTCTATTTTTGTTGGGGTATGTGACACAAAGCACGAGACTTATGCTTTGAATCTTGTCTCCCAAGAGACAATTTATTCAGGAGACCCAAAATAGGAGTAAAATAATTTTTATCGAATAAAAAGAAAGCAAAACAAAGTACACAGTCAATAGACAATGGAGTGGGCTGAGAAAACTAACAATGGCCTAGAGCCTTTAATTAATTTGACCATCTCTTTTTTGCTAGCAATATTTGAGCACTTTTTTTGGTTTATCTTCCCCCAAAATATTTACCTTTAGGGATTCTCTAGACTATCCATTGCTCTCCTTGTACTGTGCATATGTGAG
Source organism: Suncus etruscus (assembly GCF_024139225.1). Taxonomy (NCBI): domain Eukaryota; kingdom Metazoa; phylum Chordata; class Mammalia; order Eulipotyphla; family Soricidae; genus Suncus; species Suncus etruscus. The sequence continues at coordinate 87,974,927 of NC_064856.1, read as the reverse complement.
GTTTTATTTGCATTCTTTCTGTGATTATTTAATTAGAACCTATACATACAGGGGAGCTTAACAAAACTCTGATTCCTGTAGTCTCAGATTCACCAAAAACACTAATCCACAGTAGTTTTGATTTTGGGACATTAAAAGCCTACAAATTAGGTTTTAGGTTCCAACTATTCCAGGACCAGTTAACTTCTCTAACTATATGAACCTACTCTGTACTCTCAAATCTGACTAACCTGACTATTTACTCATTCTTAGCTGGAACATCTCTATTAAAAGTTCCATTAAGCAATAAAGGTTTTATTGCCATTGTATAAAAGAAGTGGAATTTTGCATTTTAGACTTTTGTTTTATTTATTTTTATTCAATATACAATAGTACATTGAGCAAGGTGAAGACACTAAATTCTCTTCCTCTCATGGCTGGATATGAGGTTTCACAAAGAGGCTGGAGTGACAGTAAATTGGTAGGGTGCTTGTTTTGCCTGCAGCAAATCTGAGTTTAATCCCCAAATCTTATGTAGTTCCCCAAGCAGCACTTGGAGTAAGTGAATAAAGAATCAGAATTAATCTCTTATCATGGGGTGTGTCCCCCAAAATAATACAAATTATTAATTAAAAACAATATTCTAAGCAGGAGTTTATGTGTCCTTAGGAATTAAATGGTAGAATTTCAAGTCAAAGAGCAAGCTCATCAGCCCAGTTAAATATAATATCACAGATTTAATTGTCTTTAGGCCAATAAAATAATTTAAAAAGACTATATAAATATTGCCAGCATACATAACTCAGTAAGTGTTCTTTTGTTTGTTTGTTTTTTGTTTTGGGGTCATATCCAGCAGTGCTCAGAGGTTACTCCTGGCTCCATGCTCAGAAATCACTACTGTAAGGCTTGGGGACCATATAGGATGCCGGGATTCTAACCAATGACCTTCTGCATGAAAGGCAAACGCTTTGCCTCCATACTATTTCTCCGGCCGGCCCAGTAAGTGTTCTTATTGAAAATAAATTGTAAAGTCTTTTTCTAGAATTTTGTTCTTTGAGCAATCCATACCTCTTAAAGAACCACCCATATAGCATTTTATAATGACCCAGTTTATAAAAAAAATAAGATAGGTTTAAAATATATCCTACCTTTCAGATCAATCTTCATAACACCTCTTATAGCTAAAGTTTTAGAATGGTTATATAAAACATAAAAATTTAATTCTATTCACAAAAATTAAGACAAATATGAAATTTTATATTCTATAATATATTCTGTAATGTTTCTATAGAAAAAGATAATAAGTTCCTTTTTTATGGACCTAAGATTCATAGCTGAAAAATTACTTTATGAATTAATCGCTTGCTTAGATAAATCTTCATTTGAATTTTAATTGATGGCTCTATTAGTTGAAATTTTCCTATTGTTCTTTTTTCAAATAATTTTAATAATTCTAGTTATTTCTTTTTGAATAACCTAAGATTGAGAGATTCATCTTGATGATTTTATTCTTAGTAGGACACCATTATTCTTATATTTATATTATAAAGCATACAAAAGTAAAACAGGGACATATTATTTAGAACTTTCTCTGATAAAATTTACATGTACTTTAAAAGGATGATTTTCATTAGTAAAAAAGAACTATTCTACATAGGTGAGGGAATAGGTCATTCTTCCCTATCCCACATGCACAACATAAAACAAAGATATTGCTAATAAAATGCCTGGCATATTACATATTTTTCTGCACTCTACACAATGAGGTGTGTAGTGAAATAGCCAGCATGACCAATTCCATTCTGCGCAGTGGAAAATGACCAAGACACTGTTAATGTTTCCTCTAGCATGATTAAACTATAGACTTCATTCTTTTACAGCATACACAGGTTTTATTTAAAACAATGAATCCTTTATAAGCACATACCATCAAGCCAAAATATAAGTATAATTTTTATATTTCATCATTATAAGTCTTTATAAATATAATAATTATTATGATAAAATACCAAAATTTAGGGAATGCTAATATATTTGATTTTTAAATAGACTTGGTCTCACTAATTTCCATGGTCTCAATTTTACACATGAAGAAATGTGAAATCTGACCCTAGTTATTTGAATTTACAAAATTTAGATAGGTTTCCTTGAATTCTTTTCTTTTTTCCTTAAATCATTTGATTTAGAATTTACTTGAACACATTCATAGAAGTTGAGATCTCACCTGTTGCAATCATACTGAATAGACTTGCCTGTATTACTCTGAGGCTGCTGCAATTATAAATTGTAAATGTAAATTCTTTCTTTGTCTCTTTGAGATGTAAATATTCTCCCATTGTCCTGACAGTTTTATAATCTGGGAATGTGTTTCTCAAACTAGAGGTTATATTTTTGAAATATGATTATGAGTAAAAAAAGAAGACCCCATAGCCTATCTCTATAGGAGAATAAGTACCTAACATATAAAGACTAATGAACAGATGCAGATGGCCAAATCCGAGAGACCTCTTGGAGTCCTTCTATACTTTTTCCATAAACTCAATCTAGTGCTTAAAACTCCGTGTCCTTTTGATGTAAAGTTGAAGAATTCTAGATTTCTCTTCTGTAGCAATAATCTTGACTAAATTGGCTTACCTGTTTAACCCTATATGACTCAATCATTCTCTAAAAAAAGGAAAAAGAATCTCACTTGTTAGTAACTGTGCCTACAAATTGTGGGAAGGTAACAAACTCCAGAGAAATAGTCTTTTTTAAAAGATCTGATTTACATAATGGAGTACAAAGAATAAAATAAAAAAGAAAACTTTTGTTTCTCTTTTTTGAGGAATGAGTGATGTAGAGTGGGAGGGGGACAATCCAGCAGTGACCAGGCTCTTTATTCAGGCAAGAGGGAATTTTACTAAATGTCAAAAGCATTACTAAATCAACTTTCATAGATGACACAAATCAAATTTCTCATTTGTACTTCAAGAAAACTAGTTACTTTAACATTCTAAGGACTTAATTTTATGCTGACATGAATCAGGTTTCCTTGAGTTGCAATTGTTTCAAATCTATTTAAATGACAACTGTGTAAGAATCATCAAGTTATATGATCATAAAAACATTTTATATTATTTTAAATAAAATTAAAAACATTTCATTATTAAGGAAATCCCTGATATTCTACTAGGTATTGTGATTTCTGAAGTAAGAAATATCTTAAAATATTAAAACATTTATATATCTGGAGAACCATTTTATCAAGTTATTTATCTCTGAGAAATTAAGACATCTTTAAATAAATGTTGGAATACTTTGATTAGTAATATTGAACATTGCTTATAAAGCATGACCACTCATTGTACTTAACTTGAAGCTTTTCTTTACTTATTTTTGGGTTTTGGGTCACAACCAATAGTACTTAGGGGATACTCCTGGCTCTGTGCTCACAAATTACTCCTGGTAGGCTAGGAGAACCATATGGATGCCCGGGATAGAATCCAGACAGCTGGATTAGCCTCATGCAAGACTATTGTGCTATTGCTATGGCCCCCAACTTGAAACTTTTAATAAATGTAACATAGGTAGAAGGCATGGCATGAAAAAATATAATGTTCATTCTGCCGTTTGTATTTGTTTGTGTGTAAGTGTGTGTTCTTGTTTGTTTGATTTTATTGGGGGGCCATGTCCAGTGGGGCTTAGGGGTTAACTCCTGATTTTGTGCTCAGAAATTACTGCTAAAGAAATGTGGGGATTCAACCCAGGTGGGCTGCGTGCTAGGCAAACCCTATCCATTGTGCTATTTCTTGGGCTTCTTGTTTGTTTCTTTTTTGGGTTTTGTTTTATGATTTTTTGTTTTTGGGCCACACCAGGCAGCTTTCAGGTGTTATTACTGTCTCTACTTTGATAAATCACTTTTGACAGACTCAGGGGATCATATGTGATGTCTGAGATTAAACATTGGTTAATTACATACATTGTAAACACTGTACTATATAAATGGACCAAATTTTTGAGTTTTGCTATCTAGGCCAAGGATTGGACCCAGTTGGACCAGTGCAAGGCAAGTATCTTACATGCTATGCTATATAGTCTGGCCCTAAAACTTTTTATTTTTCAAATGTTTATAATTGACTGTGAGGAGTAGGAGCAAAAGCACAGTGGATAGAGCATTTGCCTTGCACTCAGCCAACCTGGCTCTGAACTGGTTTCTATCCCTGGCATCCCATATGGTCCTTGAGCATGCCAGGAGTGATTTCAGAGTGCACAGGGCTGCTGGGTGTGGCCTTCACCAAAAATCTTGACACTGTCACTGGAACTTTATATTGTTACAAAGATCGCATCATTTTATTAATCCATACAGCTTTGTCAATACAAAGTCCTTTATCCAAAGACCCATAACTGTTGAATAAAATATAAATTATAAAGTCCACTTGTTGGGTGAGGCCTCCCTTGGCACGAAATCTTGGCTAGAAATTTGGCCAGTGAGTCTGATCAATCAGTCTAATAGTGGAGAAATAATTCACAAGTAGTCATTTAAAGTTTCATCAAAGTCATCTTGATTTCATTCCATGGTCCTATCTGCCATATACTTTTCCTCACATGTGCTTCTCTGCTGAGCTTTCCGCTATCTGCTTTCTTTGCTAAGCAGCTTCTTTTGCTTCTTTTGCTGCTTCTCCACTCTGCCTCTTTCTTCTTCTTCCTCCTCTTCCCAGGCAGACCTTTTATTCCTTATTTCAAATAGCCCGCCCATCCCAGGTGTGGGAGGGTCTGATAATTCAGGTGGGATTAACATCTCAAAAGAAGAGGTTAGAAAAACAGGAAGTTGGGGGAAGTTATACCTTACACAAAACTAAATGTGAAGCCAAGGTCAAGGAATTAAATCCTACTTCTGTTCATCATCAGACACTTACTACCTTAAAAATCAAACAACAAGCTATGCATTATTGAACAGTCTGTCTCAGAGGAAATCAGAGTAGGTCCTACTGAAGAGAGAGAAATTTAGAAACTTAGGCAGATGTCAAGCAAGATAGACACCTATGCTGATCTGTAAGTAACTCTCCAATTAATTTCAATAGTAAGGCTCATACCCTAGGCTGAAAATTTAGCTCGCTGTTGAGATATATGACCCATGATTACACAATGAGCACTGTTCAGAAGGCACCAATGTATATGCTATAAACTAAGAGTCTGAGAAGCAAGAATCTTATTGCTGATTTTGCTTAAAAGAGAGACTTGTTTTCCAGGTGTTAATGCATAGCTTCTTGATTTAGAGCTTTCTATCTCTTTTTATGGCTAAAAAATAAAAAGTAAATAAAGCTTTCTATGAGCTAACATGTATGTTTTCCTGTGTACATTTTCCTTTCTAATTTCCAAGTATGAAAGATAAAGGCTAGAGCTAACCACTGATATGTGTGACACTTCAAAATTCTTACCACATTAGTTGGAAAGTAAATTGTACATACTAGGATATCCCCTGAAAAAATATATTGATCAAGTCCAACATAATTTTTTTATATTTCTTTTTTTTTATGGACAGAGTCTAGGACTCCAATTGATCATTTCTAAAAACCTTGAGGTAAAATGAGCAACTTCAAAATGAAAGTATTCTAAATTTGAGAAACTGAGGGATTTAAAGGTATATATTGCTAGAAATATACTAAAGGACATCATTCATGGCCAAAATTCTAAGATAAAGAAAATTTAAAATCCATATTTACTAAAAAATATTGGCCACTGTATTCAAAATTTAATACCACTCATGTTAGGTATGATTAAAAATAATGTAGAGAAAATGAATTTCACATTAATATTAGAACTCAAATAAGATAAAGATTATCTTTCTAAGAAAATAAAAGAGAGAAAAGTAACTAATATTTTAATATAAATTTTAGCTGTTGTATATATTAATAACCCAAACTTTCAAATAGTCATATGCCTGGAGAGAATAAGGGGATAAATTATGTTGTAGGCAAATGAGATTTCAGATATAATAGCAGACAAAAATAGTTTGTATTTAAAATAAATTCTTCATAAAAGGTGTGATAATAAGCATGAATATTAACTACCAAAGATTTTAATATGTAGAAGATATTAATTTCATTAAATTAAATTTTATCAGATCATTTTATTCTCATTATTGTATTATGAGATAGAGATATTCCCTTTACAAATGAAAACAAACACCCCAGCAAGTAAAACTTATTTTATAAATTGGATAAATGACAAAATGGAAATCATAAACAAATAATGTAATCCTAGGATATTAAATCCAGTACATATTTTAGATACTATATTATAGATGCTGAAAGCTTACTAAAACACAGCACTTAGACTATTAATATCCAAATATAGAAGCTTTCCAATAAGGAACATGTGTTCAACAATGTTTATTGTTTTATTTTGAAACTTCACTACTTTTCTGCTTAATATATAAACAATATATATATATATATATTTTGGAGGGTCATACCCTGGAAGTACTCAAGGGCTTATGACTGACTTTGCTCTCAGAATTCACTCCGGGCATTATCGGGGGACTATATGGGATGCCAGGGATTGAATCCAGGTCCGTCCTAGGTTGTTATGTACAAGGTGCAAACACTTCACTGCTATGCTATTGCTATGGCCTCTATAAACAATATTTATTTATTTATTTATTTATTTATTTATTTATTTATTTATTTATTTATTTATTTGGCTTTGGGGCCACATCCGGTGACACTCAGGGTTTATTCCTGGCTATGAGCTCAAAAACTATTCCTGGCTTGGGGACCGTATGGGACACTGGGGGATCCAACAACGGTCCATCATAGGCTAGCACATGCAAGACAGACGCCTTACCGCTTGTACTACTGCTCCGGCCCCAGTATTTTAATCTTTATAGCATTCATTCTAAAACACTCTATTAAAATACACATTTCTATAATAAAGTAGGTGGTTTATCATAAGCTAGGTGGTTATTAAATATTGCTTTTGAAACTTTTGTGGTCAGATATATTTGTAGAGTCAATTATTTTATTCATTTATGAAATGTGTATGTTTGATCACTGAGGATTACAAAGTAAAAATATTGTTGATAATTGGGTTTCTGTTATATAATGTTTCTTTAGTGTTCATTTCTCAGCGTCAATTTTCCCAATTACTCTTCTGCCCTCCTCAGCTCCCCATTCTCAGCCCATTTCTATGGCAGACACTTCCACACACATATACACATACATTTTTTTCCACTTAGGCACAGTAGTTTTTAATACTATTACTGTAGTAATGAATATCACTTTACTTCTTTTCAATTATGTTTTTGTCCAGAAAAATCATTTCTATTATTTTCATAGTGGTCCCTTAGTTTCTTTTTTTTTTTGTTTGGTTTTTGGGCCACACCCGGTGACGCTCAGGGGTTACTCCTGGCTATGCGCTCAGAAGTCGCTCCTGGCTTGGGGGACCATATGGGACACCGGGGGATCGAACCGAGGTCCGTCCTAGGCTAGCGCAGGCAAGGCAGGCACCTTACCTCTAGCGCCACCGCCCAGCCCCTGTCCCTTAGTTTCTTAACTATACTTTTCACCATCATTTTTATTATCACTTTTCTCTTACTAAGTTTTTAAATATACCTTCCAGATGAATGTGATCATTCTGAGTCTGTCCTCCCTCTGACTCATTTAACTCAGCCTGACACACTCCACATCTATCTATTATCTATCTATCTATCTATCTATCTATCTATCTATCTATCTATCTATCTATCTATCTATCTATCATCTATCTATCTCTATCTATCTATCTACCTACCTACCTATCTATCTATTATCTATCTATCTATCTATCTATCTAAAAATTTATGATTTCTTTTTTATAACAGTGTGTAGTAGTTCATTGTGCAGCTGTATCAAAATTTGTTTAACCACTCATCTTTTCTTGAGCACTGGGGTTGTTTCCATATTAAGGATATTGTGGATAGTGCTGCATGGAACATAGAATTGCAGATGCCATTTCTGCATTGTGGTTTGGGGCTCTTAGTGGATATTTCCTGAGAAGTTTGAGAGTAAAATAGAAGATCAATTTCTAGATTTTTATTTTGTTTTGTTTTGTTTTGTTTTGTTTGGGGCCACACCCGGCGACGCTCAAGGGTAATGTCTGGCTCTGTGTTCAGAAATCACTCCTGGCTCGGAGGACTATATGGGGTGGCAGGAATTGAATATGCATACATCCTGGGTCAGCCACATGCAACGCAAATGCCCTACCGCTGTGCTACCACTTCGGCTCCAATTTCTAGATTTTGAAGAAAGTCCATGTCGGTTTCCAAAAATGCTGGAGCAGTCAACATTTTGATCAGCTGTGAATGAGAGTACTTTTCTTGCCACATCCTAGGCAACTCTGGTTGCTCTTGTTCTTTTTAATGTATGCCCGTCTCTGTGGTGTTATATGATATCTCACTGCTGCTTGTATTTGTGTCTCCCCAATAATTAATGACGTAGAACATTTTTTATGTGACTTGGGACTATTTGAGCTATTCTTTCTTTGAGGAAGTTTCTGTTCATCTCTTCTTCCCATTTTTAGATAAGATTAAAGCATTTATTCTTTCAAGACTCTTCTATGCCTTAAGTATCTTTAATATTAACCCCTTATCAGATAGGTATAGAATGAATAAATTATCTCATTTTATGAGTGCTGTTTGTATTCTGTTCATCATTTGTTTTGAGGTGCAGAGACTCCTAAATATAATATAGCCCCATAGTTTGTCTTTACTTCCACTTGCTTGGTCAGTGGCATTTCTTCCTTGAATATGTCTTTAATTTCAATGTCACAGAGAGCTTTTGCTACATTTTTCACTATGCACTTTATGGTTTCACATCCAATATAAATGTCTTTATTATATTTTGATTCAACTGCTATGCTTGTGTTTGAAAACGGTCTGAGTTCATTTTATTGCATGTAGCTGACCAGTTTTCTCAACAGCACTTGTTGAAGAGGCTTTCTTTGCCCCACTTCAAATTTTTTGCTTTTCTTAAAAAGTAACATAATATTTGCTTCAAGATATTCAATATTATTCCTCTGATCTGTGAGTCTGCCTTTATTCAGATACCATGCTATTTTAGTTACTATTGCTTTGTACTACAGTTCAAAGTTGAGGAGAGTGATGACACCATCTTCTTTTTCACAAAGATTAGATTAGCTATTAATTAAGGTTTATTGTTTCATATAAATTTTTAGTATTGTTTGGGCTATTTTATTAAAAATAATACACAAAAGAGAAAAGAGCGGGAAGACACAAAAGAGAAAAGAGCTGGAAGTTCCAGCTCACCTCAGGAAGCTCACCACAAAGAGTGATGAGTTTAGTTAGAAAAATAACTACATTGTGAACTATCCTAATAATGAGAATGTATGAGGGAAATGGAGAGCCTGTTTAGAGTACAGGTGGGGGTCGGGTGGGGAGGAGGGAGACTTGGGACATTGGTGATGGGAATGTTGCACTGGTGATGGGGGGTGTTCTTTACATGACTGAAACCCAAACACAATCATGTATGTAATCAAGGTGTTTAAATAAAAAAAGAAAAAAAATAATTATGGATATACTTATAGAAACTTAATCTGTACAATGCTTTGGAGAATATTGCCACTTTTATGATGTTAACACTTAATTCTTCTACAAGCAGTGGTATATTTCAATTTCCTTGTGTCCTCATTTATTTATTTATTTAATTTTTGTAGTTTTATAGTTTTGTGGTTTTCTTTGTTTTGGACTTTCACCCATCTAGTTAAGTTGATTTTGAGGCACTTGATTCCTGAGGAACAACTGTGAATGCAATTGTTTTTTCAATATTTCTTCCTTCTCTTTCATCGCCTTTTTTATAGTAAAGCCATTGACTTTTGCATGTCAATTTATTTGTAAAAATCAATTGTTTTTAGAAGCTTTATTACAGAATATTTAGTATTTTCTCCTTATTAGTCATCATACTTATATTTAAACATGACATTGTTGCATTTGCAAAAATTACAAAAAACAGTCAGTGCCACTCAGATTAGGTAAGATTTGTTATTCATTAATTTCAAAAGAAATTACTTATTGTCACAAAATACCTGCTGAAAAATTTAGAGCGCTATATTTCAGAAATGCTGATGAGTGGCTGTGAATTTGTATTAGGCATATTTTTCAACTTGATCTTTTTTCACTTCATCATCATTTTAAAAGATAAAGCTGGTGTGTAATGATACAGAGATCCTCATTATTCATTTTAAATGCTGTGTATTATTCCATTTTATGGATGGATGTACCATAGTTTATTGCTAGTGATAAAAATTAATTTTGGTTATTTGTCATACTGATTTTTATCTAGTCTTACACTTTTATATAGCTTTCTTCACCTGTCATAATATTAATGGTGTATGATTCAAATTATTTTATTAGGACACTTTACTGGATACTTTCCCTGTATAATAAGTCAACAATTATCATTCATCCTAAAATATGCTTAGAAAATTTGCATTTATGTGGCAAAAATGAAGTCGTTTATATAGGAGCTTAGTGCATTGCAAGAAATTTGAAGATAGAAAATCTTAGACTTTAAATGGTTTTCTTTCTAACCTGAAATAGGTTTCTGCATTTAAAATAAATCTGTTTAGATTATATGAGAATAAATTATTTTACATTTGAAGTGGTAGGTGTGAAAGAAATGTTTTTCAAATTTTATTTTTATTTTATTTTTCAAATATCTTTATTTAAGCACCATAATTATAAACATGTTTGTAGTTGGGTTTCAGTTATAAAAAAGAACATCCCCCTTTACCAATGCAATCTTCCCACCACCAAAGCCTCCCATATCCCTCCTTTAGAACCCCTTCCCATATTAGAGACAAGGATTCTACTTCTCTCAGTAATATTGTCATATTTGTTAGTGTAGTAAATTTAACTTTAGTATAAAGTATTCAAACATTTTTAAATGCAGAATGCAGAAATAATTTTATTTTATATATATTGAGATAAGTGGTAATCAGGAAGCTGGATAGCTGTGGATACTTCAGTGTATACCTGATTATAAAAGTTCTGTCTCACAATTTTGGCAGAGCAATTGAGAAATTTTACTTAAATATAGGAGTGAAATCCACTTGTCATTCAAAGGGATTCAATTTAGTGAAACAAAATAATAGATTTCTAGAATAAAATAACTTTTTACTTTCCCAAGAATATTAGGTCATTATATATTTTTATTTAGCCACTGTGAAATGACAAAGTTATGCCTAATTTGGTCAGGCATACAATGTTTCAATGAAGATCACTTCACTGGTGTTCACTTCACTCTACCGTTACTCCCACACCCCATTCTCTCTACTAGATTCTTCTATGTGCCTTAATAAAAAAGAAAATAATAAATAATTTTGTTCTGTGGTCTACACTCCTGTTGCTAGTAGAGTTTCATACATAACACTATCACCTGTCAGCACTATTGCCTCCTCTAGATTCAACCCTCCCTCCACCATAGGTGTTGTTATTCCTTGTCCTATCCCCCAAATATCTCTTTATTTTTTAAGACTCCTCTGGGGAAACATCATTCTATAGTAGCTGTGAATATGAACATTATTTTTTATTATTTTAATTTAAGCACCATGATTACAAACATGATTGTAGCTGTGTTTTGGTTATAAAAAAAACACCCCCTTATACCAGTGCAATCTTCCTTCAAACAATACCCCTCATCTCCCTCCTCCCTAACCCCCTGCTTGTATTCCAGAAAAGCATCTGTTACTCTCACTCACTACTATTGTCATGTTAGTTCTTAGTGTAGTTATTTCTCTAACTACACTCACCACTCTTTGTGGTTAGCTTAGTGTCAGTCATCTGTGGGGTTTAAGAAAAATAAAAGACAGTATTGTAATAATACCCAAAAATAATAGAGATGAGGGCTGGAGGACTGACCCATGATATGAAGCTTCCCCCAAACATCTCAAATGGTATGAATACCAGTTTTGTTGTCTTTGTTTTTATTATATTTCATTATTCCACCATCGTTTTTTTATATATCTCACATATGAAAGAGATTTTCCTGTGTCTCTTCCTCTGACCAACTTAACTCAACAAAATATTATCAAGGTTTCTCAATGTAATAATAAATGTCATGGCTTTACCTTATCTTATAGTTTATATTCTATTGTGTATATGATCCATATTCTTTTATCCAGTTATCTATTCTTTAACAACATTTAAGTTGTTTCCAGGTTTTGATTATATTGAGTACAGTGATGCAAGAAATATAGGATACAAATGTCTTTTGTACAGTTTTGGGGCCTTTGAATATATTCCAAGTAGTTGAACTGGTGTGTTAAATGGAAGCTTGATTCATAAGTTTATTCTTTAGGAATGTCCATTATTATTTTTTAGAAAGGCAAGACCAGTCATTGACATTCCCACTAGCAAGGATAGGTTTCCTATCTCTGTACTAAGCTTTATTCTGTAAAGTAAATGATTAAATTAAAAAAACTTTTTTTATTCATTAACTTTAGAAGGTATGAATTCTGGCAATATGACATGGATGTCATCAGCTATCACTAAAATAAAGTACATGCAAATTATTTTCTTGCGTTATTTTTACTTTTTCTAATTTCTCTTTTAGATATAGTTGAGGAAACTTTCAGAGTCAAGTTATTTGAAAGGATACATGATGCTGAACATTTTCTCATTATAAAAAATAGATTTTTAACTTCTTAGCACTTAAAATAAAAATACATTTTCAAAAGATTGAAATTGGTTAAAGACAATGTGAAAATAACTAATGTCAAAAGCCAGGAATTCTTTTAATTTAGCCTTCCAAAATCTAACTTTTCATTGCAAATATTCAGTTCTCGATAAATTTAGCATTAGTTATGAAAAAAACAGTTAAAATGTGTATAAAAACAAATCATCTGAAATTACAGAAATGATTCAAGGCTAAGACTTTATCTCCTTAAAATTAATTATAAATGAATTCTTTCTCTTAATTAAAGTAAAAATCTATAAAATTTTTAGATATCACAATAGGAGGAAAACAAAAATGACCTGGGCATAAAAATAACTTCTTGTATACAGTAATATATATTCAATTTATGAAAGAAACATTTTCTGAGTTAGGTAAATTAAAATGAGAATCTACTAAGTAAAAGATGAGATCTAGATATTGTGGAGACAAATCAATGCTGAGAGAAAATATTATGAAAAATAAGTATGAAAATTAACATATGTGATTTTTCTTTTTTCTTTTTTGGTTTTTGGGCCACACCCAGTGACACTCAGGGATTACTCCTGGCTATGAACTCAGAAATCACTCCTCACTTGGGGGACCATAAGGGCGCAGGAGGATCGAACCACGGTTTGTCCTCGGCTAGCGCACTCAAGGCAGAAGCTTCACTGCTTGTGCCACCGCTCCGGCCCCAACATAAATATAATTTTTAGATAGGCCTAGTGCAATAGTTGAGTAGCTTAAAGTACCTGTTTTGCAAAACTATGTTGATGAGTCCAAAACCACAGTGTCTCATATGCATTGAGACAAATCTGACCTCTCTGCGATATCTCATCTTCTGTCGGGCCCATTATAGTATGTCGAAGCACTATAAAAAAGAAATACAACCATTCACAAGTTCCACAACTAAACAATGTACACGTTCCATGAACAAGAATTTTGACCTCTTGTTTAAGTGCTACACAAGGTGAAATCTTGATAACATAAAAAGTGACTCTAATGAGCATCATAACCATAAAATGTATGCTTCAAACTCTGACAGTATGTCTAAATTTGTATACAACTACCATAATTTAAGGAGCATAAATATTAGTCCACTGAGGCTGAGTGACTTACCATTTTTCATTCCCAATGGCAAAGTGTGAGTGATTTACTATATATATCTTTGAAATTTAATACTACCACTATTAAAATTAGTTTTAATCTTTTTAAACAGTCTGTGTTACTATACCTACAGTGCATGCAAAATCCAAAATTGCATTGTATTTACTCTTAGTTTTTGATATCTTGTTTATTTTGACAAATGTATAAATTCACATTTGGTATATCATAATATAAATTAGGATTCAGTGGATTTAGGGTAGAGTAAACATTTTGCAGTTCTAAGAAGCTCCTTGGTAGTCTTCAAATTAGCTTTTAATTATGTGGTCCTAAAAGCAGTATTCACTCCATTTTTCTTTTAATTATTGTTTTCAGTTAGTTAGATAATATGGTTACAATGTTGGAGTCACCAAAATCTAAGAAGTAAGCCTCTCATCACTGTCCTTATTTTACTTCAAGTATACCTAATACTTTTTTACAATTACTTTTTTTCCTTGAATGTTTTAAAATTGTGTCAGTTAGAAACTATAATGCTAACCAAAATGGTGACTAAGTTATTGATATTTAGATATTGAGTCATCTCAGACAGGAAATTTATTATTATTTTATACTGTATATAAAATGACTACCTTCAAATAATAATTTAAAATAGTACTCTCAACAGTCTTTCAAATTTCACAAATAAATTGACATAAATATCACAAATAATTTTTGTATCAGTGGCATTTATTTTCCTTTATAATTTACCCTATTTATTTATTGCTATATTTCTTTGCTTGCTTATTTTCACTAGAGATCTTTGTATTATCTTTCAACCAATTTACATCTTTTTCTCTCTTCTCACATCTTTCTAAGCAAGCTCTGTTCACTAAAACTATTTTGTCTTGCTTAGAAAAAAGAATTTTGGTAAATATGATTTATTATAAACAAAAGAAAACCTATATTGAGGGAAAAATCTTTATTAAGGTTAAGAAAAGTATGAGACACAAACAGATATGAATCTTCCTTAATGACATCAATTGATGAAAGATTTTCATACTTTAGTAAATTATGAGAAGAACCAGATACAGATTGAGCCAATGTTTTTGTGGTTGAGATTTTTCGTCTATTATAGGGTACTATCTGCTCAATGTAGTGCCCTACAGATCAGAGAAATTGATCTCATATCAAATTCCCTTTAAAGTGAAAGTGATAAGCTACAGACAGGAGAGGTTGAGAGACAGAGACTTTAGGTAATCAGAGTCAAAATAGCTGCCTGATTGAATTCAAGAAGCAAGAACCTCATTTTGTAAAATACTTGATGACTTTTTATAGCGTTATAGCATTTGAGTTTTATGTTGTATGATATTCACCCGGTGTCAGGATGACCCTCTTCTTTCCTAAGAAGTTATCAGCTCTCTGTAGAAAAGTAATTCTGTGGCTGTCTTGCCAAAGCTAAACTCATGAATCAGTGATGTGGGCAGAGGTGGCATCCCAGATAGCATTCTGAAAAATCCATAAATTCTTTATGAAAGACTGTTTCTCTACTGCTGTCAGGTGCTATTATACCTAAATCATGCAATTCTATTTGGAAACTCGAGGTGGTCTGCAAAGTGCCCTAAGGAACTAAAAAAAAAAAGTAGAAAGCTAAGAAAGTAAAAGTGCCAAGGAGACAGGATATTTTATTATTGCAGAAAGGTCAAGAAGAAAGAGGGAGGGCATGTCTCTATTCAGTAACAATTTAAAACACAATTTAATTTACACCTGTGGTTGTGTTACATTGTCAATGAAATATGAAATTTTAAGATCAATAAAAAATATGGTCAAAGTAGAATTTTTAAGACTCAACAAAGGATCTCTACTTAAGAATAAAAAAATGAAGTAATGATATCTAAGAGCTGAATATTTGAAAGATTAACATAGCAAGTGTTTATAAAATATCTCAAAGATTAAATTGTTCTAAGTAACCAATGACTTGTTCCACTTATTCCATAGTTTACTCTGTCTAAAATACCTACCTTTAAATTAGATCAACAATTAATTTCAGTGCAACTTTGTATGATTGTCATAGCCCAGTCAGAGTCACTTCATAGTTGGACAATACTCCAATAAACTAGAAAGGAACTTATAGTGATTTTAATAATAATGCTGTTTATCTCTATTAAGTGAAATCAGTACTATAATTAAAAATATTTTTAAATTTATTTACCTTTCTTATGGATGATTTTTTTTAGTTTGTGATAGTACACAACTAGATCTTTTCTAAAATGCCTAAAAGTCTCTCAAAGTTTCCTAAAGTTAAGCATATTATCATCTGATTTAATAATCTGTGATGTATTTCATTCTAATTACAATACATACAGGCTATAAACTCAGGGTCAAATTTTTACAACTGTATATAATTAAAATAGCTATTTCATATTTAAATTGTCTTAATTTTTAGTTAAGTCTATCCCTATGTAGATGGTAATATCAATAAAATAAAATTATGATAATTTAATAGTGATGTAGACTATTCTCATAAAATTAAAGATATAAAGAACATTATAAAAAGATAATTGGGGCTATGTACTAGGAGATATAACAGTCTAATCAATATTCAAAAACATTAAAGGCTAATATATTTAACATAAATATCATTAGAGTAAATAACAAAATTGTTTTTATTAATTAGTAATATTAACTGGAGTGTTTGCATTAAATTGAGGGAGAAAAGTGATTATATAATATAATTACTCTTTCAAAAAGCTGAGGGAGTTTTGTACAACTAAATAAAATTACAATATTAAGTTTATAAAGCATTTAATTTTGTATTATTGTAATAGTTAAGGTAACATGTTTAAAGTAATGGTTTTGGTCATTATGTATAATTACCATCTAATTTTTGCCACAAAATTGCCCAATATTCTAATGCACTGGCCTTTATTACTTCTAATTCAATTATTTGTCATAACCCTATATTTGGTATCCTCCGATTTGTAAAACATTTGTAATATTTCTCTATATAGCACATATGAATAAGATCATTTGACATTTTCCTTCTCCTGGTAATTAAAAATTAAGTTTTAAATATTCATTAACCTTAGTATTTGTTGACAAATATTAATGATAAAAGTAAAAGATAGAAAGAAAATAGAAAGACCTTATGGATCTATTGTTGATTTTATGACAAGTGACAAATACACAAATGCAAAAGTTCTCTATGTCACATAATATATGAGATTTTATCAGATTAGAGTAGCATATTAAAATTACATAGGATGGTCAGGTGAGACTAAATGACAATGAAGGGAGAATTGTTAATTTCTCAGAGTTGGTATGGTCAAATGTTCTATTATATTACAGAACTAAATCATGAGAAATTGGTTCTCAAGTTTTATGTTTTGTCAATCATATGAAAAAGTCGGAAATATGTATAATATCTGAATATCAGAGAACAGAGTCAGAACAATGAATGATCACATGCTTGTGTCATGGTAAAAAGACAAAAATTCTGCCTAGAATCTTTCTCATCATTATGTAGTTCATAGAGAAGAGCTGAGGTATATACATGTACTCTCCTGTGCATATTTCTTGAGATCACAGTTTGTTATTTTTAATAATTTCACTATATTTAAGTTACTGAAATAGCCAGGAAATATAAAATGCACTTTATTTTCTTCATTTAATAATATACTCAGTATTTATTCCCAATATAGACATATTCTTGAACTATTGATTTTTATTTTAGGTGTTATGATTCAATCTTACAATGACTTGGCTGTGATTAATTTGACATTGAGGTACAATAACTAGACCAGAATTGTGGCAATTCCCATGGTCAAGTGGTTGACGTAGACCATTTATATGTTGTATAGAGGGCTTGCTCTGAAATCAGAGGCAATAAATGTGATTCATCAATCAATGCTGTTGGCAGTTGTTTACTCCTAATGTAAATCTGACACTTCTACCTTGTTTTAATAAAAAAAAAAACCAACGAAATATTCTCAACACATTTTTCTTGTTTAATTTAACTAGTTTCTGTTGCTAGAGACAAGAATCCAAATTAGCATAAGGTAAAATGTATTTCTTTTAGGTTTTTCATTCTTTACAGATAAGTAACAAAAATGGTTTTTTGTTTGTTTGTTTTTTGTTTTTTGCTTTCTGGGCCACACCTGGTGACGCTCTGGGGTTACTCCTGGGTATGCATTCAGAAATCGCTCCTGGCTTGGGGGACCATACGGGATACCAGGGATCAAACTGGGGTTAGAGCGTGCAAAGCAAACACCCTACCACTTTTACCACCACTCTGGCCCCCACTATACTTTTATTAAATTATTAATTATTAATGGTTTAATAATAACTAATAATAGTATTAAAATATTAAAATGCATCTTAATGTAACATCAAATATAAAAGATTCATTTTTGTGAAAAAAACATAATAATAATTATGCAATTGATAAAACTATAGAATTAGAAATCCAGCATATTGTCTAAAATCTTTGCAAAAATAATATTTTAAGTAACAATATATTCTAAATTAAGTAATTAGTATCAAAAATAGAAATATATTCCCATATAATAGAAGCAAATCAATTACTGCATAACAAACTTTTTAATTACAAATATAATATTAACTTTCTAATCACAATATTAACTTTCTAATCATAAAAAATAAAGGAAGTCAATGCAGAGCAAAAACAACACCTATCAAAGTTTATCACTAGATATTTATATGAAAAAGTGAGGGAATTTATGTGGTAATGAATATTGTAAATTACACCTTAAATTGAGGGATTTGATAGAAATCTCTGGACAAGAATTTTTTTTTTTTTTTTTTTTTTTTTTGGGTCACACCCGGCAGTGCTCAGGGGTTACTCCTGGCTCCATGCTCAGAAATTGCTCCTGGCAGGCACGGGGGACCATATGGGACGCTGGGATTCGAACCGATGACCTCTTGCATGAAAGGCAAACGCCTTACCTCCATGCTATCTCTCCAGCCCCCGGGACAAGAATTTTTATATAGTCAAGAAAATATGTCTCTGACACAATATCGGGTGTTTTTTGTTAATAATTTTGAAATTAAGCATTTCTTGTTGACTTACAAAATTTGACATTCTAGCGTATAGTTTCACACTTTTACATCTACATAATATATAGATATATAATTTTCCATATAAGCACTGCATTACCAGTTTTATGCCAGGATTAAGGAGACTATTCAATTCATTTTTCAACATATATATTCTTCTTTGCTAACCACCATATTTTCTACATGTTCAGGGCAAGAGTTAATTTTAGTTTTAATATATTAGTTCAATTGTTTTTAATTAATAGTCTAACTATAAGTAAATCTATCCAGTTATTGGTTTTATTCACTTACTTATTTTATTAGTATAATCACCTCAACATTCATACATTTTATTCCAAAACGCACCATTTAATTTTCTTTATTTTTATTTTTCCATATTTTTCTTGAGTGGCAGTGATTTACAGTGTTTACAGTAATAGTTTCATGTAGACACTGTTTTAAAACCACATTCAATACCAGTGAATCAGCAGTTTTCCAATAAACATGCATATATACTAGAGATTTTTACCTAGTTATCTGTTAGTAGGCATAAAGGTGGATTCCATGTAGCTATTGTGGAAAATGAACAAAGAGAATTAAAAACTATTTAAATTTATTTTAGCCAATGTGAGTCATTATACTTTAAATTAGGGTTTCATCTTTGTAGTATTCCAAAACCACACCAGAGTGTGATTACACCACTGTCTACTCTACATGGTCCCTCCTACCACTCCCCATTTCTGTCCAGCCTTGTCTCAAAAGTGAGTTTTGTAGACCAGTTCTCAGACTATATAGTACTTGACTATTTATTATTCCCATATTGCTTCTTTCTATACAATATATGATAGAGATTGTTCTATAATTGTCTTTCTTTGATTTCAGTCAGCATGAGACCATCCAGCTCATCTATATTATAGCACATTTTTATAATTTTTTCTTACAGTAGTTCTCCATTTTATATGAGTAGTATCCCACTGCATATGTGTGTACGTGTGTTGTATTAAAGTCTTTTTCCATTCATTTGTTATTAAACTTTATTGTTCTTGAATTTTTTTTGTTTCCACGTATTAGCTATCATAAACTGTTGCAATGAATATAGTAAATATCTTTTCAGAATAGAGTTTTTGGACCCTGGTGATTCTAAACATGGAATTGATGAGTCAAATAGAAGTACAATACTTAGTTCTTTGAGGATTATTCAATTTGTTTTCCAAAAGGTTGAACCAGTTTACACCTTACATCTTTGCCAATAAAATTTGTTATTTTTATTCTTTTCTTAACATTTTTGATATTCTTATTTATATTACTATTAATAACATTTTCTTATGCACATAATTTCAACACCACACTTAACTGCAGCATTTCCAACTCCCACACAACTCTTTCCTTTCAACCCCACCAATACAATTATGAGGGTCAATTCTCCCCTGGTGTTGCTTTTGGCCTTTTGTTGCTCTTTTGTTATCTTTTAAATTCCACATATGAGAGACATCATTTTGCATATATCCTTTACCTTCTGCGTGACTTCCCTCAGCGTGACATCTGCCATTTTCATTCATGCTACTGCAAATTATGTTATTGTTTTTTTATTGTATTCTATTGCATATTTGCAATGTGTCCCCATCTCATTGGTGTGACATTTTGTTTCACTCTTTTGATTTACATTTCCTGGATAACATGCATAGCAGTTTTTCTTATGCTTATTAAACATTTTAATATATTAAGAATTATTCAATTTTTTTCTTCTCACCATTTTCTAGTGGCTATTATTTATTAAGTTTTACAAATGGTTTATATATATTGAATATTAATCCTTAATCTGAACACATACTTTTTCAGTTTGTGGGTGTCTGGGCTGTGTGTGTGTGTGTGTGTGTGTGTGTGTGTGTGTGTGTGTGTGTGTGTGTGTGTGATAGGAGCTTTTTAATTTGATGTAGTCCCATTCATTTATTTTTTTCCATTTTCTTGGCCAATGATATTAAATCCATTGAAGATTACTATAATTTCAATATGATGTATTGTTCTGCATATGCTTTTCACAATAGACTAAGAATTCATATCTGATATCAAGGTTCTCAGTCAATATTGGATTGATCTTTGTGCATGGTGTGATATAAATCAGTTGATATGATTATATAATACTTTGCTTCATTTTGGGGCCACACCCATTGACGCTCAGGGGTTACTCCTGGTTAGGCGCTCAGAAATCACTCCTAGCTTGGGGGAACATATGAGATGCCGAAGGATCATACCGCAGTTTTTCCTAGGCTAGCACTTACAAGGCAGATGCCTTACAGCTTGCACCACAGCTTCGGCCCTATGATTATATAATTTTTATTATGCTTTGTATTGATACAATATGGAATAAAAATATTCTATCAAATTATTAAATTCACATCTTCAGATATATGTCTAAGAATGACATTACAGGGTCAAATGAAATTTTCTTTCTTTTTAAGGTTTTCCACAGAGGCTGCAACCAATAGAGTATTGTGATCTATGATTCTTTCTGAAAGTTCATAAGGGCTACGTCCTTATTTTCCCTCTCAACACCCATTTCATTTAGTTTTCTTTATCTTTCTGTACAAATATATTTTTATACACTTATATCACTTGATATTGACAATTTTTACCACTATGCTCTGATTAATTTTTAAGCAGGAATTGAAGGTTATTAGAAACTTTTCTTTCTGGCATGTCTTGATTCTTTATACCAACATGCCTTCTAGTTGTTTAGAAACTTAAAAAAAATCGCATACATATTAACACTTTTACTTGAATCAAAAAATAGCATCTATATAGATGAAAACTATTAAGTTTAACCTCTGTATGCTTCATTTGTAAATGTAAGGTACTGCCAAGTTGGTCTTTGCTTTATTATTTTCTAATTTTGAATAAATATATTACTCCTGGTCAACCTGAGTGTTGTGATGAAATCCTCCATATATGAATAACTTTTTAAAGAGGACCTTATTTTGATTTCAGCATGATGAAACTATATTAGTAATATAGAAATCACTCAGATAAAAAATGTACAATAACTTTAAAAAATTAACTATGGTTAAAGAGTAATTTTACTGCTTTAAAACTTATAGATAAATGTATACTTCACGCTTTAATCAATAAAACACTTAATTCAAATTACTTAGTGGATTAAACTTGATACTAAAATAATATAAGTAATACTGGTATTTTATATTTAAATATATTAAATTTCAAATGCATATTAAATGCTTTAAACATAGAGGATAAAGATAATTATTGTATAAATTTAGTGGGATATTTTTTCTGAAAACAGGATGACATTTGACAGATATGAAAATAATTCTGTCACTTCCTGGAGAAATTTTAAAAAATAAGTCATTTTAATTTTAAAAATAAGTACCATATTTGCCGGCATATAAAACAAACTTTCAACCCATGAAAAACTTCCTAAAAGTCAGGAGTCATATATATGCTGGTATATGGCATCCTGATACTTGTTCCAGCTTCAGGGATGAGTGATCCGCACCCCTCTTACTTTTAAGAAGTAACTTACTTTTAAGACTTTCAGGAAGTTTTTCATGGGTTGAAGGGTCGTCTTATACACCGGCAAATACGGTAATGATGAAGTTAGTAAATATAATAAAACTCCATCTTTACATTTTAATCAGATTTAAACTTAGTCACTTTTTTGTCTTCTGATTCACAACATTTAGAATTTGAAGAGTAATTCTTATTAAATAAATAAAAAATCCAACAAGAAATCCATACCTTCATGCTTATATCCATGACTATGCCCTCATGTATCATAGTCAAAATGTATGAATACTCTTTAAATTAAATGCTAAAGAATTAAATCAGGATAGTTAATATTTATAATATTTATTTGATAGATTTGAGTCTAACGCATCATTTTATTTAAAATTTTTGCTGACAGAATAACCTCGAAATCTAAGATGGAAGTAACCTCTACTAATTACAGACCGCTTTTAGTAGTTGCAAATCATTTCTACCAAGCATTCTTAATAGAGATGAGAGATGACAAGCAAATGCAATCATTAGTGATATTCCTTTACAGAGAAAGTCTAACTGCAATCTGCAACAATATTAGAAAAAAGAAAATGAATTATTTGAGGATAAATTAGTGACAGAAATAGTCAGTTTTTTCCAATCCATTTTGTTGTTGTTGTTGGAACTTTCTTTTTTACAACATCAATGGTAGTATTGGGTCCAGAGCTATAGTGCAGCTGTAGGTCGTTTGCCTTCTGTCCAGCTGACCAGGATGGACCTTGGTTTGATCCCTGGCATCCCATATAGTCCTCCAAGACAGGGCTGATTTCTGAGCACAGAGCCAGGAGTAACCCTGAGTATCACCAGTGTGTCCCCTCCTAAAAAAATAAAACATCAATGGTAGTATTATACACGTTAACTTTTTTATATTTGTTGACTCTAGTTTTTTCCAAAGTTAGCAAAATCAGCAGTGGCAATTTCTCTGTGCCATTTATTTGGTCATCTGAGTTATGTAAATTCAAAAATTGTTTCAAAAATGGGGATGTTTATAAAGCAATTAAAATGGTTCAATTGTCTAAATTATAGACTTTTATGCCTCAATAAACTAATTCTCACTTTTTTTTTTTTGCTCCTGTGTTAGTGCATGTCAAATTTTGTGTGTGTTCTATAAAATTCTTAGAAGAATGGAAACCTGAAGACTAGAGTTTTCGTACCCAAATATCTCTAGTATGATCAGGACAATTTATTGTTTAAGGTTTTTCTCTGTCAGTTGCTTAGAGTCTCAAAATTCTCCCAATCCAAGATATAAATAATTCATCTAATAAATAATTATAACTCCTCAAGAATAAGTACCCCCTTTTTTACAGAAAATAATAACATGTAGAAGAATAGCTAGAATAAAGTATTTCTCTCACTTATTGGTGGGAATTTATCTTTATTTTACTAACTTTCTGGAAGGAGGTGTAGAAATTTTATGTCTAACAAAAAAGATATATTGAACTTCATATCTGTGATTGTGAAGTATAAACCATAGGCTCAATAATAGGAGTTTTTATTCTCTAGATGCTACATTGTACTTCTCTATGCCTACATTTTATCTCTTCCCATAAAAAAGTAAATTAGTCATAGCCTATAATTTTGATTAAATGTCAAAAAGCTTCTATTTCTCTTCCAAACACGGACTTTCTTGTAGTTTTGATAATTTACCTCATATTAATTGACAGTACACTAGTTTAAATTAGAAAGCACAATTTAGTAGAATATTTAAAGGAAATATCACAAACCACTTTAGATGCTTATCACTCTGCATAACCTATTAATTAAATCATAGAACAGCATTCTCATCTTTCATAGTAGCTCTCTAACTGAAGTCGGTTTGGTAGTTCCCTCATTTTAAAGATAAAATTTAAGCATGACTTTCCCTGTACATGGAATGTGTCTCTGCCTGCCACCTAGAGATGACCTTATTCCCAGTGCTGCTGTGGAAATTCTGAATTGAACTTGCTTAGCAGGTGAGTCCAAAAGTTCCATAGAGAGATCAGAATATAGTACAGAAAGTCCATTGCTTGCTTTGCCTTGCACTTGGAAAACCTGAGTTTTTTCTCTGGCTTTCTATAACGTCCTGAGAGCTCTGGCAGGAATGACTCTGAGTCTTGAGCCAGGAGTAAATACTAGGCAATGCTAGGTGTGATCCAAATATCAAAGTAAACTTTCACAGAGGTACCAGAAATATAGTAGGAGGTAGGGGTCTTTCCTTGCATGCAGCCAACCTTGTTTTAAACCTAGGTATCTCAAATTTTGTTCCTTGGGTACCACCAATTGTGATTCTTCAGAGCAGAGGCCAGGAATGAATGTGCCCTCCGAAAAAACCTGAAAAATAAGGATCCTTAGAAAACACACAATAGATACATTACTTTTGCTTGAAAACAGTTAATCTTCAGATTGCCATTCTACTAATTAATTCAAAAATCACTGATCAGAGGCTGTATCTTTAGTATCAGACAGATAGAGATCAACTAATCTTTTATGTGAATGGAGAATAGAACATAAACTCTGACTCTACTCAGAATTACAAGCATTTAAACAAAATAAATCTAGTATTTTCAAATTTATCTGAATCCAACGTATAACTTTCTTTTTCTTTATCGCTGCTATCAGCTTATTACCGTTTTAAAGCTAAAGCTACATTAAGGAAATAAATGGAAACCAAAGAACAGTTTTGAAATTTAACCATTTTTATTACATCTAAACTTCACTGGATTCTTAATAACTATCATCTATAATTGTTAACTTTCTTTATGCAAGAGAAAAAGTTACATATTATAAATACTAGTACTTATTCAGGTTTTATTTATATAAAAGCAATTTCTTGTTCTCTATAGTGTGTATGTGTCTACTATTTTATCATGAAAATAGATTTTTGCAGGTAAAACTGCAAAATGTGCTATGAATACCTGGACAATATTAATGAGTTTGGGAGGAAAGGAAGGTTAGGCATAACTTAAGTCAAAATAATAAACAGTGAAATGATTATTTTAACGTACTTATTCCAGTATCAGCAGCCAGAAACTGATCATTACAATATTCATCTTGGCAGTACAATGTGTGTGCTAAGGAGATGAACACATCATAAACTCATTTCCCTAATGCACACAAATTCCATTCAGAGCTTGATGTGTTCTTATGCATCCTGCTTCATTCACAATTATAAAGAGGCCTTCTTGTTTAGGCACTACATATCTCTTGCGTTTTTGCTTGTTTGCAGTTTTTGAAAAATGATTTTGTTCCACATTGCCAATAAAAAAAAAAGAGGAGAAAAAAAAATGCCTTTGAAAAGATCTGACTTAAAAAATGATTAAAGTGAAATGAACATATAGAGACAGTTAGCATGTGGCTGATACAAGACCAAGTGAAAGATCTCATGCTATGCTTGGGAAAGAAAACAGAGGCCCAAGAGACAATTTTGGACACCACAACTGTCAGCCTTCTTAAGAAAGAGCAGGCCAATGAAGGTGAACTTGGAGCACTCTGTTACGGGTAAATCTGTATTTAGTAACTGGTCGCATTGCTAAGCCTGGGGTGTATATCTATGGGAATGAAATGCTTTTTCATTTGGACTGTGCCTTTTTTCTTTCATGCATTGTGATCACCAGTCAGGAATTCTTCACTCTATTGGGTGTTATTTTTACATTTCAAAGAGCACAAATGAAGTCTGGCTTCCTGTTGCTCTGTTTTCATTTTGCTCACATTTACTCCCTAGGATATATGTCTTTTTAGCAGCCCTAATAGTGATCTTCCAATACAACCCACAGGAAAGGTGCAGAGCAAGGTTTCAAGCTTTTTCTTAGAAATGGATTTAATTGGATGTGTTTTTGAATATCAATAACTCCTCTAAACTTCCTAGGTGACTTAATATAAAAGTAGTTACATGAGGAAAGGAATGTTTTCAATAAACATGTTTAGAAATTGATTCAAATAATTCTTATATATAATTGTATTCAGATTAAAATGTGTCCAATTTTACTTGGGTCGGCATGGAAATCTTACTATTGCTACATATCTAAAATTGAAGTCCAGCTTAGGCATAATTTCGGAGAAAACAAGATGCTTGTTTTTTCCCTTTTATTTTAGTTGATTGTTTATTACATTAAAAATCCTTTACCCGGGCCCGGAGAGATAGCACAGCAGCATTTGCCTTGCAAGCAGCCAATCCAGGACCTAAGGTGGTTGGTTCGAATCCTAGTGTCCCATAAGGTCCCCTGTGCCTGCCAGGAGCTATTTCTGAGCAGACAGCCAGGAGTAACCCCTGAGCAACATTGGGTGTGGCCCAAAAACAAAACAAAAACAAACAAACAAAAAATATTTTACCCAAGTGATGATACTCTTGAATGAATTTTGGAGATAGCACTGTTAGCACATTGTTAGCAGGATTTTATTATTTTAACTAAAAAAAAAAAAAACAAGCTCCTGAAATCTGTATCAAAGACATAAATAATAAATAGCCTTAGATGATGAAAGTACTAGTATCCTTATTCTTGACTAATCTATAATACAAGCTCTCTACAAAAATTGCTAATAAACAAAATATTTAAAACAAATGCCCACCTTATCATTTGTTTTCCTCCTCACATGAATTTATATATAAATCAACCTTAAAGTCATTTTCTTTTTAACAAAAAAATTTTTTAAGAGAGCTAAATTTATGCCACACCAAAAATGCATGTATAGTTTGAATTATTTTGGTATAGTTTGAATTATTTTGGCTGAAGAATAGTTCAATTAGAGAGAGCAAAAAAAAGTTAAACAGCAGAATTCTAATATGTCTTGAAACTTTAATACTAAGACAGAAAGGAGTTTAGTGTAGCCTGACATATGCTTCTATAATTAAAAGAATCTATAAGTGATCACATCTCTCTGACTTAAGATTAAAAATTGATCTTAGGGGACCGGAGAAATAGCACAGTGGCATTTGCCTTGCAAGCAGCTGATCTAGGACCAATTGGTTCGAATCCCGGTGGCCATATGGTCCCCTGTGTCTGCCAGGAGCTATTTCTGAGCACACAGCCAGGAGTAACCCCTGAGCACCACCGGGTGTGACCCAAAAACCAAAAAAAAAAAAATGATCTTAACAGAGGGAAGAAAAATCCAATGAAACATTCTTCAAAGATTGCTTCAACTTCTTAAAGCTAGCATTTTGACATTTGGTAATAATAGGCGATTCTTTTTTTTTTCTTTCATTTTTTTGGACTATACCTGGTGTTGCTCAGAGATTACTCCTAATTCTGAGCTCAGAAATTACCCCTGGAAGGCTCGAGAGGCCATATAAGATGCTAAGAATCAAGCCCAGGCCACCTGCAAGGCAAATTCTTTACCTACTGTGATATTGCTCAGTCAATATAGAAAAAATAGGTGATTTTATTTAGATTTTTATAGGTATCTGATATTTTTAAATATTGATAAATATATATTTCAAAATCTATGTGAAATAAACAATTCAGAGAAATAAACAAATATGGAACCAGGTTGCAAATATTAAGCTTTCAGTTTAAAACTACTGTGCATCAAGTTTTTTCTAAAACGAATTAAAACAAAGAACGAAATATGTACAGATTATTCTGTATGTATTGATTGATGTATTCAAATCCCACCTCAGCACTGGATAACAAGTAGAACAGATTTTTGTCTCAATTCAAGCTTCTCCTAATGCATACAATTTTAACATAAGGAGTGGGTGGATTTTTTTCTTTAGCAATTTACCTGGAAGTTTTATGGGAATCCCTAGTGAAGTTCATTTCTTCCATCTAGTAATGGATTCACCTGCACATAGTCAAAACAAGTGCACACTACATTAGCTTCTGCTGAAGGAAATATCACAAACAGAACTTTTTTTTTTTCTCTCTTCTTTGTTACCTCTGTTTTGCTAGTTTTAAAAACTCATTCTGCTGTGACAAAAAAAAAAAATGCCATCTGCTTCCTACACAAAATGCAACAGTTTCCCACTTAAGTAAGCACTTTTACAACTTTGTGGTTGGAGTTTGGAAGTAAAACTGCAGTTAGAAGTAAAGAATTCACTGCTTACAATTTGACATACCTTTTCAATTGATTTTTTGGTGTAGGCTTGCTTTCTAAAAACCATTTTCTCTTGAGTAAATGGGAGAGAGGATGAGCATCTTTCCATGAGAGGAAAAATGAGATCTTAAAATTGATTTGGTCTCAAACACTAAGACTTATTCCAAAAGATTAGATGTTATCACTGGAACAAATCACCAAAAAACTTCATAGAAAAACAGCAAAAAAAATTCTTTAAATTTACATTCTTAATTATTTTATTGGGTTCTCAAGAATGATTTTTCTTGAAACCAGAACTAACTTTTTACAGAAACTTGGAAGAGATAGGTTGGATCTTTTGCAAACAGTTCACAAGAGAGAAAAAAACAATAGATGATGGTTAATGTGGATTTAGCAATTGATAGTGTGGTCTTATGTATATGATGTCTCTGACCCTTAAATATAAAACGAGTAGCATGATATATTAAATAATATACTCTGTACCATATAACACAAGATGCTAACTTCAGAAGGAAGTTAAGAGAATTAGATGACATATTGCACTACTAAAACACAAATTGTAGTATAAACTATTGTCTCAATAAATAAATATTCCATTAGATTTGCTTTAGAAAAGAATAGTCAAGAAGCATTTATGGGGCCGGGCGGTGGCGCTGGAGGTAAGGTGCCTGCCTTGCCTGCGCTAGCCTAGGACGGACCGCGGTTCGATCCCCCGGTGTCCCATATGGTCCCCCAAGAAGCCAGGAGCAACTTCTGAGCGCATAGCCAGGAGTAACCCCTGAGCGTCACAGGGTGTGGCCCAAAAACCAAAAAAAAAAAAAAAAAAAAAAAAAAGAAGCATTTATAACTTATATATTAGATGCTTATGGCTAGATTTATCAAATGAGTAAGATTAAAGATGAGAAAATTTAGAAAGAAATAGGTTAAGTATGTTGGAAATATTGGAGGTTAAGAGATTAAAAGAAATTTAGTGGGCAAGTATATATATATATATATATATATATATACTTATATATATATAAGGGATAGATGAAAACTTAATTTTAATGCATATCCAAAGTGCCCCAAAATTAGAAGTATATCAACTTGAATAAAAGAAACATGTGGAGAGAGAACCCAAATTGATAGTGCTGCACTTAGAGAAATTGCCTTGCAACTGGTTGATCTGGGTTCCATTGCAAAACCCCATGTGGTCTTCAGAGCATACCACGAGGTTATAACCTCTAGAGCATAGCCAGACATAACCTAGGTGTGGCTTTAAAACAAATTTAAAATAAAAAACTCACAAAATATATGTGTGTATTCAAGGGGAAAAACTCAAGAACAGACCAATTTATTGTGTCAATAATGAACAACCTTATTTGAGTTATTAATAAACTAACTTGTCCTAATTTAAAATCACTGGATGACTGCATAGTCTAACTACAGAGAGGATACAAGCATAAGAAGTCTTTTACAAGGGCCAGAGATATAGGATGTTTGCCTTGCACACAGCTGACCCTGGATGACCCGGTTTCGATTCCTTGCATCCCATATGGTCCCTGAATGTGCCAGGAATGACTTCTGGGTTTAGAGCAGGAAGTCTTTACAGTAATATAAAAATCCTCGCCTGTGAAATAACATGATATGAAACATTATTGAAAGACTAAAACCTTCTGCACTAAAATTGGGAATAACCCTTAATTTTGGCTGGGGGTTGTCTCCAAACAGAACACAAATTAAAAATATACATGAGGAAGTAGACAAGAGTCAATGAATTGAACATTAGATCACCACCAAAGAATCAGAAGATTGAGAATAAACCAATGGTCCTCAAACTACGGCCCATGGGCCACATATTGTATTTATTCCCATTTTCTTTCTTCACTTCTAAATAAGATATATGCAGTGTGCATAGAAATTTGTTCATAATTTTTGTTTTTACTATAATCTGGCCCTCCAACAGTCTGAAGGACAGTGAACTGGTCCCCTGTTTAAAAAGTTTGACTTGGAATAAACCAAAGGAGAAAAATAAATGTTAAGTCAAATCAAAATGACAAATAAATAATTGTGAAATTTTTTGTAGCAGTTGTTCTTTGTTCAATGGAATTATTCTGCGGTAAGGTGAAGAACATAATTAAGTATGTAAAGTTCATATGTGCTATTTTATATACTAATTTACTCAATAAATTGTTAATATATACCAGGAACTTTTCTTTTCATCAGGTATAAAGAGAACAAAAAAAATTGGACAAAGTTTTTGATTCCATAGATCTGTGATTATATATTACTCTATGAAGAAGGCAAAATATATCCAAATTGTGTGTGCATATATGTAATAGTTAATTGATTACATTAAGTAAAGAAAAAACATTACCATAGAAATAGAGTGTTCAAGTCAAGCATGTTACTCATAATTTATATGACTAATTGATAAATACCTTTCTTATGAGTTAACTCTTGAGCATAATATCAATGTAGCACTTAAGTTTTCCCAATAGATGGAGTCATTCCCAGTTATGTAGCTCATATAATTGAGAAAAGAAATAGTGGATAGAGTCCAAAGAATTTTTGAACGTCTGTTTATAAGCAAAATATTTTAAATGCATCTCCCTTAAATAATATAAATAAATATAAATAACATACTAAATTAATATTAAAAATATATTTTATAGAATAATTTTAATGTAAATGTTTCTCTGGACACATCATGATAAGACAATCAGAATGTCACTTTAAAAATGTTGGATAGCAATATAAAAATAATTTTAATAAAAGTTAAATAAAATTATATAGTGACATTAAATTGAATAAAATTGGACTATCTCTCACCAAATGAGCTCATAAAACATTAGAGTATTAGTTTTTAAATACAAACCATAAAACTCATAGAACAGTACATTTGAGAAAAGCTTCATGATATACTTCATTTCTATATGCCAAGTAAACCAAATTAAAAGCAAACAATGGATTATATAAAACTAATGAGTTTTAAAACAGTGGAGAAATAACTATCATTAATACAATGAAAACATTCTCCAAACTCAAAGAAATATTTATATATCGTGTAAAAGACAATGTAATAATATCCAAGATAAAGAAATGCCTCAAAAAACTCAAGAACAAAATATAATCCCATCACAATATGAGAAAGTATGCTGAATAGATAATTCTTCAAAAAAACTATAGATGATCAAAAAATCAGAAAAAATATAATTATCATCACTAATTACCAGAGCAAAGCAAATCTAAATAACAATAAAATCTCTTATAACCACCCTGTATCAAATGGCCTATGGAAAAAAGACAAGTACAAACAAGGTTTAGTGATATAATGGAGAAAAATATATGCTGATTTTATTTTATTGACTGGAAGTAAATTTCCAGGCTTTATGACAAACAGCACAGAGATTTCTCAAAGCTTTGTCTCTCTTTCTCTCTATGTCTTTGTCTGTCTGTCTGTCTGTCTGACTGTCTGTCTGTCTGTCTGTCTCTCTCTCTCTCACACACACACACACACACACACAAGATGAGACAAAATCAAAATTCTGCTTTTAGGGATATACCTAAAAAACCTAAAAACACAAACTTATAAAGACTTTTAAATACCGTTCATTCACCATTACTTCATATAAAGTTCTAGAAATAATGGAGGCACCCGTGAAATTTGAGTGGGTGGCATATTCTCCCATGGGGTATTTCTAAGGGCACACATATGAATTACACATTACACAATGGCAGACTCAGTCAAGGTACTTTTTTTTTTGAGATAAAGCATTTTAGATTGGACTCTTGCAAAGAATTGAAACAAATTATAAATCTATTGTAACCAAAAAGAACATTGTTCTTTTCTTTGATGTAGTGCTATTTTATATTTTATTTTTTATTTCTTAGGCAAGCATGAATTCCCATTAGTGAGTAGAAAATATTGCTGCTGACACTAAGAAAATGTCTGAAGTGAACTCCCTCTGATGTGACTAAACTAATCTCTCACTATAATTATCCTTTGGCCTACAAATACCGTCAATTTTTAACATTTTCACCCTAGAACTTTTGTCAAATTGGTCTGAGTAAGAACTAAATATTATTAATCTCTCTATTCTGACTGAATATATGAACACACACAGACAAGAATGCTACATAGTGACTAAGAATAGGGCTCTGCATATGGGGCACTACCATACATTGAGGAAAACATGTTTGTTGTTGTTGTTGTTGTTGGTTTTTTGGGGAGGCACACCAAGCGGTTCTCAGGAGTTACTTCTGTTCTGCATTCAGAAATCATACCTGGCTTGGAGGATCATATGAGATGCTTGGAATTGAACCTGTATTCGTCCTGGGTCACCGGCATGCAAACAAATGCACTACAGCTGTGCTACAGCTCCAGTCCCATGGAAAACACATGTTTATTGTTGTTGTTGTTAGTAAATTGCTAGCAGATAATCAAAGACAAAATAAGTCTTGAAGTAAGTAATCTATTGGGAATATTATACTTAATGTCTTTTCTTTATAGCCTAAATCCTTTATTGAATAGATTATTTTAATTTAATTTTATTTTAAATGAAATATGTTTTGTTTTGTATTGGGGAGCCACATCCAGTTGTGTTCAGGATTTACTCTAAAGACTCCTAGCTCTGTGCTCAGGTATAACTCCTGAGGGGAATTGTGAGACCTTATGGGTTTGCCTAAATTGAACCTGGGTCAGCTTCTTGAAAGGCTAGCACCACCCTATCTCCTGTCCTATAGATCTCACTCCTAAATATAACTTTTAAGTCTATTAACTTTTGCTTCTTTTAATGTTTTAGAAATATAATTCAATAACACTACTGTACCATATCCACCACCTTCATGCCAACATACTATACCACTGTTTCTAGGTCCCCATCCCCTGAATAGACTCAATTCTAAAATTAGACCCCCGAGGTCCATTATCATTGGCTAAGTATGATTTCTTTCTATGTTTCTACATTTTGATCCCTTTCTAGGTTTTTCTTTCTATTTCTTTCTATGTTCCTTTATACTTACACATGAGTGGGATCATACAGTCTATGCGATTCTTCCTCTGGCTCTCTTCACTCAGCATGACACTCTCCAGTTTCATACAAGTTGCAAGAACCACCAAGATATCATCTTTTCTTATAGCTGAGTAGTAACTCATGCATAAATAGCGTTTCTGAGAGTTCTTTACACAGTCCAACCAATGGAAGAAAATGTTTTTTATTTATTTATTTTTATATGGGGAACATATTCAGTTGTTCTCAAGAGCTACTTGTTTGTTTTTGCTTGAAGATTACTCTCAGTGGTACTACCGGTGCTGGAGGTACAATAGGGAGAAAGGGAGGGAGGTTGCCAAAACAAGGCATCACAAAGCATAATATATTCTATACCTTTTATAATTCTTTTTTCTTAAAGAGTGATTTGTTTTTCTATAGAAAGAATATATCTGCTCTGTTTTATGAGAGCATAACTGTCAGAGTAACTCCCTGAGGTGGGGGCTGGAAAGGCAAAATGTGATTCACAAATATGAGAGTACCTATGTTGTGACTCTCAACTTTTGGGGGAAGAGCAAGGTTCAATTTAGATAGGAGTTCTTTTTTTTTTTTTTTTTTAAATTAAGTTATATCTATTTATCTATGTTTTGCCACATTGGGCTGTGCTCAGGCCTTACTCCTTGCTCTGCTCTCCCAATCACTCCTGGTAGGAGCCACACTTTGCTTTTTAAGTTTCAGTTTGATACTTTTTCTTTCCTATTTGGCTTAAAGACAAGGAAATAGAAAAAAAATTTTGTGTATGAAAGTTGAAAAATTAGTATGTGTAAATCTGCCCCCCAAATAAAATTATATTTCAAAGGCTTAAAAAACACAGGTGAAAGAATTAAGTGGAAGGAAATGTGGAGGGCCTTCTTCCTAACTTGGGTGTGCTGGGAGCCTTGATAGGCCCCCAGCCTTCCCCTCTTCTGTCCCCAGCCTCCAGGCCTTCTGGGGTGCAACCCAGGTGGCCAGACAAGGTGGGTGTCGGGGTCCCTCCTGGATGGGGTCCCAAGCTTTCCCCACCCTTCCCTCAGCTCTCAATGAAGGAAAACTAAAATCCTGTCCTCAAAATTCTGGTAAAAGTCAAAGCTGTCCGCTCTCACCACTCCTCTTCAACATAGTAGTGGAAATGCTTGCTAGAGCGATCAGGCAAGAAAAAGATGTCAAGGGAATCCAGATAGGAAAGGAAGAAGTCAAGTTCTCACTGTTTGAAGATGACATGATACTCTACTTAGAAAACCCTCAAGACTGTACCAAAGAGCTTCTAGAAACAACAAACTCATATAGCAAGGTGTCAGGCTAGAAAATTAACACACAAATCAATGGCCTTTTTATACACCAATAATGATAGTGAAGAGATGGATGTCAAGAAGGCAATCCCATTCACATTAGTGTCACATAAACTCAAATACCTTGGAGTCAATTTGACCAAAGACATGAAGGACCTACACAAAGATAACTATAAATCAATCCCTGCTCCAAGAAATAAGAGAGGACACATGGAAATGGAAACACATACCCTGCTCTTGGATTGGCAAGATTAACATCATTAAAATGGCAATACTCCCCAAAGCATTATACAGATTTAATGTGTTTCCCCTAAAAATACCCATGACATTCTTCAAAGAAGTGGATCAAACACTTATGAAGTTCATCTGGAACAATAAACACCCTCAAATAGCTAAAGCACTCCTAGCCTAGGGTAAGGAAAAATGGGAGGCATTACTTTCCCCAATTTTAAACTGTTCTACAAAGCAATAGTTATCAAAACCGCATGGTATTGGGATAAAGACAGACCCTCAGATCAGTGGAATAGGCTCGAGTTCTCAGACATTGTCCTCCAGTCATACAATCACCTAATTTTTGACAAAGGAGCAAGAAATCCTAAGTGGAGCGGCGAAAACCTCTTCAACAAGTGATGCTGGCAGAAATGGTTAACCACTTGCAAAAAAGCGAACATAGACCCCCAGTTAACATCATATACAAAGGTAAAATCCAAATGGATTAAAGATCGTGATATCAGACCTGATACCATAAGGTATATAGAACAACATGTCGGTAAAACACTCCATGACATTGAAACTAAAGGCATCTTTAAGGAGGAAACCGCACTTTCCAAACAAGTGGAAGCAGAGATCAACAGATGGGAATACATTAAGCTGAGAAGCTTCTCCACCTCAAAAAAAAATAGTGCCCAGGATACAAGAGCCACCCACTGAGTAGGAGAAACTATTCACCGAACACCCATCAGTTAAAGGTCTAATATCCAAAATATACAGGGCACTGACAGAACTTTATAAGAAAAAACATCTAATCCTATCAAAAAATAGGAAGAAGAAATAAACAGACACTGATAAAAAAGAAATATAAATGGCCAAAAGGCACATGAAAAAATGCTCCTCATCACTGATCATCAGGGAGATGCAAATCAAAACAACAATGAGATACCATCTCACACCACAGAGATTGGCATACATCACAAAGAATGAGAACAATCAGTGCTGGTGGGGATGTGGAGAGAACGGAATTCTTATCCACTGCTGGTGGGAATGTCGTCTAGTCCAGCCTCTATGGAAAGTGTCTTAGCCACTGCTGGTGGAAATACCGTCTAGTCCAACCTCTATGGAAAGCAATATGAAGATTGCTACAAAATCTGGAAATTGAGCTCCCATTTAACCCAGCTATTCCACTCCTAGGGATATAACCTAAGAACACAAGAATACAATACAAAAACCCCTTCTCACACCTATATTTATTTCAGCACTATTTACAATAGCCAGGCTCTGGCAACAACCAACATGCCCTTCAACAGACGAATAGCTAAAGAAACAGTGGTACATATACACAATGGAATATTATGCAGCCATCAGGAGAGATGAAGTCATGGTTTTCCTATACATGGATGTACATGGAGTCTATCATGCTGAGTGAAATAAGTCAGAGGGAGAGAGAGAGATGCAGAATAGTCTCACTCATCTATGGGTTTTAAGAAAAATAAAAGTCATTTTTGCAACAATCCTCAGAGACAATGAGAGGAGGGCTGGAACTTGCAGCTCACTTCATGAAGTTCACCACAAAGAGTGGTGAGTACAGTGATAGAAATAACTACACAGAGAATTACCATAATCATGTTAATGAATGAGGGAACTGGAAAGCCTGTCTGAAGTACAGGTGGGGGTGGGATGGAGGGAGATTTGGGACTTTGATGGTGGGAATGTTGCACTGGTGAAGGGGGTGTTCTTTACATGACTGAAACCTAATCACAATCATATTTGTAATCAAGATTTTTAAATAAAAATATATTTAAAAAATTTTTGATGTATCCTTGACATGTATATTAGGTGATTCTACTCTAATAGCTATGTAATTGCCTTTCTGATGTATACAGTGATATCTACTTGAAGAATATCTTCTCATACTATTTAATACAAGTTCTTCTGTAACATAAAGCATAGCAGTTAATTAATTTCACTCTAACATTAAGTAGTTTAACTAAATTAACCCATCTTATTAATGGGAATTTTATTATTAGATTCTGACTTTTGAATACCTATGTTTCAATCTTAATATCCTTGTAGCATGCTCTAGTACACACAAACACACATGCAAATAAATCACTAAGTAATTTATTTCTTCTAGAAAAACCTTAAGACAGCAATAAAAATGTGTCTTCAAAGAAGATGCTAGGCTTACTTTTATCTCCCCTCACCCTCCTTTTATCCCTTTATAGTTATGATTTTCTTATAAATTAATAAAAATTATTTAACTGTTTATATTAACTTGCTTGAACTTTTTGTTTATACTGGTTGCCTTATCAAGTTTTATTTATTTTTGCAGAAGGGTGGTTTGGGCTCACCTGGTTGTTGTTTTTTTTCTGTCTTTGCATACAGGGGTCACTTCTTTGGGGCTCAGGGATCAGCACTGGGTGCCCAGGATGGAATCCAATTGTCCATGCCCCTAGCAAACTAACACCCTATCCACTGAACTGTTGCTCCAGTCCCTCTTTAACATGTTTAACTTTCTTGTTCATCTTTTTCTCTTTTGGTTTTCTGCTTTAATATTTCTTCTTTTCTTAGGTATTATGTTCCATGTATTTTATATACATGGGTAAAGTATGGTATTTTATATACAAGGGTAAAGTTGTTTTTCTATGTAAAAATGGTATTTTTCTTTCCTTTGCCTACTCTCATTGCTCTTTTACGAAAAGTCTGGTTATTAAAAGAACTGTCTTATCTCCAAAATAAGATTGAAAACACTTAGGTGAACAAGAATAAGTAGGCTTTGTAATTCTAAAGTGACATTGCATTGGGATGATAATGGTAGTTAAAAATTTATATTTTGAATAGAATAAATGAGAACTACTAGAAAACAACATAGCTAAACAAAGCTGTATGTTAAAATAAAAAAATATTTTGAGGCAGATAAAATGCTTGCAGAAAAAATATTCAAATTATTATTCTCATTCTACTTTAAAAGAATAAGTGGAGAAATTAAATATATGTATCAGCATCATCTTTCCATGAAACTCAAATCATTTTATGGAAACATATTGCATTTCTTTCACTGTTTGAAGCATGATGACAAGGGATTGCATTCATTTTATTTTCCTCAAAAAGTTTAATTTATGTGCTTGAGAAAATAAAAGCAGTAACAAAAGATTAAAGTATGTGTGTTTTGCAATTATTTATATAAGACAGTCTGATAATGTGGAAGAGCATTGTTATAGAGTGCTGTAAGACCTTGGTCACTCTTTGATTGTTTTTAATAAATTCAAGGAGTGCACTAAGACTGGAAAAAAACTTTATATAACTCAAAGTTCAATTTTCAAAATTGCGTAAGTGGTATAAGTAGGTATGATAAGATTTAATATGTCGTATTCTCAAAATTTCAATTCATGACACACAATGATTAAATACATAACTAAACACCTATTTTTTAAGCTCACAAATATTTTAAATTGCTTTCTAGTTCCTACGTCAAAAGTAATTTAGAAAGAGATAAGGAAATAGCATTGTAAACAATAGAATAAGTATAGGACATTATTTGAGTGAGGAGAAACTACAAACAATTCTTTTATAAAACAGTGATAAAAATATGGAGAACGTCATTTCTAAAATGATAACAGTAGGTAAAGTAGACAATTAGATGAACAGGAAGGAAGTTCTGCAGTAAAAGTACTGAAACAGTTAGATCTGGTAAATACATATGAAACTTGGAGCCATAAAGCAGGTTCAATTTCTAAGGGATCATTATAGGCAAGAATCATTTGCCCAGCATTTTAGCATCCATTTGTAAGATATTACATGATCTTCATGCAGTTTGCCATCTATGTGGAACAATGCAGTCGAGAAAGCCTAGATAATACATGGGGGTTATAACCTACAACCCTTTATTAAAAGGTAAGGCAACTAGTATTGATCCTTTTATATATAAGTAATATACTTTAATATATATATAATTATATATATAATTTATATATATTTATATATTCCTCAGTCTAAATAATGCATCAGTCAATTTTCTTTTTTGTCAATGTATTTTGATCATTTCATAATGTCCCAAACACTAAGATGTCACCAGAAATTTCCAGATTTACATTATCTCATTATTTGAGTAATTTTCTGTATCTGAAGTATATAAAGCTACTAAGTAACTATAAAAGCCATTTGCCATAGGTTAATAAGGAGAAGTGAAAATTTAATTGTTATATTTTGCTTGCGTATTTTGAGTCACACCTGACTCTGATCTGGGATTATTCCTCATTCTGCAGTCAGGAAACAATCCTATTGGGTTTGGAGTGCCGGATGGGATGCTTGGAAACATACCCATGTAGGCTCCATGCAAGGCAAAAGCCCTATGGTTATTATTCTGGACCCATTAATTGGGATCTTTTATATACTTACAAAATTATATATTCATACCAACTATGTAATAGCTTTATCACAAAGTATTATAAAATGTTAACAATATATCCTATAAATGTAAAATATATAAAGTGTAGTATGCTTTTTATTTCATATAAATTTTTACAGAAGGTTTTATATTTGAAATGCTCACAAGAAATCCCTAATCAAAAATTTTAATGATGATTTATTGCAATCCTTGAAAGTTAGCATCAAGGAGAAACTTTGTTCAAACAGAAAGGTTATAAAATATTGAACAACTTTCTCATAACCACTGAAAAAATTAGACCATTAGAAATTATTTTTAAAGAATCTAATAGCTTGGCCTTTACCTTCATGATACATATAATGTTGAAAGTTCATGTGATAATGCAAATTGAATTCAAAATTAAACAGAAATTTTATACTAAATATATCAAAGCATTTTTAAGAAGTTTCAAGTTGGTGAGCATGTACCTTTTATTAGAAAATTACTCACAACCACCTTGAAGCTGGTTTCCATCTTATTAGGATGGTAGATGAAACACAGATGAATAGATGTATTTAATTTTAAGAAGATATTTTGGATTGACCTTTGGACTTTATTAAACAAGACCTCCCACTCTACAATGCTGTGGGATGAGTATCTGCATTCTTTAAGTAGTTGAAATAGAATGATCTAATATTTCAAAAGATTGTTTTTCATCAATGTGTGTTCTTTAGATCATTGCTAATAAAATAAAAATGAATTCATTTCTTCCATGCTAGCTATAGCACATGAGCACCATGTGGTTTGTTTTGTTTTGTTTTGTTCTTAAACAATATGTTAAGTATGCCATTAAAACATGCATTTTATTCTGCACTCTGAGAGGTCTTTAGAAAAATATAAATCAAAGATGGTCAGATTAGAAATTACAGACAGACTGAGACAAATAAGGCTTCCTCAAGCTATTTCAGATTCAAACTATTTTATAATCTATGTCTGTAAGTTGTGATATGGCAAAGGACTGTATATATATTCTAATGTAATCCATTATTATTTGAACAAGCAAAAAACAGCCCCAATTGATGCTAATTTTGAACAAGTAATGTACAGTCATACAGCTCTTAACAATATTTTAAGCAATAATAAATTGCAAATAAATAGTGTTTATATTGCTCTAAACTATAACTCTAGGTATGAACTAAGCTATATTCAATGGTTTTGTGTGATTCCACTATGACATTCACACTACGTAGAAATTACCTACCAACATATTACTTAGAACTTACCTCCATTGTTAAGTGATTCATGATTACATTAGTAAAACTTTTAACAATACAGGTAAAAAGTTCAGAAAAAAGAAACATAAATTTCTATGAATATAATAAAGGAGAAAATTTTGAGAATACTTTGGTAAACACATCTGTTACCTCTCTTTATGAACAAATATTCAGATAAAAAATAACATTAACATAATTATCATGATAAACATGTTATACACTTACCTTTCATATACTAATATATTGTAAACATATTTCCCGAGTCCAGCAAATAGATATTTTAATCATCAAATTAATAATGGAAGAGAATTAAACAAGTCATAATTCTAATCAATAATAAAAGTGAATTAAACAAGTATCAGAATTTGATATTTGAGTTCTCAGTTAAAGGGCTCTTTCCATTCTATCTTCTGAAAATAACAATTTTTAAGGAATACATTTTATTATGTATTTTTATATGTATTGTCAAAATGCTTATCAAAAAAGTTATCTTTGCTTCCTGGGAGCCTGGAGTCTAGCAGGAGGGGGTTTGGCAGGCTCCCGCCATGGTGGCCTTCCTAACCAGGCCTAGTGTGGGTGCGGGACTTGGGTAACCCCAGCACCCCTCTACCACCTTGCTCCAGATCTCCAGGGCTTCCCTTGGCCACATGCCTGGGC
Organism: Suncus etruscus; assembly: GCF_024139225.1. Classification (NCBI taxonomy): domain Eukaryota; kingdom Metazoa; phylum Chordata; class Mammalia; order Eulipotyphla; family Soricidae; genus Suncus; species Suncus etruscus. The sequence goes on along the minus strand of NC_064856.1, from coordinate 87,933,755 downwards.
AAGCCGGTGAGTTGGGCCCCTTGGTGGAGCTTGAAGGTACCCTAGGCTTTCCCCCATTATCCATTCAGCTCCTTAGAGAGGGTCTGGGTGGGGCCCTGAACTTCTGGCCTCCCAGCTTCTTGAAGGATCTCTCCTTCCTGGGAGCTGGGAGTCTACCAGGAGGGGGTTTGGCAGGCTCCCGCCAAGCCGGAGGCCTTCCTAACCAGGCCTAGTGGGAATGCGGGACTTGGGTAACCCCAGCACCCCTCTACCACCTTGCTCCAGATCTCCAGGGCTTCCCTGGGCTACATGCCTGGGCATGCCGGTGAGTTGGGCCCCTTGGTGGAGCTCGAAGGTACCCTAGGCTTTCCCCCATTATCCATTCAGCTCCTTAGGGAGGTTCTGGGTGGGGCCCTGAACTTCTGGCCTCCCAGCTTCTTGAAGGATCTACCAGCTTTTTGAAGTCACTGGTAATCTCTGTCCAGTCTATATTTTCAAAATCGCGTGGGGGTGATAGCACAAGAAACATTAATAGTACTCACTATCATTGAATTATGTTTTTATATATGCAGAATGTCCATTTTGTACTCTGCCATTTTGCATACCCCTTCATAAGATCATATTTCTCTTTAACTTCCTTAACTCCTATCATCATTACTCCTCATTTACCCTTTCTAACTTAAGTACTGTAGAGTCCTAAGTCACAGATCAAAGTGGTGCCCTGGAGTTAACACCCACCCAATTATTTTAAAATGCATAAAAAGTACACTTATGTCTCTTCAACATTTTATGGGTGTTTTCTTTGATGGCTATAACTTTTGCTGAATATTTTCTTATACAGTGATGATCCCCGTCCATGTTTTTTATCTTCTCTTTGTGAACTGCTCAATATGAAATTTGGTGTGAAAGAATCCCTCAGTTTAATGCTTATGTTTGAACCAAGTCATGGGTATTGTTGGAAATGTTCTTACGCCCCCATATATCTGATAGCACCACGTGGCTTTATTTCTTGTTTGCTTAGGCACACTAAAATGGGAAAATAGTATACATACCAATAAGTTCTTATCTAATAGAGATGGGAACACACAAATCTTGTAGTGCAAATGAGACCTTACACCCTGAACATTGACATAAAGACCTGGTACAGGCCTCAGAAGAATGGGCATTCTCCATTCACCCCTGATCTAGAGAAGACATCTACAAAACATCCAAGGTTGTATATAACATCACCTGGAGGCATTCCTCTACCAAGGAAGACCCTACAGCTGCTCTGACATCGATCTACTCAAAAAAGACTTCCCTTAACACTGAGAAAACTTAACAAGAACAATGACCTGCTTACTGGACAGGGCTTGCTGTATTGCCCCTTAATTGTGAGGTTTGTCTATAACATCACCTGGAAGCAATCCTCTACCACGGAAGACCCTACCACTGCTCAGACATCATCCTGCTGAAAAGAGATTCCCTTAACAATGAGAAGACTTAACAACAACCTGCTTACAGGACAGGGCTTCCTGCATTGCCCTTTCATGGTGAGGTGAAACGAGAAGACATTCCACATCATGACTTCAATTTAGGATATGCAGATTTCAGAATCTTCAATACAGAAACATGATACCAACAACAGAGACTGTGTGAAAAGTGTGTTGGCACTACGGACAATGTCTTGGATCGGAAGATAACTTGCCTGAAGCCTAGAGTTGGTCTTATGCCAGGAAACTTCAGGGGTAGGATCTCTTTGTATTTAGGCCAAGGTTATTCCTTTCCATGCCTCTCATATTCTGGTGGGCCTATGCAAACAACAATTGCACTGTTTTTACTGTGCTCCTTTGACTCTAATCCTTAAAAAAAACCCACTTAAAATTTGAGGTTAACTTAAGCTAATATGCATGTACATGGAAATATAAAAAATACTATGCCTCTAATGTTTAAGGAGTTACATAAGTTTTATGGCTTTAGATTGCCTTGTGTGCTGTTAAGAAATATTATAATGTGCTACAATCTGGGACAAATTAATTGTACATGGATTCTGTTTTATTTATCTTAACGTTCTTTGGCTGAAAGTTCAAAGTTAAGATATCAGCAAGGGGACTTCTTCTGAGCATTATGTTATGGCTGATTGTCCTTCCACTGTAACTTTACCTTGTCCTCTTTCTTTGCATATTTTGTTCTCATAATTCAAAATAAAAAAAATTTTAAAAAAAAAGTTATCTTTACGCTTCTACTAAGGGGAGTGACTGTTTCTATTTTGCCATACTCTCCAAAATGTCAGATAACTCCTTCCTTCCTTTCTGTATTGTTTGATTTTGAGGATACAGTTTGCTGTACTCAGACCTTATGCCTTGCCTGTGTTCAGTGATCACTCCCACCAGTACTTAGGGGACTCTGTGTGTTGTCACAGATTGAGCTGGGTAATCTGTGTGCAAGACAACCATCATACCTGCTTTACTCTTTCTCTGACACTTCTTGATCATTTTGATATTAAATAATTTTTCTATTTTTTCAACTTTTTGAAAAAAATTTTGGCAAAATTTTACCAATTTTTTCCATTAGGTTTATCATAACATTTTACATTAATTATTAAACATCACATATATAATTATAATATTTTCTCAATCATTTGAAATTACATTGCCAACAACTGATACATTTTCTCAGAGCAAACAATTTTACCCAGGGCATACAACTAGACTACAGTTCCTACTATTCCCTCTTGCTGTTGGTTGAAATCATATGACACTGAATTTCAGCCAATATCATTTCAGTTGCTAATTTGCTCCTGAATTAAATAACTATAATAGCTTACCAGAATAATCATTACTACTACATATTTAGTGACTTCAAATGAAGAAAGTATATTTTCTCCCAGTTCTAGATTCTGCTCTCTAAAATCAAAACAATGCCAAGGTAATAGTTCTCTTCAGATTATAGGAAATTATTCCTTGCCTCTTTTTTTGTTTTTAATGTTTCCCAACAACCCTTGGTATTATGTGCTTTATAATTCTATTACTTCCATATATCCTGGTTCTTTATAAAGTATTATTTCAGTGAGTTTCTATTCTCCTCTCTCCTTCTTATAAGTACACTGAATTTAATTCTCACCAGAAAGATGAAATTTTTATTTTTGAGGTAGTCCTTTATGTGCATTTTCAAAGACCTATTCCAAATAAGTCACATATCAGATCAGCCTAGATGTGAATGAACACTATTTGACTCACTTTAATAGCCCAAATCCCCATATGTCATTTTCCCATTTCACCATCAATATAAGTAGAAAAAGCTCACTGGGCTAATAAATATCCAACTTCATTATGTATTAAATACGCCTTGGAACTTATTTAGAAAATTATATCCCCAGCACACTGTTTCTAGGTCATAACTCTAACATAAGGCTTAGTATGTAAATTTCTAACACATCTACGTGTAGGTTTAGCACTGATATTCTGCTACCAGTCTTTGAGGACAGTGTCCCAAAATATAAGAAAGTCATAAAATGTCTATACATGGAGAAGTCTTTTGATGAAAAAACATATAAAATAAATATTTTAACATATACTATCCAATACAAACCACTTTTTAGTTTTGCAGGTTATATTTTTAAACTATACCTATTCTGCTCCATTAAACTATCACTTTATGCATAATTACAACATCGCCTAAATTGCTGTAACATCATAAAATGGCTTAATTTTTGCAGTGGGAATAATCTTCCACTACTTTTGTTCCTTTAAGATTTTATTCATAGTTTTATATTATTCATCCATATATTATTTGGATGTTTCTATCAAGTTCAATGAGTTTAAAGTATCTATTAGGTTTTAAAATGTAATTGATATGTAATTAAATAGCAATTTTGGGAATTTACTATGTTTATAGTATTGGACTTTATTTTTAAAGAACAAGCATCTATCTACAGTTAGTTAGAATTCTCCTATACTCTCTAGTGGAATCCTAATGTTTTCTTTGAGAAATACTGTGATTTTCTCAAAAATTTCTTTGGTGATTTTAGATAATTGTGGCTTTTGTGAATACATATTGATATTTGTGTTATGTTTTTAACAAAATCTTTCAGTATATTTTTCCCCTCAAATTATTAATTTGTATTTGTATCCAAACATGTAAACCACCAGTAAATGATGATAATTTTGTTTATTTTTCTCATATTTATTTTCTTTATTTTTGTCCTTTTTTAGTACTTCAAAGATGATATCAATAGTTGTTATGATTATTAATTAAACTATCTAGTCTCTATATGACTGAGAAGTCTCTGTAAAATATAAATTTCTCATCTAGCTAAACTGCTGAATGAATGCCTCAGTACAAAGTAACATCCTTTCTAGTCTACAATCACTTTTGAAACCATAGAATAGAATAATAGATTCTCAAAATAAGGCACTTACACACAAGAGGTTATTAAGAGAATTCATAAGTTTGTGAAAGATGGTGGCCAAGGTAGTTTCATGAATACTTTCACACAGCACAATCTTTATGAAGAAATACATTGAGTATTGAAGCTAACTTTAGTTCCAGCAGGAAAAACATTTATACTTTGGCACTATCTAAAAAAAAGGAGTTGGGACAAGGGGCTGAATACAAACAGTAGGGATATAGAAAGACGATCTTGGGTGTTGTAAAGTGCATGAAATTGTGAAACACCAGAGATAGGAAGACATCCAAGTAGCTTAATATAAGTGGCTGGGGATATAATCTTACAGTAAAATAAAGAGATACTTAAGCAAAAAGTATGGAAGGCTAATATAAATAGTGTTGCAATGAATATAGGTATAGCTGAATCATCTGGGAGCTCAATTTGCCTTTTTCTTTTTTTTTTTTTTTTTGAGGAATTTTTATTTTATTTACCATAAAGGCTGGACTAGACTACATTCCCACCAGCAGTGAATGAGAATTCCCTTCTCCACACATCCCCACCAGCTTTGATTGTTCTTATTCTTTGTGATTTGTGCCAGTCTCTGTGGCATGAGATGGTACCTCAATGTTGTTTTGATTTGCAACTACCTGATGATTAGTGATGTGGAGCATATTTTCATGTGTCTTTTTGGCCATTCATAATTTCTCTTTGAGGAAGTGTCTGTTCATTTCTTCTCCCCCTTTTTGATGGGTTTAGATGATTTTTTTTTGTTCAGCACTATTTATAAAAGCCAGAATCTGGAACAAACCAGATGCCCTTCAACAGATGAGTAGATAAATAAACTGTGAAACATATACACAATGGAATATTATTCAGCTGTCAGGAAAATGAAGTCATACATGACTATACATGAATAGACATGGAATCTAATATGCTGAGTCAAATAGTTGAACGGAGAGATATACAGAGAATAGTCTCACTGGGATTAAAAAAAATAAAATACAGTTTTGTAATAATACCCAGAGACAATACAGATGAGGGATGGAAGGACAGGCCCAAGATATAAAGATTACCACAAATAGTGGTGAGTGCACATAGAGAAATAACTACACTAACTACACTAACAATTATCATGGAAATGGTAATGAGTGAGAGAAATAGAATGCCTATCTTGAATACAGTCAGGGGGTGCGGGAGGATTTATATGTGTGGCATTGGTGGTGGGAATGTTGCACTGGTGAAGGGGGGTATTTTTTTATATAACTGAAACCCAATTACAAACATGTTTTGTAATTATGGTGCTTAAATAAAGATATTATTATAAAAATATTTTAAGATGAATAAAAATAAATTTAAGATGATTTCAGGAAAAGAATGGATAACTCCATGAAATGTATTTGTGAAAGCACACGCTGGAAAAAGCTATCAAAAGAGCTCTTTGTTGCCTCTAACATGTCACTGACAGTCATCTCAGCAAGGATCCAGATTTCCCAATATGAAATGACTATGAAATGAGCACCACTAATCAAATCAGCAGCTAAGATGAGGGCTTGGATGTTTTATGATACTTCTAAATTGAAGTCTATTAGTCAAGCAAAGTTGAATAAACATAACTAATAACTATGTGGCTCAAATTGTTATATTTGTCTGCTGCCCAACTCATTGAAAATTGGTGAAAGGTCTTTGGCTACTGGAAATCAGTACAAAAGTCAACTCAAAAGATTATTCCAATTCAATGCAGGCCTAACACAGGGAAGTAAGACTAGTGTCACTGGTTTATGTTTTTATACTTCATTAAATATGGAATCCTTGGGACTAGAGAGATAGTACATGCAGGTAGGATGCTTGCCTTGTACACAGTAACCACAGTTTGATCCCTGGCACTTAATATGGTTCCCTCCCCAAAAAGTTGACAAGTAATAATCTCTGAACACATAGCCAGGAGTAAATTCTGATCACTGCTTGATTTTGCCCCCAACCGCCCCCCCCACACATATAAATAAGCACCCAGGCACATATGGCCATGCAAAAAATTACTCCACCTAAAATTTAACTTTGTCCCACTGGTTATTATAACATGATTTTAGAGATTGCAACTTAGATTTGCTGAATTTAGGTTTTACAATTGCGGATTGAGAAACACTAATAAATATGCTTTTTCATACTGGAGAGGGAGGCTGCAGCTGGACCCAGAAGATCCCACATGCCAGGATTCCTGCTCCTCCCTTCTGGGTATGGCTGGGAATCTGGGCAGACAGCTGGCCAATGGCCTCCTGGGCTGACTGCTTAGTCCAGGAGACCAAGATCCCCCATGCGGGACTGGTCTTCAGGGCCAGGTCTGGCAACTGGGCTCTGTGGGGACAGGGGAAGAGGGAAACTCCTCCCGTATTTATATTGGACCTTCTGTAGCGCTGTCTTTTCATACTAATACTCATTTTCATAACAGCGCAGGTGCATTTCCGCGTGGCAAATATACCTTTTAAGCATTATCTAAAAATGTTCTTTATTCTAGACGGTTCCTAGGAAAGGAAACAGAATGCCAAAGATTTGGATGATAACACTCAAATAGATCTTTAAAGTCAGTGTTTATGTGGACTTGACTTTCCGTGCTGACTTCAAGCCAAAATCACAAAAATTCATATATATATATATATAGCCCCTGTCATGTATTGCCTCTCCCCTATCCATGTGTCTCTTCTATCCCCTCATCTCCCAATCCTGATCCCTTATCTTCCCCTAATTTAACCCTCTTTACCCTCAGTTCCTAACTCGGTAGGCACCAATATTGACCTCCTGCCCCAACAGACTACCTTCCAGCTCCTCAGTGAAAGACAACCTCTGGGTTCCCATTCTCATGCCTCGGCAAAGAACTTCTACCAGCACACCTGCTGACTCATGCTTGATAGCCCCTCTCTCCCCCAGCAAATCGTGGACTGTTGCACTATACAGGAATCGGCCTCAGCAAAACCCCCAGCTCAAAGACACTATATGGTCTTGTAATTCAGCAAAGCATCTCTCAAACTCAATTCCAAGGCCGGTGAATTGAAAAGTACATTGACTTTTACTCCTCACAAGAATATATCAAAAGACCTAATTGGGAGTCTTATATTGCCTATGGAAGCTCAATACCTGTATAACAGTACATCTTAAAATGTGTATTCCTAAATATACAGGTAGCCTCCTCCACCACTTGTTTTATTCTCATGCCTTTCTTTTTAACTCAGTTTTATTTATTTGGTCTATTTTAATATATACATTTTTCTCTATCCTTACCATTTTTGGTGCTGCTTGGTACAAAAAGCCTTGACTAGGATAAAAGCTCAGAATGAAACCAGACCACAGAGACTGTGTGTGCAGTCTGTCATCCTTACCTAGAATAGCACCAGCAAATAGTATGACACCATACGTTTTTGTATGAGCACAGTAAAAAAAAAGGGGGGGGGACCATAGACACAGAAACAAGATCTTATCTTCTAGGGATAAGAACTCACTTTTTATAAATGAAAGGTGCCTCCCATCCTGAACATGTGTCATGTGGATACAATGCAGTCCCCAGGAGATTGGACAGTGTTAGTCCAATTCCAAACCCCAGATCCCTAACGTAGAAATGATACAGCACCAGGCAACACCACCAGGAACTAAGCTCCATTGGGAGATTTTTAACATTGTTCTGGCACCAACTTGTGCCAGTTTATATATGACAACGAGGAAAGAAAAACTTGACCTAAGACTAGGCTGTCCTATCACATCACCTAACACTAAATGGAAATCAAAAGAGATATTGTCCTTTGAAATGTGAAAAATAAGAGCACCAACAATAAAAAACTGACTTTGACAACTGTGACTGAAGAGAACATTCTTTGGGACTAATAAGGAAAACCCTACCTTGGTCTGTAGCCCAAGACTCATAAAAAACAACAACAACAACTAGATGTCTTATTGCAGAGGTCCAACTTGGATAACAGAAACTGAGCAGAACCTTTGGATCTATAATATCCTAGACTTTGGCTTAGGGACTGAATGAAATCAGGGAGCAAGTGTTACAGAAGACTGAATACAACAACAACAATGGATAGGAACCTCCCTAGAGACCCTATCCTAGACCCTGACCTATAACCCGTGCAAATATCAAGATCACTAGCAACAGTGGCTTGATATTCTCACACACAACCGAGAGGAAACTTTCCTGGCATCACAAAAAAGCCTTTGGGATGAGGTAATGAGTATGTATGGAGCCAGGAGTTGATCCCATGATGGTATGCTTCAAGGATGGAGAAACCCTGAATCTCTTAGGCCACGGGAATTCCCTTTCTTCCCCAATGATTACTGTGCCTATGCAAAAAAAAAAAAAAAAAGTGGGGGGAACGCCAAACCCTACCACTCCAGCACCCATACTTTTTCTTGTTTTGTTTTGATTTGTTAGTTTTTTACTTTATTTTCCTTCTTTTTTTTCTTCCATTTTTTTTCTTTTTTTTTCACTCTTGTGGTTATTATTTAGAGATTTATTTTTATTTGCCGGGTACATTTTTTTATTTTTTCTTCCATTTTTCTTTTCTTTTTTTTCTCTCTCTCTCTTCGTTCTTTTTTGGTAATTGTCACCAAATTTTTTTCTCCTTTTTTTCTTATCCTTTTATCTCCAATGACGGTGGAATGGATGCTCAATCTACAACAGGCTGTAAAGTGGAGACCAGTTGTACTAGCATTCTGGTGGGGTAAAGGAGGGTGATATGGGATGCATACTGGGAACAGGGGTGGAGGGAGGACAGCACTGATGGTGGGAATGCCCCTCATTCATTGTCACTATGTGCCATAAATGATGCAGTGAAAGTTTTGTAATGCACTTTGGTCACAAAAAAAATTTTTTAAAAAAGAAAAACACTAATAAAAAGACATGAATAGCTATGAAAATGATCTTTCTGAACTGCTGTTATGAGTGTGTGCTCATGTTAATGTTGCTACTTAGACAGCCAAACTGTGATCCTATATCAATTGCTTGACACTCTTATCTATGAACCCAGGGCCACAGCCAAGGTTATGTTGACTTGAAAACTGCAATACTTACAGCATACTTATGTTCACAATTGTTATGTAACCATGCAGATTGACAAACACTTGAGCCCACAGTCCAATTATAAACACCTGAGCATTTGATAGTTATGCAGAAAGTTTCAACTTGGTTTTCTATTTCTATCTCCCAAAGAAAAATACTTTTAAAAGGAAAGAAGAAAATTCACTGGTAGAAGCCCTTAACTGAATAAGAACTTCCTAAACTTCCCAAGGCAGACTTTAGCTCAACAATTATTTCAATATACATTAAACAAAATAAGTGAAAGATTCCATCACTAAACTTGAATAAATCTTAGTGCAAAAAAAATAAAAAATAATACTCAGAAACTTATTAAAATAGAAATGAAGAAGCTGGCCCAGAATGATAGTATAGGGTAGGGTATTTGCCTTTCTTTATATTCAGCACACCTGGGTTTGATTCCCAGGATTCCCGAGCCTGTCAGGGGTGATTTCTGAGCGCAGAGCCAGGAGTAACCCCTGAGCAACACTGGGTGTGGCCCACAAACATACAAACAAAAAATTAAAAAATAAAATGAAGGAGCTAAAACATAGGAAATTTGTGACAAAATTAAATATAATAGCAGGACTTGGAGTATATAAAAGAGATTAAAACTCAAGCTAGTGATGTTAAGAATGACATACAAGATATTATAAATATAAAAATATATGATTGTTTTAAAACAAAGAGAATTTCACACATATATTGTATCACATTTAGAGTAACAACATCCACATAATACTAGAATACTAGAAATACTAAAATACTAGGAAGAGAAGAAATAGATAAAAGGAAACCATTGCTGATGGAAGAAATAAAAGCTAAAAATACCCTCAACTGGAAAGGAAGATTTTTGAACTGGTTTAAGATAGCCAAAGAGTTCCTTCAAACAAAATAAAACTAAGCTGAATAACATCAAAATGCTACAACTATAAATGGCAGTAAGAAAAATTAAAGATTATTTAAAGCAACAAAAATAAAAATGACTCACATGTAAGAATCCTGCAAAAGACTAACATCAGGTTTCTCAAATGAACTTCTATAAACAAAAAAAAAGGAAATTCTGTGATATATTCAAAGTATTGAATGAAAAGAGCCTCAAACCAAAAGTCTTCTAGGATTTTTGATAACCTGACAGATTATCATTCAGATTTAAGGAAGTGATAACATTATTCTCAGAAAAATAAGAACTGAGGGCATTTGTTGTATCTAAATGCACTCTGCAAGAAACACTCTATAGCCTCATATAAAAAGCAAGGAAATCCATGCTGAATTTTAAAAAGATACATAAAAGTGATGAAATAGAGTCTCCGAGGGTGAACCTAGAGAGTAACTCTCTTTCTATGAAGATAAAAACTCCAGAATACATTTGAAAACAGTTTCAGCCGTTTTTCTTTCATACACACAAATTCCAGTTTAGCTGAGTCTCAATACAAGTCGTCATGTTAAAAGCCACTGAATATGGTGGAGCCTCGTTCCATTTGAGATCACCTAAAGTTAGGTGAGCCTGTGCAAAAAGCTATGGAAACCTGGAGAAGGATGGATCACTGGGGAGGAGGAGCTGTAGGAGGGGGCGGACAATTATGTGAGCAACTGTTATTTACTCCTTGATTGACAGAGGCAGGAATTAGCCCTAGGTTGGCAGTGATTATGGCCAAGGCACTGGCATCATTAACCAGTGTATGAAGTCTAGTAAGCCAACATGATGGTTTTAGGTGGATGAAGCTTTTTGACAGTGGAACAAAATGGGATGTAGGTAGGTACATTCTGTGGAGTTCAGTAAGCATATCCCCCATGTAGTTTGACTATACCTATGAGCACCTGTACTATGAAGTACATATACAGCTGCCCCAACAAGGTATACTAAAAGCCTAGGACCAGTACAGCAACTAAAACAACTTTGAAAATAACTATGTCAATTTCATCAATAAGTACTATTTGTTGGTGACCACTAGCAAGAAGGGCAAGAACTTCACCAAGACTGACTTGAAGATCATGAACATGTTACAGAGCAGATGTGCAATAGTAATATTGGGAAATTGACCCAGACCTCATATCTGCAGGGGACAGACATGATTCTTCTCCATGCATGTAATCCTTCTCATCTATTTTCTTAACTCAATAATAATAAACGAAAACATCTCTTTTGCTTGGAACAAGTCCACGGTTGTTTTTACCAGATCTGGGAGGGAGATGTCTACCTGTAGCCCATTTAGTGATTGATCCTTTTTCTGCTTCTCTCTTTCTCACTCATAGGCTAACATATCTTTGGCTCTGGTAAAGATAGAAAAAGGTAGAGTAGACCAGAAGGTCTGTTTTTCAAGCTTTCCCATTGGATTAAAAAGAGTACTTAGGACAGACCAAAATAGTGCAACCACAAAGAATACAGGTAGTGGAGAGAAATCTTAGGCTGTTTTATTTGTCTGTTTTGTTTTGTTTTATTTTTTTTGTCTTGTGTAATGAGTTGAGTTTAAACATATTCTCAGAACAATCATAGAGTGGCTTTGCCCAAATATCTCTGGACCCATTCCCAGCTTGTGCTCAGTTCACTAATGAGCTTTTTTTTAACTCTTTGGAGAAGTTTCCTCATGTTTTCAAGAGAAGTAACTCCATTTGCCTATTCAAAGCCCAAATTTTGCCAAATTTGAAAGAAGACTGGGTGCTTCTCATTCTGAAAACAAAACTGAATTTACCTTAGCTTAGTAATCTCAAGATCAGCCCTGCTAGTGTCCAATGCCAAGGTATGAGGACAACTCAAACAATCTTGTACACTTTTCTATTCCTGTGCAGGCTCCATATCAGCCAATTTATCAAGTCTTTCACCCTGCAGTTCTCAATTTGTGGACTAAAAATATTTCATAGAAAGTGAGCGTAACTGGTATAATCAAGGGCACAAAAAAACTAGACCTTGCAGAGTGGTACCCAAGAAAGTTATTTTCAAATTGGAAATGTAAAGCATCTCCACTTTCCTTTATTGAGTAACATAAACAGTACAATCAAAAACAAAAAAATTCTGGACACCACACCAAATATCCTGCATTCATTTTTTGGAAGCTAATGTTTATGGTATGTTTAGGGTAAGAATTGCAGCTTTTAAGAAAGCATGCCCAAAGAAGGAATATTTTCTGAAGGACACAAATAGAAATGAGTGAGACTTTTGGTTTTTTTTTTTTTTGATTGATACTTTTAAATTATGGTCACAAGCCAGATTATATTTGGGTCAGACAGAGTCCCATGGTTTTCTTCTTGACCTCAAAATCAATGAATGGAGAGCTAATTTCCACAATTTCTACCTATCTACCTCATACACACCCTGAAAAAGATCTCAGGTTGCAGTGACAGGAATACAATTCATCCCAGTGGAAAAAGAAATTTTGCTAGCAGAGACAGACATATTCCTATTCTACAATGATATTGGCTAACATGCTGTCTGATATACCAGTTTTCTCTTGATATATGGTTTAGTTTGTGCAGTTAACATCTCAAATAGCTGCTGCATGAGCTGTTTTGTAAGGTACTAAATATTTAACATGTGGGAAAGCCTATTCCATTCAGTCCTTAGGCTTATACCATTTACTGAATAATTTTGCATAAGGAACTAAGTGTTCTCTTGAAACTACATGCATACGTTTTATTTTCTATATTTGTGGCTTTGCCTGTCCAGGCCTTATTGTAGAAACATGAAGATGTTTAATTTCTGACTAAAATTAAACAAGCAGTAAGGGGAAAAATGGTATAACATGGGTGAACATATTGAGTATTTAAGAGAACACAGATAAACTTGAGCTACGCATGCTTTAAAGTTGAGATGGAAAGTAAAAGAGCTACACAGTACTTTAAACAAATACGCTTGAAAAAGAGTATCAAGAGACAAAGGAGACACAACAGTGCAAAAATGGCCAGGATCCAGATGAAAGCAGAGAAAATGTCAGTGGATCAAATGTCAAACCGACAAAGAAAACTAAAAACTCTATTTAAAAGAAAGAGAGAGGAAATGAATAGCCACCTATCAGAAGAAGACAGACAAATGGCCAAAAAGCACATAAAAAAGTAAAGAATATTCATCAAATAATAGATGGATTGCATTAACAATACAAGAGAAAAATATTTTGGATTAATTGGCTTTATTGATATGGCCTTAAAATTTTTACAGAACTATTTGCGCATTTATATAATATAACCTAAACAAGATAAAAATTATATTCATCATTAATTTTATTACTTAGGTTAATATCTTTATGTGTTCCTATTCAGATACTATTTTTGAAATGTTAAGTTCTATATCCTCATTATAGTAGATATAATATAAAATACTCTGCCATTTTTAGTATTGTATATGAATATTTATTCTGTACAAAGAATAGAATTTTGAAATATTCTGTAATTTTCCCCCAAACAATAAATCATAAATTATAGTTAGGCTTAATCATTTAAAAGAAAAATAAAATCTTAATTAGCTTGATTCTCTCTAATTTGGATGGTAAATTAAGAATCAGCTAATTCTATTTTGTTTCAATTATTTGTTTTAGTTTGAGGGGGCTCAAACACAGTGGTGTCCAAATATTTCTGGCTCTACATTCCTTGTGATCTCTGGAAACATAGGATGCCAGGGATCAAAATTGGGTCAACTATAGAGAAAAAAGTGACCAAACTACTACACTCCCTCTCTATTCAATCTATCAATTATTTGACTAAAATGTATATATTACATTACATACATTATTATATACATTATACATTTTGGGGTTAGAGAGATAAGATAGACCAGAACAGTGGCGCTAGAGGTTAGGCACCTGCCTTGCAAGCTCTAGCCTAGTGCAGACTGCGATTCGATCCCCTGGCATCCCATATGGTCCCCCAAGCCAGGGGCAATTTCTGAGTAACTCTTGAGCATCAGTGGGTGTGATTTCAAAAAAAAAAAAACAAAAACAAAGATAGACTATAGAATGCAGGACATGGAGCTGAATTTAGTATGAGCCTTGACAAAACATCACTCTATGAGCATTTTTATATAGACTTCTGATATTACTGAGTATGACATTGGAGACATTTCAGCATCGTTAAGAGTAGTCCAGGTAAATCATAGCCATTGGGTGAGGACCCTTAGCTCCTACGCATTTCTTAGGAGCCCTCACAAATTATATAATTATTTTTCAAATTCTTCTATAACAGTTTTGCTAGGGAGTTGTGTGAGATTTAGTCATAATCCCATATCACAAATCCTCTTTCATATGGGATGCCAGGACTGGAACCACCGACCGTCCTGTGTTGGTCGCTTGCAAGGCAAACACCTTATCGCTGTGCTATTGCTCCGGCCCCTCAATTATATTTCTATTAGTAATTGATATATCCTATGTTCTCTGAGTGGAGAATTGACTGATAACATCTTATCAAAAACAAAACACATAAATTTTAATGAGACCTTATATCATAACATCATTGTCTTTTTATAAATTGGGCCAGGTGGTAGTCATTAGTCACAAATTGATGCTGAATTTTTCAACACCATTTACCTTTACTATTCTGAGAGATCATACTTAATACCTCTTCTTTACTTTCTTCCTTATAATAGAAATTGTTTCTTTAGTTATATTGTAATTCATTTTATTGTTTTCAGTATATAAGAGAAAAATTGTAAAAATACAAAGAGAATCACAGATAAGAACATTAAATCTCTCATAATCCTCTTACTCAAAAATATTAGATATTATTTGAGTATACACTTTCTTGCATGCTCCAAATATTCTATCTTAAATATACTAATATATTTATTTCTCTGCATTATCTACAGAAGATTTTCTGTTTTTCTTTATTTTGTTTCATAAGTCACATAATATCTCCCAATTATTTTTAAATAAAGTGACTATAGTGTCTGATACTTTCTAATGGAACAGAATATTACCACGATTGCATCTATTATAAGGGTTAAGAATAAACTATGATAAGTTATGTATAATAGGTGTGAAATATTAGGACTAACCATTCTTTCTGGCTTCTGTTTTCTCTTGCTTTTAGAAACTCTTGAGTTGATTCTTGGTTGACATAAGCTCTGCATTACCGTTAGGCAGGGGTCTCAAACTCAATTTACCTGGGGGCCGCAGGAGACAAAGTCGGGGTGATCCTTGAGTGCAAAGTCAGTAGTAAGCCTTGAACATTAGGGGGTGTGACCCAAACAACTAAAACAAAACAAAACAAAAAAAGATTCCTCTAGGGCAGGGCCACAAAATGTACATGTGGCCGCGAGTTTGAGACCCCTGCAGGATCTCTGCCATTAAGGGTCGTGACAAGTAGGCAGTAAACAACTCACTGACCGGGGAGGCCCCGATAGCTACCAGCTGGTTCAGAGAGATAAGGAATGACTGCATGCATTTTCATCCGATGGTTAGTCTTTTAGTGTAAACGCATGCAGTCACTGGAGGAGTAACTACCAGTTGGAAAAACATGATTTTAAAGTTAAGCATTGGAGAACAATATGGGTACTGTGAGAATTAATAACCCAAAAGCACCTAGGGTGGAGCAATAGGTATAGAATAAGAGTGCGTTGGAGATTAATGCTTTTTTTGCTTCTGTTACTGGCTTGCTCTGAGCTATAGTATAAGAAACCAATCTCCCCCCTACCCCCATACACACACCCATTAGCCCTTGTAACTGTGTTACCAAGGAAACAAGGCCTCTGCCCTGTCAGATCAGGACCCTCTCAAGGGCCATCTGGGAGATACAGGCCATATCTATATCTATACAAACCGTGAGGAGGTGGGCTAGAGTGGCTGACGTCAAAGAGGGGAGATAGTTAAGGAATCGCACCTTTTCAGCTTGCATTATTGGATGTTTTTGAATTGTAACAGTTGTGTAAACCAATGAAATGTTTGAAGTTTGACACCTTATTATCACATGGATTACTATAAGGGCCCTGGGTTTCTAAGGCTCGGGGTCCACTAGCAAACCTGCTGCGTCAGGAGACGGTGGACCTTAAAGCTCTGGATCAATAAACCTCATTTTGCTGATTGCATTCTCTGTAGGTTTGTGGTCTTTATTTGAGGCGGTGGGCTTTCTCGGACCCATAACAGACCCTTTTAACACTATTAGACTTGGAAGATAACACAAGAATTAGAAAATAAGCTTTTCTTGCAGGAACCCCAAGTTTGATTTTCAAAGCTCCCTCATAAGTGATCCCTAAGCACCACACCAAATTTATTCAATTTCACAAATAATAAATAGCATTTATATTTTCCTCATAAGTATATATTACACTCCAACCACTTTTTTTTTCTTTTGGTTTTTGGGTCACACATGGCAGAGCTCAAGGGTTACCCCTGGCTCTACACTCAAAAATTGCTCCTGGCAGGCTCAGGGGACCATATGGGATGCTGGGATTTGAACCACAGTCCTTCTTCATGCAAGGTAAATGCACTATCTCCATGCTAGCTCTCCGGCCCTGTCCAACCACTTTTTTTTTAATTTTATATATTTTATTGATTTTATAGAATACATTATGCTTACCACACTTGATTATTATATTTCAAAATATTTTTCTTTCAAATAACAAATTATTACTACTGAACTTCACTATCAACATTGATTCTCTTGGTTTTCCTTTCCTTCCCCTTCTTTCTCCTTTTTGCTCCTATATTTTTTCAATTCTACCTTTTGTACTCTCTTCTATTCTTTTCATTTTATTTACTCTTTAATATTTTATTTTTTTTAAACTATATTTCTCTTTCCATGTCTGTCCTTTTACATCTGTGTCTTGTGCTGCTTTGGCAAATGAAAGACTCACAATTTTTATAGCCTGAAAGTAAAAACCAAGTTAACGTTTTTCAAATCCTACAACCAGAACATAATCATTCTGTAGAATGATTCTTAAAGAACTGACTTTTAAACATTTTTATTGTGTTTTTGTTTTAGAGCCAGAGGTAGGGGTTTCCTGTGCTTAATCTTGGCACTGAGCTCAGGGATCACTCCTGGTGAGCTCAGGAGACCATATGGTGTTTCTGGACTGAGCCCTGGTTATTTGCATGTAAGGCAAGTACTCGGTGCTCTCTGTACTTTGGCTCTATTCTACCCTTTACTCATTTTGATAGTGGGATTTGGTTGTTTGGATTTAGTTTCCACTTTTATTCAAGAGCATATCCTTTTACATGAAAAACTTTTTCAACGTTTGGCCTTAGGGCTTTCTTATACTATTAATATTGATGTCTCTGATCTTTTGGGCAAATATTTATATACCTGATGGTTGAACATTGCCACAAAATTTCCTGAACCAGAGCTGTGCTTTTATATACTTTGTTACATAGTTCCAGAGTGAACCTAGGGGAAAAAAGAGAAAACCATTTTCACCCAATATTTGGAATGAGAAAATTGCCCCTAGACCTTTGGGAGAGCAAGTATCTGAAAACAAACAGGGATCATAAACATGACATAGCATAATCTAACATCTGCTTTGCTTAGGTAAGGGTTAGAAATGCAGGTGTGTGCCTTAAATAAGTGGGTTGAAAAAAGTATAAATTGTTTGCCTACTCCATGCTGGGAGCTCCAAGTCTCTGACTTTCAGGCTTTCAGTACTAAATTTTAATAAATCTATCTTTTATTCTTCTCTGTTCTGTATAGATACCCATCACCTAATCCAGGGGTCCTCAAACTTTTTAAACAGGGGGCCAGTTCACTGTCCCTCAGACCATTGGAGGGTCTGACTATAGTAAAAACAAAACTTATGAACGAATTCTTATGCACACTGCATATATCTTATTTTGCAATGAAGAAACAAAACAGATACAAATACAATATGTGGCCTGCGGGTAATAGTTTGAGGAGCACTGAGTCCTAATCTATATATACATTAGATGATGCATGTGATATCAGAATATGGGTAGTTACCTCTATTTTATTTTACATTACTGTATTACCTAAATTCTAACCATTCTATTTCATATATTCATTGTACTATTCTAGTCTTGCTTTTGATAAAATGGTATTTACTTTCCTACTCTTATAACAATAAGCATTTTAATGACCCTGATGATTGTTCTCACAAATGATGATGCTGTGAATACTAATATTTATTTCTTCTGAAAACATGGGCATTTTTTTCTTAAAATGTGCTGGAAACTCAATTGTTATTCCTTAAGGTATGCAAATGTTCACCTTTACAATATAATGTTAAAGTATTCTACAAAGCAGTTGCACAAATTTGTCTGCCCAGTTTCAGTGTATAAGAGTGATGATTAATGAGCAAGAGTGATATTATAGTATGTAGGACGATCGCTTTGGAGTGGACTGATCTGATTTGTTCCCTGACATCCCATTTGTTTCTTGACACTCCCTGAACAGAGCCAGAGTAAGCACTGAGCTCAGCCAGATATGTATGTCCCAGGATCAAACAACTAAAAAAAAAAGAGAGAGAGAAGGGTGGGGAAGAGAGACAGAAACAGAGATATACAATTTATATATATATATATATATATATATATATATATATATATATATATAAAAAAAAGTCAGCACTTTGGAAATACAAATTTTTCCCTTGGAATCAAAATGTCAGAACACATACAAAGTACACATACAAACTGCACTTGATCCCTGGGTCCTCAAAGCATGACAAGAATGACAAGATCTAATTCCTAGAAATCCCTTAGTACTACAGAAATAACCTCCGTAGCCCCAGCACTAACTGATTCAAGACTCAACCCAGCATCTTCAGGCTCTAGCACTGAACAATTTGATCAGTTGACAAAGAATAACTGGGAATGGCCCTAGAACCTTGTGAGCAATGTTTGGCAACACCACACCACCAATATATATATATATGCAGGGGGAAGGGTTTCCCCTGTTGAGTTGATTCCTAGGTTTCATTTCTAACCCTGTTTTAAGCAGGTAGATGGGAGTGAGAAGGAGAGTTAGTGATGTTTTTCTGTGATATAAGACAATCAAGAATGATTTAAAGAAAGTGCATATCAATAATGGAAAAAAAGAGCCTTTTGAAATGTAACAACAGAGACAAAACTTAGATGCTGAATGAAACTGAGGCACCACCTTGAGAAGAATGGAGCTCCCTCAGAAAAGAAGCTCCAAAAAAACCCAAAAAATCCTGATAAGAATTCGAAAAAAAGAAAGAAAGAAAGAAAAAGAACTGTCCCATTGATAACAGCATAGCTATAGACTCAAGATGGTGGGATGGAGGAAGCCCTTTGGGAAAAGTTATCCTATAAAATCAACCTGCTAAGGCCTGCATGGCACTTTTCCATGTTGTTGGTTGATCATACCTCAACCTTTAGATCTCTAGTTTTCTATTAATGATCCAAAAGGATTTTTGTATTGTAGAAACCCCATAGACAAAAGAAGGATCTGCCCTCCTCAAACCTCTTACCCTGCATTTGCATTTCTAAACTGTTGCAGTAATTTCTAACAAAACCTGACCATTTCATTAAATTAATACTTTAACTTGACTTCAATGAATAAAAACTTGTGAGCTTTGCATTAAAGGCCTTTGGCATTGTTGAAAGGAAAGGAAGGACTAAATTACCATTTTCCAAAAGCCCAGCACTTTGAGTAAGCAAAAGTTTGTGAACAGGTTATTTCTAGGCAAGTAATGAGGATATCCTAAGGGAAAAACTAAAGAACAAAAAAAGGTTTGGACACCAACCTTGCATTTTGATCATTAAAGTTACTGACTTATCTTCTTCCTTTTAAATACAGATTTAAAAAAATATATAGGCTTTTATGATATATTCTTTGAGACTATATTTATATCATTTTGTCATTGACACTTTCTGTTCTACCTAAGAAGGATAAATGTTACCCAGGGGAAAATTCTTTTAAATTGAGCTTTTTTTCTATTTGAGGAAGAAACCTATTATTGAAATTCTAAATGCCAGAAAGATATCAGTTAACTGGTAAATTTCAGAGAAATTTACTTTTTTTTCTTTATACTGCAGTGTTCTTCAGTTATAATAACTTCTGAAGATATTTTTTTACAATTGTACAGTGATGTTTTCTTAAATACTTTGAGGGGAACATGTGACATGCATGCATAAATCTGAGAATGTAATATATGCAGATATATTAATTAAATATCCTTTATTTGTATGTCTTCAATTATACATTTATATGGCTGATGTGGGTGCTTTTACATGTATTAACAAATTTATAAATGTGTTTTTTATTTGCATATGAAAGAGATTGATTTAGCTGTGCTATTTCCCAAGGCCCCTGTTTTCCCTCCTGGAAAGAACAAATATCTCAATAAATTGTCATAAATATTTGTGATTTCTTAGACATTTTGCTTGGTAAAAAGGGTAGCAACTGCTTTTCTTATTAAGGCTTAGCCTCACAACACCTCACTTCACCAAATGCAATTGAGGACCCTTGCTTATTCTAGGGCGTTACTTCCCATTTAAGGAAAGCACGCACCAGATGTCGTTTTTTCCTTCCCTGGTGCAGTGCCTTTCCTCTAAAAGAATTATTTGCAAAAGGCCCGCTTAGCAAAGTCAATCATTTAACCCTTTGCGTGGATCATTGGCGGTAATTCCAACATGGCTGTAACATTACATTTTTCTCTCTATTTGGCCACTATAGAAATCCAGCCTCAGCTCTCCTACAGACAAAGAAATGTCAGTACCAAAAGCCCGTCAAAAGTTCCCTGCTGGCTAGTTCGTATAACCTGAAGCCAACAGCTTGTTTTTTTGAGTCTAGTTCTATGATGGTAAACAATTATTTCCATCCCCCTAAAATCTATTTTGCAGTTACTACATAGACATCATAAATATCTCTGTCTCTCTCCTCCTGGTATTCTTGAAAAACCTGCTTTTTGCTAAACTAAAAACATCCCCAGCTCTGGTTTCACTGCCCTCCAGCAGAGTTCTTTCTCACCTGAAGAATGGTCTTTTAATATGTAAATTTAAGGCTTGTTTCCCCATTGCTTTTTGAGAACACCTTGCATACCAGAGTTTGTGCTTATAAAAAGTCATTGGCTAAAAAAATAAATGTGTCTCTCATCTCTTAGACGTGAGTCCCCATACAATGTATTTTGTGTGGTCTCATTTATTTCATATTTCATATTCGTCCACTTTTGCTCCCACTTCTCTCTCCATGAAAGGTTCCCGAACCCCACGAAGGTTCTGCTTAGCAAAGCAACCCATCTGCAGCACTAGGGGAAATATCTCTTCTATCCGCAACAATTATTTTATCCTGATTATTAGGAATAACTACCTGAAATTAAGTAATGGATGTATGTGTATTGAATGAAAGATTAACTGATTAAGATTTATCGATAATTGCAACCTCACTTCATAACCCCAGATCTTTTGTTCTGATTTAGTTTTCCTGAATCATTATCAATTTATAACAATAATATTTATATAAATATACAATAGAATTTACTGTACCACCTAAATCTATGCTTATTTTCACTTTTTCACTGGTGATAAATAATCAAAAGACCAAATATCTTTCTTTTTCTTTTTTATATATTTATGTTTCTAAAATCCTAGTATGGAGATCAGGAAGTATGGAGAATCCCTCATTATCCTTTCCTGATGAAATTGAAAGGGCATAAGCCAAAGTGATAGTATGTGGGTAAGGCATTTGCCTTGCTTGTGAATGACCCAGGTTCTATTCTCAGCATCCTATATGGCCCTCTTAGCATTGCTAGGACTGCTTCCTAAGTACAGAACCAGGAGTAACTCCTAAATATCACATTCTATTAACCGAAGTAAAGTCTCTCAAAGAAAGCAAGAGAAAGAGAGCAAGAAAGAGAGAGAGAGAGAATAAGCATAAGATACAGTTATCAAAGGAATAAAGAATCAAATAAGGTTTATTTCATGTCAAAATTTCTAAATCACAGACTCATCTAATTTAAAAAGTGTTACTGGCGTCTTGACAAGCATTATTTATTTGGCAGTTAAATAAATCTGGGGATCACATTAAGTCAAAATCATCTGCTTTCCTTCTCTTGAAATGTGCTTGTCCCATGTGTCATCAAGGAAAAGTGACTCATCTAGTCATTATTCAAAAGATAACTCCTCAGGGGTAATGTTGCTCACCATAGGTTCAATAAAAGTTCCTCTTCCTTCACAAATTCCGTAGTTTTTCCATTATATTTCTGCTAAGTACTTACTGTCATATAGCAAATATCAAGTTGATTTTGCGTGTATGTGTGTAATCTATTTTAATTCCACCTCCTACTATATAATATGTACCTTTTGAGGTCAAACACTTTTGTATGATTTATTGCTATAGTTTCATCTCCAGGAATATGTCACATAGCTGACTCTTAACAAAATTGTAAGAGATCATCCATCACTATTTTAATAGAGATGAAAATTTAAACATAAAAAGGTTAAATCACTTCCTTGGGGGCACACAGCTAATAATACAAGGCAGAAATAGGATGCAAATTTAAGTGATATCATTCTCGTCCCTATTAGGTTGGAATTTTATAGCCTGTATTTTCCCTCTGCTAATCTGAAGAACTCAGCAAACTTTAAATTGAATAAATTGTACAATTCATTATATCATTATGGTACTATGGCAAACTGCTCTAATAATACTGACTTAAAAAAATCAAAGGTATTTTATGACAAGAAATTGTGGCCCCAAATTCTAAAATCAGCTTCACGTGACTAATTTAAACTACAGTATAGATGAGATTCATATCTTCTAGATTAAAAAATGATCATTTATCTTGTAGTGGCTACCTACATTTTATGTCTTGTGAATCCATTTTTCTCTTCAAACCACCACACCAAACTCTGCTTCCACCATCACAAGGTCTTTTCTGACTCAAACTCCAGGCCTCCTTTCCATTTATAAAGACCCTTATGATTATACTGCGGATATCCCAATATTTACCATAATATTCTTAATTTAAAACTAGTTGTAGACTCTAAGCATAAAAGGCAACAAATTTAAGCTCTTCGCGATTAGAGTATGTGTATCCTTGTAGTCTACTTTATTTTGTGGTCTAGCAAAAATGATATAATACTTATATCTCAATAATACTTTCTTATTTATATTTACTCATGAGGTCATACACAGCGTTACATTAGGCTTACTCCTGGTTATGTACTCAGGAATAATTCTGACTGGTGATGTAGCATCTCATGCAATGCTAAGATCAAAGTAGGGCCCCTGTGTGCAAATCAACTTAATCTTTGTGCTAGCCTTTTGTCCCCTGAAAAATTTTTATAAATAAACATAAATAAATTAACAATAGATATTAATTTTTTTCTAAAAGTAATCTTTCCTTGTATAAAATTATTTATAATAAAATATTTTGCTTTTTATATATAAAACACATTTGGACATAAAGTATCTTCATTTTCTATGTAATACTAGAGTATGACTGAATTTTAGCTTGAACTTAGTTTTATGGAAATACATTTTTGCAATTTGTTTGTTTGTTTGCTTGGGGGACACATACAGGGGACACACACACTGATGCTCAGAGGTTGTTCCTGGTCTTGCACTCAGAAATCGCTCCTGACTTGGGGACCCTATGAGACACTGGGGATTGAAACCAGGTCCATCCTGGGTCAGCCACTTTCAAGGCAAAAGCCCTACCGCTATGCTATCACTCCGGCCCTTGCAGTTTTGTTAGATTTTAATATCAAGACTCTACATATCTTGTTATTCTATTTAGTTATAATTTCTTTAGCTTTGTCTAAAAATGATATAAATAGAATGATCTCTGAGTCAAATTATAACATGCTTTTTCATTTCATGCAAATAAAAAATAGAAATATTAGAAGAAGTTTCATGAGAAGAATCTAGATTTATATAAGTAACCAAGCACAAGCCTGCAAAGAAAAAAATAAGCTCAAATTAGTAAACTCACAGCTAAAGCAAATATGTGTTTTTAGAAAGAATAAACAAAGCACTTCATAATTTATGCTTGCTACAGGAAAAATAATAATTTGTTAATGATATTTTGGAAGAATTTTCAGATATCTCTTCTGTCAATACTAAACATTTAATAATTTAATTAATAGTGAACCTAATAACATAAAAATACCTAAACCTTCTGCCAGGGCTTTAATGAGTTCATTGGTGATTCAATAATTTTCAAAAATATACTTGGTACTGAACATTTTTTTCTTTCCTTTCTCTTCCATCTCTTTAGTTTTTCTATTTTCTATTTTTTAATAACTTTGCCTTTGGTCTTCCTGAAACAAATGTATTATGATCAATTGTGTCAAGTATATGATGTATTTTCTTTAAATAAATTAAAAAAACAACTGAACCATTAATTGCTATATTACTCCTTAATATCTTCATTAGTGTCTTTGTTTATTTGTAAACATTGTCATGTGTAGCACAAATGGAAACGTTTCTATTTATTTTCCTTTTTTTTTTTTTTGGTTTTTGGGGCCACACCGGCGGTGCTCAGGGGTTACTCCTGGCTGTCTGCTCAGAAATGGCTCCTGGCAGGCACGGGGGACCATATGGGACACCAGGATTCGAGCCAACCACCTTTGGTCCTGGATCGGCTGCTTGCAAGACAAACGCCGCTGTGCTATCTCTCCAGGTCCTTTATTTACCTTTCATTCTTGTTCAAACTTCTAATTTTATTAAGTAAATGAAACGGGCACATATATACAAATATATCTGTTTTTGCTATCAACTACTTATGCTCATTCAGCAGTAGATACTAATTAGCTATTAAATGACTATAATTTCAATAAATGTAGAACTAAGTAAAATGAATTTCTTTTTCAAATATCTTAATTCTCAAAATTTTTATATGAGTTCTTTTTTGGGGTTTTAGTTCTACTATAGTTCTCATTTTTATAAGATCCACCCATTTAATTTTCATTTGATTTATGTCTTCATAGAAATCACTATAATCTTCATTGAGATACTGCCATGCTGTTTTGCTAGGAATAAAGCAATCTTTATTGATGTTATGAGAAGTATTTTTAACTGGATGTTACTTATTATATGTATGAAAGTTTTCCAACACTTTGCTAAAATCTATACCCTTTTCCACATTACCTTTTTTGTTTAATATTATTATTATTATTATTATTAGTTTGTTGGTTTGGAGGCCACATCAAGAAAGTACACAGGTATTATTCCTGGCTTTGGATTCAGAAATCACTCCTGGCTGGCTTACAGACCATATGGACGCTGGGAATCAAACCTGGGACTACTGCATGCAAGGTAAACAGCCTACCCACTGTGTTATTGCTCTGGATGTACATTGCCAGCTTAATTACTTTAAGCAAAGACAAAAATATCTATTAGGAATAGTTTTCATTGACTTGTCTAATCTGAAATCATTCAGTTTATCTTTTATTTCCTCTTATATTTCATCATTAAATCTTTCAGAATATTTCTATAATCCAAACTCTTTAAAGTATGGTAAGAAGAATCTGAAATTCTATCTCTTAAGGAATCAAGTTATTTTTACAATGCACATTGTATTTTTTTCTATCACCTGAATATTTTTAAAATATTTTAATATAATTACTAAATTCTAAAAAAAGAAATTATACTTTATAGTCTTACCATGCAATTAATATTAGTAACCAATTAACATCATTATTTTTCATCATATTAAAAACAAGATGCTTGTAAGCCAGGACAATGTCTTTATACAAATGCAAAATATTGTCTATTAGTTGATTTAAAATTATAATTTGTTTTACATTTTTGTTTGCTCACTTTTTGCATTTTTACTAAGAGCTCCCTTAGCTATATGAAAACCATTATTTTATTCAATCTTGTTGGAATAAATGTTTAGCAGACATTACTTAGATGATATGAGATAAAAAAATTATATCTTTATAAATACAAGCAATACTTGGTTTTCTATTGCTTTTGCTTTTTCTTTCTCCCATCTTGTTTAATCCTCTGTGATTTTTATTCCTTAATATCATTGTTTATAACATTTAAATATATCAAATCTATTTTATTTCCTGAAATTGACTTTTTCATTGAATATCACCGCTTGCCAAGTTTTACATAGGTTGTTTCATGTAAATATCATTTATTTCTTTTTTATGTGTAAGTATAATTTCAAGTTGTAAGTAATCTAAATTTTCTTAATAAGAAATTTGTTATAAGGTTATTGCCACCAAGGAACAAGATTGTATATAACTTTGAATCTATACTTCCATTTACACAAAAGTTTAGATAAATATATCAAAATAAAAATTAGTCATTAATTTAAGGTGATGAGGCAAATAAGCCAGAAACTTATGGGGGTTTCCAGTTAGTACTTGGGTTGTGGGTAGTGGGAGTACTTTTGAGAAGGAACCATTCCTAGTGATATTTGCCACTTATTGATTCAAAAGCCTGAAGATGTGTTGCTTCACTTTACAGTTCCTGTTGTACCACGGACAATTTGGGTTACCATGGAATGCTCAGGGGCCAACAGTTCTACCATTAGAGTGTTATAGTGGGTTTTATGGTGTCAGAGATTAAACTAAAGTTGGGTGAATCCAAAACATCTACTTCTACAACCACTTAAACTCAAGGCTAAACATTTAAATAAAAATGTTTCTCAATGTATTTCCCTCATAAAATAAAATTTTATCATTTTCAAACTTGATATTCACAAGCATTAAAGATACTTGCTTATAGGGACTGAAGAGATAATACAATGGGTAGGGAATTTGCCTATATGAAATGGTAAATGCAAATTTGATGCCCAGCATCTAATATAGTCCACTAAGTATGACTCAAAAACAAACAACACTGTTTGCTAATACATTACATATACTTCATCCATGAAAAGACCCTAGATCAAAATACATTGTTTATAATATTTAAATAAATTAAACCTATATATTTATATAGATATACATCTGTATATCTATGTATATAGATATAAAACTGAATATAACAAAAGTTGATGAGTATGTGAAAAAAAGATGGGTACTAAATGGAAATGTTTGCAGTTGTATATGTAATAAAGACTCCATAAAAATAAAAAATAAATTACATATGATCTACCAATATACTCCTAGTTATCTATGTGACTTTCATAAAAAACTAGACTCAAATTAGTTTTCCACTTTTATGTATATAGTAGCAATATTCACAATAGTCAAAATATTCCCTAATTGTCAATCAAAACTAGATAAAGATTTATAATATATAAATTCAATAAAAGACTAATTATTATTTAAAATAATGTGGGCCAGGGACTGGAGCAGTGGTGCAAGCTGTAGGGCATTTGCCTTGCACATGGCTGACCTAGGACTGACTGCAGTTTAATCTCCCAGAGACCTATATGGTCTCCCAAGACAGGAGCGATTTCTGGTCACAAAGCCAGGAGTAACCCCTGAGCTTCACCAGGTGTGGCCCCAAAACATAAAAACAAAATAAATAAAAAAAATAATGTTGGGCTAGAGATATAGCACAGGTAAGTCATTTGCATTCCATATGGCGGAGGGACCCGAGTTTGATTACCCGGTTCGATTTCTGACATTCCATATGTTCCCCAGAGCCTGCTAGGAGTGATTTCTGAGCACAGAGCCATGAGTAACACTTGAGTGTTGCCAGGTGTGGCCCATAAATAAACCCCCCCCAAAAAAAGAAATTCTGACTTTTTGAAACAAAAAGTGTGAAATTTGAGATAATTATTCTAAATAAAATAAGTTTGAAAGTTAAAAAATTCTTAATGGCTTCACTCATATGTGAAAAAAAAATGAAGCAGGACCAGAAAGATAATATAACAGGTAAGGTCTTTGCTTTGTATGTGGCTGACCTGGGATCTGTCTCCAGCATCACAAATGTTTTCCCAAGTTCCATGAAAAGTAATCTCTGACCACAGAGCATGAGATAAGCTCTGAGCACAGCTATGTATACCTTCAATACAAAAAGAAAATCAAATAAAAATAAAATCAAACAAACTACAAGATTTCAAAACTCTTAAACTCTGAAAAATACGTTAATTATCAGAGAGAACAGAAAGATGTGGTAGCAAAAGATAAAGAGATCAAATTTTGACTTATGGCAGTAGAACTTGGTACCAGATATGATATAATTTATTAAGTTACAGAGGTAACAAGCTATATCTTGAAATTTCTAATATTGTCAACCAATAGTATGTCCATAAAATTTTATTTCAAAATACTTTATATTTACCAACAGAATGGGCATAAAGCAAGTTTCCTTGTCATTTTGTTTATTTCTACCTTATTTTGTAAATCTTTACCTAATTTCTACTTAGTCAAAGTAGATCTGTTTTTTCTTCTATAAATTGTATGCTCATGTTCTCTTATTAATGACTGATTTATATTTTACTTATTTAATTGTACTTATTATTATTATAGTCCACTTTAATTTTGGCATTTTGGTTAAACCCAGTGGCATTCAGGGATGATACCTGGATCTGTGCTTAGAAATCACTGTTGGCAGAAATGGGAGACCAACATGGCAGGGGTTCTCAAACTATGGCCCAGAGGCCAATTGCAGCCTTCCAAGCATATTTATCCAATCTGCTCAGTATTTTTGAAATTGTGTGTTTTTTAATAAAAGAATTTAAAATGTTTAAAAATAAGAATTATGCATTGTACATAAGAATTTGTTCATAGTTGTTTGTTTTTTTTTTTTTTTGAACTACAGACTGGCCCTCCAACAATATGAGAGGCAGATAAATGCCCCTGCCACATGGAAGCCACTGGTCAAACCCACTTTGGTGCAATCCATGACAAATGCCCCATGCACAGTGCTATCACTCAGCCCCATAGTTCAATATTTTTTTGAGGGAACTAAATGGAGGGATGCTACTAGGATTTGCTCTGGGAAACAACACAGTAAAAAAGAGAAGAAAGAATTTTAGATAAGAAATATTGAGCTGATATTTGCTGCAAGAATAGGCCCCTGTTGCTGCTATGAGGGCCCCTGCAACTGAGATATCGCCCTTGTATTTTAAATTCACTTTATTTTTTATGTGAATCAGTAACTGCAGTATATCATTGATCCAAGTGCCTCAATACATCTGGGATGCTTTAGAAGAATGCTAATAACTGAAGGCAGTAGTAAGTATCGCACCCAACAGCTGAGAAAATAGTATTCAACTACAAAGAGTGATATAAAACTTATAATCCTTAATGGTCCTTATTCTACTCAATTCATTTCTTCTTAGAGATTCAATGAACATCTCTTTCAAGATTATAGGGAATCTATTTCCAAGGGAAAAAAGCATATAAGAGAAAGAATAGATCTCTGACTCTCTCCTGTGCTGTGCTGCATTCGCAGCCAATGCGATCCCACTAAAGATACCCATGATATTCTTCAAAGAAGTGGATCAGGCACTTTTGAAATTAATTTGGAACAATAAACACCCTAGAATAGCTAAAGCAATCATTGGAAAAAAGAATATGGGAGGAATTACTTTCCCCAACTTTAAACTTTACTACAAAGCAATAGTTATCAAAACAGCATGGTACTGGAATAAAGACAAGCCCTCAGATCAGTGGAATAGGCTTGAATACTCAGAGAATGTTCCCCAGATATACAATCACCTAATTTTTGATAAAGGAGCAAGAAATTCTAAACGGAGCAAAGAAAGCCTCTTCAACAGATGGTGTTGGCACAGCTGGCTAGCCACTTGCAAAAAATTGAACTTAGACCCCCAGTTAACATCATGTACAAAGCTAAAATCCAAATGGATTAAAGACCTCGATATCAGAATCGAAACGATAAGATATATAGAACAACACATAGGCAAAACACTCCAGGACATTGAGACTACAGGCATCTTCAAAGAGGAAACTGCACTCTCCAAGCAAGTGAAAGCAGAGATTAACAAATGGGAATATATTAAACTGAGAAGCTTCTGCACCTCAAAGGAAATAGCGCCCAGGATACAAGAGCCACCCACTGAGTGAGAGAAACTATTCACCCAATACCCATCAGATAAGGGGCTAATCTCAAAATATACAAGGCACTGATTGAACTTTACAAGAAAAAAAATCTAATCCCATCAAAAATGGGGGAAAGAAATGGACAGACACTTTGACAAAGAAGA
Organism: Suncus etruscus; assembly: GCF_024139225.1. NCBI lineage: Eukaryota > Metazoa > Chordata > Mammalia > Eulipotyphla > Soricidae > Suncus > Suncus etruscus. The sequence continues at coordinate 87,903,362 of NC_064856.1, read as the reverse complement.
AAAACAGATGACCAAAAGACACTTGAAAAATGCTCCACATCACTAATCATCAGGGAGATGCAAATCAAAACATCTATGAGGTACCACCTCACACCACAGAGATTGGCACACATCACAAAGAATGAGAACAAGCAGTGTTGGAGGGTATGTGGAGAGAAAGGAACTCTTATTCACTGCTGGTGGGAATGCCGTCTAGTTCAACATTTATGGAAAGTGATATGAGATTCCTCCAAAAACTGGAAATCTAGCTCCCATACGATCCAACTATACCACTTATAGGAATATACCCTAAGAACACAAAAATACAACACGAAAATCCCTTCCTTACACCTATATTCATTGCAGCACTATTTACCATAGCAAGACTCTGGAAACAACCAAGATACCCTTTAGCAGATGAATGGCCAAAAAACTGTGGTACATATACACAATGGAATATTATGCAGCTGTCAGGAGAGATGAAGTCATGAAATTTTTCTATACATGGATGTACATGGAATCTATTATGCTGAGTGAAATAAGTCAGAGAGAGAGAAAGATGCAGAATGGTCTCACTCATCTATGGGTTTTAAAAATGAAAGACATTCTTGCAATAATAATTTTTAGGCACAAAAGAGAGAAGGGCTGGAAGTTCCAGCTCACCTCATAAAGCTCACCACAAACAGGGATGAGTTTAGTTAGAGAAATAACTACATTGTGAACTATCCTAATGAGGAGAGTGTATGAGGGAAATAGAAAGCCTGTCTAGAGTACAGGCGGGGGTTGTGTGGGGAGGAGGGAGACTTGGGACATTGGTGATGGGAATGTTGCACTGGTGATGGGTGGTGTTCTTTACATTACTGAAACCCAAACACAATCATGTATGTAATCAAGGTGTTTAAATAAAATATATAAAAAAATAAATAAAAATTAAAATAAAAAAACATAGATTGCTCTACCCCCTTCCCCAAAAGGAGAAAGAATAATGAAACATCGTATTTCAGAAATTATTTCAACTATTATAATTGAAACCTGACAAACATCAATATTATAAAATGAAAAATTATCTTGTTCATTGAAAGAGGACACTTTGTTCTGGGTGTGTCCTTGTCCCAGTAACCTAGCCCTTTACTTTGTTTATAACTGTAGATAAGAGAGGGGCTGGAGAGATAGAATAGCTATAGGGCAGTTTGCCTTGCTTGCAGCCTACCCAGGATGGATAGTGGTTGGAATCCCGGCATCCCATATGGTCCTGCGTGTCTGCCAGGGGAGATTCCTGAGAGCAGAGTCAGGAGTGACCCCTGAGCACCACCGGGTGTGACCCACAAACCAAAAAAAGGAAAAAGAAAAAGAAATGTAGAAAAGAGAATATGCCTCATCTGGGCACAGTCAAGAGGGCATTTATTTGTCAACTCTAGCACCCACTTATCTGGAACCTCACTGCTTAAAAATGTGCTTCTCTGTTCTCTTTCTCCTTTAATAAAAAATCAAAGCTTTTTGACATATGAAGAGAGGATGGTTGATATAAAGACTTGTGTTCCTCTCTCATGTCCCTCTTGTAATTATATCTAGAGTGGGAGTAGAAATGAACCTGCATGGTTACAGAAAATTGACAACTGATAGCATTTATCTTCTATTTGTTTGAAACACCTCCTGAATACATAGGATCCCTGCTATTCTGTGTGGCATACTTTTTGGAAAAACTCAAATACTCACCTGTGAGTACCCTGCAATCATCATGAGCAAAGCAGATAAAACTAATAAAATTGTACATTGACAGTCAAAATTAAGCAAAATTTTAAATAACATTTAAGCAAATATCTGTGCCCCAACACACTCCTCTTTTTTCCCATGGTATGATTAAAGTCTTTTTCTCTTCTTGCTGCCCAATGTCAGTTAAAAGAAAAGGCTTCATTTTTTTTTTTTACTCTTTCACTAGAAGGTGTCAAATAAAAATCATACTTCAGTTAAAACATGTCTTTTGCAATGTAAATGTACTGTTTGAAGAACAGAGCCTTCTGTTCCTATAGGTGACAATTGTGTAGCTATGAATGACAAATTCCTTAAGGAAGCTAAAGTAGATGAGATTACTATGGCTTCCTCATCTTGGTTCTGTGATACACACATTCTATCAGAGTCATTGGATCACGTAAAGATAATTTCTCAGAGTAATCACTGTAGCCTGAGGGCTTGTAATGCAGTACTTCAAGTATGCTTTTAATAGACTTTTCCATTACTTTCTCTGGCCAACATCTTCTAGTGTAGTATATAAGCATCTTTTTTCTTACTATAATACTGGTCCTTGATTTGATGCAATATTATTTTTCAGGTTTAGTAGATTAAACAGTCTAAGAAATTGAGTAGTGGGAAATTCAAGTGATTGCTGGAGACTGAAGAAAACCTGAGTAATAGGAGAGTCTATTTTTAGTTCATGAATTACAAAATTATATCCTACTAAGACAAAACATTAATAAAACTAGACAAATATTTTAGGACAAGAGCAACATTTATACTTTGTGTTCATTATTTTCTTCAAGATATGCAATGACCAGAAGTTAATTAATTAAAATAACTTTAAAATGAACATTTTTTTCTTACTCAGTAAACGTTATGAACTAGTAGTTTATCAATTTCATGGGAACAACTGCCTTACAAAAGCCTTATAGGTGTATGGATAACCTACTTACTTTAACCTAATCAAGGTAGCATGACATCAAGAACACAATGAACCAATATAACGTTTTGTGAAATATTCAGCTTTTTTATAATCTTGAAAAATAGTTTATCTGCACAAAAGATAAAATCTCAAACCCCCAATTTTGTTTTTTGTTTATTTGTTTGTTTGTTTGTTTGGGGGCCACACCAGGCCACACTCAGGGGTTATTCCTGGCTCTATGCTCAGAAATAACTCCTGGCAGTCTCAGGGGACATTATGGGATGCTGAAATGCGGGAATTGAACCTAGGTTTGTCCCAGGTCAACTGCATGCAAGGCAAATGCCCTACCACTGTCGCTCTGTCTTCAAAATCACCTTTGTTTCTAAAATAATTATGTTTAAACCATTTTAATTGAAGTATTGGGATATACAAGTACATTAGTTATACTTCTTATGAACACTTCACTATGCTACACCCATCCCAAAGTGTCCACTTCCCTCAATCAGTGTCCCAATAACTCATTCCATCTCAAGTAAGCTTAATTATGCAGGAAAAATACTGTTATTTATTATAATTTAAAAAAATCAGAAAAAAGTTTTTATGTCCACAATTTCCAGATCAACTGCTACATACTATATACTTGAGACTATAAAATCTGCTCTCTCAAGGGTGGAAATTCTAGTACAGGGTTTAAAGCTCTTAACCTGATGGCCTTTAGATACATTTCCCACTCCAAAAAATATAAAACAGTAATTGTAATCAGAACTGCCTTTTATTGAATTTGTCCTATCTCTATGACTTTCATTTTTGGGGGGTGGGGGGGAGGTTTGGGTTTTTGAGCCACACCCGGTGACTCCTAGGGGTTACTCCTGGCTATGCACTCAGAAGTCCCTCCTGGCTTGGGGGACCATATGGGACGCCAGGGGATTGAACCGTGGTCCGTCCTAGGCTAGCGCTGGCAAGGCAGACACCTTACCTCTAGCGCCACCGCGCCAGCCCTATCCTTATGATTTTCTTCAGTATCTGTCTTCTTTGTGCAAGAGTCAAATTTATGAACTGAATAGAAGTAAGCTGCTTAGGTCTACAAAGATAGCATTCACTTTTTATCACACATCTGTGAGAAAAGGAGAATAAACAGCAATTTCATAGTCTTTTTGTTTTGTTTTCTTTTGGGACCACACCTAGTGATGCTCAGGGGCTACTCCTGGCTATGTGCTCAGAAATTGCTCCTGGCTTGGGGCACCATATGGGACACCTAGGATCGAACCGAAGCCCATCCTGGATCAGCAGTGTGCAAGGTAAAAGCTCTACCGCTGTGTTATCACTCCAGCCCCAATCTTTCTTTGGCCTTTAAGCTTTGATATATGTGAAAGGGAATGCCAACCTCCAAAATTGTCTGCTCACTCTTCTTCATTTAGAAACATGAGCCAGGACTTCATTCAGTGCCTTATTTCCTTGCAGTAGACACAGGTTGATTTGTTAGTTCCTTTCATATCAATGTCTTTTCAAACTTGATTTAAATAGTCTTTAAAATATTTGAATATTCTTCTTCTTGGACTATATACTTATTCATTGATCTCACTAGTCTTCCAAAGAATGTCATAAGATTGAAGTCTGGGCAAGAATTGAGACACTTATGGGAGATATTGTTTTTCGATCTCTGTATCATACAGGGAAATTTTGATTATTTTAATCAATGCTGTTTATTAATACTACTTCTTTTATTTTATACCTATGTATCTTATACACATAAAATCTTTATAACCCCACCCTATCTATAAATTAATTCTGCCATTTGTCTGATTCAAGAACAATATATTTTGTTTCTTAAGAGCTAAGTACTAATAGTGCTCAATCTTTGTTTAAAATTTTATCACACATTAGAAATATAATACATTAGATGCATTCCATATGTACTGTGCTCTTGCTTTCAATTGGCTTCTAAGTAAACCAAGTCACCTCACTCTCATTCACCCATTTAGACTACTCTTCTATATTCTTAAATTACCTTTCATTCTCCAAAGCACTATAGCCAATTCAAATAATTTGGTACACAATTTTACTTAATATAATGCTCTGAAAATCCAAAACAAAGCACAGAATCTATACAGAAGTTTCTCTATGTACTCTCTTCAATGATCTTTCAAGAAATCTTTAATGAAGCATCAGAAACCTGTTTGGCTTTACCATATATTCTTTCCTTCCAGTATCATCTTTTTTCTTTTTTTTCTTTTTTTAATAATTTTCCCCCTCTGGCTTCAGCAAAACTTGCATATTTTTTAATTTTTTATCTGAGTTCTCATTTATAGGCTTTTGAAATGATTTTCCCCATAGAATATGATGTGTCATCATTTGCTTTCAGTGAGATTCTAATGTGTTACATCTCATTTTAATATTCACAATTATCTAGTATTATTTCCTAAAATCTTAGCGTTTGATACTTTATAGTATATCCATGAAATAAATACTGCATTTATTTTATATATTTTGTGTGTTTATGTGTATGTTGGTGCTTGCCTGAAGCAGGCCATTAAATGCTAAATAAATCTCTTTCATATTTTCAGTTTCTGAAAGAGATATTTTCTTTAATATTCATAATGTATATTCATAATCTGAGTAATTGATACAGTTGTCAATAAAACATCTGTTTGATTCAAAGATATTCACACAGTTTCTAAGTAATATTCTCTTTTCCTTCTGTTAATACATCTCTCTCTGTAACTGTGTAAATGTGTATAAGAGAGAAGAGAGAGATGGAAATGAAGTCAGACAAAGAAAGAAAAATGTGATTAGGGAAGCCATCATATTCAAGATTTCCACTTGTATCTAATATCTTGATCTGGTCATTTAATTATTTCTTCAATTAAGATATCCATCAAGCATTTTTATTTTCTTAAATTACAAACAGAATACAAATCATTTGGTAAATCCTAAAACTTCATACATATATACATACTTACACATATGGAAATCAACACTCAATACAATATGAAGAGCTACAGTACTGTTATATTAATGTTTTAGACTTAAAATGCTACTGCACCCACCCCCACTCACCACCAAAATACTCATTTCCTTTTACCATTGATTGATCCTTCCTTGGTCTTTTCTCATTCTTTCCCCTACTTTCAAATATTTGCAATTACTGCATGAATGAAACCATAACCTACCAATAGTACTGCCCAGAATAAAATTACTCATGTTCTTGTTCTATACTACTTTTTTAATATTAAAATTCTGTCCATAATTACCAAAAATATTTCTAAAAATGTAACTTATAGAAATGATTTAGTGGGGCCAGAGAGATAGCACAGCAGTAAAGCATTTGCCTTGCATGCAGAAGGATGGTGGTTCGAATCCTGGTATCCCATATGGTCCTCAAGCCTGCTGGGGGTGATTTCTGAGCATAGAGTCAGGAGTATCCCCTGAGCGCTGCTGGGTGTGACCCAAAAACCAAAAAAAAAAAAAAAGGAAATGATTATTTAGTGCTGCAATGTGGCATTATAATATAAATAGTAACTCCATAATGTGTATTAATGCAATTCTGAAAAAATTTACAAACTGATCATCGTATTTTTATAAATTACAATAATATTTGTTGTATATATTTTTCTAACCATTAAACTTATCTCTCTTCATTAACTGTGTCAACCTAAAGATCCCCAAAGTTGTATTTTCAATTTAATTAAAAATCTTTTGAATATATATATAGCACCCTTTATAGACTTAAAAACTAGTTTTTATAGCCTTTCCAAATATTTGACCTGAAAAATTTATTATTCTTATATGAAAACCTCAAACTATATATTTATAGATAGTCTAAATTATCCAAATCTAAGGAATAAGGTATAACAGGAAAAAGGAAAGGAATGAGAGGGTTAGTTGCAGTACATAGACAATTTGAAGACTCAGAGGATTGCAATTAGACTCTAGTCAGTAGTTTCTGGTATTCTGGGACCTTTCGTATGTGTGTATCATTATCAATATCATAATCCACTTGGGCTTACTCTCTATTATTCTTTTTTTTGTTAGCATTTCAATAAAAATTAAAGAAGTATTTTGGAATATATTTTATGTTAAAAAATAAAGTCTAATTTTACTATCATTCACTTTTAGAAATGAATCTATACCTTTATCTTAGTGTGGCATGTAGTTTTTGAGTTCTTATTTGACCATATTTCCTAAATATTTTATTTTTAAAAATGCATGTATGTATGCTTTCTGGGTATGCAGTTATTTGATAAAATGCAAGCTAACTTTCATTCACTAATATTCATATGAAAATAACTTTTTCTACTGTCGTGCCTACAAAAGTGGTTTGACTACAATTACTTAAAAAAAACTATTAACTATCATTAATTGCTACTGCTAGTTCATCAACTATTATGTTTCACTACCTTATATTATTGCATAATAAATAATTGTGTTATCCACATAATATTTTAAACAATTCTATAAGAAAAAAACTATTAATTTTACAGAAAATAATATTGAAACATTGGTCAAAAAGATTATATGTGGGTAAAAGTACTTGTGTTGCAAGAAACTAATTCCTTTTTGACTTTTTTGTACTATATGTGGTACCCAGAGCCTTGCCAGAAATTACTGCTTAGCACAGGGAAAATAGTTCTTTAGCATTTCCAGATGTGCTTCAAATCATCCACCAAAAAGTATTAAAACCTACAACTTCAAAATGTATTAACCAAATTACTTGTCTTCAAGGAAAGAGTTAATTCTAGAAGAGAAACTAGAACTACTTTTTTTTTGGGGGGGAGGCACACCCGACAGCGCTCAGGAGTCACTCCTGGCTTTGCGCTCAGAAATCTCTCCTGGCAGGCAAGGGGTTCACGTGGGAAGCCGGGATTTTAACTACCATTTGTTCTGAATTGACTGCATACAAGACAAACGCTTTATTGCTGTGCTATTTCTCTGGTCCCTAGAATTACTTTTTGTTTTAATTTCCTACACTTTTTTTTTCTGTTTTGGTTTTTGAGCCACACTCGGCGGTGCTCAGGGGTTATTCTTGGCTATCTGCTCAGAAATAGCTCCTGGCAGGCACAGGGGACCATATGGGATGTCAGGATTCGAACCAACCACCTTAGGTCCTGGATTGGTGCTTGCGAAGCAAACGCCTACACTTGAATTACTTTGAATGTGATTCTGCACAATTTTATCTTCTGAATATATATATATATATATATATATATATATATATATATATATATATATATATATATACACATGTGTGTAGCATCCTGTATAGACTTAAAATTCATTTCAAAATAAAAATCAAACAAGACAATTATTCCACAGCAATCATTTTAGATCTTATAAAGTGAGACAAGTTATTTTCTTTTTTAACTTCTATGATTTGAATGTTTTACTTCAAGACTGATATTATGAAACCTCAGGTAAGAAAAGGGTCCTTTATTTAATTTCTCTGATACATTCTTAGGGAAGCAACTCTATATGTGCTTGACCTTTTCAATGTTCTGCAGTTTGATTGGATGGCTGCCTCTGTTATCACCTTTTACAACCTCTGCTTCTTGTGAAAAATCAGGGTGGATTGGGGAGCCAATCAAATATAGAATATTGAAAAGGTTACAGCAGTTCTGCAGACTACAAGCCATTCCACACTGCAATGGTTATTAACATTCTGGTGCCTCATTCCAATGACAAAGATTGTAATAAGAACAGATGAGGCTAAGGCGTGAATTTTATCCCTTTGACAATGATCAGATGGGAAATAGTTGAATCTGGAGGTCAGTCTCATCCATTCTTCTCTTACTGTACTGCCTGTTTATAATCCTGTGAATTGACTTTAGTGTCATGAATGAGACTGTGTTGACATAAATCAGGCTAGAGGTGCATCTTCCTGCACATAGCTTTGGGCCACGCTTTACTATTGTAATAGCCTTTTATTGTGCTTTCTATCCCTTGCCTATTTCTACGTGGCATTTAAAAATGAAATTGGCTTTTGAAATATTGGCTCCTTTATTTTTCAGTGGGGTGCAGACTTCCTAAAAGAGTCACGAAGAAAATACCATGAAGAAGTTGGTAGAAGAGTAGCCGGAACTTTTATTAAATGCATAGTCAACTTTATGGTAAAAGAACTACCTGATATTAATTTCCAATAATAGGGTTAGTATTTATACTGTTTCATGTAATTCTATTTCATTACTGGTAATTTTACTACATTCATTTATTTATTTGAAGTAAAGACTATTACCAAAGATATTCATATTATATATTTTTCTTATAATTTTGCTAATAGATTTTTCTGTCTTGTAACATTTTAGAATATTTTATCTTACTTTATTATCAAAAATATTAATAATCCAGCCTTTCATGAATCATTAGAATTATATGCCATCTTGAAGTTCTTTTAAATTGGTTTGAGAAACATTTCTTCAAATGTTTCCAACATTTGAACACAATATGTTAGAGATATCTGTATAGTCCAATTGATGTTGTTATTTAGATATTTGATTAAAAGGATAAAAAAGAAAATATTTCACAACATTCAGGGAAAACCATGCTAAAAAACTCAAGGAAGTAATAGAAATAAGCAATTGGGCACAGGAGTATAGTATTTTTGCTCCACATAACAAAACAATTTACTACATCTCTTGGAAAGAAAATATGTTTTTCTGATTAAATTCTTGATGCAATAAATCTTACATCTGTCATCCATTTACAGGAGATTTGAAAAGTTTAAAAAAGAAAGGACTTTTCTTATAGTTTTAATTAAAGGTCAGTTCATATTTTCATGAGCCACTCTTTCTGAAGTTTTCTAATCTTGGTGGATATATGAATATCCTACTGCTATGCCATAAAATCCTGCTGTTTGGGGCTTGGATCTGCACTGTTGTCATCTCCTTAACATAGCTGTGAATCTCTTCTTTAATCCAAGCGTCCTAGTGTGTGAAAGGCACACAAAACCATGCAGGACTGAACAAGAAGTGAGCCATCTGCCTATTAAAGCTACTTTTATAAAACAAGAAGGAGAAATATCTGGCCATTAAATCATACAATTCACCTTCCAAAATTATAATAAAATAACTTTTATGATTGTCTCCCTACTCAAACCAATATTCTAGACCTCTTTTTAAATTATCTCAGACATGCAGTTGACTCATTTTTCTCATTCATCTGAGTTGTTGTTTTTATCTCTAAAATATGTTCCATTATACTCTAGCATATTTTATTGAATTGTATCATGTAGTAGCTTATCTATAATATTACTTGAGACTCTTTGAATTGTATATATATTGACCTACTTTATTAAGCTGCACTGACATAGGCATTGTTCAACCCAGACCTGTAAGAAAAAGACCAGCCCACAAAACGAATAGTCAGAGTTATGTGTAGGTGCAAAATATTAAGACTTTCTTTCCCTAGTATAATAATAATAATGATTCTATTTTTGTTTTCATCCATGAAGACAAATATTTATCTTCCTCATGACCTACCTATGTTGTCTTTTAATCCACCATAAAAATAATCCATCATAACCATATTTATAATGTTACATTTGATTTGAGGTGAATAAAAATGTCAGGTGTGTAGTGAAAAAAAGAAACATGGAGTTCTGGTTTCTTATTAACTTTTAATTAAGTTAAAAAATAAAAACAACAATAATCTCTCCTTGAGATGTAGCTAAATTCTTCAGGAAAATTTATTGATACATTCATCTGTTTTATATTAATTGCTTATTCTATTTTACTACTAAATAGTATTGCTTTGTGCAGGCTTATAAAAATTCTTTTATTCATTTGTCTGTAATTTTTTTAATTATTTGCTAAAGATGTATCAACAAAATATTATTATGTGTTTGGCATTTTCAGCAATAGAAATTAAACTGGCGATATAAAAATTCACTAGGTGTGAGATCACTCACATACCATGTTTTTAACCCCTTAGGCAGATAGGTCTGAAGAAGCAGGGTAGCAACAAATAAATAATAAGCCAACCCAGTCAGAGAGAGCCACAGAGCCAGTCTGTGCCTGGTGATATCTTTGAGCTGATCGCCAAGCCAAAACTAAATTCTCTTTATTATACCAGTACCCATCCACCAGGAGGAGAAAGGTCAAGAGTGAGACAAAAGTTTTTATCCAGTGAGCTTTTACATATCAAAGGAAGAGGTTTAAGGAAGGAGGAAGTTGAGGGAACCCCATTGTTTGTGGTTGATATTGGGTGTCATCTTACAATTCTACCTTTCTATTTAAAACAAGACAAAAAGTCACAAAAATTTTGTTCTATCTTTCTTGGCCCACTTCAAAATCCCCAGATCAGAACTTAAAAAAGTGGTTATAATTTTGCATAGGCACAGTAAAACTTTAAAAGCGTCAAAGTTTAAATTGTATACAACATTCTCAAAACAATCAGCTTTAACTATATTTTTATCTTATAAGTATCACAATTTTTTTTCATAGACTTCTCTGGATATAAACACTAGAACCTTTCTGCAGATACATTTAATTAAAATATTCTTGAACATTCTTACACTGGTCACTGTAATATGAGTCTAGAACATTTGAGTTTCTTTTTATAAATTTCTCCAAACAAAATTACAAGAACATATGTGTTGATATGTATACAGTTTGAAATTAAGCTTGCTAAAACATAATGAGCACTGCAATAAGAGTCTATAGTATGAGAGTTCCTTTTCCATAGAATTCTGTCAACAAAGATATTAGAACAGTTTTGTAAACTTAATTGGAGAATAATTTGCTAAATTATATCCACAAACATCTGAGCAATTGAGAAACATTCACTAGGAGGGCTAAAAATAAAAAAATAAAACTAACATTATTAATTTCCCTGGAACTGTGCAAACTAATATTAAACCACTTACATTGGGTACAAAATTATTTGTTTGTAGTGGAGCATAGAACAAAAACAATATCTTATAAAACCTAATAAGGATAGAACACATAGTTTAACCAGAACATACTTGTTTAACCAGCAAGATAATGACTGATGAAAATAGGGTCAAGAGATTATCCTAGAAGAATGTTGCAGGAGGTTCTGAAAGCAGCTTCACTCCCACTGGGCTTCTACTGGGGTTGGATCCTCCATCTTCTCCTGTGAGATGCTGCTTAGGTCATCTGGAATGTAAAGGTCTTTGGTTCCTGGGCTGGAATCTGAGGGTGGGGGACAACTCATTTCCCTACTGTTGGTTCCCTTCCAAAGGAACTTTCTCTTTGGATTCTACCCTTGATAAGCTGCTGCAGGTTTGAGGGCTGAGGGTTCTTAAAAAAATAAATAAATAAAAAAGCACCTTTGGTAGAAGAAAGGTGGTGGGCTTGACCTCTGGGACACTGCTCAGAGTCTTCAGCTCTCATCCCCTTACTGTCTATTTCTGTCCTACCTGAAGAGACCTCTGATACATTCTGAATATGTGTACCAATGTTCCGGTGATGGGCACTGCACACTTAGAACGCAGACAAAAGAATGCAATGATGGTGATTGTCTACCAGAGGGTCAAGTCACTCACCATGATTGGTGTCTTCTGTGATCCCTGGGTCCTGGGTCACAGTTTGAGCACCAGTTGTAAAATAAAAATCCATGATTTTTGAGGGATATAGTTTAGCAATAAAGTTTTTATGAGCAGTCGCTTCATTCACCTCAACAGACAAGCTGCAATTTTTTTCGAGGAAATTTATTTTCTGGCATTTCCAGATCCTAAAAGTCAGACATCAAGTTACCATCAGAATTGTTTTTTTCTGATGTTTCTTTTTTAGAGCATTAAATTGAAGTTTTCTCTTTGTCTTGAGTTTTTCTTTCTCTGTGTGTAAGTCTCTGTCTCGTATTCTTTAAGGAAAAAAAGTTTCCTTAGATCAGGGTGTACCTTGGTAACCTCCTTTAAACTTATTACCTCCCTAAAATACAGTTTTAAAATTCAGTCATATTTTTAATTTGATGTAAATATATTCAATGCATTGGGGACACAATTAAGATTAAAATGTACTCTTCCTCTGCTTTTTGGGTGTGGGATGTCACATACTACTCATTACATGTTCTTATGCCTTAATTTATCTTGAATAAATACTTGGAAATGCAAGGAATTGGCCATATAATAAAGAGAACTAACTTTAATAGCCAAAGTTTCTAAGCTAGCTGTACTATTTTACTATCATGTTAGCACAATAAAAACGGAGCCAGAGAGATAGCATGGAGGTAAGGCATATGTCTTTCATGCAGAAGGTCACTGGTTCAAATCCTGGCATCCCATTTGGTCCCCAAAGAATGCCAGGAGCAATTTCTGAGCATAGAGCCAGGAGTAACCCCTGAGTGCTGCTAGGTGTGACCCAAAAACCAAAAAAAAAAAAAGTTTTAATGCTATAGTTTTACAAAAGTTAGGTTTTAATAGTTAGCATAACACAGTAGACATTTTTGTAGACAATTTTGTTTTAGGTGGCCATATCCCAAGGTAGTCAAGGAGTTAGTTATTCCCGGTTCTCTGCTTAGGAATTGCTCCCAGTGTTGCTCAGAGACCATGAAATGCAAGGAATCCATCTATTCCACCTCCATGCCAAGCAGTTTTATATTTCCAAACAGCCTCTGATGTACTGTTTTATAAATAATACATTCATTGGGCATATAATTATAGGTTGACAATTGTTTTCATTAATTTTTTTAAGGCTGATACTAGGATTTTTTTTGCATGTTTTCACAGAGAATGTGTGAACCTTCAAATATTTTTCTGACTTCTTTTAAGATTCTACTTTTTTCATTCTAGTATAGTAAATTGATTTATATATGATTTACATTTTAATATATATTTTGCTTGCTTTATTAAATTTATTGGGTGATTTAACATTACTTGAAATATATGTATTTTTTTCTTTTTGTTCTTGAGGTTCCCTCATGTACATCTCTTTCACTGCAAAGTTCTAAGAGTTTTTTACTAAAACAAATATTTTTATAATATTTCCATTACATTTTATTTATAATTTTTTATTTATTACCATTTAAGTTCATATTTTCTTCTAGAATATTTATCTGTTGCAAACTAAACATAAATTTTATTGAGTATAATAATCACCCCACTATGTTACTCTTTAGATATTGTGTCTACATACATTTATTTTTCTAAATGTGTTCAAGGCAAGTGGACATTCATGTTTCTGAGCTTTGTCATACTTTGTTTTTCTATTTTCTATCTGCTTAAGTTTGAACTTACAAGTTAAGTCAAAGCATTGTGCTCTATCCTTTAGAAATTAATTTTATTATTTTAGAAACTGTTTTTAGTGTTAGATTTGTTTGCATTTGCCTTGTTAAACTTTTATATTTAGTATTTGTAGAGATTTTTCTTTCATAATGCCCATGTTTTATCAAGAAATATTATCTTTTTATCTTATCTCTTTCCCTAATATACCAGATTAAAGTGTTACAGAGCTCAAATATGATATCGTTAACATAGTAATTTATCACTTCACTTTTATATGAATATCAAGGTATTTAAGCATTTTGCCACAGAACTAATCTATTCAGAATTAAAAGTAATTAAATGCATTTATGAAAGTTGTTAAACTAAAAAGTTTGTTATGGTCAGAGACCTCTTATTGTGATAGTTTTACTTTCTTGATGGTGTGGGCATTGTTAGACAAAGACAAAATCAATTCACAGTAGCTGATAAAATTTAATTATTCTTCCAAAGACATGATTCTCATAAAATAAATAAAGTGATGCCTCAGTATTTCTCAAAGTTTTAGTCAAATATCTATGTGTGTGTGTGTGAGTGTGTGTGTGTGTATATATATATATGTGTGTGTGTGTATATATATATATATACATACATACAAGTATTTATGTGTAAATAAACCTCTTTTCACTGTACAGCAGAAGAAATATTCTGAATCTATATATTCCTTATGACATCCAGGTCAATTGCATTTCTCTATACATTTATATTTTTAAGTGTCAACTTAATAATAAATCTTTAGTTATCAGACTTTTGTTGACAGGAAAGAAATGCGCCGTTCTCTTAGGACTACAAATGATGGGGCCAAAAGAAAGTATAGCAGTTTGGGCACTCGTCTTGCACACAGCTCAACTTGGTTCAATCCCCAGGACTCTACATAGTCCCTAGAACCTTAAGGAGTGATCCCTGAGTAAAGTCAGGAGTAAGCCCTGAAGTACCACTGGTGTGTTTGTGTTTTTTCCTTGGGAATCAAACCTAGAGTTTTGACATGGAAATGTAAGACAATGGTTCTACAATAGAGTCAATTGTTTAATATTCAGGTTACTAGTTTAAAGGAATTTATAGAAAAAGATCTGCTTTGACCTAAAGCAATTTAATTAGGTTTATGAAATTATTGAACGGTAAAGATTTTTGATGTTTGGACATTCATCTTCTTCATTTTGATGTTTTCTGAAAATGACTAAGCTTTCAAAAGTAAGATTCTGAAATTATTCTGCCTTCTTTAATAGAATCTTCTATTTTGTTTAATATTTAATATTCATAATCCTGATAAATATTTAATAAGACTTGTCAATTCACATTTTTATTATAGATCTTATTCACTCACCCTATCAAGTATCAGGGGACTAATAAACCATTTCTGCTTGAATAATGTAGTTGATGAGTCTGTTAATCAATGTTTCACAAATTATGTGCATATGGATCACCTAGAAAGTTGGTTAAAATATAAATTCAGTTTAGTCTAGTGGATATGGCCTGAGAGTCTGCATGTCCAATAAACTCTCACATAATTCTTAGGAAGCTAGTCAAAGAACAATGCTGTCAGCAAAGAATATGATGTCATTATTATTTTCTGCAGGAAATATTAAATATAATATATTTAAATAAGTATAATATGGTAATATAATTATATTTAATTTTATGTTTTCTATATTGTATGTAATTAAGTATATTTAATTATATAAAATTTAAGTACATAAATATACATTATATAAATATAATAATTATTATTATTTGGGGGTCTGAGATAGAAAGTGGCATGTATTTGCGTCAAACTCTAGGTTCTTACATTTGAAAAGTTGCCCTTTCTGTGGATTTCCTCTGTGGATTACACTTTGATTTGTTTCTGTTTAAAACTCTCTTTTTTATTTGACTTTACTCATTATCTACCTGTTATTTTCCCATAGCACAATTAAATGAAAGTCATTCAGGCATCATTTGGGCCAAAAAATTCTGGATAGTTTATAAAATATAGATTCCAGAATTCTCTAAGACCATAATATGTGTAGCTGGTGCCTTTCAGTCTGAAAGTTGTGCTCCAAAAGTAAGAACTTTGAGCCTCTTTTAACTTTATTTTTGTGGTTGATTTCTAGTTTTATTCCACTCTAATCGTGTATGACAGATGAATGGATATTTAGATTTGGGGTTTTCGGAACTCTACATTCTATTTAGTTCAAATTTTTCAAATACAGTGTAAGACTATCGTTTCCATGTTGGTGTTTTGTCTGGTTGATGTGTAAATTAGTGAAAGTGGATTGTTAACTATTCTTATCAATAATATCTAAAGACAGTAGAGATGAAGACCAGGAGGACCAGTCCATGGTATGGGAATACAGTAACACCAGAAAAGGTACAGGGAAGAAGGAACCTAGAAATAATCACTCTGAACAAGAAGTGGGTGATGACAGGAGAGAAAGTAAATATTGAAAACCACAGTGTCAAAAAAAAGGACGAAGAAGAGTGAGCAAGCAAGAAACAGAGTGCGAGCTGAAAATGAGCAAGAGTGTGGGGGGGAGGAAAAATATCTGCCATAAAGGCAGGCAAGGAAGAGAGCAAGGTGCAGGCAAGAGAGAAACTGGGAAAGGAAAGCAACATGCTCTCTCTGTCTCTCTGTCTCTTTCTCTCTCTCTGTCTCTGTCTGTCTGTCTGTCTGTCTGTCTGTCTGTCTCTCTCTCTCTCTCTCTCTCTCTCTCTCTCTCTCTCTCACACACACACACACACACACACACATCCTGTACGTGGCCAGCCTAAATTCCATTCTCAGCATCCCATATGGTCCCCTGAGCCTGCCAGGAATAACTTTAGAGCACAAAGCCAGGAGTAATCACTGAGCACTGCTGAGTGTGGTCCCAAAAGAAAAAAAAAGGGGGGGGGGGGCTGGGAATGGGATCATTGGTGGTGAAAAATAGTCACTGGTGAAGGGTGTTGTAAATTGTATGAAAATCAATCATGAATAACTTTGTAACTGTTTGTGTCATGGTGATTCAATTAAATAGTTTATTCATAACAATATTTCTTTTAATACAGTTTCATTGTTTACATTTTTCTCATTTTCTGATTATTTCTTTGTATATTTTGATTCTTTTTCATTCTGTGTGTTTGTGATTGCTAATTCTCACAATGAATTGGTCCAATTGATTATTATACAATACTCATCCCTGTCTCTTGTTACATTTTCACTTTGTATAATAATATCCTTTCTGATAAAAGTATGTCTTTCCTCCTAATGGCTTTATGCCCTTTGTTTAGTGAACAGATACCATTTATCTCTTGTTTCTAGCAGTTTTATTTCCTTTAATTTCTTTTTTATGGAATCTATCATCTTCTGTAAAGGTTCTTCCTTAAGTTGGTTAACCTGTTCATCTATGGATTTCCTGAACTTGCTGGTTAGTGATTCCTTTATTTCTTTTGCCATGGCTTGCACCATTGTTTGTAGGTCTTCATCTATTTGGGCCTGTGTGTTTTGGTGGACTTGGAAACTTGCTAAGATTTCTCTCCATATCCCTAGTTGTTAGTTTCTTCCTTATTTAACCTATATCTCTTTGCATTTAATGGTTTGGTTTGGAGTGTAATGCCTTCATATTTCAGCTCTCTTTTGTCACCTGTAGTGTGGGGCTGGGTCCCTTCTCTGGAGTGCAGCTCTAGATGGGAATGATGACTATGGTCACTGAGGTTTTGCCCCACCCACATCCTCGGTCATGCCTGCGTTAATCACCCCTCCACCTTGGTTCCTAGTAGTTTTTATTTCAGTTTGCTATTCCTCAGTTTGAAGCCCCAGTTACGGTTAAATTTAGCTATTTTAGCTTAAGCATTGTTTGTTTTTGTTTTTTTGTTTTGATTTTTTGGTTTTTGGTTTTTGGCCCACATCCAGTGACTCTCAGAGGTTATTCCTGGCTATGAGCTCAGAAAACGCTCCTGGCTTGGGGGACCATATGGGACTCTGGGGTTCAAACCGTTTTCGGTCCTAGGCTAGCACTGGCAAGACATATGTCTTACTGTTTGTGCCAACACTCTGGTCCCAGAGCATATCTTACATTGAAAGCAAATAAATTGTTAATTCTAAGAATGACTTTTACTTCTCTGCTTTCCCATATTTTCTGTTTGACTAGTTATCTTATCTGCTTCCAAGTAGGAGTTATTTTCCTTTATACAAGATCCTTATATGTTACTCCCCACTTAGGGGGGCACACACAAGACATGGCTTTTTGCCTTCCTGCGGCAGTGCCTTCCTCCCAAAGAATTATTTGCCAAAAGGCCCGCTTAGCAAAGTCAATCATTTGACCCTTTGCTTGGATCATTGGCAGTAATTTCAACATGGCTGTAACATTACATTTTCTCTTTATTTGGACACTATAGAAATCCAGCCTCAGCTTTCCTACAGACAAAGAAATGTCAGTACCAAAAACCCGCCAAAAGTTTCCTGCTGGCTAGTTCGTATAACCTGGCGCTAGCAGCTTGTTTTTCTGAGTCTAGCTCTATGATGGTAAACAATTATTCCTGTCCCCACTAAAATCTATTTTGTGGCTACTACATAAACATCATAAATATCTCTGTCTCTCTCCTCCCGGTTTCTTGAAAAAAAAAAACCTGCTTTTTGCTAAGCCAAAACATCTCTAGCTCTAGTTTCACTGCCCTCCTTCAGAGTTCCTTCTCACCTGAAGAACGGTCTTTTAATATGTAAATTTAAGTCCTGTTTCCCCATTGTACTGCTCTCCTGCTCTTTGTGGACATCTTGCATACCAGAGTTTGTGCTTATAAATGTCATCATCTGAAAAGTAAATTTGTCTCTTGTCCCTTGGACGTGGGTCCCCATACAATGCATTTTGTGTGGTCTCATTTATTTCATTTTCATATTTTATATATGTCCACTCATGCTCCTGCTTCTCTCCCTGTGCAAGGTTCCCGGACTCCATGAAGGTTCTGCTTATCAACGCAACACATCTGCAGCACTTATGTGCTATTGCCATTAAGATTTTTAACTATTCTGGAAAGATTATCACTCTTTCAAATCTAAGTGATGGGTTCAATCTTCTTGGTAAGAGGTCTTTTCTATGGGATATTTTAAATATGTGATATAGCTCTTCTTTGAAATGTAGTTTCTATTGAGAAATCTGCTCATAGTCTTATGGGAGTTCCCTCATATATGTCTCTTTACTTTTCTCATTCTGCTTTTCTGATTATTTCTTTAACTTTTTATTTTCAACTTGTAATTAAAATGTTTCTTTCTCTGTGTATATATTATTGTGACTTAATATATTTATAACTATTTAAACTTTCTGAATCTTTATCTTTCTTCTGTAAAGAGAAGTTCTCTATTTAGTCAAAGAGTTCTATTTTTCTTCTCTTGAGGAAATACTGTGATGGTATGTTGTTCCTGTTCACTTTGTTCCATAAATATTTTATGTTATATTGAGCAATTATTTTTATTTATAGCTGAAATTTTGTTCTTAAATTTTATTATATTATTTTAAAATATTTTAATTAAACAAATTCTTTAACTGAAACTATAAGATATACAGTTACAAAGAAATTCCTGATTCAGTCATACTAGGTCAAACACCCATTTCTTCACTAGTGCACACTTCCCCCCCAATGTTTCCAGTTTTCCTCCTTCCCTCACTCTAAACCCCTACATCTCTTCTAGCACAACACTATAACACTACACCCCTTCCCTACCTGCCTTCATGGCATTTTTCTTCTCTCTCTCACTTTTCTTTTAGAGACTGCAGTTTGCACTATTCTATTACTGAGTTTTTTCCACACACATCTGTGCTCAGGTCTAACTCCTCACTCTGTGCTCAGGGAATGTCTAGCAGTTCTTGGCAGACCATTTTTGTTACTAGGTATTGACCAGGGTTTTTCTTGTGTACCAAGCAAGTTCTTAAACTTCTGTTACTACCTCTCTGTACCTTGGTTCCTCAACTGTCTCTATAAACTAATTGAATTACAAATTGATATCTGCCTTTTATTGTTAAGTTTCTTTATTGTTATTAGATTGAACTACTAGTTTTATAGTTCCACAATATTTGCTTTTGATTTTCTAGCACTGTCTCTGTCCTTGCTGAATTTTTCTTTACTTTATCTGCTCAGTCCAGTGAGCATCAAAATGATTGTTGTTGTAAAGTCTTCTTTAGGAATTTATGCTGTGTCTTATTAACTAAAATGTTCCTCAATTTCTTCATTATCAGTGCAGGTACATTTCTCTGTTTCTTCATTATTATTTTCTTCATGATGCTAAATAATAATTATGTGGGTCAGAGAAGGAAGGAAGTGGCAGAAGAGGACCTTCGTATTAAAGCAGAACTCGATGATAACCAGGGATTCAATTTTACATTCTAGATTGTGACTTTGGCTAAATTTTGTGCAAGCCTAGAGGAATGCCAGGTGTTTGTGGTCTTGAGTTTCTCAAAGAACACTGAAGTTTTGAAGCTTGAGCTGTAATCGGGAAGTTTTATAAATAATGCCTAGGGCAAATATGTTTTTTAATATCAGTTAGATCTGGGCAGTGACTGGATATTTGAGGTAACAAAAATCTCAGCAGTGTCTGTGGCAACACATAGACCTGAGTGGTAACTAGGGAAGTAGATGTGAGAGCTGGACAGTGCTATAACAGCAAAATTAGGTAGACCTGCATTTGTGCATGTATATTTGTGCATGCCTATTAAGATCTATCTTGCTAAATACATTGATCCTAGAATGCAAAAGAGGCTTAAAATCATAACTGTATAGCAGTTGTTTAGGCTGCCACAGATGTGTAGACATGAGTAATGACTAGAAAACCTATATTAAGATGAATTTGACTAGAGATGAGGCCTTCAATCTCAAGTGGTGATTGAGCATGTAATACAGAGATGACAGAAAATAGTGTCAGGTTGACTGTTGCCCAACAGGGACCACTGTGGATAGCACTGGAACCTTGGTGGCTGGTGATGCTGTGATAACTCTTCTGTGAGGTTATCCAGATCTATAGTTTTCTAGCTAACAATCGGTTTTAGACTGGCAAAGGACAGTGCCTTAGTCTGTGAAGAATAAGTTCTCTTAATAACTGCCTCTTGGTTCTCCAATAGCATGGCAATTTTCAAAGAATATTTGAAGTTTTCTTTAGGTATATGTCCTCATGGTCTCTTTTTATAGAACTATGAACAACATGGAGGAACCCACCAGCACTACTTTCAGCAAGGTTGAGAAAGTTCACTACGGAAGGACATGTACAATACCAGTTGGATTTACACTATTGCTTCTCTCTCCCATGCTACTGATCTTAATACAGAATTGTAAATATTTTCCAGGTGTTCTTCAGGCAAAGCTCCACACGGTTTTCATTGGAGTTTTTTTACCTTGATGGGGAAATTCTTTCCCAAAAATTGTTTCTCTTTTTCTCCAATTCACTAGGAATCTTTATTTCTACCTCTTGCTTTGATAATCTGTTTAGGTTTTAGGTCAGTTTCCATGCAGATTATCCTAGTTTGGGTTGAGATTTACAGTAATAGCAAGAGACATAGACAGTTTCTCTTTTCAGTCATCATGGCCCCACCTCTGATTCTGAGTCTTTTTGCTGGAGCATTTAACCCAAGAATCACCATGGAAACCAGACTTTGTATTGAATTCTAGCCTGATAGGCTGTCAAGACATAATCTTTTCTACTTAACTTTTGTCTTCTTTACTCTCTACTGCTTTTTGTCTTCATCTCAGTCTTTTTAAATTCTGATAAATTCAGCATGATGCTGTCATGTTCTCTCTTGTACACATATCTCTTGACCTTCATATTTCTCAAAGTTTCTTTCAGTAAAATCTATTAAAAAATCTCCCCCAAATATCGGATGCTATTTTCACTGTATATATAGTTCTTTTTGCCCCATATATTTGGTATTATGTAAATATATACTAAATATTTAAACATGCAGGACCCTGGCCTGAACTGCTATGGAGGATAGAAGCATGAACTGGACATATTACATACTGTTTCAAATGTATATTTAGTACAAGAAGCAATTAAATGAATCTCCAATCACAATATTAGATATTTTCTATATGAAATGAAGTGATGTATATTTCTACCTAATATGTTCGAATTATATTAGAATTATCTTGTTATTTTAAATTTCAATGTATTGGTCTAAAATAAGTTGTCATATTATGATTCCTGTATGATAGAAATTCAAATTTTTTTCAAAAGACTAAAATCTAGCATCTGGTTTGACTGGTTTCTTTCTTATTGTTTTAGGAGAGAATTAGGTCCTTATTTATTTACCTTTTTTAGCTTCTAGAGGCCATCTATTGACTCTCAGGAGTTAGACCACTCATTTTATTATACTTATTTTTATAAATCTGATGTTTGCAAAGTTATTAATAATTGAATTTTAGTCGATTAATATTTCAACACAAATCCCAATAACTAATGCTCCAATACTCCATTTGTATAAAATTTTACAAGATATAATCTGGTTTTTAGGAAAAGAACTATGGGAACTGAGAAGGCAAGAAGAAACACATTGGGAAAATAACAAAGGTATAAACATTTTATAAAATCTGGGGTCCAGAAATAGCACAGCAGGCAGGATGCATACCTTTTATTTGACCAACACTGGTCCAATCTCTGACATCACATTTGGTACCCAAAGAATTTCCAGGAGTGACCCCTAAGTTCAAGACCAAGACTAAGCTCTAAGCACCAGCAGTGTGACCCAAACACACACACCACAAAAAAAACCAACATTTCTATCAAAATTTCCAGCAATTTTAACATGTAATATCAATTCTATTACAATGCATTATTTTAAATGAGGGAGATAAAGGTGCTAATTTAAGTAGTGAACTAATTTTGTTTGTTTGTGTTTGGGCTATACCTGGGAAGGCTCAGTTGTTACTCCTGACTTTGCACTCAGAAATTGCTCCTTGCAGTCTCAGGGTATTAAATCCAGGTAGGTTTCCATGCAAGAAAAATGCCCTACCATCTGTGATATTGCTCTAGCTCCACTAACTCTAATTTTTAAGTTTCCTGTTTTCAGAGTGTTATGTTACAAGCAATATATTTGTTCTATACATACTCAAGAGATAGGATATTTTCTACCTCAGAGATCATTTTACTATCACATATGCAATATATTCATTTAACACCTCAGGGAAAGTCAAAGTGAATTATACTCCATCCCATACAGACTGGGCGTAGGGTGTTATGGAGAAATGGAGACCTCTACACTATCTTTTTCCACAAATATGTATAAGTAGATCTACTGAGTGGGGAGATATTATTGTCTGCTGGTACATATTAATAAGAAAATATTTTTCTAACTTTTGTGTTTTGTTGTCATGTTCACCTGTGCTCAGGGCTTACTTCTGTGCTCAGGGATCACTTTTGACAAGGTTTATGAAAAAGTATGAGGGATCAGGGATCAAACCCAATTCAGCCTCATGCAAAGCAAGTGCCTTACCCACTGTATTATTTCTCCAGCCCCTTCTTAACTACTTTTTTTTATTGTTTGTTTGCTTTTTGTTTTTGGGTCACACCCAGCAGCACTCAGGGGTTACTCCTGGCTCTGCGCTCAGAAATCATCCCTGGTAGGCATAGAGGACCATATAGAATGCCGAATTTTAACCACTGTCATTCTTGATCGGCTGCATGCAAAGCAAATGCCCCTCCACTGTGCTATCTCTCACGCTCTCTTAGCTACTTTAAAGTCAAATTGAAAGTGTTTTCAACTTGTAAGTGTATGTGTTTCTGTTCATTTTTATCACAGAAAATTTCAAAATGGCATAAGAAGAAAGCATTTTGTGTTTTGTTTTGCTGTTGGTCAACACCCAGTAGTGCTCAGGATTTACTCCTGTCTCTGTGCTCAAGGATCACTCCATTGGTGCTAGAGAGACCATAAGTTTTGGATGCTTCTGGATATAGAATACGGGTCATTTCCAAATAAGGCAAATAAATGCCCTATCTGTCATACTATCTCTTGCTCCCAGAAAGTACATTTAAATAATGTGAGTAGATGTTTACAAAGAAGTGGGGTAGGGTTTTTTTTTAAAGTTTCAGAACACGTTAGAAATGAAAAAAAAAATGAAATTTTCAAATGAAAATTTGAAACAACCATTTAATATTTTTATGAAATTAGCCTATTTAAATAAATCTATATCCAGAAAATAATTAAAATAAAATATTATTACCCTGTTTAACTTTCTTATTATTCACATTAACTGAACATGTATATGCTCATGAAGTAGACTTGCTATGTAGTTTTAATGTGGTAATAGGTGTCATAGAAAACACCAAACAGAGATGCAAACAATTTCATAAAAGATATTATGAGTAGTAAAATCATTTATGTAAAGGTTACTGTAAGATTAGAAGAATTAGAAGGGTCCACAATTTATATTTGAAGCCATTTTGAAGTGATTGTTCGACCAGGTAGCTGAAGTAAGAAAATTTAATCACCTATTTGTAAAGACTTTAGAAGAAATATTTATTTACTAGAATAGTGATATTAGGGAAAAAGTAACACAGACAGAAGTTTAAATTAAGAGTGCCTTCAATATCTACTCTATTTTTTATTGTTTTTTCTCACCTTTCCACCTTTAATAACAGCATCAACACAGATGTCCATAAATAAGGTCTGTTTTATTTCTTAGAAAATACGTTTCTGTCTTTCTGTTATATCTCCCCTATGAATCATCCCCTAGTTAACACAGTCCTATCTTTCAAATTAGAGGTCAAGCATCCCCTTTTCAAGGGACTCTTAAATCTTCCACGCCTTTTAAAGGATTAATCATTCACCCATATGTACTCCCACAAATCTATTAGCTCATTTAAATTCAATGCATATTTAACAAGAGTCTATTTTTTTCATCTGGTTCTTTTTCCTTAAAACATATAACTTTCGCACAAAATTTGAAAACTTCTAAAGACTAAAGAACTAATCATTCTCTTCTTGTATTCATGAGACAGCACAGCGCTGGGATTTAGTATCAATAAATGCTTAGTGAATTAATCCATTTATATGACCTTTGAAATACCGCCATTCTAGAGTGTGTATATCATTTCAGAAGATAGCTTATGAATATAATAAGCATACTTCTTTGCAAATTTCCTTAATAAGTTTTCCAATAATTCTAATAATAAGTTTTCTGGGTAGCAGTCATAATATGGAAAATATAAAAGAATATTTATTTTCAAGTGGATAAAAAGCTAGTAAATCACATTTACAATATGTACTAAAATGTGCCCCAATTATGAATAATTTCACATACCATCCCTTTTTTCTTTGAGAAATACTCAGCTGGTAGTGAATCATCACAACATATTGGCTTAGAATACAAAAGTTTAACCAGAGAACTATGTGATTAAATTCTACTTTCATGACTTGCTGCTGTATCTTTGCTGTGTAAACATGGTCATGATTTATTTCAATTGATTGAACTCAAGTTTGCCTTTCTAAAGAAAGGAAAATTTTGTTGCTTTATTGTTGTATGTGAATTGAATATTTGTAAAGAAGCAACATTAAATACTTTGGAAACTTAAAAAAAATCTTTTAGCACCATTTTCTACCCAGGATTACTCAGAGATGAGTATTGATGTTATTTAAAAAATAAAATTATACATTCATGTGAACTGCTTTTGTCAGAACATTGAATATCTAGCTGGAGAAATAAAACTTGACTGTAGGAGGGTCCAGTTTGTATAGTGGGTAAGGAATTTGATTTTCATACGACTAAAGCACCACATCTGATCTACCAACCACTGTCAGGAGTGACCACTGAGCACAGAGCCAAGAGTAATGTATATGATCCCAAACCAAAATTATTTTTTTCATAAGAATTAAATAATAATAATAATATGTGGGAATTATTATAAAATATATTACCTTATTTATAATTTAAATATGTTGGTATTTGGGGAGAGAAAATAATATGGCTTCTTGAAATTATTTTTGTTCTATTTATATTAAAGAAATTGATAGATAACTCTTGACTTATCTAAGAGATCTATTTGGGTCAGCTCAAAAAGTAGGTTAAGTATACCCAATTTTGATATAAAAGCAAAACCTTCCTAGCAGTAAGGGATACAGTTCATCATGAAAGATCACAGATCCAGCACGTGAAAGGTCCTGAGTTTAATCTTTCCACTGAGTCTCCCTCATATCCTTGTCACCACGTATGGTGCGAACAGTCTTGTGGTCCCTAGGATGGCTAATCAAAGCATCACAGTGAGTGAGTCTCAGACCACAAAGCTCCATAGAATGAAGTCACTATTAACAGGAACCATAAAGAATATTATGGATTTATATACATTAGTTAGCAACTACTGTAGCCTTAACTGAGTTGTGTTAAGTCCTAGTACTACACATTAGTATACACAGGTAATTCTTACATAAATATCAATGCAATGAACTTCAAAAACATTTTTGGAGGATTTTTGGTCACACCTGGCAATGCTTATGTCAGATTCTTCATTGGGCAATCACTGGGGAGGGGAGAGGGCAAATAGGATGCAGGGTACTTGCATTATATCTTCAACCCCCAAAATATTTTTAGTTACTGTTTCAAAAGCCATTTATCTTTTGATTCAGGATCTCATTGAATGAAATATCTGTGCCGAGTACTATGTGGTAGATTGTCCTATAAACTAATCTCTATAGTATTTCACAGAGTCATAAAGCTATCCCAATTGATATTGCCATATTATATGTAGCACTTCTTTCATATGTCTATACCTTCTCCATGAGATCATTCTCAAAAACTCATCAATAATTTCATCACTCAGAGTTTCTCATATTTTTGATCTTCAAATTTATCCATCACTTCCTAATAACAGTAGGATTTATGATAATATTTGGTAAGTTTTTTATTATCTGCATTGCTGGTATTCAGCCTCTTATATAATCCTAAATGCCTAACCCTGGAGCTATATCTGTCAGACAATAAAAGCCACATAAATATTTATTGGACACATAGATTAGTACTTGAAAGATAAACTGAAGGAACTGCAGCAATTGATCATATTTCCAGATGAAGAATTCAATGCTAAAACTGATTTTATAATTTACCCACAGCAAATTCATAGATACAGTGAATTGAAGTTTGAGTGCAAATTTATCTAGCCCTAATCATTCACTAACCCCAGATTTTTATTGTGACATTTGTTTAAAATAAAATCATTTGAATGGCTGCAGAAAACGTATGGGAATTATGATTAAAGCTTTGTATGTGGACAACACTGATTTGATATTACCCTTTACTCCCAATATTGTTGGGTGCAGCCTTTAGACCCCCATAAGTCTATTCCACTGGTGTGACCCAGTTAACTCAGCCAACAACATCTTAATAGCACCACATTTATATAGAAATATCTGCTTCATTGGCCAAGAATGTCCAGGAGGGGACCCTGGAATTTTACTTGAGAGCGACTCATAATTAATTACATTCATTTGCACATACACTTATGCACCAAACCATTAGCTAAAAATATTGGCAATAAATATGTTACTGAAGAATAGTAAAACATTCTTTTTCTATATGTAGCTTCTATATGTAACTTGAAGGAAACAAAATAATCAAGTGGAAATTTTATGAAAAAAATGATCATATTCTTAAAGTTTAAATTTGTATTGAATAGAATGAACATAGTAAAGGAAATATGCTAGATGAAGGGAGTTATCAAGCAGTTGCAAAGTCTAATGATGTGAAAGTGTAGTCTGTAGACTAGTCACTGGCCATAACCATATGAATAGTTTAATGGTCTTGAAAGTTTAGTTTGGAGAGCCATAAGAAAAAAAATGTGTATTACTTATACTATGAGATAAAAAGATTAGATGTGAACACTTCTTTTCTTGAAGAAACATACTAATATGATATAGTGAACATGTTTTTAAGCAGGTGACAACTACTATGATTTATTTCTTCTTTTGTAACTGCTCAAACCACCTGCATTTTAAGGAGAGAAATCTAACACCTAAGTATCTTTATCTTTCATCTTTATGCTTAATTATACACCTTGGGACTCAGTTATTTCATTGAGAGAATGTATTTCTTGCCAAGATATATGTCTAAGAATATATATTTTACACAAATTGGCATTTTCTGAAGTTTTAGTTATGTATTGCTACCTAACGTTGCAATGATAGGAAACAATACACATTATCTGACAGCTATCAGAAGTTCAGGAATGATATACTTGAGTTCCCAATTTAATAACTCCAAAAATTATATTCAAGTTGTGCAACATTTGAGCCTATGAGGCTAATAATTCATTTGACTCTTGGATATTAAGTTGCTGGAATAAGAGCCTCAGTTTTATGCTGACTACAAGTTGAAAGGTAGTCCTCAGTTCCTGTCCACATTATCACCATATTTCTAAGGCTATATGTAAGCTTGCTTTCTCAATACCACAAAGTGTTCTTAAAGATGAACAGTTCAACTTCATGTGATATAATCTCAGGGTGTATGCTCTTGTTAAAAGCAGGTGAAAACTTCATCACACGCTCAACATAAGTGAAACACAAAGCATAAATATTAGGTATTGGAGATGCAAAAGATAACCAAAGAGTCTATTGTTATGAGACTTATCTGCTAATCTTCTATATAAAGTTGTCATAGAATGAGTGACATATACCAATGTTTGTCATATATTTTCTTCTGCTGGCTTAAATTGATCTTAGGGCTCAAGTAGTTCAGATATTTAGAGACCAGGAAATAAGACCAAGGATTGGCAGAGACATTGTTTGCTGTAACACATTCTTGGTTTTCAGATAGCCCATCTTTTTCCAGTATCCTTCCATAGTTAGAGATAGCAAGGAAAGGAGAAAAAATGGGCATTTTATTTTCTTTATCTCTCTCATTTGGGGGGGGGGACCTGGTGATGCTCAGGGGTTACCTTTGGCTATGCTCTCAGAAATCGCTCCTAGTTTGGAGACCATATGAGACGTAGGGGATGGAACTGAGATCAGTTTTGTGTCAGCCGTGTGCAAGGCAAGTGTCCTATCATTGTGCTACTGCTCAGACCCCAAAAACTGGCTTTTTATAAGGGCACTTATCTTTATCATTGCTCCGCCCACATTATTTTCCAAGTGTCCCACTTGCTAATATCATAGAAGGGGTTAGACTTCAACAAATTAATGAAATAAAAGATACCAAATGGTAGTTTCTCACACTATAATATACCTATATACTCTAGTATAAGCCAAGTTTTTCTGGCACAAAATTTGTGCCAAAAACCCTGAGCTCGGCTTATACTCGGGTCATACAGGTTATTTGATTCACTGAGTGCAGGGAATCAAATGCACATAGTCTCCAGTAGTCTTCTGCCGTCTGTTGGAGGGGGCAGTGCTTCAGCTCCGTCTACAAGTCACAGCTGAGCTTAAGGGTGAACTGAATTGTAAACTGAATTGTATGCCTCTGAACTATTTAACTCACAATATTCTGTGCTTTGTATGAGACTGATAGCAGTGATGATGATATCTGTGAACTCAGTGATGAAGACAATGTCTATGCTGATACCCTCACATCAGATACAGCTGAAGCTCTATTTGGACGTATAGATAATGAGGAGGAGGAAACCAGTTTTGAAGGATTTTAATCTTTTTGATTTAGCTCAATTACCTGTTAAGCTAAGGTTCTCTGCATTTTATTTAAAGTTTTAAAGTTATTGCTGCTAGTTTACAGTTTTTCTTTAGCAAAAAATATTGAAAAATATTTAATATACTGATTCCTCAATTGTTGTAATTGTTTTGGGTATATATTTTTATTTTTGAAATTTACCAATGGCTGCTGCATTTTTCACCTCAGCTTATACTCAGGTCAATAAATTTTCCTAGTTTTTAGGGTACAGTTTATACTCAAGTATATAGGTAGTCAACTTACAATTTTAGACATTAAAAAAAAAGTCTGTGTCAAACTTCTTCACAACTTATGCTTGCTAATTTTTGCCGTTGAGCCTGATAAATTTGAACAATCTCTAGAGATGAAGTTGGTTCTGTTTCACAATCAGTTAGAATCACTCATGCCCTGGGGATGCCATGATTGCAATACCTGTTAATAAATGCAAGCAGGTCTCAGGATGCTTATGGCTTCTCTATTTACACCATTATTTCCTTGATAATTATAATTTTTTTTCACGTAACAAAGAAAAAGAGCTTGGCAGATGTAGAGACAAATGGGTCTATGTAGTTGTGCTTTATAAAATAATGCCTGTGAAAGGAGGTCAAAAAGAAAAGCAGGAAGCCAGATTTCCTCAATTTATGTGAAGCCTTTAATCCATAAAGACTTCATAGGCAATTGTTTTGTAAAATGACATCCGAACAGTTGTAACTGCCAGCAGCTATTTTATTCTTGACATCAATTTCTGAAAACATCACCTGTGAAAAGTTCAACATTTAGCATTTCCTATTGTTTTCTATTTCCTTTGAGTAGAGATCTCGTTCATGTGAAAACTGTCATTTGAGGAAAAGAACAAACACTAATGACCCCCAGAAGAGATAAAGGGACACAGGAGATCTAAGGGGCAAGACCATGTACATTGGCGTCAAAAGACCTTTGCAGTACTTCGGGTAAATCGTGATTCCCAGAAAGGCAATTAACCTCTCTGGGCCACTGTTTCTGATGTATGGAATGAAAGAAATAGATGTTGCTACCTGATCTTTTGATATTTTTTGAGAGAAAATAAGGCAGTCATTAAAATACCAAGAAGAGCTTTTACTAAATTCCTTATACAAAATTCTGGGAGGAAAAAAAAGATTAAAATAATGAAAAGTAAAGGACTAAATGTTTCCAGAATAAGTTGGATTAGAAAAAGTTTCTACCTAAAAAACACATCCCCTGATTTGGTGAGTTAAATAACAAACAGTTTTCAGATTTGATAGTCATATACTTAGAAAATAAATTGGTCTAATTCAGCAAATCTCAAACTTTTTTTATTTTCATTTGTGTTTGTTTGATATTTGCAAATAGGTGCTCATAACTGGGCTTCACAATTTATATGTGAATTTCATACATCTTTCCCTAAACCTCACTGTATAATATTCTTTTTCAAAATTATATTAATTTTTAAGTGTCATTGATATTTTTTCCAGCTTGGGTATTTCTTTAAAGTGCCTTGACACAGACTATGCCTCTTTGATTTTGAGTCCCTTTTCTTCTGTCTCACTTAGGTTACTTTTCAAATTAATTTTAATGTGACTTTATCCAGTGGAGTACACAGACTTATTTAATTCAGTCTTAGACATTTTATAATACTATGCCCTTTGATTCATAGTAATTGCCATAATTATAGTTAATTAATACCTGTACAATTATTTATGAATTATGCTCACTAGGATAGATGACTGAGGTTGGAGAAGAAAGTCTTTATTTGGTATTTTAGAGCCTTAATTCACTTGAACTTAGCAGGTGAAACATATATATTTGTGAAAACAAGGGATAAGGTAGTCTAAGCAACCAAAAAGTCTTTTTTTTTTATGGATAACAGAAGATCCAAGAAAGAAGAAAAACTACAAGTAAAATTATTTAAATATACTAAGATGAGGGCAGACTGTATAACTCAGCAGTAGGCATTTGCTGGGCATGTACAAGAATCAGGGATTAATTACTGGACCTACAAAACAAATCATTGGATATCTTGGTATTCACTGTAAATAGATAACATCATAGAAAACATTTTATTCCTGAGACTGTAAAGAACTTAGATTTTCCATAAAAAGTTTAACTTAAATAATTTTTGAAAAATTAATGCATTCCAATCTAGTTCTTTGGAATAATTATTTTGAATTTTTATCAAATGAGTAAACCATATTTATATATTCTTAAAATTAATAACAAACATTAGTTATTAATATTATATATAATAAATATATGCATAAATGTATAATGTATAAATACATTATATAAATATATTATATAAATATTAATACAAAATGAAAGAAATATTAATATTTGTTTATAAAACTATTGAATTTAATACTTTATTTGTGTTATTAATGATTAATAGGATATTAATAAATAACTTTTAGTTATTATTGATAGATGATGTTTAATTTAGAAAAATACAAAAAATGTGTATATTAATAAATTTAAGGTTGTTATTTTTTTTTAATAAATTGGAAAGTCAAAAGAGACTCATAGGAGATTTGGTATAAAGTTTAACACACTTGCTTTAACACTCCCAAACCTGGTCCAATACCTCGCATCATATAGGATTTCCCAAAGCACTATCATGAGTTAACTATAAGTACAGAGGAAGTGTACTCACTGAGCACCGCTCAGTGTGGCCCAAAATCAAATAAGAAGACTCATAAAAAAATGAAAAAAGTGCTTTGTAATATTAAACCACATAAAACTTTACTTACATATGCTGGGCATTTGCAATTATGGATAAGTCAAAAATTTCACATCTAATAGGACAAAATCAGTTATTTGACAATTAGAAAAAATGTTGAAGTCAATAATAAAAAAAATGCTGAATGTTACCTGAAAGATCTTAAAAATATTTTTGTAAGGGCTTGGCAATATCAGGTGTAACTCCTGGCACTGCACTTAGACCTTATTCCTATAGGTGCTCAAGGGACCATATGGGATGCCGGAGATTGGGGCTGAATTCAAGGTAAGAGCTGTACTTTCTCTTCAGCCTCTTAAAAATATTTTAAACTCCCTTTTAAAAGTATAAAAATGTATATTCACTATGTGGTCTGTTGATGTAAAAGTAAGCTTTCTTTCTTGAATGAATATGCTAGTGGATATTTGTATAACCTTTCCTGGTAAAATACCATTAATGTGTCTTCTATAATTTCCAGTTTGAATCTCCTAAAGTGAAAATAAAATCTAAAACACATGTAAATATATCCCAGTACAAACTATTTGCAAACTTTTATGACTTTTTTTTAACCCAATCTTTTATTCATCAATTCATCTTCTGCATCTATTCTGATAAAATAGATTTTACTGGCTCACTTTAGTGGTTCACTTTCAGGAACTTGAATGTTTTAACCTAGTTAGATTAAAAATAACAACTTTTTATTTTTATTTAATATTTAATAAAATTAATTCTTATGTAAATTACAATAATGCTTCCAAGATATTTACTGAGGATATTATATATTATTTTATTTTAAATATATCAAACCTTTCACCAGTGCGTATTTCCAACCACCAATGTCCCCAATTTTTCTTCTGCCATCCCCCTCTCTCCCTATCTGCCTCTATGATAAGCATTTTTCTTTTCTCACTTTATCTTCTTTTCTTTTTCTTTTAGACACTGGTTTATAATGGTTAATAATGGGGTAACATGCATCACTTTATCTCTTTTCAGACCCAGTTCTGTTCAGAGTGATTTTTTTCAACTAGCATTGACATTGGTCCCTTCTCTGCCCTAACTGTGCTCCCCCACTATTTGTGGCAAGCTTCCTATAATGCACGGTTCATCTGGCCTTTATCCCAATTATCGTTTTACTGTTAATACCATACTGTTAGGTTACACCTTATTTTACCCAAAACAAGGATCATCCCTGATTTCTTTGTATCTGTTTGCTTACAAGTTGATTTCACCCAAAACAAAGATTGTCTTATATGTAAAATTGGGCAGGACAGGCTAATAATAGCCTGAGCTTACTTCAAACCTGGGAGTGGTCTCTATATTCAATAGAAATATTTATGGTAGAAATAATACTGGATATATGAAGTGGAAGACTGCCAGACTGTATGTGTTTCACCCTCAGCCTTGTCTGTATTAGTTCATGCATGATCCTAATTCAGACTCGTTCACCTGGGGTTGGAGATACAGCAAATGGAGTGATTTCATACCATATTATATATTTTTATCCTAAAAATAAATGTCATCATTCTATGTTTAGTCATCTCCCTCTGATTCATTTCACTCACTAGAATATGCTTCATATATATCCATGTATACACTAATTCCATGGTTTTATTTTTCCTAATAGCTGCAGAGTATTCCACTGTATAAATAGACCATAATTTTTTATTCACTTATACTACATTATAAGTTTGGTGCATGGTTTTAAAAAAGTGTCTGAATTATTGTTTTGCCTGTTACCAGTTTTTCTAGTGGTAGAGACTTTACTTGTTCCACTCACCTTTTATTTCTCTTTACACACACACACACACACACACACACACACACACACACAAACACACACACACACAACACTGTCCATATACACGGTGAACTTTCTCTGAACTTTTAATTTTATTCCGTCTACTGAGAGTTTTTCCTTATTCCAGGACCATACTGTTTTAAATACTACAGCTTCATTTATAGTACAATAATATATATCTTATTTTAAAGTTTTTTTTCAATTTAATTAAAGAACCATGATTTACAAAGTATTGATAATTTGAGTTTTAGGCATATCATATTTCAATGCCAATAACACCACCAGTGTCAATAACCTCCAGCAAGTTCCCTTACTCCCCCTACCTCTTCACCTTCCCAAATGCTACCATGGCAGGTACATTACAAACATCAGTGGTTAAACTATATCTAATGTTTTAAGTGTTATTCTGCATTCTTGATTTGTACCTTTACCACTTCCCCACATCACTAGTATAAATGAAGCCCAGACTGACCCCTTTATTACATTATTTTTTTTCAACTTCTTTCTTCTCACCTTCTTTTTTTCCCTTTCCTTCTATTTTCTTCTTTTCCCTAAGCTCTAAGACAAGGGTGATCTAGGCATCCTTCATTTACTACATTACTTTATCTCATAGTTATTCTATGTTACAGGTTCAAGTGAGATCATCTGGGATTTGTCTCTATTCTTCTGATGTACTTCACTCAATGTATTTTTCAGTTCCAAACAGGTTGCAGCATATTGCATAATTCAATATTTCCTTGCAGCTTTATATTATACATTTTGTATTTATTCCACATCTTCATAATCATTGATTTATACTTGGATATAGAAGTATACAAAAAGCACAAAACCTTGGTTATTTTATATATATATATACATATATATATTTTTTTACCTTCATTTATTATTGTTATTATTATTTTTATTTACCTATCTATTTTGGTCGATTTCTCTGTTTGGGTGTGATTATTGAAATCGTTGTCCCCAATTATACTTATTTTTTTCTCTTCTTTTCTTTTCTTTCGTTATGTGCTATGCCATGTTTCTTATTTCAAGACCATGGCGTGTTTTTGGTTTGTTTGTTTGTTTTTGTTTTTTTTTGTTTGTTTTGCTTTGTTTGTTTTGTTTGTTTTTCGTCTGTTTTTTGTGGTGCTTATCGATATAGCTGGAGTCCTCACTGGATAATTGACACTTTTTTTTGGTACTGGTGGAATGTTTCACCTTCTTTCTCTCCTTCATCTCCCAAATCGATGATGAGAGCCTCTAGAAGGATTCCATCCATTTTTGGAGTATTAGACTCTTACCCCAGTTTATTTATCTTCTCTTTTTTAGGCAAAACCACGCAACTTGAACTAGCTAGTCCTGCCTACAGTTAGAGGGGGAGATAAGGGAGGCATCAAGACCAAACAGGTGCAAGACTACTAAGTAGTGGGTTGGATACAGAGGGGACCACATATTCTAGCCGCCCTGGGGGTGAGGGAAGAGGAAATGGGAGGTAGGACAAAAACGGAGGGGTAGGGAGGACAATTTGGTGATGGGAATCCCCCCTGATTTTATGTAAATATGTACCTAAAATGTTATTGTCAACAATATGTAAGCCACTATGATCAAAATAAAAATTATATTAAAAAAGAAGTATATACCATCTCTTATATATTTTACTAAGTTCAATAGTTCAATAGAGAGTAATGATGTATATATATACATATATATACATATATATATATCCTTTTAATGAATGTATTTTAAGTCATGGGTGTATATACTCAAAAGTAAAATCGCTGGAATCGTGGCAACTCAATTTGAAATTTGCTGAAGATTCTCCATTCTCTCTGGCTTTTTGAAGAGACTCTTAAAAGATTTATTCCACTGGGAAAAGAGATTATTCATTGATCTGGTTGATTAAATAGTACCTAAGAAGAGTTGGAGCAATAATAAAGCGATAGGATTTGCCTTGCACTAGTACCCCATTTAATTCCCTCTGCTCTTCTAGGAGAAATCTCTAAGAGTAGAGCCAAAAGTAAGCCGTGAACACCACTATGTATGGTTTTAAAACCATAAATAGTAGCTAAGAAAAAAATTGTGTCTTTTAAGTTTCTAGTGCCTAGTAATTATTATATTGAAACTATACATAAATGCAAGCAACTTCCTTATAAAGTCATGTTGAATTTACTTGAAAATACATTTATTTATGTAGCATCATAAGCTTTAACTTAGCAACTTAGAGAAGTATATATAGGATAATATTTAGAGACAAGATATTTTGGCAAACTTATTAATGAGAGTTTCAATTAGATGAGCATAAATTGATAGCTTCATTGCTACTAAATGATTTTACGTACATATTATTTTTGAACTTCTGTTGCACGTATGATATTCAAAAGACATGAAAAAGGGTCAGTTCCTATAAAATATAATTTCTTGAGTATCTTAAGTGAGTCCTTACATTTTGTGTTAATTGTATCATTAAAAATAAATAATTCAAGTTTTAGAAAAAATGTTCTTTTATTTTATTTTCATATTTTATATTACCTCATTATCATTTCACCTCATTTCTTTCACTCTTTTTAGCCATCTTCTTTTATTTTCATTTTAATAAAAGTAATATTATCTTAAAATACTATTAATTTTAGGAAGTTTTACACCTGAACAAAGATGACACCAATAATAATGAAGACTTCCTATTAGAAATAATTTTATAGTTTAAAAGGTTTATAAGATTTTTTCTAGAAGTCTTTTTTTTTTTTTCTTCAGTTTTTGGATCACACCTGGCATCACTCAAGGGTTACTCCTGGCTCATCAGAGCACTTCAGAAGTTGCTCCTGGCAGGCACGGGGGACCATAGTGGATGCTGGGATTTGAACCACCATCCATTCAAATCTGCTGCATGAAAAGCAAATGCCCTACCCTTGTACTATCTCTCAGGCCCCAGAAATCTTATAGCTATTACCAAGATAATGTATGACTGGTATTTTGTCTGAGATTTATGAAAAACATATTATTTAATTGCATTAAAAACTAAAATGAGGACCATGACACCAAAACCCAGATAACATTTATAAATTTTATTTTAAGAAAAGGGATTTGCCCTTAGAGAGCTATTTATCTGTCTTTTCCTGGTAATGACACCCTTTAAACCTTGTTTCTTTCTGTGGCCTTGTCCTACCTACTGAAACTTTCAATATAATTATAAAGAAATCCAACACTTTTCCTCTGTACTAATCACTATTTATTTACTATCGTGTCAATGAGTATGTTTCATCTTACTTTTCTTGATTGCTTTGTTTCTTTGCATTGGACTTAGGGGTGATATCATACAGTACTTGTATTAGCGTTACAGACTTATTTCACTTAACATTGTAAAGAGATGAATCAATTTACGACTCATCAAAAATGGCAAGATTTAATTTTTATATTTGAATAATTGCTCCTTGATCATATATAACACATCTTTATTCATCTGCTGTCAGTACACAAATAGTACTGAAAAAAAGAACAAATACCAAAAAATGAAACCACAATTCTCCTTATATCTTTCACCAAATATTATTACAATAAATTCTATGCATGAATAGAAATCTAAAATATATGAAATAAAAGGAAAAACATAAAATATGTAGAAAATAATCTCATTAACATCAGCCATAGAGATGACTTTGGATATATAAATATGTCATCAAGGAAGCAAAAGAAAAAATAAATACCAGGGACTGGTAAATGTATCTGTTGTCATACGACTATAAAAATACTTTTTTTTTTTCCTTTCACCTATTCTGAGTTAATTAACACAAGTACCCTTAATGATATCAACTATGATCCTCAGGTGATTTATGTTAAAATCTGGCTAGTAAAAATGACAAGGCTAAAGCAGCAGAGAGAGATAGAAGCTTGGCTGGCTCAGTAAGATCCAAGAAGCCGCTCAATACCCCCTTTTTAAATTCATTTTCTCCTGTGACTTTGGTTTCTTGCACAAAGTCCTTGCTGCCAACCCATCCCTTCCAAGGCTGAGTCAGCAGGAACAAGAACACAGGAGAGAGGCTCCTGCACGAACTGGAGGAGGCTCTAGCAGGGGTCTCAAACTCAATTTACCTGGGGGGCCGCAGGAGGCAAAGTCGGGGTGATCCTTAAGTGCAAAGTCAGTAGTAAGCCTTGAACATTGGGGTGTGTGAGACCCAAACAACTAAAACAAAACAAACAAAAAAGATTCCTCTAGGGCAGGGCCACAAAATGTTGCACAAACGGCCCGCGGGCTGCGAGTTTGAGATCCAAGCTGCAGGGGTGAAGCTCACAACTTCCAGGAACTATTGATCCCCAGAATTACTCCCACAGTATCTAAACAGTGACAGGGAAATTATAGCACAGTATCTCATAGGCAAAATAATTTAGAGGCAGTATTCTACAATTAGATTCCAACTAAGGATTAATATACAAAATACATAAAGAATGCTTACAATGTTACAACGAAAGAAAAGCAATCCAAATCCATCAAAGGAAAATTAGAGAAGATCTGTACTGACACTTTTTTACAGAAGATATGTTGGTCAACAGACACATAAAAAATAGTTCATTATCACTTATTCAAAGTGCAAGTGCAAACCACAATAAAGAGGCTGGAGCAATAGTACAGGGATAGGGCTCTTGCCTTGCACCTGGATAAACAGGGTTTGATCCCCAGTATCCCACATGGGCCCCCTATCTGCGAAGATTAACCCTTGAGCGCCACCAGTTGTGGCCAAAAAACCAAAACCAAACCAAAACAAATAACAAAACAAACACAAAATAAATTGTCTCTTTATATCTATAACAGTGAATGATATATGTAAAGGAAAGGAGAACAAAGATATTGATAGTGGTGTACTATAATATGTAAGAATGTCAATTGATTCTACCACTTTAATATAGAGGATGCTAAAAATAAAGGAAAAAAGGGAAAGAGAAGGGGAAAGGAAAGGAAAGGGGAAGGGAGAGAAAGGAGAGAAAAGTGAGGAAAAGGGAGGGAAAGGGAGGAGGAAGGTAAGGGTAAAAGGAAGGAAGGGGAGAGGAAGGGGCGGGGGAGAGGAGAAAGAGGGAGAAGGGAAAGGGAAGGGGAGGTCAGGGAGAGGAGGTAAGGAAAGGTGAAAGAAAGGAAGGTGAGGAAAGTAAAGGGGATAAAATGGGAAGGAGATGCAAAGATCCTCAACAAAATTCTGGCAAATAGAATCCGATGCCCCATCAAGAAGGTCATTCACTACAACCAAGTAGGTTTCATTCCAGAAATTCAAGGATGGTTTAACATACATAAATCAATCAACATAATATGCTATATCAACAAAAGGAAAAGTAAAAACCATTTTATCATATGCCACACCATGCAGCATAGACATCTTTGTTTTAGGGCCTGCCAGATATGTCTATTGACTTTCCTGAAGCAGTGAGCTGATTTTCCCCAAGAAATATTTTAGGCAGCAGGCCCATTGGTGGACGTTAATTATACCCAACATGGCAATATTTCTGAAATTCATGACATGATAGTGACATTACAATTACTTATTATTTGGCACATTCTCTCCCTTGTAAAAATTACAGGCCGAAATAGGGCCTCTATTGAATTCCTTTCCTCAGAGAAATTTCTTCACCAAATAAGACAGGCTTGGTTTCTTTCTGTCAGCCTATTTACTTCTAAAGGTCAAGTCAAAACACTGCATCTTAAAGACAATGTCTTCTTTCCTTGTCTTTGAACACCACAGCAGGATGACTTTGACTCAGAGACTTTCCCTGCCATTTTGAGTACCTGCTAACAGGTTTGGCCAGTGTAGAATTAGGCTATTGAATTTACTAAGTATAATTCTATGTTCCTTTCATATAAGTTTTATCTCTTTCTATAAACAGACCATAGGAAGTTGGTCTTAGTCCCTAGTTAGAAAACTATTCCCTTAGGTTAAGGATATGTATTATTAGGAAGGAAACTAGGATTCTTGCTACCCCTTAATTTATATCAGTATTGACATCTAGGGCCAGGAACTACTTTGATATGTAAGAAATTAGCGTTCCTTTTATACTCTGCCTCCTAACTGAATTTTATTCTATTCTAAGATTACAAACCTCCTAAAGCCATGTGTATTTGTTTTAAAATCAAACAACGTACATTGATAGTTTCTCTATTTTGAAAAGAAACAAATGTGGGCATTTCTTTCATGATATGACTGTCCCTTTACCCTTTATATACTCCTAGCCTGGAAAGTAAAATTGTCCCACATCTATTGAAGACTCGAGACCCCATACAATTTATTTTGTATGATTTCATTATTTTATATTTAATATTTAGCCACTCGTGTAACTGTTTATGCTCGTGAAGGATTTCATCCCCACTAGAGATGCTAAGACACAATAACCTGCAGCAATCATATCAATAGATGCAAATGCATCTATAAGGTCCTATACTCATTCTTGATTAAAAACTCTTATCAAGATGCAAATAGAAGGAACTTTCTCAATATAGTAGAGGCAATCTACCACAAGCCAATGGCAAATATTATTCTCAATGTAGATAAATTAAAAGCCTTCCTCTAAAATCTGGTACAATACAAGGCTGACCTCTCTCACCACTACTATTCAACATAGTCCTGGAAGTTCTTACTATAGAAATTAGGCAAGAAAAAGATATCAAGGGTATCCAGATAGAAAAGGGAGAAGTCAAGCTCTCGCTCTTTGCAGATGACTTGATACTATATTTAGAAAAAACTAAAGACTCTACCAAAAACTTCTAGAAACAATAGACTCATATTGAAAAGTGGCAGGCTACACAATTATCACCTTCTTATGCACCAATAATTATAGAGAAAAAAATGGGTATCAAAAAAAAATCCCATTTACATTAGTGCCACACAAATTCAAATATCTTGAAGTCAACTAAAGATGTGAAGGACTTATACAAAGAAAACTACAAAACCCTGCTTCAAGAAATAAAAAGGATACAAGGAAATGAAAACATATCCTATGCTCATGGACTGGGAGGATTAACATCATTAAAATGGCAATACTTGCCAAGGCATTGTACAGATTTAATGCAATCCCTCTAAAGATACACATAACATTCTTCAAAGAAGTGGATCAAAGACTCCTGAAATTCATCTGGAACAATAAACACCCAAGAATTGCTAGAGCAACCCTTGGGAAAAGGAATATAGGAAGCATCAC
The DNA here is from genome assembly GCF_024139225.1 of Suncus etruscus. Lineage (NCBI taxonomy): Eukaryota > Metazoa > Chordata > Mammalia > Eulipotyphla > Soricidae > Suncus > Suncus etruscus. The sequence continues at coordinate 87,862,273 of NC_064856.1, read as the reverse complement.
TTTTCCCAACTTTAAATTGTATTACAAAGCAATAGTCATTAAAACAGGATGGTATTGTAATAAAGACAGACCCTCAGGTCAGTGGAACAGACTATTCAGAGAATGCTCCCAAGATAAACAATCAATTAATCTTTGATAAAGAGGCAAAAATAAAAATGGAGCACGGAAAGCCTCTTCAAAAAGTGGTGTTGCTACAACTGGACAACCACTTGCAAAAAGAAAAAGAAAGAAAGAAAGAAAACAGACTGAGTCCTCCAGCTAACACCATACACCAAAGTCAAATGCAAATGAATTAAAGACTTTGATATCAGACCTGAAATTCTAAGTTACATAGAACAACATATAGGTAAAGCACTCCAGGACATTGAAACTAAAGGCATCTTCAAGGAAGAAAGAGCACTCTCTAAACAAGTTGAAGCAGAGATACACAAATGTGACTATATTAAGCTGTGAAGCTTCTGCACCTCAAAGGAAGTAATGCATAAGATATAAAAGCCACCCACAGAATGGGAGAAGCTATTCACCCAATACCCATCAGACAAGGGGCTAATATCTAAGATATACAAGGTACTGACGGAACTTAACAAGAAAAAATATCTAACCCCATCAAAAATTGGGGAGAAGAAATGAACATACAATATCTTAAAGAAGAAATACAAATGGACAAAAGGCACATAAAAATGCTCTATATCACTAATGATCAGGGAAATGCAAATCAAAACAATGAGGTACCATCTTGTACCACAGAGACTGGCACATATCACAAGAACAAGAACAATCAGTGCTGGCAGGGATGTGGAGAGAAAAAAATTCTCATTCACTGATGGTGGAAATGTCATCTAGTCCAGCCCTTATGGAAAACAATATGGAGATTCCTCAAAAACTGGAAATTGAGCTCCCATTTGACCTAGCTATACCACTCCTAGAGATATGCCCTAGGAACACAAAAATCCAATATAAAAATCCCTTCCTCACAACAATATTTATTGCAGCACTATTTACAATAGCCAGACTCTGGAAACAACCAAGATGCCCTTCAACAGATGAATGGCTAAAGAAACCGTGGTACATACACACAATGGAATATTATGCAGCTGTCAGGGGAGATGAAGTCATGAAATTTTCCTATACATGGATTACATTGAATTTATTATGCTGAGTGAAATTAGAGGGATAGAGAAAGACACAGAATAGTCTCACTCATCTATGGGTTTTATGAAAAACTAAAGACATTGAAATAATTACCAGAGTTGAGGGCTTGAAGGACCGGCTCAAGATATGAAGCTCACCACAAAAAGTGGTGAGTGCAGTTAGAGCAATAACCAAGGTGAGAACTATCATAACAATGTCAGTGAGTGAGGGATGTAGAAAGTTTGTCTTGAATACAGGAGGTGGGTGGGAAAGAAAGAGATAGGGGCATTGGTAATGAGAAGGGTTGCAAGGGAGAAGGGGGTATTCTTGTTATGACTGAAATCCAACTACAATTATGTTTGTAAACATGGCCTTTAAATAAAAAATTATTAATTTTATTATTATATATATTATATTATTATAATTAAAATAATTAATTATTAATTTAAAAATAAATAAAATGGAAAATAAAACCAGAAATAGAAAACAAGTAAACCCAGAAATATTATACAATGACTTATGCATTTGGATATAAGTAGAGCCTTTTATAAAGTCCCTAAGGTGTTGGGGCTGTTAATGCAAATCTCCTGTTAGAAAGAATTTTATGGGGCTGGAGAGAGAGCATGGAATTAAGGAGTCTGCCTTGTATGCAAAAGGACAATGATTTGAATCCTGGCATCCCATATGGTCCCCAGAGCCTGCCAGGAGTAATTTCTGGGCATAGAGCAAGAAGTAACCCCTGAGCGCTTCTGGGTGTGACCCGCCCCCAAAAACAAAAACAAAAACAAAAACAAAAACAAAAACAAAAAAAAGAACAAGAAGAAAGAAAAAATTTTATGGTTTAAAAAGTTTTATAATGTTTCTTCAAAAGTCTTATTGCTATTACCAAGATAATATGATTGATATATCAGAGGTTATGAGAAACACATTATATAACTTCATTAAAAACTAAAGTGAAGAGCATGAACTCAAAATGCAGATAAAAATCTATAACTTTTAATTTAAAGAGAAAGATTTGCCCCTAGGGAGTTATCTCTTTTCCTGGCTATGGCTCTCTTTAAACCTTGTTTCTGTCTATGGCCCTGTCCTACCAATTGTCCCCTAATGTCATGTTGTAATCATTCATTTACACAGCTTTTTCCTGTATCACCATCCTGCTGCCAATCCCTTAACTATCCTGGCTTCATTTGAAAAAGACTGCCCTAGAGATGACAAATGTAACCAGTCTTGCTAACATATTTCTTTATTCTAATGAGATTCATGCCAGACTTATTTCCTATAAAACTGTCACAGAGTCAATCTGTGTTAGTTTAAGTCATTTTAATTTATTTTATTTTTGTCATGATGATTTACAGTTTTATTATACTCTCTTTGATAGGGTTTTATGTATCCAACACCAGATCCTCCAGCGTGCTGTAGTGCCCATTTCCTTTCATAATCGTGTAGGGACTTTCCTTCCCTCTTTTCATCCCTACCCCACTCCACACACACACACACACACACACACACACACACACACACACACACACACACACACACACACACACACACACACATATCTCACTGCCTGAATAAATTTCACTCTGTAAACCCGATTCGTAGCAAATTCATTTTTTTATGAAATACTTTATTTTTTATGAACCAATACAAAGACATAAAAATAAAGAGATGTTTGGCAGAGAAGCATTTCTAATAAATATGAAAGTTTTATGTATTATTAAACCTATTATTAAAATTCTATTAAATTAAATTTTTATTAAAATTATATTATTCTTTCTTTTTTAGCTCTTGATATATGTTAGTTTTCTAAAATAGATGACTATAGACATTACTGTAAGATTAATGATTTTTAATACAAACATTTTAAAAACCAAATGTCTTTGTCCCACTGCAATTAAAAAACTTAATGATTTATTTCTGAAAAAAATTTCCTGGGAATTTGTTTTACTCAGAAGAGCTAAAGACAAATATCAATAAACCTTTGATTTTTAAGTGAAGCAAATCACTTCCATACTTGATATACGGATCAGAGCCTTTTTCTCTAATTTTAACAGGAACCTACACTTATAGTTTATTTTCAGTTTCATCCATTTGGCTCTAATGATTAAAAACAAATAAAGTAGCAATACAAAATATATAATCTTATAATCAATAATCTCATATGATTTTATAATCTGTAGAAACAACTCTATATCAGTCTAATATCAATTGTTTTGAATGCTTATCCAAGAAATCACTTTTGATATATAGCTCTACTTAATAACAAAAACTTTCACAAAAAATAAGTTAAATTGTGTTACTTTGAAATAAATTTATACAAATATTTTAGGGAGTATTTTTCCTAAAGCAATTATTAAATTTTAAATGATATTATCTAGTAATTATTATGCTAGAACTGCCTTAATAAATTAATATAGGAGAAATTATTACAAGGCATATACACAAATTTTTCCTCTCACAGATGTGAGTTTCAGATTTCCCAAAACAAGGTATTAGAAGAGTTGGTTCCTTTTATATGTCAGTTCTCTGCATTCATTCACTGCCTTACAGCTTCTTGACAAAGCACTCATTGCCATTTAGCTCCAGTCTTTGTCTCTTTGTTCATATGACTTTCCTTTCTCTTTTCCCTCACCTAGGAGCTTATTACTCCATACAAGACTAACCTCAAATCCCAGATGATAGTACATCAAGGTTCTTAATTTATCTGCAAAGTCCTTGCCATCAAATACGATTATGTAACTGAACCAGAATTTTGACTCTGAGCCACTTGGAGTGGGAGAGACGAGACCATTAAACCCACAATACATGTTCATGTTGTGTGGGGTTGTATCTTGTAGGTTCTTCAGGCATTTTGTTGCTCTGATAAATTGAACTCCTGAAAAGGATTACCAGATATCATTATGGTAGGAGTCTATTTTCTGATCATTCTAAAAACTTTACCTTAACAGAACAGATTTTTTTCTTTGATACATGAACATCTGTTCATGTCTCATAAAATAATTTGTACTCTTACAAATGGAAAATTATCATGAACTCAGACAGGTGGCTTTTCTTATGGGAAAAGACTCAGAACACCCCAAATTTTAGTTTTATTTTCTGGAGATATTGAGTGATAACGTAGCCTGCTGTTAGATTGACAGATGGTCTTAAAACAACACTGAGTGTGTCAGTTATGAGTTTTAAGGTTGTTCATAGTTATGCTTTTCTCCCTTTTGTATTTTCAAGTCATCAATCTTGTAGATTAAAGAGTTCTCTATTTCTCTTTTAAAACAACTCAATTTCTCTTAGCTGGTGGCTGTATCTACAATTCCCTGATCTATATCTGAGTAAAGGAGTTTATCAGCTACTATCACTAACACTTTCCCATTCTCTGAGTTTTTTAATGACAGTTTCCTGTTTTTAAATAAATATTTACTCTTAATTCTTCTGTGAAAGAGAAAAGGTTATAGACATTGAGATTGATTAATTGGCTTACATTTTGACATGTATTAAAAATCACTTGATATTTAGGTGATCAAAAGATAATAAATAAAATTAAATGAGCATATAAAATACAAACAGTAAAATAAAAACAAAAATAGAATGTAAGAAATATTTATTCTGTACCTACCTTGATAAGTACTTGTGATATTTAGTAAAACAGAATCTGTGAAAAATAAGTTTCACATGAGCTGAGTCCATGAAAACTAAGGCATGAATAGCAATGCAACAGTATTTATAAATCAGTCCTTAAACAACTCACTTTCTTCATGGAACCATGAACTTTCTCAGGTATAAAATGATTAGTTATACTAGATAATTTGACTTTCTTTTGGCTTTGTAGATTTTTTATCAGATATCAACAATTTTATTAGAAGAACATAAACAAAATATTCATCTGAGACATCTATCATGGAAAATAAATATTTTCTGAGTAATGAATCAAAGTTTTATGTATCCTCAGTGACAATTTGTTCCACCAGAAACCAGCTTATTACATTAAAAACACTACTGGAGAGTATGAGGCTATCAGTGGTCTTCAAACTTTTTAAACAGGGGGCCAGTTCACTGTCCCTCAGATCGTTGAAGGACCGGACTATAGTGAAAATAAAAACTATGAACAAATTCCTATGCACACTGCATATATCTTATTTTGAAGTGAAGAAACAAAACGGGAACAAATACAATACGTGGCCCGCGGACCTGTAGTTTGAAGACCCCTGCTTCATCAAAAAACAAAATGCAGGCTCCAATGGAATCTATTGTGTGAAACACAAGCAGTGGAGATTCCAATTTTGCAACATTGTTTATTGTATCCCTCTGTGAACAACAGAGCAGACTCCCTTATATACACAATAAGAGGCTGGAATTTTCATATACCATATGTCAGCAGAGTTTTCCCTACAAATTGAGTTGAATTTGCATATAAAGTAATAATAGGATTTTGTTTTAGAATTTTCTGTGATTTTTTGATTGTACATTTGAATAAATTCTGAGTTACTCTTTATATTTTCCTACTCCAAGCAGTTTTGGATTAATGTTTGTAATGCCACTAAAGGAACAAAGAATATGAAGAAATTTAATGCTAAAATAATACTTTTCATCAAAATTGAAACTACAAACTCCCTCAAAAGCTTTATTAGATGACTATGTGCTACCAAGATACTCTTACACAGCTAGGAATATCCTTAGATGGTGTCATTTTAATGTAAAGTAGACACAGCAACTAAAAAAATGCTATATTAATTTATTAAGAATATTTTTTATTCAGAATGAGCTTCTACATTTTATATATCTCATATGTATATATACATATATATGATATATATATTCATAAGTGTACTGTGTTATATATCTCATTTGAAAACACATAACCTATATTACCTTGAATAAAAGAATAACTGTATAAAGTCAATAATTCTACCAATAAAGTCTAAAAGGGAGAAATAAATAAGGAGTGGATGATCTTAAAGAAAAAAGAGATATAGAACTAGAGAAATGAATCAAAATCTGAAACTAATGTTTTATATTTGGAGTTCTGAATTTGATCCCTGAGCTTGCATGCCCCCTGAGCACCTTGAAGAGTAGGCCCTAAAAGAGAAAAGAGTTAAATATTCAGAAGAAATTCAGAGGGAAAAAAGTACCTACGAAGGTGACAGATATTCTAGACACTGACAAATGAGCTTTCATAGACCTTAATGAGAGTAGGTGCAACCTTGATTTGAAAGAGGTATGATAGATGAAATGCGTATTATAAAACAAGACTCAAAAGATAGATTGTATTGAACAAATATATGGCCTTGAAAGCTACGCTACAACTTAAAAATTACACTTGGAGTATGTTGGTAGTGAAGTTGATATGTAAGCCAAAAGATTACTTGTTTATAGTATTAAAACGAGGAATGAAAAGATGTATTCAAAAAAAAAATTCTAGGAAGTAAAACCAGTAAGAATTAAAATTCGCAGTTGTACTACTTGTCAAATATATTTGCATAATAATACTTTGTATTCTATTATTACTTCAAATAATGTTTTTCATCGCTAAGTGCTTAATAAGCACTCATTAGAATTAGTAAGTTAGACAAAAATTACATGCAAATTACAAGTTTTCAGGTGCATTTCATAAATATAATTTTCCCTGCTGTGTAAGTGTTCCAGATACTTTTTTCTTTTTTTTATTTAGAAATGATTATAATTTATTGTCAGTGTTATTACATTTTCTATTGTCTGACAGTTTATAAAGATTGTTCCCTTTCATTTATTATGATATTTATGTTTTAAAGACCAGAAAATGGGAACTATAAAACAGATTTCACTTTCCCCTAATCTAACCCATGTCTGACATCTTGGGCCATCATCTAGGACATCATCATTATTACTTCAGCTTTATATTTCTATTGTTTCCTTATGACAGTGTACATAGCTTGATAAATAGCTTCAGGTTAGGTTAGTGAAGACAGAATGTATTGTTATACAACTTCATATAAGTTTATGAAATCATCATTTGTTGCAATAGCTAAAACAGAAGACAAGGATGATTACCTTAACACCTTAAGACCAATATCTTAAATATTTCTTTCACAGACTATTTTATTTTGAAATCCTTTGTTGTCATTTGTTAACTTAATCTAGTCATGGGACTTTGTTTCTGCTGATTATATTGGAAGCAACTCACATACACTTCTGATATATATTCAGACCCAAAACTTATCCACTTTCGTTTTCCCCAATATTTTTGACAAAACATTCAAATCCTACACTAGTAGTTAAATTGAGACTATCTACCAAATTGTCTATTTAGTTACAAATATGTGTCTTTTAAAATTTTATGAATGGCGAAAGAAACCTGGTACATATACACAATGGAGTATTATGCAGCCATCTGGAAAGATGAAGTCATGAAATTTTCCTATACATGGATGTTCATGGACTCTATTATGCTGAGTGAAATAAGTCAGAGGGAGAGAGATAGAAACACGGAATAGTCTCAAACATCTATGGGTTTTGAGAAAAATAAAAGACATTACTGTAATAAGGCCCAGAGACAATAGAGTTAAGGGCTAGAAGGACCAGCAGGACCTGCTCACAATTTGAAGTTCACCACAAAGAGTGGTGAACGCTGTTAGGGAAATAACACTAATAACTAGCATGACAATGTTAAAGAATGAAAGAAGCAGAATGCCTGTCGAGAATACAGGCAGGGGTGGGGAGAAGGAGGGTATTAGTGGTGGAAATGTTGCACTGGTGTAGGAGGTGTATTTTGTTTATGTAATACCCAACTACAAACATGCTTGTAATCTAGGTGCTTAAATAAATATATATAAAGCAGAGTCGAGGTTAAAGTCAGTATATTATTTATATTAAACTCCAAAACAAGAAACAACTTACAATCCAAAATTTACTTGACTTATAATCAGAAGAGTATAGAAAGGTATAATAAGCCCCCTTCCCCCTATTGACCTCTCTGGAGAAGTCCTAGCTGGTCTCCTTCATATAAAAAATTAGGAATTTAAAAGAAAGAGAATGCAACTACTGATGTTGTACTAGAATACAAACTCAAAATTATAAAAGCTATGGGACAGAGAGCACAGCAAAAGGGCACATGCTTTGCATATGGCTGATTTACATTTGTTTTATGGCAGCACATATGGGTCCCTGGAGCACCTCTGAAAGTGATTTCTCAGCACAGTCAAATATGGCCCAACCATCCCACCCCCAGGGGGGATATAAACATATAGAAGCTAAACTCTTAGATACTATCTACCAAAGTATTCGTCTACTTAGTTCCAAATAAGTGTCTTTTAAAAATCTATGAATGGGGGGCCGGGCGGTGGCGCTAAAGGTAAGGTGCCTGCCTTGCCTGCGCTAGCCTTGGACGGACCGCGTTTCGATCCCCCGGTGTCCCATATGGTCCCCCAAGTCAGGAGCAACTTCTGAGCACATAGCCAGGAGTAACCCCTGAGCGTTACTGGGTGTGGCCCAAAAAACAAAAACAAAAACAAACAAACAAAAAAATCTATGAATGGCTAAAGAAACTCTGGTACATATACACAATGGAATATTATGCAGCTGTCAGGAAAGATGAAGTCATGAAACCATCTTTTTTAAGACATCTTTTCTAGAACACAGATAAAGAATATTCTTCACTTGACATGCTCTAAGCAATGGGATTCGTTACTTCTTCAGGTAGTAAGGAGCTGGAACAAAGGGCAGCAGCTCCTTTCCCAAGTGCTTCTCCATGTGAAAAGAGGCACAAGTTTCTTCTGATGAGTTAAAGTTTTGATAAATGTGTGTTCATCTTTACAACATTAAATAGTGTGAACATATCAAAATGTTTTGCTTAAATATAAAAGAAGACATTACAACTGGTAATAAATGTGGACAAATAGTGTTAAATATAATATTCATAAATAATTTTCTACATATCTGAGTATTAAAGCTCCCTTTGTGTTAAGTTTAGGTCTTCAAGTGTTTGCAAAACAAAAGGTTTGAAAACTAGAGAATGAATTACCCTCTAAGGCAAATTTACTTCAATTCCAAGGCAAAAACATAGAAATCTTTTTCCTAGATGCACCATATAGTTTTATTTGTTTATGTTTGGATTTTGGACAAGATCTGACTGTACTCGGGGCTTATGCTTGACTCAGCACTCAGGAATTACTTCTAATTGTGCTCATAGAACCATACAATGGGATTGAACCTATGTAGGTCTTGTGCAAGGCAAGTGCCCTATCCACAGTGTATTATCACTCGAGCTCACTATATATTTTTAAGAGGGATGCAACCCTTTGGTGTCCAGTGAATAATGATTTATAATCTACATAATAATGAAAAGTTCCACCTTCCAGCATATTAGCCTGGAGCCCCTATGTGAAACTCAGACTTGCTTATATTACACAAGGTCCTCAACTTCCCTTCTTATAAAACACCCACATTATGTATGTGGTGTGGCAAAATCTTATCTTCAATGAGGTGCCTATGGGATGTGTATCCAGGCTAGGGTTATACCTATGAATAATAAATTCTCCTTCCTACAAGTCTAATCAGAAATCTGTTTTTCTGCAAATGATGATGAAGCTGCTGATGGATTAACTTGATGTTTTTGAATAGTGTGAATTCAGGCGCATTAGATTTCCTATCAGGAAAGTCAGAGTTCTCATTAACATGGTGTGGCAAACAACAATATACTATTTTGAAGGTTTTTAAATGGAAGCTAATGCCCATTGAAGGCATGTATATTATATTATTTAATCTTCAAGACAAATTATACTATATATACTTTTAGTTGAGAAATTTATCTTAGCTTTCATTTTTTTTCTAGTTTCTAGCACCAAATCTGCCCTTTATCCATAAAAGAACTGTTGATGGGGATGGAATTATTGCACAGTGGGTAGGGAGTTTGCCTTGCACACAGTAGATGCTTGGTTCAACTCCCAGCATCTCATATAGTCCCCTGTGCACTGCCAGGAGTTACTTCTGAGTGCAGAGCCAGGAGTAACCCCTGAACTCAGCTGGGTGTGGCCCCAAAACAAAACAAAACAAAAAATGTTGTTCAGTAACTAAAAAATAAATAGTGTTGCCTCACAAGGCACCAACAAAGTTCAGTCCTCAGCATCCCATATGGTCCTCTGAGGACCAGGAGGACCAGTAATTCCTCCAGGAATTACTGAGAGAAATGTCAGGAATAACCCTTGAGTACCACCAGGTGTGGCCACCAAAAAAAAATGAATGAATAAATATGAATTATTCGGTGAGGTTTTACAGATGGTAGATTGCTATTTAGGGGGAAGAAATGGTTTCTATTGGGTCACAAAGATACAATTTACAGACCTTAAATTTGTACTTGTATTGATATTGCTTCCTGAAGTCTATTTCCAAGAGGGGTTGAATGATGGTTTCCACACAATGTGTGATTCCAGTAAGGAATCATACGAACAGAGAATATGTGAATTCTGACACAATTTATTCCAGGGAACTGAACAATTTTTATGACTAAGGACTCAGTCTCACAAAATGATGGTTTATGTTACAAGCAGGATACAATTCAAGGGAAATTACTTTGGAAAATTTCAGAATAATTTGGATCCTAAGCCAGGAAGGAATATGAAGATCAGATAAGTTGAAATATGAAATATGTATTTTATACTTTTAACTAGTCAAAACATATACTTCTGTAAACAACAATACCATAGGAATCAAATTAAAAAGATTGTACAGCCTTTATTAGATTTTTTATTCATGTGCTGTACCAACTGATGCTCATAATCACATATTTTGTAGAAGCAATTTTAATACTGAAGCGAATCAAATACTTATTGGACTACAACTTGGTCTAGCCAAAATAATAAAATGAGCTAAAATTATTTGTGTCAGAAATGTAGTGCAGTCTTCATTGCCTATATTTAAAAAAAATGGCTACATTTACCTCTGCACCTTGAATATTTTGAATTCTTTTACCTAATTTCATATAAATACTTTAAAAAACAGAATATTTAAAATAAATTTTAACTCCCATAAAATACTTAATGTATTACATTTTATTTTATATTGATAAGCCAGGAATTTTTCTATGCCATTTATATACAAAGAATTTATTTTTTTACACTCGGCTTACCTGTTGCATGACTTAAAAAGTTACATATTGAGTTTACATCAAATTAATTAATATAAGAATAGAAATGTTTTCATTTCAAGGTATAACATTACATTAATAAACAAAAGCCTTATAAGCTACTTATCTCAATAAAAACTTATAAGTATAAAAATCAATAAAATGGGGCCGGACCAGTAGCGCAGCTGTAGGGCATTTGCCTTGCCTGCAGCTGATCTAGGATGGATTGCGGTTAGATACCAGGGGTCTCATATGGTCCCCGGAGCCAGGAGCGATTTCTGAGCACATAGCCAGGAGTAAACCCCGAGCATCACTCGGTGTGGCCCCCCCCCAAATCAATAAATGCCCACACATTAAAAAATATATCCACATATTTCTCATAAAATAAATACCATACTAGAAAGCTGTACTCATGATTTTAATAGGTTGAAAATCTACATTGCATAAATTGTCAAATAAAAAGATAAGCAGTCTGATTCAGCCCAGTTACAAGGCCCTCTTTGTTTTCCAAAGTGGTTGATACTGTCTTCCTTGACCCCTTTGTGATTCTGGACTGTATTAGCTATAAACTGCAATTGTCATACTGGGAGGTTGTTATTGTCTGGAAAAGAAGAAATTGGTCCCAGGGGGAATTGTCCCCCCCCCCCCCCGAAGGTTGTAGAGTAGACCAATCACAGGAAAGAAACAATGTAGGTAGTATATTTTAATCTCTGTTATCATTCTGATAACTGAACTAGCTGGTAAATGAAGTTATGATATTTGGTTGGGGGAAACTAATGTTGTTAGCAGGATGACACTGATTTAAAATTATTTATGATAAACCTGGCAGCTTTGGTGCAATTAGAATATAATATAAGCTTTAGAAGTGGAGCTTATATTAATAACCTAAATTTCTCCCACTGACACAAACGTCTGAAGCTAATGAAGACTGAAAGGACATAGTTTTTCCCTCAGTGTTTTCTCCTTTTTGTCTTCTTCTCTTGCTTGCTTATATCTTTAAGTTATTAATAAAGCATAACCCTAAGTAACACCTGTGATTTTCTTATTTGGTAATTTGTTCTTTTGTATTATCCCATAAATCTGTAGTCATTTAATTTTGTTCACTTAAAATTAGATTATGTAGGAAATAATAAATATTTTATTTAGAAAAATATATGGTCTAATTAAATGGTTTTATACATAGAACTTAAAGAAATGTTTCCAAGTACCAAACAACAAAGGTGTATAGAAGCAGTTACTTATATTATGTACTGAAACTATTCCAAATTACAGTATCCTTTGTGTGCCTTTGTTTTTCTTCTTTCCTTCTTTTTATATTTCAATATTGATCAAGAAGCATTTCTGAAACATTTCTGCATTACATTGACTTCTCATGACCCTCTGTTTGCAAAACTCAACAAGTTACATAAACTGACAAAGCTACTCAGTGTCAGGAAAGACATTTTTAACCTATCACTCTTCTACTATATCATGTTCTATCTGTTTTTTAGTCAGACATTTGCCAACTTGTGTTTTTTTCTTTATAAATATAAAGTTTTAGCCATTTCTATCATAAAGTATTATTAAGAAGCATATGAGGGGCCCGGAGAGATAGCACAGCGGCATTTGCCTTGCAAGCAGCCGATCCAGGTCCAAAGGTGGTTGGTTCGAATCCCGGTGTCCCATATGGTCCCCCGTGCCTGCCAGGAGCTATTTCTGAGCAGACAGCCAGGAGTAACCCCTGAGCATCACCAGGTGTGGCCCAAAAACAAACAAACAAACAAACAAAAAAAAACAAAACAAAAAAAAGAAGCATATGAAAGCATATTTGTAGACAAGTGTAAGAAAAGAGTTTTTCTTTTCATAAACATATATCTAGAATAACACAATACCTGACTCATTTCCTACTTCAACACATCCATCTAGTGGAAATTTATAATAAATAAAATCACTGTGTTCTAAGATAGATTAACCTTAGAGACATTAAAATAATAATGAGATATTACCTTCTCAGAAACATTTCTCTATTGCATTCTATTGTTTATGTTTACTGTCTTAATAGAGGTTTGGAGCACATTTTAAACCACTGGGAAAAGGTATGCTTACTGAGTGTCCATATCAGTAAAAATAAAATGGTAGATTCATTTTTATTTGTGTCATTATAACATAATATTTTAATTGTTTTTATCCCATATGACATCTAGGGAGATACTGTAAATATAAGAAACTATGTGGCATTAAATGACTATAAATTAATAAGGCACACAAATTACCTTACCTAAACTCAGGAAGAGCACTTTGATCAAATTCATATGTAAAAATGTGGTGAGACCATTGCCTTGTAAAATCCCCTAAGAGAAATACAAGTACTGCAATTATGTATGAACCCTAAATTACTTGAGAGATCTTTAGAGGCTCTCCCATACTAAGTGTTATGGGATAATGCTCTCATTAAGTCTTAGTGAATTATCACAAGTAAGTCAGAATCATTTTAGAACCCAAACTAGTTGGTTGGATAATTCATTTCCATGAGCCCGCTGTGGCATATGCTTGCTGTAGCCATCTGTATCATAAGATAAGTTGATTCCCATATTTATTATAGGAAAACCCTGGCAATGTCAGTATATTTGCCAGAGTGATTTCCCCATGGCCACACAATTATTTAGCCAAACAAATGGTCATATTTGCAGGAAGGAGCAGATGTTGCGAGTTGCAGGATACAACATCAACTGAAGCATCTTTTCTTTTGGCACATCTGAGTGGGAGTGGTAATGTGAAAGTTTAGACTTTACAACGACCAGCTTTTTGTTCCTTAAAAGGTCTTCTGATTCTCATCCTATCTGGTTCTCAATTTTCATACGAACTGTATTGTTTCTATTGCTATTTATATTTTACAATGATTAGCTTTTTGTTCCTTAAATTGTCTTATGATTCTCATTCTATTGGTTCTCAATTTTCCTGTAAACACTATTGTTTCTGTGGCTATATATTTGGAGTGGGGTTTAGTAGTACTGAAACATTTAAATAGAGAGAAAGCTGTTGTGCTTTAAAGCATGTACTTAGCTTAATATGTCTACCCGTTTGTATCCAAGTAGCCATCATACTCTCACTAATTCTTTTACATTCCAGTAGTGCCTAGCACTGCTTCATGTTAAGTGTGCATATTTGGAGATGAGCTGTCAGGATTAGCTGAACAATCTCCAACTGCATATAGTTCTATGTGATTATTACTGATTTTTGCTTAGTTGGTTGGTTTTTAATTCTTCTATTTAGCATCACCAGCTCCAGATTGTATTTCTGCTTTCAATAAAAGTACTCAGACTTTAGTCAATTGACATTGAGGGAGATGATTGTCATAAGATTTAATGTCATCTTTGTAGATAAGTTTGCTGTGTTTGTTGGTCTCTCTTGTCTTAGAGTAGACCTGTCAGCTTTTCTTTAAGGCTGGTTTTTCATCTGTGAAGTTTCTGAGCTGTTGTTTATCCATGAAGTTATGTATTCTTCCTTCAAACCTGAATGTGAGTAGGGCTGGGTGCAGTATTCTCGGTGAGGCATTCATTTCATTCAGTCTTGTCACAATTACATTAAGCTGAGAAGCTTCCGCACCTCAAAAGAAATAGTGCCCAGGAGACAAGAGTCACCCACTGAGTGGGAGAAACTATTCACCGAACACCCATCAGATAAGGGGCTAATATCCAAAATATACAGGGCACTGACAGAACTTTACAAGAAAAAAAACATCTAATCCCATCAAAAAAAATGGGGAGAAAAAATGAACAGAGGCTTTGATAAAAAAGAAATACAAGTGGCCAAAAGGCACATGTAAAATGCTCCTCATCATTAATCATCAGGGAGATGCAAATCAAAACAACGATGAGATACCACCTCACACCACAGAGAAAAATCAGTGCTGATTGGGATGTTGAGACAAAGGAACTCTTATCCACTGCCAGTGGAAATGCCGTCTAGTCCAACCTCTATGGAAAGCGATATAGAGATTCCTCCAAAATCTGGAAATTGAGCTCCCATTCGACCCAGCTATTTCACTCCTAGGGATATACCCTAAGAACACAAGAATACAATACAAAAACCCCTTCCTCACACCTATATTTATTGAAGCACTATTTACAATAGCCAGGCTCTGGAAACAACCAAGATGTCTTTCAACAGACGAATGGCTAAGAAACTGTGGTACATATACACAATGGAATATTATGCAGCCGTCAGGAGAGATGAAGTCATGAAATTTTCCTATACATGGATGTACATGGAATCTATCATGCTGAGAGAAATAAGTCAGAGGGAGAGAGAGAGACGCAGAATAGTCTCACTCATCTATGGGTTTTAAGAAAAATAAAAGTCATTTTTGCAACAATCCTCAGAAACAATGAGAGGAGGGCTGGAACTTCCAGCTCACTTCATGAAGCTCACCACAAAGAGTGGTGAGTACAGTGATAGAAATACCTACACAAAGAACTACCATAATCATGTGAATGAATGAGGGAACTGGAAAGCCTGTCTGGAGTACAGGTGGGGGTGGGGTGGGATGGAGGGAGATTTGGGACATTGGTGGTAGGAATGTTGCACTGGTGAAGGGGGTGTTCTTTACATGACTAAAACCTAATCACAATCATATATGTAATCAAGATGTTTAAATGAAAAAAAGAATAAACCTACGTGTTATTGCAAAAAAAAAGTATTCAGACTGTTCATAGTCCATACTAGTTGTCATATTTTAATGATGGTTAATATATTTTTTCTCCAAACAACTCTCCTTTTTAATTTATTATATAAAGATTAGAAGTTAAGGCCACAGCTAAGAGTGCTGGATGAGGGGCCGGAACGATAGTGCAGTGATAGGATGTTTGCCTTGAACGCGGCTGATCCAGGATGGACTTAGCTTTTATCCCGGCATCACATATGGTCCCCACGTCAGAAGAGATTTCTGGGAGCATAGCCAGGAGTAACCCCTGAGTGTCACCGGCTGTGGCCTCAAAATAAAACAAGAGAAACAAAAAGAGTAGCTAGATGAAGGAGTTCCATACAAGTAAACATAATTAGAAAACTGATTGGGGTCTACTTTAACCTGCATAAAAATTTAGAGTTACTTAGATTCATTTCTTTTCTTGGATCACAAGGAATGGGAAATGATCCAAAATCTCAGAATCAACTCAGGTCAAGAAAACATCTGTCTTTGGATTGCATGTGTTGAAGTAAAAGTGTTATTTTCAAATGAATGTAAATGTATCCACAATCTGTGATCAAAGACAATATTAAGTAATATGAAATTCTACTCGAGTAGGACTTACATTTATAAGCTCTTTGCCATATCTCTATTTCCAGAAAAGTGTTTGTTTTACTTTAGGTCACATATTTACAATAGTGTTGACGCTTACAGTGTTTTATACACAGATACCACACGTAACTTACCACTTCTACCACTGTCTCTTTGCTACCTCCAGTTTAATTCTTCTTCCCACAGTCCACCCCCTATGCCTGCATAGTAATATCCATTTCAGAAATGTGGTTGTCATTGTCCAAGACAATCTCTTCCCTTGTTTTTTATTCATATATCATAGATAAATCTAACAATCTGATATTTATTCTTTACTTATTCTGCTTAACATGTTTTCCAGTTTTGTCTGATCTGCATCAAATTGTATGATTTCTTCTCTAACAACTGCACATTATCCAAAAGTATAAGCAAATATTCTATCTATAAAGCCCACAACTTCTTTATTCATTCATCATTGAACATTTGGGTTGGTTCCATATATAGCTATTATACTTATTACTATAATGAACATATATATGTATGTATGTTTTCAAAGTTATATATTTGTGTTTTGAGAATTAATGCCAAGAACTAGAATTGCTGAGTCATACAAAAGCTCTATTCTCCAGTGTTCACACATGACATTCCAAACAACGTCTTATTAATAAAGGAGCCAGCCACCATTCAACATCAAATTCTAAACTTATTCCTGAGGATGTTTATGGATAGAATTCTTAGGCCTTATACAGTGAGACTTACATTCTATTCTATATAAACAGCACTTCAAGTATTTCCTTCTTTCTCCATCTCCTTCCTGTTTTGTTCTTCTAGGCCACACCTACAGTTCCCAGTACTGAGTCCTGGCTCTGGGCTTAGGCATCATTCCTGACAGTGCATTAGAGACCTTATGGGGTGCTTGGGATTGAACCCTGCTGAATCAAAACATAGCAAGTATCATGCCCATTCTGGATCTCTATTCTTATTTCTTTTAACAAGTAGCCACACTTTATTTTCCCCTAATAAAAGTATAAACAGAAAAATTTTCTATGAAAAGTAAATGAGGACTATTTTTATACCACATCCTTGATAACATTGGTTGTATTTACTCTTTATGAAAATATGGCATTATTACATATAGGTGTGAGATGTTATTTCATGATAAATGATAAACTGTGTTTTAATCATTTGATGGCATTTTCCTAGGAATTTTTTTAAATCTTGAAAAGTCATTCTGTGCCATTAAGGAACTTAAATAATCCTAAGTACCAGAATCAGTAACATTGAGATCATAATTAAAGAAAAACAGCATTAATCTGTTATACTTGGTGACATAGTGAGGGTATCTTTCTTTTTGAGTGAAATATAAAAGAACAGTAAACTTTTCACTCAACATTAATAACTTATTAATGAAATTATAGTAGCTCAAAGTAATAGCTTATGTATAGAAAAATACTTAAAGCTATTTTTTTGGAAAATATCATTTATATTAAGTACATTAAAGGAACATATTTCTTTTTGAAAAGTTATTACTAATACACTTTATCATTAATTTCATGCCTTACACTATAATTGAAATACAGTGATGTTTTTTATTTCTCCATTTCTTAAGCAATGGTTGTTTACTTTCTATGATTTTTGTGTTTTTGAATTTTTTAATAACTTCTCATGTCATCTTACATTTCCCTTAAATTTGTCACAAAGTCTCATTGTTTGAAATTAGGAAAATTGGAAGATTATTTATAAGATATCAAAGTTAGATCCATACCACATACCTTATACAAAAGTCAATTCAAAGTAGAAGAGAGACCTCAACATCTATACAGCCAAGGCCTCAAGATCTCAGCTTCAAAAGTGTCTTCAGGGGCTGAAGCAGTGGTGCTAGAGGTAAGGCTTCTGCCTTGCAAGCGCTAGCCTAGGATAGACAGCGGTTTGATCCCCCCAAGCCAGGAGTGATTTCTTAGTGCATAGCCAGGAGTAACCCCTGAGCATCAAATGGGTGTGGCCCCCAAACAAAAGCAAGCAAACAAACAAAAACAACAACAAAAGTGTTTTCAATAATTTGATGCTATTGGCCAAGGCAACAAGAACAACAAAATCAATGAAATAAGACTTTCAAATTAAAATATATGAAATTTCTATGAATAGAACCATATAATCATAAAACAAAAAAAATCTTTATGTTTGAGAATGGTCTGAGTATAATTCTTTGTTATCTTGTCTAGCAAGTTCAGGCATGTTCTCTGGACTGAGTTCATTTTCAGGATTTTAATTACATAACATAATGGTGATCACTAGTTAATGACTCCTGACCAAAACTCTCTTCTGAGATAAATAACTACATTGATGAGCTGGTCAACTTGATCTCTTTAAGAGAATTAACATAATTTTAGCATTTCTGAAGAAGTCATTCTCCCTCAATTTTAAGCTATAATGGCTCAACAACTAGTTCATAAAGTTACTGAATATTAGCACTTTGTTTTTGCAAAAAGATAAGGATTGGTTTCAGAACACCAGAGGGCCTACTAGAATATATGCTACTTGGCTGGAATGTCCAAATTAACATGCTCCAAATATACTTTCATTGTCCTCCTTTCTAAGATTTTTTTCTTGAATATTAATATTGCATTCATTCATTTGCTTTGATGGCATTGTAGATGATTTCACAGATTTCTTCAATAACATCTTCATATATGTATTATGAACTAACGTGTTGTTTTTAGTATACTTCAAAGTACATAAGTCACAACAAATAATTCTGTATCATCCTTTCTTTTTTCTTAGATTCCTATATGTAATAATACAGCAGGTAGTGCATTTGCCTTGCTCATGGCTGACCACAGTTTGATCTACAGCAGCCTACATAGTCCCCTGAACCTACTAAGTGTAATTTCTTTTTTCTTTTTTTTAACACCACCCATCACCAGTGCAACATTCCCATCACCAATGTCCCAAGTCTCCCTCCTCCCCACCCGACCCCCGCCTGTACTCTAAACAGGTTCTCAATTTCCCTCATACATTCTCATTATTAGGACAGTTCAAAATGTAGTTATTTATCCAACTAAACTCATCACTCTTTGTGATGAGCTTCCTGAGGTGAGCTGGAACTTCCAGCTCTTTTCTCTTTTGTGTCTGAAAGTTATTATTGCAAGAATGTCTTTCATTTTTCTTAAAACCCATAAATGTGTGAGACCATTCTGCGTTTTTCTCTCTCTCTCTGACTTATTTCACTCAGCATAATAGATTCCGTGTACATCCATGTATAGGAAAATTTCATGACTTCATCTCTCCTGACAGCTGCATAATATTCCATTGTGTATATGTACCACAGTTTCTTTAGCCATTCGTCTGTTGAAGGGCATCTTGGTTGTTTCCAGAGTCTTGCTATGGTAAATAGTGCTGCAATGAATATAGGTGTAAGGAAGGGGTTTTTGTATTGTATTTTTGTGTTCCTAGGGTATATTCCTAGGAGTGGTATAGCTGGATCGTATGGGAGCTCGATTTCCAGTTTTTGGAGGAATCTCCATATCGCTTTCCATAAAGGTTGAACTAGACGGCTTTCCCACCAGCAGTGGATAAGAGTTCCTTTCTCCCCACATCCCCGCCAACACTGTTTATTCTCATTCTTTGTGATGTGTGCCATTCTCTGGGGTGTGAGGTGGTATCTCATCGTTGTTTTGATTTGTATCTCCCTGATGATTAGTGATGTGGAGCACTTTTTCATGTGTCTTTTGGCCATCTGTATTTCTTCTTTGTCAAAGTGTCTGTTCATTTCTTCTCCCCATTTTTTGATGGGATTAGATGTTTTTTTCTTGTAAAGTTCTGTCAGTGCCTTGTATATTTTGGAGATTAGCCCCTTATCTGATGGGTATTGGGTGAATAGTTTCTCCCACTCAGTGGGTGGCTCTTGTATCTTGGGCACTATTTCCTTTGAGGTGCAGAAGCTTCTCAGCTTAATATATTCCCATCTGTTAATTTCTGCTTTCACTTGCTTGGAGAGTGCAGTTTCTTCCTTGAAGATGCCTTTAGCCTCAATGTCCTGGAGTGTTTTACCTACGTATTGTTCTATATATCTTATGGTTTTGGGGCTGATATCGAGGTCTTTAATCCATTTGGATTTTACCTTCGTACATGATGTTAGCTGGGGGTCTAAGTTCAATTTTTTGCAAGTGGCTACCCAGTTTTGCCAACACCACTTGTTGAAGAGGCTTTCTTTGTTCCATTTAGGATTTTTTGCTCCTTTATCAAAAATTAGATGATTGTATGTCTGGGGAACATTCTCTGAGTATTCAAGCTTATTCCACTGATCTGAGGGCCTGTCTTTATTCCAATACCATGCTGTTTTGATAACTATTGCTTTGTAGTAAAGTTTAAAGTTGGGGAAAGTAATTCCTCCCATATTCTTTTTCCCAATGATTGCTTTAGCTATTCGAGGGTGTTTATTGTTCCAAATAAATTTCAAAAGTGCCTGGTCCACTTCTTTGAAGAATGTCATGGGTATCTTTAGGGGGATCGCATTAAATCTGTACAGTGCTTTGGGGAGTATTGCCATTTTAATGATGTTAATCCTGCCAATCCATGAGCAGGGTATATGCTTCCATTTCCGCGTGTCCTCTCTTATTTCTTGGAGCAGAGTTTTATAGTTTTCCTTGTATAGGTCCTTCACATTTTTAGTCAAGTTGATTCCAAGATATTTGAGTTTGTGTGACACTATAGTGAATGGAGTTGTTTTCTTAATGTCCATTTCTTCCTTATTAGTATTGGTGTATAGGAAGGCCATTGATTTTTGTGTGTTAATTTTGTAGCCTGCCACCTTACTATATGAGTCTATTGTTTCTAGAAGCTTTTTGATAGAGACTTTGGGGTTTTCTAAGTAGAGTATCATGTCATCTGCAAACAGTGAGAGCTTGACTTCTTCCTTTCCTATCTGGATTCCCTTGATATCCTTTTCTTGCCTAATCGCTATAGCGAGTACTTCCAGTGCTATGTTGAATAGGAGTGGTGAGAGAGGACAGCCTTGTCTTGTGCCAGAATTTAGAGGAAAGGCTTTCAGTTTTTCTCCATTGAGGACAATATTTGCCTCTGGCTTGTGGTAGATGGCCTTAACTATATTGAGAAAGGTTCCCTCCATTCCCATCTTGCTGAGAGTTTTGATCAAGAATGGGTGTTGGACCTTGTCAAATGCTTTCTCTGTGTCGATTGATATGATCATGTGATTTTTATTTTTCTTGCTGTTGATGTTGTGTATTATGTTGATAGATTTACGGATGTTAAACCAGCCTTGCATTCCTGGAATGAAACCTACTTGATCGTAGTGGATGATCTTCTTAATGAGGCATTGAATCCTATTTGCCAGGATTTTGTTGAAGATCTTTGCATCTGCATTCATCAGCGATATTGGTCTGTAATTTTCTTTTTTCGTAGCATCTCTGTCTGGTTTAGGTATCAAGGTAATGTTGGCTTCATAAAAGCTATTTGGAAGTTTTCCTGTTTTTTCAATTTCATGAAAGAGTCTTGCCAGGATTGGTAGTAGTTCCTCTTGAAAGGTTTGAAAGAATTCATTAGTAAATCCATCTGGGCCTGGGCTTTTGTTTTTGGGCAGACATTTGATTACTTTCTTAATTTCCTCAATAGTAATGGGTGTGTTTAGATATGCTACATCCTCTTCATTCAATCGTGGAAGATTATAAGATTCCAAAAATTTATCCATTTCTTCCAGGTTTTCATTTTTAGTGGCATAGAGTTTCTCAAAGTAGTTTCTGATTAC
This sequence comes from Suncus etruscus, assembly GCF_024139225.1. Lineage (NCBI taxonomy): Eukaryota > Metazoa > Chordata > Mammalia > Eulipotyphla > Soricidae > Suncus > Suncus etruscus. The sequence continues at coordinate 87,840,034 of NC_064856.1, read as the reverse complement.
CCTTTGAATCTCTACCATATCAGTAGTGATCTCTCCTTTTTCATTCCTAATACAAGTTATCAAGTTTCTCTCTCTTTCTTTCTTTGTTAGTTTTGCCAGTGGTCTATCAATCTTGTTTATTTTTTCAAAGAACCAACTTCTGCTTTCGTTGATCTTTTGGATGGTTTTTCTGGTTTCCACTTCATTGATTTCTGCTCTCAGCTTTGTTATTTCCTTCTGCCTCCCTATTTTTGGATCCTTTTGTTGAGCACTTTCTAATTCTATGAGCTGCGTCATTAAGCTATTCAGGTATGCCCCTTCTTCTTTCCTGTTGTGTGCTTGCAAAGCTATAAATTTTCCTCTCAGTACTGCTTTTGCTGTGTCCCATAGGTTCTGATAAATTGTGTCTCCATTGTCATTTGTTTTCAGGAAGGTTTTGATTTCCTCTTTGATTTCATCTCGGACCCACTGATTATTCAGTATGAGGCTATTTAACTTCCAGGTGTTAAAATTTTTCTTCTGTGTCCCTTTGTATTTTATATATAATTTCAGGGCTTTGTGGTCAGCAAAGGCAGCCTGCAAAATTTCTATCCTCTTGATATTATGGAGATATGTTTTGTGTGCTAACATGTAGTCTATCCTAGAGAATGTCCCATGTACATTAGAGAAAAATGTGTATCCAGGCTTCTGGGGGTGGAGTGTCCTGTATATATCTACTAGGCCTCTTTCTTCCATTTCTCTCCTCAGGTCTAGTATATTCTTGTTGGGTTTCAGTCTGGTTGACCTGTCTAGTGTTGACAATGCCGTGTTGAGGTCTCCCACAATTATTGTGTTGTTATTGATATTATTTTTCAGATTTGTCAACAGTTGTATTAAATATTTTGCTGGCCCCTCATTCGGTGCATATATGTTTAGGAGGGTGATTTCTTCCTGCTGTACATATCCCTTGATTAATACAAAATGTCCATCTTTGTCCCTTACTACTTTCCTAAGTATAAAGTTTGCATCATCTGATATTAATATGGCCACTCCTGCTTTTTTTTGGGTGTTGTTTGCTTGGATGATTTTCCTCCAGCCTTTTATTTTGAGTTTATGTTTGTTCTGACTATTCAGGTGCGTTTCTTGTAGGCAGCAGAAGGTTGGATTGAGTTTTTTGATCCATTTAGCCACTCTGTGTCTCTTAACTGGTGCATTTAGTCCATTGACATTGAGAGAAAGAATTGTCCTGGGAGTTAGTGCCATCTTTATATTAAAGTTTGGTGTGTCTGTTGGTAAGCCTTGTCTTAAAGTATGCCGTTCAGTTTTTCTTTTAAGAATGGTTTTGAGTCTGTGAAGTTTTTGAGCTGTTGTTTGTCTGTGAAACTATGTATTGTTCCTTCAAACCTAAAAGTGAGTTTTGCTGGGTGCAGTATTCTAGGCGAAGCATATATTTCATTGAGTTTTGTCACTATGTCCCACCACTGCCTTCTGGCCTTGAGTGTTTCTGGTGACAGGTCTGCAGTAAATCTCAAGGATGTTCCCTTAAATGTAATTTCTCTTTTCGATCTTGCTGCTTTCAGAATTCTGTCTCTATCTATGGGATTCGTCATTGTGACTAGGATGTGTCTTGGGGTGTTTTTTCTGGGGTCTCTTTTAGTTGGCACTCTTCGGGCATGCAGGATTTGATCACATGTATTCATTATCTCTGGTAGTTTCTCTTTAATGATGTTCTTGACTGTTGATTCTTCCTGGAGATTTTCTTCCTGAGTTTGTGGGACTCCAATGATTCTTAAGTTGTTTCTGTTGAGCTTATCATAGACTTCTATTTTCATCTAAGTGTAATTTCTGAGTGCAGAGCTCAGAATAACCCCTGTGGCAAAATAAAAAGCAAAATAAAAAATTACCATAATAACTTTCATATTAATATTATTGCTTCTGGCCCTATTGGTTATTCTTTACATTAAGTTCCCATACATGACCAAAAGTGAATTTTCCATAATGCCAATGAACTGTTCTCAACATGCCACATTCTTCTTCTTCTTCTTCTTATTATTATTATTATTATTAATATTTTGGTCACACCCGGCAACGCTCAGGGATTACTCCTGGTTATTCACTCAGAAATCGCTTCTGATTTGGGAGATCATATGGGACGCCAGGGACAAAACCCAGGCCTGTCCTGGGTCAGCTATGTGAAAGGCAAACACCCTACCACTGTGCTCTTGCACCAACCCTATATCTTCATTATTTTTGTTTGTTTGTTTTTGCTTTTTGGACTACAACCAGTGACTCTAAGGGATTATTCCTGCCTATGTTCTCATAAATCGCTCCTGGCTTGGGGGACCATATGGGACACGGGGGGGGGGGGGAATCTAACTGAGGTCTGTACTAGGTTAGCACTAGCAAGGCAGACACTCTCCCACTTTTGCCACTGCTCTAGCCCTCATTAGTTTTTTTTAATGCAATTTGAACAATATTATTTTTGTTTGATAAATACATGGTGTCTTGATGTCTTCTTAGATTCCTAGCTACCACCTATCAAGAAAAAATTCTTACTCAACAATTGATATCATAATTGATATGTAAAAGCAATTTTATATATTGCAGCTGGAGCAATATTACAGCAGTCAGGGCACTTAACCTGCACAAACCCAACCCAGTTCTGATACTCTGCATCCTCTATAATACCCATGTAACACGACGAGTAAATTCTCAGTGCAGATTCAGGATTAAAAAGAAAATTTTATATACTGAATAACTGATATTATGTAGTAAAAGTAGTATTGTGCCCAACTCTAAGTTCCTGTCTGTACTTATGTTAGTAAGTATTCACTAAGGCAATATATTTTATGGTTGGGGGGCGCACACCAGTGGTGCTCGAGGGTTACTCCAGGCTTTGCATTTATGGGTCCTTCCTGGCAGTGCTTGGGTGACCATATGGGATGCTAGGGAAGAAACTGTGGTTGGCAGCATGTAAGGCAAATGTCCTACTTACTTTGCATTGCTCTGCCCCCTGAATTCTCAACATTGAGACAATCAACAGAATATTACTTTCGGATTCAGCTTTATTTTATTTTATGATTATTTTACTTTATTTTATAATTTTATTTTAGTGTATTTATATCTATAATCAATCAATCCTTATAACTACCCGTTTAGTTAATATTTTTATTTATTTTAAATGAGGAAATACAGAGAAATCACCTAGGTTTTTTAGATTACAAAAATATACAAATCTAAGCCCTAATCTGTTTCTGAATATCATAGCCCCATTAATACAACCATCATTTATAATTGCATTGTAGTTTCTACCTTTAAGATATTTGGAAAAATGCAAATAATTTGATACACTTATATTTTAATTTTAACATTACATTTATGCTTTCAGTAAACAGTCTCCCCCATACCAAATTTAATCTTTATGTTATGTTCTGTGCTTATTCATCTTAATTATCCTCCACATTAAAATGACAATATATGAAGAAAAGAACTTCTGTCATTTTTGTTATTGTGTTCAGTTATAAATACATGCAAAACTTGAAGGTAGGCACATTGAAGTTATATAAAAATGATGTTGTTCGGTGGTCATGTACTGTAGCATTCGTGCACTTGCCTTGCTTAGGGGAGACCCTGATTTGCTCCACATAACATAAAGAAAAGGGATCTTGTATAAATTAGATATTAAAAGGGAAAAATCATAGCAAGAAATAAACAGAACTTTGACACTATTCTAAATTGACTAAAACAAAGAGTAGGAATTTCTGAGATATGCAAAGGAAATACTTAATGTACTCAGACTCTGTACCCTAAAATAACTCCTTGCAGGTTTGGGGGACCATATGGGATGCCAGAGATCAAATCCAGGTTGTCTGTGTGCAAGTCAAATGTCCTACCCGCTGTGCTATCATTCTGGCTGATTAAGATATTTATAGTAGCAAATTTTATTTTTTAATTTTATTTTCTTTTATAATTACAGTACTTTACTTATAAATTGTTATTATGATCTAATTTTCTTTCTAGATTCATTTATCATTGGCATATCTGATAAATATTTAATTTACACTTTTTTCTAATTACTTTCTTTATAAACCAGCGGATTATATATCCCCATCATATTTTAATGTTTGAAATAGATGCTTACCAAGTAAGTATGTAATTTTCACTCCCACACCTGGAGATGAAATTGATCATTTCAGCACAATTTTTTTCTGAAGTAAAGCACAGAATTTTTTTCTTAATAGACATAACTCATTTTATTTTCTGTGAAGCAGGTGTATTTACTCTAGTAATTAAAGCACTACTGTAGGAGACAGTTTAGTTCATCTTTGACTATTCTAAATACTGATTTTAATCTTGTTCTCAAATAGCCATAAGTACCCCTTATTAGTTATAAACTGTTTTCTTTCACCATTAACATAAAATGAGACGGATTATTTATTTTAATCTGACAAAAGTATTTACAGAATATATGTGAAAAAAATTTTTTGTAGGAAATATATTTTATATTTAGTATTGGCATTCTACAATAAACATTAGGTAGAGTGTACTTTCTCTAGAGAAACAAAAGGAAAAAATAGCAACTCTCCAGACAATACGAAGAAACATACTTTGTTAGAATCTCCATAATACATAGATTTTTATGAGATTTCTCATAAAGCTATTTCTGACACCTACATTTCCATTAAAATAGGCACAGCATAAAATAAACTAAAGCATAATGATTAAAATAGGCACAGCATAAAATAAACTAAAGCATAAAGCATTAAAATAGGAGAATGTTTCAGTGATTAAGTGTATAATTTAGAACCAAACTGCCCATTGGAAGTGACTTTACCACTTACGAACTTATGCAAGTGTGGATAAATTATATGATTTATTTCTTTGTTTGCAAACCAGTATAGCAATATAGTTTGTCTTATTGTATTTTTATAAGAAATGGTAAAATTAATTTGAATTAATAGTATTTGGGGGCACATCTAGCATTTGTGAATGATATATATTCTGAACTACCAACATTAAATCAAAGAGTAGAGACTTTGGGGGATAGGGAGATACCCCAAAGTGTAGATGATATATCTAGTATGTGGAGGCTACTGGTCCCATTGACCCCATAAAATTGTCAACAGGTTAGCCTAGAGATGAGATGAGAATTACATGTATTTAGAAGTGAAGGATTTCTAATGCAACACATACTAATAACAATGTTTTAGAGTTACAGAACTAAATGTTTTAGAATATGGGGCCCTTATTAAATCTGAGGTGAATTGTTCCTATCACAAATCAATGATTGTGATATTGATAAATCCTTCTGAGATGCAACTATATACTTCGGCAAGAAACTGACTAATATAATATGAATATCCTAATGCTCTGCTGTATCTTGTCTAAATAGTCGATGTGTCAAAACAGACAGGCATAAAAATATCTACTTGCAAATTATTTATCCCATAATGTTGGAAAATTAAGCATTAATAAAGTTTTTAGGCATTTACTAGATAATTTTCAAAGACAACAAAAATTTTTAAAGGTCTTTCTTTAGCTACAGCCTCATCACACAACTTTCAGAATTTTGAATTTAATTTGGTCACTTGAGAACAGTATTCCTATATTTTTTAATCCACTTTTAAAAACTAGTCAAGAGAAGCAACTTATATTTTATGATTTTTAAAAATTGGCCAGGTTCACTATTCCCATTCTGGTTTATTTTGGGAACTTAGTGCATAATTCCCTGAAGAAGTGAGCTACATATCCTACACACTACACTTCTCAGACCCTTTTGCCTGCTCTTACAGATTCTTATTTCATTTTAATGACTAGTAAGGCTCTGTAAATTCCAAAGGGTCTTACAATCACCAGCATTTCAAAAATACAACCTGGCACATCTCTTCTGTATAATAGGCTATGTTTTTTGAATATAATACTAGGCAAAAAGTATCAGCCTAGAATTTTAAGAGGGAAAATGAAGTTTCTCTTCTCAGGAAGCAAAAAATTATAATTGTTAGAGTTTGTAGAAAACACATTATTATCCAATAGGAAGCTACATACAAATGTAATAAAATATATTATATAAAAATAAATATTTAGTGATTTTTGCACATCTCTTTAATAAAGATCAATATGTATATTAATTGATCTATGGTTTGACACTAACGTCTTCTAATTTTTTGATTTAAAAAACAGGAACTATTGCATCTTTCTAAGTTTCAATATTTTAAAATATTATCTGTGGATATATTGAAATTAATATATTTGAGGCTATATAAATATATTTATTTATATATAATATATAAATATATAAATTTATATAAATATATAATATATTATATAAAATAAATATATAAATAATATAGTGTTTAATCAGTATGTATTTGTTATAGACATGTAAGTTTATAGATTATGTAAGATTATGTAAGATTTAAGGTTATGTAAGATTATAGACATGTAAGTTTATCTTCATTTTTCCTACAAATATTTATAATACAAACTTTAAACTTACAGCAAAAGAAAAATAATCATTTATCACTTAATTAAACATTTTTACTGGATAGAGGCCAGAGAGATAGCATAAAGGTAAGGCATTTGCCTTGCATGCAGAAGGACGGTGGTTCGAATCCTGGCATCCCATATGGTCCCCCAAGCCTGCCAGGAACGATTTCTGAGTGTAAAGCCAGGAGAAACCCCTGAGTGCTGCCGGGTGTGACCCAAAAACCAAAATAAATAAAAATAAAAATTTTTACTAGATAACTAATAAACACAAAACAATAATTGCTTTGGTTCTTCTTGAGAAAATATAACAGTACAGGGAATGTATCAATATCAATAAAATCAAAAAATGTATTTTGGCTATCTCATTGTTATATAAAAAATATATATATTATACATATAAATATATATAGAAATATAATAGCTAAAGCTAATATTGCAAAAAAAAAAGCTAATATTGCCATAAAATATTGCTTCAACTAGAGTTGAACTTCAACTCTTTCATGTTTTATGTATTGGTATATGTAAATATTAATTAGCACTATACACACTCATCTGCTCATATGACCCCTAACACCATCTAACTCTTACATAGTAAGATTTGTGGGAGGTTTCTGAAATTAGCGTATCGGACTTGGACCACACCTCGCTTTGTTAGGGTTTACTCCTGAAAGGGATATTTACCAGTGGTGTTCAGTAAACTGTATGCAGCACTGGAGATCAAACTGGAATTGATTGTAAGCACAGCAATGTTTTTCCCTAGTTCCCCAATCACTGGATTTAACAATGTACTCTGTCTTGACATAAAAGAGGAACAGTAAAGTAGTAAAGTCATTCCTCCACCATGTAGATATAAAGATCAATGAACAAATATTCTCATTATATAGAAATTCATGTTTATATTTAAAATGTTATTAATTCATAAAATAGTCTTAGGATACTATAATATGATTGCTATACTATTACATTTATAAAGAAAATGTAAAGCTTGACAGTTATGTGACACTATTGTGTATGTAAACATTTCAATGGGATTATTATTTTACTGACCCTACCCTGATCAGTGATTGTGCCCTACCCTAGGGTGTGACCTAGCATTCTGCTCCCACTCTAGGGTGGTACCTGATTCTGCTCCCACCATTGGGTGGTACCTGATCCCACCATTGGGTGTACCTGATTCTGGGGAATAAAAGCAAAGGTTTGTGGAAGGCAGGAGCTTTTTTCCTGGGCATGATTCTGGGGCCTTTTGGCTTCAGCCTCTTCCACGGAATAAAAGCTGTTTTCTTCAGAAGCCTGACTGCCTGTTGGCTTTCTTCCCGCCGCATTCACCTCAGAACCGCCGTCTGAACAGGGTAACAGACGCGTGGTCCGAGCTGGAGGAGAAAGGCTTCATCCTCCATCCCTCCAACAGTCAACCCCATCGAGGGCAGTATTGCAACATGACACTATGTAATCTACTAAAGTATTCTTGTCATTGTTATATACAGAATACTAAAAAAGATACTCACTTTGAAGATGTGTTCAAATGACAATTCTACATTATAGTCTCAGTGAATGAAGAATTTGTGCTGATTTAAAGGCTTTGGACACAGTTTTATTTTTCTGTTTGTTTGTTTTGTTTTGGGGTCACCCCTGGCAGTGCTCAGGGGTTACTCCTGGCTCTACGCTCAGAAATCGCTCCTGGCAGGCTCAGGGGACCATATGGGAAGCCGCAATTCGAACCACTTACCTTCTGCAGGAGAGGCAAACACCTTACCTCCATGCTATATCTACGGCCCCAAGTTTTATTTTTAATATTGATGATTTTATATAAAAATATTCTGGTTTGAGGGCCACACCCAGTGGTGCATAGGTGTTACTCCTGGTTCTGAATTTAGAAATTATAAATGGCAGGCTCTGGGAAACATAAGGAAAATCTAGGATCAAAACTAGTGCGCTGTTTGCAAGGCAAATGTCCTATCTGCTGTGCTAGCACTCTGGCCCCTAAATGTTAAAATTTTAAAAATCATTTATGAAGATGAAGATAGCACAATTGTTAACTCTGATAATCCTTGACATAGCATGGAATGACCTTTCCTCACCTCACCTCACCCACCATTATCACTTGCTAGAGCTTTAGGGATGCTGAACACTATGGGGCAGTCCCCAAGAAGTACATCTTCAAGCATTCACAAGGAAAAACTTTTTCCTGTGGCTCTCTGAGCACTTCTTGTAAGCCCTCCCCAAGTAATGAAATAGAAATAAATAAAATAAAAAATTTTGGGGCCGGAGAGATAGCATGGAGGGTAAGGCTTTTACCTTTCATGCAGAAGGTCATCGGTTTGAATCCCGGCGTCCCATATGGTTCCCCGAGCCTGCCAGGAGCAATTTCTGAGCATAGAGCCAGGAGTAACCCCTGAGCGATGCCAGGTGTGACCCAAAAACCAAAAAAATAAATTAAAAATAAAAATAAAAAATATTATGAAACAAAGTAATTAAGTGATAGAGATCTTTATTCTATCATTCCTATATTATTTTGTGCCAAAAACATTACTAAAATAGTGGAACCGATTATTATGGCATTTAAAGAAACTTTGATTTGACTCTGGTTAATCACTGATTAAACTCACAAAAATAATCAATCATGATATTCTGTAGAAGTTATTCTGAAGAATTATTTCACATGTCTGAAGAATATTTTCACAAAAACTATATAGTTATGGTAGAAAAACAGGATAATTAGATTTTTCATAGCCACTAATCTACAAAAATTGGAAGTCTATTGTTTCATATGGATTCTGAAGTCAAAATTATGAATGTGAATCCTGAATACATAGGAACTATATTTTGGGGAAAGTTACTAACTCAAAAAATAAGTTAAAAATTAGGTTGGAAATTGGTAACACTATTTCAAAAGTTGGTGATAAGGAAAAATATGAAAGAATGTTCAGATACTCTTATACTGGGATTGCTAGTAAATCAACATTAAATTTACTGGAATATATTCAGTCACTTCTTCAATGGAGATTAAATTTATAATGCTATCTAAAGATAAAAAATCTACATACAGATTATACTTAACTTCCAGTTCTGCTACTCTTAGGTTGCATGACTTCAGATAGCTCAGCATATTTGATACCTCAAGTTTTACCTACATTATAGAGATTGCAATGCCATGTACCATTTCTAAGAGTCATAAAGATTGTAAAAAATGTCAACCGATGCCTGAAATATCACCTCATATTTAATAAGCATGAATTCATGTATTGGTAAGGAAACTACAATATGCTGTATATCTTTTTCTATTCTCTATCTCTAGGTTCAAACACATTCTATGTCTATGGAAATATAACTCAAATTCATTTATGCATAGAAGTAGAATTCTGACATTCATTGCTGACTCAATGCAACAAATTGCTTGGAAGTGTTAGACGTTTAGCCAACATTATCAACTAGAACTTTACTTTTTCAATTCATTACCTTTTTTTCTCAAGAAATGTGACATTGACAAGCACTGGTAGAAATTTGTAGGATTCTTTATGCATTTAATTTTTAATTAAATTTGATCTTCGGATGTACAGAAACATTTTACTGCTGCCTCTTTTAGTGTGTGTGACAAGCACATTGAATTAGCTGATTGTGTGTGGAGCAGAGACCCACATAAACAATCTCATTATGTTTCTTTGACATAAAGAATATTACTTAGAGCAATGTAGATGCTGTTGTAGGTAAGATGCTTGCATTACAGCTGGACATCCCAAGTCTGATCCATGGTGACTTATATGGTCCTAAGAGTCTATCAGAAGGGACTCCCGTTGAGATCAGATCCAGGACTAAGATATGAGAACTGCTGAATGTGACCCATACCAAAACCAGGACCAAACAAAAAATAGGGATGGAAGGGATTGGAAATGTTGAAGCAATTTGTATTTTTTTTGTTTTAATACAGGTTTACAGAAAATCGAATTACATCAAATCTCAAATAGTTAAGTAAAGCATGGAATCATTCAGATATATAATAGAATTTCCATATTTGGTGTATATATACTCATATATGGGGTTGCTACTGTGGGCAATCTATATATCATGATAGTTTAAAAATATTTTAAAAATATTAAAAATATTAAAATTAATATTTAAAAATATTAAAATTTTCCATTTGAATGCTACTTTGTGCGTGATAAAATGGCAGGGTTTACATTAATGATTTCATCAAAATCATAATTTTGATGCAATATAAAAGAAAAAGTGTTTAATATTAAAAATTATTTTATTTCTAATATATAATTTTCTAAATAAATGTCAATAATATACTAGCATAGATACATTAGTAAAATTGTGCTAACATATATTGTGTTTGTATTGTGACACAATTGTCTGCTATATTTAGTGCAAGAAATCAGTTTTTTTTTAGAATCCTTCATATCAATTTATTTTCTCCTTCAAATCACTGGATATTATTTAAAGTTTCAGAAAATGTTCAAAGATCATTATTATTATTATTAAAAATAGATTGCTAATTGAAGCTTGAGACCTACTTTTGGCCCCTAACAATATAGAAAGCTACCATCTGTCATTATTCTCATTTAAAAATCACAAAATGGCTGCTCTAGAGGAGTAAAACTAGTGTATTTGTTCACATACTTGTCCAGAGTACTTTTAAATAAAAAATTGAACATTTGAAAGCTATGCAAAATTATTATTCCTTAAGACAGTTGAACATCCTCAGAACAGCCATCCAATAAAATTGAGAACTACAATAAGAGATTGCCTACTACATGTGTAACAGATCAAATCATATGCTTTCACACAAAAGCAATGGACATTTTGACAAAATTTGTTGGAGATTTCATTGTGAATGTTTAATATACACTAAATAATAAGAGTAAAGGCTTTTTAACAAGAAGTAGGATTTTTCTAAAATAAACTGATCTTAATTTTTGATAGTAAGTTTTGACTTAATTTTAAAAAGCCTACTTAAAATAATTTGAAAAATGAAGAATATATCACATAACATCCTTGTCTGTGACATTAAACTAACTGAACCATTTACTTAAGTTGCTGACCAGGTTGGGGATGGAGGAAACTGGGGACATTGATGTAGAAAATCTTACTCTGGTGGTGAGATTAGGAAGGAACATTAAATGTCTGAAACAACTGTATTATTAACAACTTGTAGATTGTGATAAATTCAGAAAATATTTTTAAAATGTTCAGAGCTATATAATGTCTTTTATTCCTCCCTCCCTCCTATCATCCCTCCCTTCCTTCCTCAATTTTTTCTCCCTCTCTCCCTCCTTTTCTCCCTCCCATTTTCCCTCCCTCCCTCCCTCTGTCCTTCTCTTCCTCTCTCCCTCCTTCCTCCCCTTTCTCCCTCTTTTCCTTCCTCTAATCCCTCCCTCCTTCCTCCCTTTCTCCCTCCCTCCTTTTCTCCCTCCTTGCCTCCTTTTTTCCTTCCTTCCTTCCTTCCTTCCTTCCTTCCTTCCTTCCTTCCTTCCTTCCTTCCTTCCTTCCTTCCTTCCTTCCTTCCTTCCTTCCTTCCTTCCTTCCTTCCTTCCTTCCTTCCTTCCTTCCTTCCTTCCTTCCTTCCTTCCTTCCTTCCTTCCTTCCTTCCTCCCACTACACAGGCTAATACTCAGGGCTTTCTCTTAGTTCTGTGCTCTGGGATTAGTCCTGGCAATGCATTTGAGAACATATGGAGTGCCAAAGATTGAAAAGGTGAAAATACATGCAAGGCAAATGCCTTAACCCCTGTACTACTTCTCCAGCTCAAGAAAGTTGAAACTTTCCCATACATTTCAGTTTCAATGCTTTTTTATGGAGGAGGATACACTTAGTGATGCTCAAGTATTACTAATGGCAGTGATCAAGGAAAATATGGGGATGTTGGGGATAAAATCTTGGTAAGCAGCAGGCAAGGCAAGAGCTCACGATAGTATATTTCTGACCAGAATTTCAAGACATTTTATTTATTTGGTGTTTTTTTTTTTTTTTTTTTTTTTTTACCACATTTAGAGATGTTCAGGGGTTACTCCCAGTTCCACATTTAGCAATTATTTCTGGTGGGGTTTGGAAGACCATATGAAGCTCCAAAGATAAAACCTAATTCAGCCATACTCAAGGCAAATGCCCTATCTGCAGTGCTATTGCACTTTTTTAAAAAGCATTTTTAAGCTTGTATTATCAAGGCACTTTAAACTTGTATTTATTTATTTTATAAAACATGTAACTTTAATTTATTACTAAGAGTTAGGCCTGTGAAATTTGTTTAGCACTTATATCAATACTGACCATAGTGTTATGATATAAAAATATCTACATTCAGTTTTCTTGCCTTTAAAGGAATAAATAATAAAACATTTGCCAAGAATTTGTTGTGACAGCCAAATGAATACACATGAAAATATTGTTATTGTTCTCTTTAATATAGAATCTGGTATAGTGCTTACTCCGAGAATGTATAATGTATTGCTTTTATTCATATTCCACTCTAAATTAGATCTGTGAATATACAAAAAATATAACAATTGCTCATAATCTGACTTTTCCTATGCTTGGTTATCTAAACTGCCACTAAAATATTATTTAAAATGTGATAGTTGAACACCTTGACCCTTGCAAAAGAAAACAGAATTAACTATTGTAAGTTCACAAAAATTAAAACACATTTTTTTAGATAAGATGATCTGACTTAAATGGAGAAGAATTGAGATAATAAAAAAATGCAAAGGATAGGTAAGACCAAATACAAAAATTTATTTGATACTCGGCTATCATGACTCATGGCAAGCTACAAAAATGAGATAAAATAAAATACAGTAATTTAAAAAACTTTATAATTTTCTATTACAATATGCATTAATATAAAATTTTTGTGACTGGCGCTATTTTTTGGCTTGTTTGCTTGTTTTTGGTGATAACTTAGGAATAATCAGATTATTCCTGAATCTGCACTCAGGAATTATGTCTAATATTACTCAGGGACAATATGGGGTGGTGAGGATCTAAGATAACATGGTTGCATGTAAGACAAGAACCCTATCCCTGTATTATTTCTCTGGCTTCTTATGAATGGTACTATTGAGGAATTCACAGATAGGAAAAGGAAGATTGCTAGAGATCTCATGTCATATTCTAACAGTGAATTATAGGCACTGTAGACTTTACAAATTTAAATTGACGTTATGCACCATACTTATAAGAATAATATATATTATAATATATAAAGAAAGATAAGAAGTTAAAAGGGACTTAGCCAACATAAAATTTACATAAAATTGAAAAATCTACATACATTGAAATAAAAGATTTCAATCTTGAAAATTTACTATTTGTGTTTTCAGGTATTCATGATGATAACTAGAAAATGAAAAGTGAGCAAATGGTATTAAAACAATGTAGATAAAAACTCTGTGTAACCACATGTTTGGTTTTATATAATGAAATAATTAGCAGTACTAAGCCACTTCATAGACCTCCCTATTTTCTTAAAAGATTTGTAAACCAAGCTGTGAAAAATCATGGGTACATAGGCCACGCACCAGAAAACTGTCAATCTTGGGAGGAGAGAACAAGATAAGATGCCATCTTGCCAAAGTTATTCCTGCTGCATCCATCAACTATAATTACCACTTTGCCTATATTCCTGCTTCATCACTCCTCTATGATTCTCTATGGAGCCACCAATCTGAACAAATTTAGGGTATGCCAGTATTTGGGCTGATATCACCAGGGCTTTTTTTTTTTTTTTTACCATGTGACTTCCTCCTTTCCCCACATCCTTCTTCTGAGAAGTCTTTCAGATGAGAGCATGCCCCAAGAAAGTCACAGTATCAGTAATCATGCTTTGAATTCTTAAACAACTTCATTTTTTTCGATGTTCTCATCTTTATAGTAACACACCAATTTAGAAGACAATGTGTAGCTGAGGTCACTTAATGTTCAGAAATAAATGAAATAACAGAATGGACAGTAAACAAGTGCTAACTACACCTGCAATTGTCTTAAAGATTTTAAGTATTAAGTCTGAATGACTTATGACTTAATGACCTAAGTATTATGAATGACTTAATCATTTTCACAAATTTCTTCAACTGTGCTTCTTTTTCTTTCTTTGTTTTTAATTTTTCTTTATTTTCTTTATTTTTTTCTTTTTTATAATAACTTTGTTCTCACTTATCTGGAAATAAATGATTGTGGTCAACTTTGTGTTGAATTTTCTTTAAATAAAGTAGAAATTTAAAAGGAAGAATTAGGTATATCAGTCATTATAGCAATTGCAGTGAATTGGTTCAGTGAAATAATAGATTCTTTTAGGAATAATAATTAACAGGCTTACTTTAAAGCAGGGATCTCAAACTCGCAGCCCTCGGGCCCTCTGTACAACATTTTGTGGCGCTGCCTTAGAGGAATCTTTTTTTGTTTTGTTTTGTTTTGTTTTAGTTGTTTGGGTCACACACCCCCTATGTTCAAGGCTTACTACTGACTTAGCACTCAAGGATCACCCTGACTTTGCCTCCTGTGGCCCCCAGGTAAATTGAGTTTGAGACCCCCTGCTTTAGAGTCTCTGGTTTCTTGTTTCCTTACATTGTACAGTTATAAAATACTTTCACACTAACATTAAAACATCATTAACAAGTAAGAACTGATTTTGACTATGCAGAAACTTTTTTAAATTGGAAAAATTACCAGGTTAAAATTTTCTTATTTGGCAACTAGTTTCAACATTAGCTTCCTCTTTCATCTAGGAACTCTTTACATTGCATCAACATCATATTTTTCTTTCTTTTTTTTAATATATTTTTTATTTAAGTAACATGATTATAGTTGGGTTACAGTCACAAACAGAACACCCCCCTTCACCAGTATAACACTTCCCCCTCCCAAGACCCTCCTCCCCCCTTCCCAACCCCTGCCAGTATTCAAGACAGGCATTCTACTACAGTTATTTGTTTTTAAGTTCAGTAAATTGTTTTTTTCTTTTCCTAAAGGATAAGGGTTAAAACAAAATAATAGTAAAGATTTAACAGTGGCAATCGCTGTTGTTTGCATAGGCCCAGAAAAATATGGGAAAAACAGACAAAAAAAATCCTTGGCTTGATTACAAGAAGGTTTCACCTCCGAAGTTTATTGGCATAAGACCCACTCTGGGCTGCAGACATACCAGTCTGTCCATCCTGAGTCATTCTCCGTAGTCCTGGTGAAACTTTTTGACACTTTAGCTGTTGTTGGTATCTGGTTTCTATATTTAAGGATTCTGGATTCTATGCATTTCTTTCATTGAAGTCAGGCTGATGTGGAGCATCCTGTAGTTTCAGCACACCATTAGATGCAAAGCGATCTGCCCTGCAAGCAGGCTGTTGCTGAGTCGTCTGGGTGTTGAGAGCACTCTTTGGAGTAAGTCAATGCATTAGCAGTGGTAGGTCTTCCCTATAGAGGTTTGGATATTGGTAATGATATAGACAATTGTGGTTGTTTCCATACTTGGTATCCATTGTTCAGAGGTATATGGGTAATGCCTATTCTTCTGAGACCTAAGCCAAATCATTATGTCAATGTTCGGGGTATAAGGCCTAACTGCATTACCAAATTTGTGTTCCCATCTCTATTAGATAAGAACTTGTTTGTGTATGTATTATTTTCCCATTTTAATGTGCCTATGCAAAAGAGAAACAATGCCACAAGATATTGTTGGTGCATCTGGAACTGACGAATAAAGTCCAACACTCCCCGTAACTTGTTTCAAAACATGAATTCTATACAGAGATACTCTTCTACCAGTATGGCTTATAAAACAGCTCTCAAAGGGGGAGAAGCAAACAATCGAATAAAAATAACAGTGGGCAAAATTGTCACTATATGAGTAGATATTCGAAAAGAGTTATAGATGTTAAAGGGAATACATCTGAGATATACAAAGGAGATACACGTGTCCCTTTTATTTTTTAAAAATAGTCAAGAGGGAGGGTGTTGTTTCCAAGACACCACTCTGGTCTGTGATCTGGCCAAGCGAAGAGTGCATGGTGAAGAGCGCATGGAGCCATGTCATCCCCGTGTTGTCTGCTGAAGCTTCCGACTCCCGGAGAGGCATTTGCTTCCTAATTGCTGGAAGCCAGAGTTCACCATTCCCCTCCCCACTCCCTGTAGGAACAGGGAAGCCTGGGGTCTCCTTTAAACTGCTTCTCGCTGGAACCCACTTGCTGGCACCCTGAGAGGGTGGCCAGGGGTAACCCTGGGGACAGGGAAAAAGGAGACAGAAGGCTGTGGGAGGGGCAACCGAGGCTGCATCTCCCCCTTAGCTTCGCCAAAAAGCCTACCGCATGGAGCCATATATCATCCCGTGTTGCCTGTTGAAGCTTCCGACTCCTTGAGAAGCGCTTGCTTCCTAATTGCTGGAAACCAGAAGTTCACCAGTCCCTTCCTTGCCCCCTGCAGGAACAGAAAAGCTTGGGGTCTCCTTTAAACTGCTCCTCGCTAGAACCCACTTGCTAGGACCCTGAGCAGGGGTAAACCTGGGGACCAGGAGGAAGGAGAGAGAAGGCTGTCGGGGGCAGCCAAGGCTGCATCTTCCTCTAAGCTTGGCTAAAAAGCCTACCGCATGGAGACATGTCATCCTCGTGTTGCCTGCTGAAGCATTCGACTCCCCCCAAAACATTACTATGAAAGATATGCAATCCAACTTGGCCAAAACAAAAATTATTAGTACAAAATAAAAAGGTTAAATATAGAGTAATATGAGGTGGGAGTGAGGGAGTAAAGGAATATAATTAACTTCTGGGTGGCGTTCTGAATATAACAAATAGATTAAAGACAATGATATCCAAATATTTGTCTATATGTTCCGCATGGGAGCATTAGACTGCATGGGAGCGTTAGACCCCGCACGGTTTCACTATGGACAGGGTTAGTAAGGAAAATTGCCTGGGACTTCCTGAAGCCAGAACCTCTTGTGCTGCCATTCTCCATGCTGGCAGAGACTGCCGGCTCCCAGGTGTTGTGTATGTAAACATTTCAATGGGATTATTATGTTACTGACCCTACTCTGATCGGTGTTTGTGCCCTACCCTAAAACATGACCTGGCATTCTGCTCCCACCCTAGGGTGGCACCTGATTCTGCTCCCACCATTGGGTGGTACCTGATACTGGAGTATAGAAACAATGATCTGTGGAAGGCAAGGGGCTTTCTTCCTTGGGCTGATGTTGCATTAAATAATTAACGATGGGGCTCGATGGTGGAGGATACCATCCAGCCCACATGGCTCTGCAACCTCCATGCAGCCGGCGAGTTCCAGGCCCAGGTAGTCGGCGTAATCAAGACTCACTCACACGCAGGCTTCAGGAAGAATCATCTTTATTTATGCCCTATCCACCACAGGTGTGTGGCCTATGTTAACCTTTTAAGCATTCAGCTATATTTTGCTAGCCCTGCATCTTATCTCCTGTTAGCCATCTTCCCTTTGGGCTCCATGCGGCCCAAAGATCCAAAAGCCAGGAAGCCAAGCCGGGCCAAGAGAGAAACGGCAAAAGGGCCGAATCCCCTGGCTCAGAGGTTTATCTATCCTTTTCCAGACCCCTCCCAGAAATGGGAGGTCTTGCAGGTAGTTACACCTATTATCCTGTTCCCAAAACTCCTCCCAGATATGGGTGGGTCTTGGGGTACACCACATTTCCCCCTTTTTTTAAATATTTTCATGCGCCAACGTAATAAAGTGAAAATTAATATACCAGCCCTTTTTAAAAACATAATATTTTTGCAAAATATACTTTATACCTGTAACCTAAAATTCTATTAATGCTTTTTTACCAAGCACTATTTTGGAACTTTTATGTTCCTATACTTTTAAACTATATTGGGGGAACCTTTTGTTCCTATACCTTTACTATACACAAGTACAGCATAAATGCATACCATACATTTTAAAAACAGGCTAAGTACATTAAAATACACAGTAAAACATTTTGCAATTGAAATTATTAACTATGAAAGACAACAAAACACATTTAAATTATAAAGAAAATGACTTAAGACAAAGATGCAGGCGGTTAGAAATTAGATGTTTAAATGGGCTAAGCTGTATTACCTTCCTTATATTTTTATTTTTTAACCACTAACTAATTAAAACTTATTCCATCACCAACTATGAGTAAAATATTACTACCCACTAATTTTCTACACCTAAAACCATAGTTTAGATTAATTTGTCCCACGCTGATCTCACCACGTGGCTTTTGTAAACTTTTAAAGTTCAGATGTTGGTTTGTCCCACGTGGCTTTCTTCCGTAGTTCCAGGCTCCGCTGCCGGTTTGTGATCTGGAGCGTGGATTCCAGGTTTTTTGCTTTTCCGGGCAAAGCTGAGCCCAGCCAAGCCGATTCCAGCCGAGATCCCAGCCGAGCCGAGCTGCTTGGAGCTTGCCGCTTGGAGCTTTTTGCCGCAGGGGCTTCACCGCTGCCTTTTTTCCCCTCTGGGAGCACTTTGGATGTTCAGAGTTCCAAGTGATTTAAACTAAAAGTTCAGTTCGAAATTTCCAAAGTCGAAATCCAAATTCAAGCCAAAGGTCATTTTCAGAAAATCAGTCCACTTTAAATACAGTCTTTTTTCTCCTCCGTTTCCAATTTAGACTTTTAATAAGTCTTTGAAGAGGCCCAGGTTTTTGTTTCTTGTAACAAAGTTTTAGTTTTGGGCCTGGGCCTGGGCTGGAGGTGATGCAAGCTTCCACCTCTTTTGTTTTAATTGCCCTTGTTTTCCTAGAAGGGGTCACGGCCATGTTTGAACATGGCTGCACGTGGCCCAGTGTTTTGGGCTCAGTGCACCTGAAAAGAGCCAAAATGAAACAGAAGAGCAGAAATCTCACCATTTTCGCTGTTTTGTTGGGTTTAGGATTCAGGTCAAAGTTCGGAGCGCCAGATGTTGCATTAAATAATTAACGATGGGGCTCGATGGTGGAGGATACCATCCAGCCCACATGGCTCTGCAACCTCCATGCAGCCGGCGAGTTCCAGGCCCAGGTAGTCGGCGTAATCAAGACTCACTCACACGCAGGCTTCAGGAAGAATCATCTTTATTTATGCCCTATCCACCACAGGTGTGTGGCCTATGTTAACCTTTTAAGCATTCAGCTATATTTTGCTAGCCCTGCATCTTATCTCCTGTTAGCCATCTTCCCTTTGGGCTCCATGCGGCCCAAAGATCCAAAAGCCAGGAAGCCAAGCCGGGCCAAGAGAGAAACGGCAAAAGGGCCGAATCCCCTGGCTCAGAGGTTTATCTATCCTTTTCCAGACCCCTCCCAGAAATGGGAGGTCTTGCAGGTAGTTACACCTATTATCCTGTTCCCAAAACTCCTCCCAGATATGGGTGGGTCTTGGGGTACACCACAGGCTGATTCTGGGGCTTTTCAGCTTTAGCCTCTTCAACGGAATAAAAACTGTTTACTTCAAAAGCCTGACTGCCTATTAGCTTTCTACCCACCACATTCACCTCAGAACTGCCAACTGAACAGGGTAACAGGCACATGGTCCGAGCTGGAGGAGAAAGGCCTCATCCTCCATCCCTCCATCAGTCAACCCCATCAAGGGCTGTATTGCAACACCCAGGAAGGAAAGAGATCTATCCTTCAAGAGCTGGAAGCCTGGAAGTTCAAAGCCCCCACCCAGATCCACCCTCGGGAGCCAGGTGGGAAATGGGGGAAAGCCTAGGGTAAACTCTAAGCTCCTCATCGGGACTTGCCCACACATGTGGCCCAGGGGTAGCCCTGGGGTTCCGGAGGAAGGAGGTAGAAGGGTGTTGGGGTGACCCAAGAGTCCCACACCCCTTCTAGGCTTCGTTAAAGACACTTTTGGCATGGCAGAGGCCCGCCAAACCCCATGCTGGCAGAGACTACCCCATATTTTTCTTTCTTAAGGCAGTTTTACTGAGGTTTAACATTTGATGCCACTAAATGAAAATGATACATGACTTATATTAAATTGGAAAAAAATATCCAAACTCCACTTTAAATAAATAGAGCTTATAACGCTTTAGTGAGATGAATAAGCATTTTTGCTTTATTGGCCTGTATTGGCTGAGACATCAAGAATCCTGCAGTTTTGTAGTTTGAGGTTATTATTATAATGCATGTACTAAAAATATATATATGTGACATCTAATATTCCTTTATGAAACTAAATATCTGCTGTAAATTTCAATAAAATTTAAAAAGAATGCTTTCTGTATGTGCAAAATCATTCAAAATAACTAAGACAGAAAGGACTTTTATTCTCTCATGATTACTATGAATGTACCAGTTGTATCTATAAGACTTGTTTCTACCTAAACCATTCAATACTCTATAACTTTCTATTTTTCAAAAAGTTAAAAAATGACTAAGAGACGTGGAAGATTCCGTATAGGTGCTTAAATGATGTGACAACACAGTATTTTGTGTGCATGGTATCATATTAAGTGGAAAAGCATATCAAAAATAGTATAAACTATGTATTAATTTTAAACATTCTTTGAAATTTTTGAAACTGCATGAGCTGAAAGGAACAGAATGCAGAGATGATGCCATGTAAGTTCTAAAACAGGACTGGAAAAGACCGTACTACTAAGCTACCAAAGGTTAGACTTTTCCGAGAGTGACACAAACGGAGAACTCACACAAGGACACTGTGATTGAAAGTTAAGTCTCTGATATCACAGACAAATGAGTGAAGTAAGCATCTTAATAAGGCACAATCTAAGCCAGTCATATCAAATCTGCATTCATAGATTAATGACAGATATTAGTTTATAGCAAAGTCCTATGTCCATTCTGAATATATAAACAAAATTCTGAGCAATAAAATGATGGATTAAAATTATTTAGTTACATTGAAAAGAGCCCAAGTCAGTTTTTAAAAAATAAGTGTTAACATTTTTAGGAACTCAGCGAACAGTTTAACTCAAGTCATTAAACAAATATGATTCAATAATATATGCATATTATATATACATTAAGTCAATAAGTACTCAGGACTCATTAAATCTTATTTTATTACTTTAAGATAATGATTATGCCTTAAACATATTGTTATCCCTCATCCTTAGAAAATTAATTATATTTCCAGTAAAATAGATTCTTCTTCAATTTTATAATTTTAATATATTAAGCATTTATTTTCCGCTTTTTTGGGCCACACCTGGTGACACTCAGGGGTTATTCCTAGATATGCACTCAGAAATAGCTTCTGGCTTGAGGGACCATATGGGATGCCAGATGATGGAACCTCATTCTGTCCTAGGTTAGTGCATGCAAGGCAAATGCCCTACCACTTGTCCTCTCCAGTCCCATTAAGCATTGTTTTTAAAATAATCATTAATTTAATTGGAAAAATGTTTCAATAAATGACCAGTCAACCATTAATGCTTTAAGTGTATGTAGAGTATTGAAAAATGAAAGGTAGAAATAAGAGGTGACAGAAAAAATAGATTTTAATTCTCTTAAGGAGATAGATCAATTGCTACTTGGTTGAGTAAACAATATATATTAATATCTAGTTGTTGGTATACTAAATCCAACTGATTTTTGGCTACAATTATTCTTATTTTCTACATATATTACTGTCATTAAAAATCAAAGTACTTCTTGTAAATGACCTTATAGCCCTGATTAAAAAAATACTTTACTAACTAAACCCATGTGAAATCTAATTTCACTAGCGCATCTTATGAAATTAATTTTAATGCCTAATAATATAGTCTTCATGCTGACAAAATCCATACTGAAGTTAATAAGACAGGTGTCTCTAAGGACTGTTTGAAATTTTTATTCTGCTTAAATAAAAGTGGTTCCAAGGACTTGGTTTTAATAATTTCCACTCCATAAACTTTTATAATAATAAGAAAACAAAATTCTATAAAACCAAATCTATATCTAAATTATAAAAATTGTTTATATTAGCACTTCCAACATTAAAACATAAAGACGATATTTATTTTATTATTTATTAATTAATTAAAATTATCTCTAATTAAAAATGTATTTTGTGCCACACCCAGTGATGCTCAGGGGTTACTCCTGGCTATGAGCTCAGAAATCATTCCTGGCTTGGGGAACCATATGGGATGCCAGAGGATTGAACCACGATCCTCCCTGAGTCAGCAGCGTGCAATGCAAACACCCTACCACTGCGCCATCACTGCAGCCCCATAATTAAAATGTTTGAGTTACGTGTTTATATTATTTTCTCTCATCTCAGAAAGATTGACATGAGATAAATCATGTTTACAAAATAACAAGTGGGTTTAAGATATTATTTATTACTTTAGATAAGTCATAATATAATCAATATCAAGTGCCCACTATCGGTGATTTATTGTCTGTCATCTGTTATTATCACGATGTTGCAAAAATTAAATACTAAAAATAGGGAGCTGGTACAATAGTATAGGTGATAGAGCTCTTACCTCACACTCAACTGACAAGTTTTGATTTTTAGAACTCCAGTTGGACCTTGGGGCCCATCAGGAATGATCTTTAAATTAGAGTCAGGAAAAGTCTTGACCATTTCTAGATGTTGTTATAAAAAGTATCAACAACAAAAATGACTTCTAAAGAGAAATACATTTTAGAGTATGCTAGTATTTGAAATATTTAGTTAAAACATATCACTATTATTGATGTAATTGAATATATATTTCATTTATATCACATTTTAGAACTAACCATATTACTATATCTGTATTTACATTCAAACTTTATTCTAAGATGCTTTCAAAATAGTTATCTGACAATAGTTAAGCAGAAAAATGTTTAGGAGATACTATACTACTACTGGGTATAACTTCAGATGTTTCAGGTGTTTAAGTTTTTGCATAGCACATAACAGTATGTCATATAATGATACAGAGAAGTTTTAAAATAATTCATAGGTACAAAATTACTAGAATTGGCATTATATTTATTAAAGACAATAAGTTATGGTACTTAAATATATATTTAGTTATAAAATAATACTGTATAAGAAATAAGTTATCATAAACTTGCAATCACCATATAAATAAATCACAAAAAAATCCAACAAAAATATTTAAAAATGACAAAATATGTCCAAAGAATTACATTATTATTTATCATGCATGGCTCTAAGAAATAGTTCTGCATGCTCTATCAATTTAGGCTAGAAAACAAAAATATTAAAGTGAAAAATAACATTATATGACTTCAATAAAATAAATCAATTTTATAATTTAACTGTATGTTTTCTTTATTTTTTATATTTGGGTAACACCTGGTGATGTTCAGGGATTATTCCTGGCTATGCGTTCATAAATAGCTCCTGACTTGGGAGACCATATGGACGTGGGAGGATCGAACCATGGTCAGTCTGGGATCAGCCGCATGCAAAGCAAACCCTTTACTGTTGCACCATAGCTCTGACCCCAGTATGTTTTCTTCTAAAACTTTTATGTAAGTGAGATTATAGCACTTAATTTGTTTCTATACCTTTAGTTCAAACACAAACAAAATCACAAAATACATGTGAAATAGTTTAGCTATTATGTAAAATATTACTATCATCAGAAGGCAAATTTTTTTGTTTTTTGTTTTTTGAGTCACACCAGTGGCGCACAGGGGTTACTCCTGGCTCTGCACACAGAAATCACTGTTAGCAGGCTCAGGAGACCATATGGAATGCTGGAAATCAACTGGAGTCCATCCTGTTTTGGCCACATGCAAGGGAAGTGTCTGACCACTGTGCTATCACTCCAGCCCTAAAAAGAAAAAAAATTTTTAATCTGTGGGACACTATATAGTACACATAGGGATAAGTTTCACATTTCTAGTGAGCAAAATTTTGTTTAAAATGCTGCTCTAGGGGCCAGGAAGGTGGCGCTAGAGGTAAGGTGCCTGCCTTGCAAGCGCTACCATAGAACAGACTGCGGTTCGGTCCCCTGGCGTCCCATATGGTCCCCCAAGCCAGGAGTGATTTCTGTGCACATAGCCAGGAGTAATCCCTGAGTGTCACCAGGTGTGGCCCACAAAACAAAACAAAACCAAACAAAAAAAAAAAATGCTGCTCTGATGTTTTCTAAAATATAAGTGCAAAACCTTTGCAAAGTAACTACAATATTTTAAAATATTTATAATAAAATATCAAGAAAATTTAACAAAATTTTATGAATAAAACAAAAATAGCATAGGAAAGCAATGTTTGTTTATCAAGCAAAAACAGTCAAAGAACTAATTCAAAGTAAGAAATAATCGGAAGTAAGAAATATTTATTCACAACTGATACTAGAATTAGAAGATTTGTGTTAAGCAATTGCTATAATGCTATCACATCTGAGTAAAAATCATACAGGAATGACTTTATTGGAGGACACCCACAAGAAAATATAAGCATTCAATCAAAGTGGGAAGGTATATTAACAACTTGGCTAGGATCAGTGTCAGAGACAGCCAAAGATCAAACCCTGATATGGAATTCAGCAGGACAAACCAGTCTGTGTGGCAAGAATACATAACCTAAGGCATTCACTAGCCCAGAGCCCTAAGAAATGTCACAGTTTCCTACCAGGCTTATATTCCAGGAAGCTTGAGATATCTTTGATCTTTACTATCTTAAGGTGAAAATTGGTTCCTGTGTAACGATAACATGTAAAGTTTAATTACAGGGATGCACCCTGTAGAGACTGCCTGTAATGCTGGCTGTTCCACTTTGGTTCCTCTCTACCCCCTGTTTAATCCTGCTTAAAAGAGCCTGTACCCTTTAATAAAGAGAGACCTTGATAAGACACTTTACTTGGTCTCCATGTCTCTTCTTTCTCCCCATTCTCTTTACAGGCTGGGACCCCTCTATACACCCACGGAATAACGGAGTCCTGCAGGACGGGACAAGTGTGCCGTTGGCTGTACTGGGATCCCAAGAATTTCTGGTTGTGTCAGTCAGCAGGGAAAGGAATATCATTCTGTAAAGAGAAAGTCTTTGTTGTCTTTGTGTCAACAGTTAGGTGAGCTATTAGGACCATAAGATAAAGAGTCTACAAGTGTCTAAAACTGGCATAGTATTGCTTCTATATTTATATCACATTTTATAAGTATATAATGAGAACCACCCGATAATTTTAATTTAGGCTGAGCTTCCTAGAGTAGTCAGGTTTTATGCATCCTTGACTTTCCATGTTCATTATTTCTCTGTATCTTTATAAATAGTGATTGTGCTTTTGGAGGATTTTGTTTGGTTTGGTTTGGTTTGGTTTTAGTTTGGGATTTATACCCAGTAGTGCTCAGAGCTTTTCCTATCCTTGCTACTCTCGACTATCACTCCTGGCTGGGCTCAAGGACCTTAATGAATGGTAGAGATCAAATCCAAGTCATATACATTCAAGGTAAGCACAATACTCATGATACTATTACTCAGTCCCTAAAGTAATTGAGGTTATTATTTTGGTTTGGTTTTGGGCCCACAATTAGGGTTACTCCTGGTTCTGTGCTCATGAATTATCCCTGGTGGTGCTCAGAGTACCATATAGGATGTTAGAGATTGAATTTAGGTTGGCCCTGTGCAAGACAAGTGCCCTAGCCACTGTACTATTTCTCTGGCCCAAAATTGTTTGTTGCTTTGATTAATATCTATTCCTGATACTTGATCTTTCTGGGCTATTGCAGTCTTAAACCACATAATCTCTAACATGAAGTTTATTACACTATTAATGTATATGACAAAATAGTATTAGAAATTTAAAAAATCCATGATAAATATGTGAATAACAATAGCGAATATAGTAAAAATATTTAGGTAATGTAAAGATATATTTATCACTAAGTAATTCTAAAAGATAGTTGGCTATTAAAAAGAAACTGCTATCAATGTATTTTTACTTATATATGCAGAAATCAAATGCTTTAAAATCATCACAAAAGTGAGAAGAGGGGATATGGAATTGCATGGAGTATTACTAAATTCACTGGTGGGAAAGTGGTGTTGGAATGCTTTATGCACAAAATCTTACCATTAATAAAACAAGTCACCTCAGACCAGTGTGATAGTACAGCAGGTAAAACATTTGTCTTGCATGAAGCAGACCGGAGTTGATATCCAGCATCTCTTATGGTCACCTGAGCATTGTCAGGTACAGACAATGAGTACAGAACCAATGAGTACAAAACCAGAAATAAAAGCTGAGCATATCTAGGTATGTTTAAAAAAATAAGGTCACCTAAAATAGTTTTAATTAGTAACTTAGTAATTTGCAAAAACAGGCAGTTTTAGACAAAAAGAGTCACAAACTGTCTGTCTATTAGTAATTTATAGAATTCCAATGTAATGATATCAAAATATTATTTTATAAGTACAGACCATTCTCTATAATAAAATAAACTTATGCTATAAAACAATAACTACATTATTTTAATATTTGACATAATAAACTTAAAAACATTTAAATCACAAACTATGCTCTCTGACCATAATTAAATTTTACCATAAAGTTATCCCAAGATAACAGGGACTATTTTAAAATTAACTTTAAACTACATAAAATATAATAGTGCAGTATATTTCTATGCTTAAACTAATCAGCATTACAATAGACATTTCACTAAAATTAAATACACATATAGGAAAAAATAAAATTAATAAAATTTAGGTTATTATAAAAGAAACAAACAAAAATGATTAAATAAAAACCTTTTTTCTCAAAAGATCAGTGGATTTGGTAAATAATCATTATTCGGATAAAGGATATAGAAAGTCATTAAAAAACTGTAGTAACATGAAGGGAAAATTAACATTCACTATATAAACTAGAGATTAAGTGATGGTAAAATGATAATATTTTCAACAAGTTTATGCTGCTAAATTTTACACTTAGGAAAATTAAAGTAATTTTACAAATCTCAGATAAAAAGACATAGGTAACTTGAGTGACCCTATCGCATTTATTACTGAAAATACTTTTCATAAAGTGTAATATAAAAACATTTTAAAGAGAACTTCAGATACAAATGTCTTTTTTGTTAATCCTAAGCAATATTATTCAAGAAATAAATTAATTTTTATGTAAACTATTCCAGAATGTTGGACATAAAGGGAATAAGTTGCATTTTTACTTTATTTAATTTGACCTACTTTGCTATAATACAAAACATGAAGACATGAAAACTATATTTATATCTTTAAGAACATAACTAAAAATAAAATATGAAAAAATAGAATCTAAAAGTGTCTGCAGCATAATATAGAAAAATATATAATTACTCTAGTACAGATGAACTTCTAAATTGAATAGAAGAAAAGGACATTTTGATGTGTGAAACAGACCATACACAGAAAGACAAATACTTTATGATCATACATATATATGGAATATAAAAATAGTCAGGATCTAGAGACAAAGGTCATAATGGTGGATGTTTCCAAAACTTTGGTAAAGATATAAAGAATATGAGAAAAAAATTTGTACTCATTTATACAAAATAAATAAATTTATAACGTCAACAACATTATTTGTTAAGAGATTAAATTATGTTAATTGCTCTTACTATAGATAATATAATTATAATTGCAAGAGACAGAGGAAATTTAGAGAGGTGAATATATTTATGATCTTTTGGTATTATGTCATATGTATATACTTACACCCAAACACTATGCATTAAATATCATGTATTAAACATCATGTGTTAAATATTTCTAGTTTTTTAATGTCACTGTTTTCTTTTCTCTTACTCTTTCACGCTTGTATCTGCTTCTGTATCTCTCTCATAGATGTATTTAGGAACTGAACAAGGCTTCTTCTAAATAGACAAGTACTCTACTGCTGAGTCAAATCCCTGGACTATTAGAACAGGTAAACAGGATTGAACCAGGGGAGCCACAAGGTTAAGAAAACAAGACAGATATAATAACAGAAAAGTTCCAACCTTATGGACTGAGAGCAGCGACTATACTGCAGATAGAGTATATATTGTTCAGTGCCAATCAACATGGGAGGAAGAGGTGTCACCAACAAGCAAATACCTATCTGAATCCAATTAAGCGTAAGTAGGCCTTTATATCTCAAAAAGGGATGAGTGATGAAAGAAGCTAAGGTAAATATCTGAAATTGTCTTCTTCCCAGAGAAATAGTCCATTGCAGTAGGAAACTACATGTTAGACAAGTAGTGAAAAAAATACCCAAACTTTTAGAGTTCAGGGATTCTGAGAAAAGGTACAGATAATAAATTGAAGGCTCTTAATACAAGTTATGGGAATACCTATGCCATTCAGGGTGGGAGACATTGTATACAATCTTCTTTTTTGTTACTTTTCTCTGAGGAAGACAGTCTCCAAAAATTATTATCTAAAACCTCTTCATTCCCCACATTCTCTCATTGAAGTTGTAAACGCCCTTAGTTTTAGTTAGTACTAAAGAATGTGTTCGTTATCTATGTTAACTTTCTATGACCAATGATTGCTGAACAATAAATATCCAACAAGAAGAGGACAGTCATGGTTTCTGTCCACAGGCATTTAGCTCCCTGACACCAAGGTTTTCTATCTAGTGTCTGTCTTGTTTTCTTAATCTTCATGGGACTCTGCTTCAGACATGTTCACCTGGAGCCCTGCCCCTCTCCTCAGACTATAAATTCTTTAGCTAACCTTGTATATTTCTTGGATGTTTTCATATAAATAATGGGCCACTAAGTCTTCTTTTTTTAATTTTTATTGTGACTAAAGTGCATTACAAATCTTTCACTGCATCATTTATGGTACATAGTGACAATGAATGAGGGGCATTCCCACCACCAGTGCTGTCCTCCCTCGGCCCCTGTTCCCAGTATGCATCTCATCCTCTACCCCCTAGAATGCTAGTGCAACTGGTCTCCACTTTTCAGCTTGTTGTAGATTGAGCATCTATTCCACCATCATTGGAGATAAAAAGGATAAGAAAAAAGGGAGAAAAAAATTTGGTGACAACTACCAAAAAAAGAAAGAAGAGAGAGAGAAAAAAAAAATGGAAGAAAAAAGAAAAAAAAATGGACCCGGCAAATAAAAAAATAAAATAAATCACTAAATAATAACCACAAGAGTGAAAAAGAAAGAGAAAAGTGGAAGAAAAAAAGAGAAGGAAAATAAAGTAAAAAACTAACAAATTAAAAACAAAAGAAGAAAAAGTATGGGTGCTGGAGTGGTAGGGTTTGGCTTCCCCCACTTTTTTTTTTTTTTTTTTTTTTTGGCATAGGCACAGTAAGCATTGGGGAAGAAAGGGAATTCCCATGGCCTAAGAGATTCAGGGTTTCTCATCCTTGAAGCATACCATCATGAGATCAACCCCTGGCTCCAAATATACTCATTACCCCATCCCAAAGGCTTTTTTGTGATGCCAGGAAAGTTTCCTCTCAGTTGTGTGTGAGAAAATCAAGCCACTGTAGCTAGTGATCTTGGTATTTGCACAGGTTATAGGTCAGGGTCTAGGATAGAGTCTCTAGGTTCTAGAGGTTCCTATCCATCGTTGTTGTTGTGTTCAGTCTTCTGTAACACTTGCTCCCTATTTTCGTTCAGTCCCTAAGCTATTCCCCCATACTAACAGAATAAAACAAAACATATATGTACATATACAAAAAAATTTGAACCCAATCTCAGCCCAATTATTGAGTTCATAAAACTCTTACGGGGAAGAGACAGAGAGAAAGAGAGAAAATGAGAGAGAATATAAGTATATAAAGACAGATATTAGAGCGTCAGAGAGAATAGCAGAGACAAAGATAAAAAGTCAAGTAAAGGTTCTGTGATAGAGGTAGTCTGGGAGTGGGAGTGGGAAATTGGAGGAAACTGAGGAAATTAGTAGCAGAAAATCAATACCTTTGAGAGGATGAGTATTGTAACATTATTTGACTGATATTCAATTCTCAATAAATTTACTGTCTTATAATGATTTAATTTAAAAATCAAAACTAAAAACCCAAACCATAAACAAAAGAAAATCTCAACTTAATAAGGAGTATATCTGGGAACTAGAGATATGAAACAAAAGTTTAGTGAATACCTGCCATCTAAGCCTGGTTTGATCCCCAGAACATATGATCCCAGCAATTGCTGCTGGGTTCAACCCTAGAGGACATGAGCACAACCAGGGCAGGATGGTTCAGCTAATCATTAGTACTACTGAGTCCAAGCAACAGTGTATTCTCAAGGCCCTTATACTGAACAACTGACTCAATTGGCTGAGAATCACTGGAAACAGCCCCTAGACATTTTAGGAACTACTTGGGATAAATTCACTCCTTACCTCAGCCCCAAATAACAATGTGTAAAAATATTCTAGATAATGACTACTTCAAGGTAGAAAAAATTAAAAATTAAAAATTAAAAAGGCAAGTATCTGTACTCTCACCACCTGGTAAATTTACTTAATTTTATAATTTTATTGTTGTATTGCTTTTATTTTGGGGCCACACCAGGCAGCACTCAAGGCTACCCTAGCCCTGTGCTCAAAAAATTGTTCTTGGCAGTCCCTGGGGACCATATGAAATGCCGAGAATCGAAACCAGGTCGGCTGCAAGCAAGGCAAATGCTCTACCCTCTGTTTTATTGCCCTGGCCCAATGCAATAGTTACTACATTGTTCAGACTTATGCACAGTCAAGTACTCTATGGAATATCCTATTTACTTAAAAATTAATAATATTTTAATACTTCAGATTAAAATAATGAGTCATCTTATTTTTTAAAAGAAAACTGAATGTCTGTCTTAGTACCCGTAAATGTGTTTTAAGTTGTAATAGCATACAAAGCTTACTGATGTATTTCATTGATGAAATGAGTCAGTTCAATATTTTAGAGTGGTTTTCTACCACTTTTTGTAGCAGACACACTATCAGTCCAAGAATGTAGATGGGGAAGAAACATGAATATAATTTTTGTAACTTATTTAGTTCTTACAAGTTCCAGAATTTCAGGAATCCTGGCTATTTTCCAAAACTTGCACTTAACTTGTGGCATATTTGTTTTCATTATTTTGTTTGTTTGCATTATTACTTCATAATTGGTAACTAGAAGATTATGATACATTTTGTTTCCAGATTCCTATTTACAGTCAAAATATTTCTTCTGAGTCATTATTATTATTCAGGCCACACTGTCCACTTCCTCTTCCTAGGAGATGTCATCTTTTTCCATAGCATTAGAATTGTCTTTACAGAGAATATTAACAAGTCTTACCATGAACATATAAGGTGGCACATAAAGTTCCCAGGCTTTAATCACAGTCCTAAATCTCAACATCATTAAACTTAGGTATTAGAATTTATGTCTGTTTACTCAAATTGGAAAATGTGGATGATACAGAAGAATGTGTTTTTATTATTGTGCCCAGAACAGTTTCTCTTACATAGTGTTCTAAATGCTATATGGTATCTACATTGTTGTATTTACAGTATGAATTTATAACAAAAGTAGAGAGAAATTAGGCATGCATGATCCCAAATATCAACTATAACTATATATCTTGTAGTTATAGAAAAATTGATTTTAAGTCGATGAATCTATATAATCACAAGTCATACAGTAAAATCATCATTCCCTTTTCCATATAGGATTCCAACACTTGGAAAAGTTAGAGCCTGGTATAGTAATGTAGAATGTAAGCTTCCTAAAAGAAGGAATAAGATGATATAGATACAAATGCTCTCCCTAACTTATGAATGAAATTAAGTTATTTCAACAGAAGATGAATCCTAGGTTAGTGACAGGGTACCACATGGAATGAAACATCTGGTCAAGAGGAGATAGAAGTAAAGATTTTTCATGTATTATATGATTGTCCTCTAGGAATTTTCTGTCTCTAAAAAAGTTTCTGCCAAATTTTTCTAGGATGAGCAAATATTTGTATATTAAAAAAACCTAAAGCTGCTGGTTATTTTAATTTAAAAACAAAACAACTTTTGTATTTAACATTTTGCTTATAATCATAAGTATTACAGAATAACAAACAATTTTATTAAATGTGCATGAGATTAAATAGCAGCTTGCTTTTTCTATAATTGCATTGACATGAACATCTGTGGATAAGTTTTTTTAACCAAATATCATGTTAGAAATCTAGCACATTTTGAATATTGTGTTTGTTCCAGCTATTTACAGCTCTTAGATATCTTCTCCCTAACTTTCTGAGAATTATATAATTCCCTACCTATATCATGTTGCGTATGAGGAAAGAAAAATCAAATCTAATCTCATTGCACTCTTTTGAAACAACCCATATGGCAGTGATTCTCAATTTGTTTATTTAAGAGAGGAATATTTTCATAATTTTAAATTATCTTATTAATAACAAGAGTGCACCAATCAGTACCAAACTGAGAAATCAAGATATGACTCATGAGAAGATGAATCCCAAGTACGTTAGCTCTAAAACAGAGAAGACAAAGATTTATAATTACAGAAAAATAATTATGTTTCAAAGTACATAGCATAACATACCTGCTGAAATTTAATCTTCTAATTTGAAAATTACAATGTAATTACAAGCAATGTAAAAAGTTTTACTTGTTTGGAATAAGGGGGTAAAGATGAAACTCTTAAAATATCTGTATTTTAAATATTTAAGAATACTTTACAGTAAAAATTAGAAAATTTAATGGAAGATACTCTAACTGAATCTTTAAAAATTCACCAATAGGTACTAGAGTGATAGTACAATGAATGGGTATGGTGCTTACCTTGCATGTAGCTAATACTCAGCATCTGATGTCAGATATACAGACATTCAGAAAATAAATACACTGAGAAAGATGATAGCATGAGGAGAGGGTTTGAAAGGTGGTTTAGGGTTCCTTCATTTTTAATTACTGCAATGCCACCACCTTTAGGAAATATACTATTGGTGGGGATCCTAAATTCACTGTATTTATCTGCCATCTCTCAGACAAGAAGACAATCTAGAGATGTTTGAATTAGCTGCCTAAGGCCCCTTTGATATATAAACACCTACTAGGTTAGATTAGCATAGATAGAAAATTGTCTGTTAATATTTGTCCCCCTTTCTGTCTTTAATGGTTCTAAAAAATAAATACTGCATACAAAATATAGTTAAAGCTCTCAGTCTTTGAAGCTATGAGCCCCCCCCCCCCCATGCTTTTTTCTTTTATGTCTGACTTATTTTCTTAATTCTCACAGCACCACTGCTTCAGGCCTGTTTTCTGGGGCCTGTTTCTAACTATTGTCTACTGTATAGGGACATGGGGCCTACAGCATTATATGGTCTTCTGAGCATCTCCAGGAGTAATTCCAATCGAAAATCCAGGAGTAATCCCTGATCATCAACAGGTGTGAATCTCAAACAAGCAAAAAATCTCTCATCAAAAATATTGTATTTGGGAAATCATGTTAAAAAATGAAGACCAGGAAAGAAAAAAAGTATAGGTTGATATTTAGTGTTCGTGGCACTTGGATATAATGTGGTATTTAGAATAAATGCAGAGGGTATTCGATAGTTAAAAGTGACGTTGCCTAGATTACACTTATTTCTAGAGTATTCTAAGGAGAAGGAAAGAAATAAAGTGAAAGGGGAGACAGTGATATGTGAAATCACAGGTGGTAAGTGTAAAGGGGATTTAATTACATTGGTGATGTTAAGGAAGGACAGAGCTAAATATACAAATCAGAGTAAACACACAGAAATCATAAGATGCAAATTTTAGCAACCAAATTTTAAAAATTGCCTTTCTAGATGGCACTTAAGAGGTGTAGGGTGTAGGTATGGGAAGAACTCTGGGAAAATTGGTAGAGGGAGATTGACACTAGGTAAGATTGGGGCTGTAACACTGAATGGTTAAAACATAACTATGAATCACTTTTTAAATCACAACGATTTAATAGAAACTTAAACAGTGAAGTTGGTCAATTTTTCTTATAAATTTAAATCGTCTTTCAAAATTTAGATGCATTGAATTAAAAATAGGGGATAAAAAAGATTATAGAGGAGTGCTGGAGAGATAGCATGGAGGTAGCACCTTTGCCTTGCATGCAGAAGGATGGTGGTTCAAATCCGGGCATTCCATATGGTCCCCTGAGCCTGCCAGGAGCGATTTCTGAGCGTAGAGCCAGGAGTAACCCCTGAGCACTGCCGGCTGTGACCCCCAAAAAACAAACAAACAAATAAACAAAAAAAGATTATAGAGGGCACGTGCACACAACCTAAATTTAATCCCTGGCACTACATATAATTCCCTAAGCACTACTAAGAGGGATATATGAGTGAAGAGCCAGGAGTAAGCCCTGAGCAGTGCTGGGTGATTTCCCCAAATAAATAAAATTAAAATACGTGGTTTTATCAGATGCATTTTTGTTGTTGTTTTGTTCTTGGACCACACCTGATGGAGTTCAAAGATTATTTCTGTCTCTGTGCTTAGGAATCATTCCTGGCAGGCTTAGAGAACCATATGGAATTCTGGGGATCAAATCTTTGTAGGCCACATGCAAAGCAAATGCCCTATCCACTGTACTATTTCTCTAGCCCTGCTACATAAATTTCAAAGTAGAATAAAAAGTCTTATAGCTCAAAACTATATTTATGTATTAAATAATCACTATTATACAAAAACTATTAAAATAAAATGAGATAAAAATTGGAGGGGGTCCTGCAGTCTGTCATAGAGATTAAAAAATGCTTTCACTTTATATTGAAATGTCTGTGACTATCCTTTAATATGCAATACTGATTTCTGTAAAGAATAAAGCAAACCTTGGTGATGTTTCTTGGAGTACAAAAGGATCAAAAAAGAATAGCTGTAGTACAAAAATATATCTGTGTTCCTTTGTTCCAGATACTAATCAAAGTGCTGCATATATTAAATCATTTAATTTTTACTAGTTGCTTTTATCAACTCTACTTTTATGTACTCAAAATAAATAAAACATTTTATAAAGAACTTTTCCTATGCTACATACTTAGTAAATGAATGAGATAGCAATTGGTGAGTGCTAGATCAAATTCTATATCAATGATAATTCTATATATTTAAAATTTAAAAGTATTAAAATTTTAAATAAAAAATTAACATTAAAATATTAAAATTTAAAAGTATTTAAAATCTAAGTTAGATCATTGGAAATGTTCTTTAGTAGAATGAGAATAATAGAAAGTTCAGAATATATATCCCTGAATAGCTCAGTAAGAATCATCACTACTGAGTTGAGAGTAGAGGTTGAGAACCCAAATCAAAATAAATTAATTAATAATGTAAAACATAAAATTATTGATAATTTCTTCTCAGAGGAAGGTCCTCGAAAGGAACACTTATGGGTCCTGAAAGGAGGTGGTGAGATTCCAAGGTCCATTCAGTCTTCTAAGCAAGTCATCATATTGCTCTGTTAAAGTGATAATAAATACTCTTAGGTCCTAGAGTTCCTCAGGACTAGTGTTTCCTAAAACGATCAGGCCTGTTCTAGCAGGGGCTACCTGGACTACAGCTAAGAATACTCAGTTTGTAAATGCAACTACATAATCAAATTTTAGTATTTGCTTATACAAAAAAGCATGTTGTCAAAACTCTTGAACTATTTCATTGGCTTCTGATTAGCAATAAACAAGGCATTTTTATGTTTTACATATAAATTTTGAAATTTATACAGATTTTTAGGACTAAACAAATCATACATAATAAAATCAAATATAAAAATATTATTTTATTATATGATCAACCCCCCTTTATCCATATATAAGATATGAATAGATATTTATGGAAGTTTGAAAAGACCAAAATTAACTTAATGAGGTGGGGGGCATTGGTGGTGGGAATGTTGCACTGGTGAAGGGGATTGCTCTTTTTATGACTGAAACCCAACTGCAAACATGTTTGTGATCATGGTTATTAAATAAAAGTATTATTATTTAAAAAAGAGACAGATGTTAGCAGCTATTATTTTAGATGAGCACAGAATAATTACTAATTACAGAAAATAATTGCTTTAAGTACCATAATTAGAATTACTAATGAATTCTTTCAACCCTTTCAAGAGGAATTACTACCAATCCTGGCAAGACTGTTCCATGAAATCGAAAAAACAGGAAAACTTCCAAATAGAAACTGTGGTACATATACAAAATGGAATATTATGCAGCCGTCAGGAGAGATGAAGTCATGAAAATATTCTATACATGGATGTACATGGAATCTATTATGCTGAGTGAAGTAAGTCAGAGAGAGAGAGAGAAAGACGCAGAATGGTCTCACTCATCTATGGGTTTTAAGAAAAATGAAAGACATTCTTGCAATAATAACTTTCAGACACAAAAGAGAAAAGAGCTGGAAGTTACAGCTCACCTCATAAAGCTCAAAGCAAACAGGGATGAGTTTAGTTAGAGAAATAAGTACGTTTTGAACTATACTAATAATGAGAATGTACGAGGGAAATAGAAAGCCTGTCTAGAGTACAGGTGGGGGTTGGGTGGGGAGGAGGGAGATTTGGGACATCAGTGATGGGAATGTTGCACTGGTGATGGGTGGTTTTCTTAAAATGACTGAAACCCAAATACAATCATGTATGTAATAAAGTTGGTTAAATTAAAAAAAACCTACAAAAAAAAAAAAGAAATTGATTCACACATTGCTTACAAAATGTGTAACTTTTAGCACTGAGACTATAAGGATGTAAAAAGATTTAAAAAAAAAAAGAACTATAGTTCTAGAGATCCGAAGTAAAAATTTTCATACATTGCTCTGCTTATAATATTCACTCATCTTTGGTGGATCTATCACACCTTAATAGCATTTGCACTATAAATGGTCATCATAAATTGTGAGACTTACAACACGCATTTATTCTTTTACAGATATGGTCATCTAAGGTCAAAATATAATCTCCAGCAAAAATGCAGATAATGTGTCAAAATAAACACCAATAGAAAAGGCAAAAGTTATGCCATTGTCTTTTTTCAGTCTCTAAGTAGTTCTTCAACTCCTTGCTTGGTGGCTGCTTTTGTCTACAAAGGCAATAGCAGATCTTTTGTTATTTTTATTGATGCTTGTATAATAACCTTGTTTTCTTTTTCTGCTTCTGATCCTTCTAATTTATTTTTACAGAAAGTTTTAACCACATTGGGTTTCACTTGTAAAATCTAGATACTCTCTCCATTCTGAAAAAAAATGAAACTATAAAATCTTCTACCATTTCAATAACATATACATAGGCTCCAAGAAATACAAAATGGGAAGGAACATTACTCAGTGAATAATTTTCTATTAAGCATTACAAGGGAATTCTTTACAATGAAGGCTGAAAAAATGTTGAGATGTTGACCTTCCTGGAAAAGTTCTTTTAATTATGTTTTAGATCACAAAATCTTTCATACTGAAAGTACATCAGAGATAAAATATCTCATTGCAAAGACAAAATGTTCAAGCCTCTAGAAATAAAACCTTATCAAACATTAAATTCTGTCTCATATCATATATCCAATTCTTGCTCTCTTTATTCTTGGACGTTTTACAATTTTGCTTCTAAAGAAAATGTTCAAAGCAAATATATTAACAACTATATATTTTAGTTTCAAATAATAAGATAAAAACATTCACAACTGAACAAATAAAAAATAGTCATTCTTACGTAGGTATCTGTATTAAAACCCTTATTCTGTTGCTGATTCTAGCAACATAACTAATATATACAAACATTTTTGAAATAAAATATTTAAGAAAAAACAACTTTAATCTTTTTATCATTCTGATTCTCTCAGTGCCTAAGAAAATTAATAATCAATTTTAGGTCTTTGATGTTTGTAATCACTGTGGAAACTCCAAAGATTTTCTTATCATTGAAAACAAAGCTTACAATGTATGATTCATACATAAGAATTTAATAATTAACATAAAAAGTAGATAAAACATTGTGGATAATGATAGGAGCAATGGTACTTACCTTGTCCAAGGCTGACCTGGATTCTTTTTTTTTTTATTTAAACAACTTTTTTATGTACATGATTGTACATGGGTTTCAGTCATGTAAAGAACACCACCCATCACCAGTGCAACATTCCCATCACCAATGTCCCAAATCTCCCTCCTCCCCACCCAACCCCTGCCTCTACTCTAGACAGGCTTTCTATTTCCCTTGTACATTCTCTTTATTAGGATAGTTTAAAGCGTAGTTATTTCTCTAACTAAACTCATCCCTGTTTGTGGTGAGCTTCATGAGCTGAGCTGTAACTTCCAGCTCTTTTCTCTTTTGTGTCTGAAAGTTATTATTGCAAGAATGTCTTTCATTTTCTTAAAACCCATAGATGAGTGAGACCATTCTGCATCTTTCTCTCTCTCTGACTTATTTTACTCAGCATAATAGATTCCATGTACATCCATGTATAGAATATTTTCATGACTTCATCTCTCCTGACGGCTGCATAATATTCCATTTTGTATATGTACCACTGTTTCTTTAGCCATTCATCTGTTGAAGGGTATCTTGGCTGTTTTCCTGGATTCTAACCCTAGCATACAACATGGACAGTCACTTAAATTCCACTAAGAGTGATTCCTGAGCACAGAGTTGGAACTAAGCTTTGAGCACAGCAGGGTTTGAATAAAATAAAGATAAAACAAATTTCCATTTGAACTTTTAAAAAATATCTAAATGAATACATATTAAATTCAAAATTAGCATAAAATTTTAATTAGCAACCATGGCATAAGATAAGTAATACATTTTGGATCTTTAGTCCTTCATTGAAAGATGTGAAATCAATTGCATTCTGTATTGAACTCAGATCAAGTTTTTCATTCTACTGAGTTCATATTATTTTTCAAACTCAAATGAATTATGTGTATACAATGTAATGTCACTTCCCAGAGAAATATTTACTATAATAGAAAGTAATTATAGCATCATTAATATAAAATTATTCTTCTAATTATATGCATCTTATCTTAGAACTTTAAATTTAAACATGAAATATGATAAAAAGTGACCTAGAAAATCAGTGACACATTAATTTTAAGGCATGAGTTTCAATGTAATTAAATATGTAATTACATATAAAAAGCTGGGGATCAAACTACAGTTGGTCATGTAAAGCAATTGTCTTAACCACTGTCCTATCACACCAGCCCTCCTGGATGGCATTTTTATACACTCTGATGGCATTTTTATATACTATAAAATGAAATGTAAAATGAGAATCTATTATGGATTTGTTTTAAAATTATGAATAATAGTAATATTTAATACATATTCAGTGATTGATCAATGGCATATTTAAATCTTACATGTGTGATACCTGAGATGTGATTTCCAGTATTTACACACACACACACACATACACACACATATACACTTTCTGAAATTATTAAAATACAGTGATTTTCTTTTTTTTTTTTTTAAGGGGGCTCTTGTGACATACTGAGGGTATATTTACTGCTGAGTTCAGGGTTCAGGGTGCCATATTGTGTGCTGGGATACAACCCTGCTCTGACACAAGCACTCTGTGTACTCCACTATCTCCCCAGCATCATGGTCGGATGATTTTTTGCTGTAATCATTACTATTAGCCTTTCAAACTACAACACTGGAACTGAGATTCATAAAATATATTTTATTTCTTTCTCTCATTTTAAGTAGTAGGATTTTAAAAGATGGGAGGAAATAAAACATTGACAAAGAGATACTATTGTCAATAAAAGTTGGAATGCAATAATAAGACTTGGATCAGTCTCTTGTTATTCATCCATAAGGGAGATCAGAAAATATGAAAAACTTGAGCCAGAAATATATTATAGGGGTTAAGTCATTTGTCTTACATGTAGCACATTTTTGCTTGAGCCCCAATACCACATTCCTCCACATACAATTTCAGGAGTGATCCCTGAAAGATCAAAGCTAAGGAGTAAATTTTATCACTTCTGGGTATAGCACCAAAAGAGAACGAAGTAAGGAATGAAGAAGTAAGGAATGAAGAAAGCATGTAAAACAATGCATTTTGGCTTATATATATGTAAATTACCTACATATATTTTACTGTTTTTATTTAGTAAGCCAATAAATCATAAACCATAATTACTAGTATATTGAAATTACATGATTTCATATTTCCTATTAGAACTTGTATTTTTATTACTTGCTTATCAACAATACATTTAAAGTATAGATTTCTTACTAGTGATCTTGTTAATAAACTAATCTACATGCATGCTTTAGGCATCTCCTAAAGAAAAGGTTCTGAGAATGCTAGCAAAGAGAAAAACAGTTTATGAATAATGCATGCATTTGTTCACTTCTATCTCCCTGCCATTTGCTTGTAATGATATGTTTTGATAGCTGTAAATAGCAGGGATTTGTGGATGAAAGATACTGCCTACCTGAAGGTATTTTACCATTCCAGAAATTTGACATGCTATTAAATAACCCCAACAGCAAAATCAGTAAATTCTGCTTAACCTTAAGCTGTGAAATGGTAATAATTACACGGTAGTTTTACCAGATATGATAAACATTTTACAAAATTATGATTACATTAATAATTTTAGTAGTGGCATGTTTCATTGAGATACATGGATTTATCAAAAATATCAATGCTAGAGAAACATTATCTCTTAATGAAGGGCAAAGAATTTGTCAAAATAAATGTGCTTGATGTGAGTCTTATAAGGATTTAAAAATTTTTATTTTGTAGTTTGTCTAATAGGCTTTAGAATTTGGCCGACTTCTTCCTGTTGGAAATGATAATAATGGTTATCTTCATATTAAATCTAGGCAAATTGCTAGATATTTTGTAAGTATTAGCTCTATCGCTATAAAATTCATGCTGTTTCCAGCAATATGTTATAGAATAATGATGATGATAATGACAATAATACACTTAGGACCTGTTAAAATTATAGATGTTTAAAGCCAGTTAAGAGACCAGTTTCTAACATGAACATATTTTAACCTATAAACAATATTTTACTTTCATGAATTATAGAATATAGCAAAATGGTGAGAAATCAAGATCTAAACATCGAAAATTATGTTAGGAATTGAAAAAATAGTACAGTAGATAGGGCATTTACTTTGTATTGGAACAGCCAGGTTTAGTCCCTGGCACTCCTTATCTTCTGAGCTCCACTAGTAGCGATTCTTCAGCAGCATTGGGTATGGCACCCAAATTAAACATTACATATAGGACAGAGATGAAGCTCAGTGTTTGTGTGTATGAAGTCCGGGATTCCCTAACATACTACAAGCACACACACACACACACACACACACACACACACACACACGTAGATTCACAATGTAATCTATCAATGGCTAGACTCAATCTTCTTGCTTTCATCAATCCATTTTCAAAACTTTTATTTGTCCTATAATCTATAAAACTAATCATCATATAATTAGAAATTTACAACAGCATAGATGTGTTTAGTTTTTGTGCGACAGGATTGCCAGCATATCTTAGATGAACTCTCAGTAAATGTCAAGAGTTTCTCACATGCTGACAATGAGGAATCAAACAGGATAGTTGTGGCAGCCCAGACTGAGATCTAAAGAAGGAAATCAAGGAATATATGGAATTCAAAGATATTATAAACAATGATGGCCAATTTTACTCAAGAGAATTGAACATAGTTCAATATAATAATTTCAAAATTTATTCCTCCTTTACTCACAGTAGCCAAAATGAAAATCTATAGTTTTGTTAAAGAATATAACTTAGTGACATTTAAAATTTTGGCAACTGAAATCAGAGTTTCCTAAAAAATACGTTGTTCTCATGTTTTAATGACCATGATATTCTTTATTCTGCTCTGAGTATAGAGCTTGGACATGTGCTATAATGTATTTAATACTGTTGAGTAAACCAATGCATGTTTTACAGATAAAACTACATTTTACCATTATTAACTTTTGCACTTATTTAATTGTATAACCTGTAAATAAAATATTTTACTCTCTCCTGCTTTTATAAGTTTTACATTGAAATTTTAATAATTTAATAGTACTATGTCTACATTTGAAATTCTTTGGATTATATTAGTTTGAAGTTTCTTGAATTATAGATGTATAAATTTACACAGGTAAATTTACATGTGTCATCAAATGTGACAATTTCAAACATTTCTCAGTCAATATTTATCAGTGATTATTTATTGGTGATGTTATTCTTTGAATCAACTTTCTCTGCCTCAGTAGATAAGTTCCTGCTTTCAGTTACTATTTTCCTAGATTCATTGATTATAGTTGACATATAACTACATACAATGTGTGGAATAGATTCACTTACATATGCATTCTTCTAATGGCTCTATAACTGCTAATCAACATTTCATTTGTGTGATGAGAATACTTAAGAACTATTCTCTTTGCAACTGTTAAATTTATCATACCATTTTATTGACTATAACAAGTCTTCTAAAACCTGAAAACTTGCTCTTTTACCAATATTTCCCATTTTCTTTCTATTTTTAGGTCTTGGAAATCACCATTATATCACAGCAACCATTTTAATGTTCAGTATTATAAAAACATGGCATCATAGAAAAATGGCAAATAAGTTTTATGTAGTCATCAAAGGCCTACATGATATAAAAAATTGTGAGTAAAAACATACTCTCCTTGAATATTACTATTATAAAAGGGAAATATGTGATTCTAAAATACTGCTATTAAATGTTATATTTGACAATCAGTACTTAATTCTTTGTTGTATTGTATTCATATTTTTTCAATATACAGTATAATTGGTGCTTAATAAAAATAGTACTTGCATTCATTTAACATTTGCACTCATCTTCTAATGCACTGCTAAGAAATATTTTTTGTGACTCAAGATGATAACTCATTATCTATTTAGTCACCTTAAAAAGAAAGCTATATCTCTGTTCCCAGGCAATCAATATGAAACAAAAAATAATTGAGTTGTCTAACTTCTCATGATAAATATTTGCCCAACTTATTTTTTTTTGAAAATATCAACTATATCCACTGAGATATCTGAAAACATTTTTCATCTAGAATAAGCCTGATACCTTGCCCGGTATAACTTTAAGTATGATCACTTCAAGAGAGAATTAATAAATACTTTTATTCCTAAATTATTTCTAAGAACTTTTAAATTATTGTTATAATTAAAATATATATAAAATATCACATTCATTCATATTTATTTTCCTGATAAATAAAACAAATGAATTTGATATACTCTAATACTGAAATGAAGAGAACAAGAAGCAAGGTAGCTATTTTGCTACCACTCTCCCTTGGCAATCTTACAATCACTCATAAATAAATAGCACATTATTGAATTTTAAAATATTTATTAAATATTCTACTAGTATAATTGATGTGAATAAAAGTCATAGTATGTTGTAAATCTAGTAAATCAAATTTTATAACATAACATATATTTATTTTTATAAATTTATATCATTCTTTTGTAAATATACTTTATTAATTCTATTATTAAAAACATTTATATATATTCATAGTTTTGTTTAAGATCATCTTGAGAGTGCAAAAATAAGTAAGCATT
Organism: Suncus etruscus; assembly: GCF_024139225.1. Lineage (NCBI taxonomy): Eukaryota > Metazoa > Chordata > Mammalia > Eulipotyphla > Soricidae > Suncus > Suncus etruscus. Next base: position 87,796,166 of record NC_064856.1, on the reverse strand, counting down.
TAATTTAGATCTCAAAATAAGGAGGTAAAAGATTACTATATATTACTTTTAAGAATTTAAATGTGATTTATAGTTAAACAGTTTAATAATCAGTAATACTGATTTAGTTTTCCATTTGAATAAACTAATTACAGGAACATTTTCTCTTCCAGCCTCTACTACTGTTGTACATTATCTGAAGCATTTATGTCCTCTTTTTACTAATGAGGAATTAAATTTAAACATGTTTTATAGTACTTACAGAAAGCTATTTTACCTCATTAGTAGACAAGAGTTCATACGCTTAGATCAGAGATAATCAGACTAATAAGAATTAAGGCACAATGAGTCAAAATATATGGTTACTAAGACTATGTGACAACTATACTGAAAAATGGTATATAGTAGAAAGGTCAAATTAAAAAAATTACAAAATATGAATATTATGCCTTATCATGAGAATCATTCACTAGTTTTGATCATCTGGTGAATTTATACCAAACACTATCTTTTAAAATGATAATGTCCTGGGGCCGGTGAGGTGGCACTAGAGGTAAGGTGTCTGCCTTGCAAGCGCTAGCCGAGGAAGGACCGCGGTTTGATCCCCTGGCATCCCATATGGTCCCCCCAAGCCAGGGGCAATTTCTGAGCGCTTAGCCAGGAGTAACCCCTGAGCATCTAATGGGTGTGGCCCCCCAAAAAATGATAATGTCACAACATAAATTAATAACAGCTCTTTATCTTCCTGCATTATCACCTACTATCTGAAGGAGTCATTGTCTCCTGGTGAATGTTTAACTACCTGCTCTTATGTCCTTTACTTGTATTTATTGCCTTGTCTGAAAACAGAATAAATATAGAGTAATTAGATCTATGTAAACTAGAGAATTATGAGTGACTTTGTAATTTAATTGATTTTTATGCTGATAAAGTGTAATTGTAGTGGTAAATAAAAATCACAAATAGATATTTGGTATACTTATGTATTTTTTAGGCAATCCCGATAGAAGTTTCAGGAAAATAATTTTATATACAACAGTAATGTAGTAGTCCACAAAGATCTATTACATCATTAGGTAAATGTATCTTAAATAAGGCATTTATGATAAAAATTGATATTATATCATTTAGAGTTATGTTTAAAAAGTCTTCCAAAATATCAGAAACATCTTTACCAGGTAGATGTCACTAGTTTTACCATTAAATAATCTAATATTCTTTAATTAGGAGATGAACTTTATGTTTCTGTTTGTTTTGGGCTACACTAGTGCTACTTAGTGTTTCCTGGTTCTGCAGTGAGAAATTGCTTCTATAGGTTTGTGAGACAATATGGTCAAACCTGGGTGGGCCAAGTGTGAGGCAAATTTGTGAAGGCAAAACGTACTGTATTTTCTCTTTGGTTCCAACAAAAATAAACGTTAATTCTTACATTCTGTTTACTCTTCTGTTTATCTGGAATAATTTAGTTTCAAATTTTTCTCAGCTAGTTAAGTCTATTTTTCAACACTATACCTAATAACAAATTTTGCTTTAAATATTTGGTCAGTTAAATCAAGCAGGTGAGGCTACATTTCAACTGCAGAGAAATATCTAATTTATAGATTAATAGCTCAAGTTATACAGTATTTCAAGCCTTCTTTTTTATTATTTATTTATTTATTTATTTTGGTTTTGGGGCCACATCCAGCTGCACTCAGGGGTTACTCCTGGCTCTGTGCTCAGAAATCGCTCCTGGCAGGCATGGGGATTTATAGGGAACACCGGGATTTGGACCACCATTAGTCCTGAGTCTGTGCTTGCAAGGCAAACACCCTACCACTATGCTATCTTTCCGGCCCCATTTCAAGCCTTTTTGATCATCTCTATATACAGTATGCAAGCTCATGGCTTCTACTATCACCATAACAGATATGCCAGTGACAAGTCCTTAAAAATATCTTCTGAAGAGGCCATGCATATTTCTACTATGAGACATTTGTTAGAACTTGGCTAATAAATATAAACTATCTAAAAGAAAACAATATCAAAGCCATTTTCCAATACTTTTGTAATACTATTATATATCAATGAACTGATTATGAACATTAAAATAGTTGAATTTACTCAACCCAAATTGAATACCACATCAATTACTAATTTTTAGTTATTTCAAATTTTAATTGTCTTAGTTAATTATTCAATGCACTATATTAAGGGTAAATTATCTAAAATAAAATTTTATCTGAATGGGAAAGTGTCATATATTATATACAAAATTGAAATGAATAGTTTAAGAGTCAGCTATTTAGCTGTGGTTATCTAAAACAAAATCATTTTAAAACAACTGCATTTTATGAGTCTTCAAAACAGTTCCAAAGAGGAGGAGATCAGGAATCTACAAGCAGCCAGAAGCAAAGCCTGAATGAACCAGGTCAACACACAGCTTCACTGGTTCTTTGTTTGTTCTATACCTTCCTATCCAGTACACTTAACTGAGTAAATACCTTTCTATCCATACACTTCAGTAAAACTCCAATGATTTTCTTTTGACAACTGTCTTTCGAATCATTACTCATAACTCAGAGAATTTATTATCTTTTTATTTATTATTTATTTATTATTATTATTATTTATTATTATCTTTATTTATTACATTTATTATGTGGTAAAATGTAGCAATGCCAATCACTTGGTGATTGCACTAAACATAGAAACTGATAAAAAAAATTCCTAGTCAACAAAATTGTTTTTCCCTCTGCAGAAATGTAAAGGTAGGTAACTATTTAATCTTCATTGATCTCTTAAAGTAAAACATAAAGTAAATTGGAATAAGGCACTCACTACAAATGACAAATGTAAAATGATTGCTGGCACTCCAAAGTCTGTCTTTATTAAACATATACTGTTATCCTTTGAGGGTTCTACTCTTTTTCTCTTACATTTTTAAATTTCCATTTAGTGTGCGTTAAAAAAGAGGTAGTCTTATTCAGCACATATAGCTCAAGCCTTCTATTTTAACAGAAATAGTAGGGGCTCCTTTTATATGCTCAGTTGTCCTTTACGGTGGAACATATTGTACATCATTTCTTAAGAGGTTTCCATTGTGTACTTGCAGGCCTAAGAGAGGCCCACATATACTTTTAAGCACAAAGTTCTGAGAGGCCGTTCTTTAATCTTTTAAACACTTTTTCTTTACTGTAGAATATATATATATATGTATATATTCATGCGACAGATAATAAATTAAACTTTTTATAATGAAAAAGTCACTGTCCAGGTCTGGAAAGATAATAGATGTTTTAGTCACTGGCCTTGCACATGGCTGACCTGGGTTCAATCTCAGACACCTTATAAGATCCCCTGATCTCTTCTAAGATAGATCCTTGAGTGCAGAGATAGGAGTAAGCCCTGAGGACATTCAGGTGTGGTCCAAAACCCAACAAACAAAAAAATCAAAAATCACTGGCCCAATATTTAAACTTTTATTATATTCATTCTTTGAGAGAAATTAGCTGTGGATATGTGGCTCTTCTCAGATGTTGGCCTTAGAGTCTTTTAACAAGAGGTGCAATTTGCTCTGATTCCTTTAATAAATCATTAGAGAAATTATAATGACTGTGTATGTACAAAATAGAGTATATGGCATATAGTATGCACTAAAAGGGAGAATACACAACTTCAAAGTGAAGGTTTTCTATTTTCTGTTACCACAGACCAGCCTAACTATGCATTTCTATTAAATTAAATTGGCCATATTTTCAAAGTTTTTTCATTTCTCCTCTTCTATGTTTCTGCATACAAGATTTCATATTTCCTCTAAACATTTCTAAGTTTTTTCTACAGAAGCACACACATACACACAAAGAAATATTATAGAAAACCATGCCAGGTACTATTGTATGCTTCTCATGTATTACTTTATATAATACTGATAATGCCTACAAATTATAAAAATGTTAGAGACATGTACACAGTTATACAGTTTTATATTATTATTTAAGGTTAGTTTCAGATCCTCATATTTCTGGTAGCATAATCAAATTATTTAACCACAATCCCAATATTATGAAGAGTTGGCTTTATTATTCTAGGCTTTGGGTATTGCCCAAACCTTTAGATGACACATTATTTTATCTCACTGTTGTAAAATCAGGCTCTCTTCAACACAATTGGAAGACAACTTTTAAATAATCTCAGTAGTAGGTGCCAAAGAGACCAGTTTAAACAAACAATTAATTTTTCTGACTTTTTACTCACTCACCTTAAGAACTCAAATCTGATTTTCTTCACTTATTAAAGACATAACCATGAGCAAGGCCCTTTGCCACTATGCCTTGCTTAGTGAAAACTTAAACTTCTCATCAGCATATCACAATATATTTAATGCCATGATATTTATAAAACATACTTCTCAAAGTTACTATATGTCTTTATTTATATTACTCTTTAGTATGAATAAAACATATTTGTCCCATGTTGTTCTGGCTACATTGCCTACTATTAAATAAGACTGTTGTTCTTTATATTACATTTATAGATTAGTTTACAAAATGATTAGTAAATGGCTGGGCCCAAAAGTCTAGTTTTATTTAAATTTCTTTCTGTATGTTTTCCCCTCTCACTTGGGCATGAAAATATATCATTAAATTATAACACTGCCTGAATCTACCTCGCCTTTGAGGTTGGCATCTAAGGTTTCTTCTAGAGATCTGGATTCTGCAAAGGGCAGTTTTATTACTCATCTTGGATAAGCAAGGATTAGGGAGATAATCAAAGGTCATGGTTAAAGCTGTGCTGAATTACTTTTTGAGACTCTGAGAACACAAGCAAACAAGTTCTTACCAATGTGTCTGTGGAATCAGACTCCCTGCAGGAATGCCCTATTGTGTTTTGTTTTGTTTTTCTGTTTCATCTCGTTCACAATTAGTAAGCCTGCTCATACTAGTATAAATACATTGCTTTTTTTTTTTTTCAAGAGATAATATTTGCCCTTCCATTGTCTTCATTTTGAGACAAGCCACACTGTTCCCTAAACTCTGTGAAGTAGATGATATGTTGAATCAGAATCGTGTGCACTGTTGGGCTAGCAGCTGAATATATCTGAAACTGGGTCATGACTTTTCCTTATTTTTTGGTGTCTTATAGCCACTTAGCTGAGCTCAGCAAAAGTTGGCAGGAGCACCTAAAGAAACTTTCTTATTTTCTAAAATCACTAAAGCTATATAACCGACAAAATATACATAAATTAACACATTCTGACATCTATATATGTGGACATTCCCCTTGCAAAAACTGCATGTAAGATCAGAATTGTATTTTAGTATTTATTTCCTTCTTGCTCCTGGTTTTCCATCCAGCTGGGATATCTGTATATGTGGGCCTGTTTGGAAAACAATTAATGCAGTAGAAGAGATGAAACCAGCTGTGAAAGATATTCTCCAGCAGGTAGCTCCAGATGACTTGGGGAAGATTGTCTCCGAGGGAGGCATCAACCACTGCAACTGCCACATAAAAGACTTTCAATGGGCTAAGCAACTTTGAAGAAGCAACATTCTGTTGTCCAATTTTATTTTTCTTTAAACCTGAAAGCACGACCTGCTATTCATTATTGAGCTGCCTAGCAGGTGCTCACAAAGTCACAGTTCTTTGTATTAGTCCAGACAACAGGCCATTAAGAACTGTAACTTTAGTTTTGGGAGAAAATGCAATGTGCCTGGTTGGATGAAAGGGAGGCTCCCATGTTGTTCTTTCTTCTGTTTTTAAACTTGAGATAATTTCAAGTATCCTGAGAGTTGGAGGTGGATGACAGAAGGAAATCAGCAGTAGTTGTTTTTGACATCAATAGTTAGCATATTCTAGGTATTAGGCAAAGTATTTTTATTATGAAGAATATAATCTAGAGATCATTATAGTTGGTATGTTCTAGTATATAAAAAAGAGTTAGAAGAATGCTAATATGGTATTTTAATTCTAGTTATTAAATCACAAAAAGTGTACTAAAATATTTGAAAATAATTGTCATATTTTGATTTGACTTTTTAAATATAGGTATTTTATTCTCTTTCAATAAAAGTAAAGAGCAAGTTTCAAAGGAAGGAAAAAGCTATTCAAAGATCATACTTATATTTAGTATGTGAACTTGAATCTAGATATCATGTCTGCAAATTTATGCCTTATTCTACATTGCTATTAATTACTATCAATTTATTCTTAATTTACATATTTTTGTTTTGCATTTCAGAAGAATGATATATGAAGAAAATAAGTTCAGTGAATATATCCTTATAAAAAAATGATTACTTGGCTTTGGGACCCAAAGATGCAGGAATAAAAAATGTGAAAGAACATAATCATTAGAAAAATTGGGATACTTCAGTTCTGTTGAGCCAGTATTTACTTCATGATCTACATAAATTGAATAGGCAAAGCACAATAAATATAAGATTGCAAAGAATTCCATTACCAAACTTGAAATCATACTATAAAACTATAATGATAAAAACTACATGGTACTGAGTAATAAATGTAATGCATTAAAGCAATGCAAGCATTTCAAAATCATGATAAAATTTATCCCACAATTGGAGTTGGGAAAGCAGAGATATATTACAAAGGAAAATTCCTCTTATTAAAATATAAACTTGATAGAGATATTTTATATCAAGATAATTGAATGAAGCAAATATTACTAGTAACAGAATCTTATGGGAGCAATTAAAATAATTGGTTTGAGTTTTCAATTTTTCCTTTTGTTATATAATAGTAAATTTACTATATTTCTTGACAATTTAATGTTTATACATTGCTAGTATGTACTAGCAATTTCAATTATAAGAAAACTTATAAATAACACTCACAAATTGCACTAAAATTAGGATATTTAATAACTCCAAGCTATGAAAACCAAAAATATAAAAATAAAATGAATGGAGATTGTTAGTGATGATTCATGCTGAAATATAAAAGGAGAGTTTTTTTTTTTTGTAACTTCCCTTAACTCCCATGGAACTATTCATTATTCAACAAAAAGAACTGATGCTTACTAGCACGCTTCTTGATAACCATGTGCAATATATGCATTTGAGTATATAAAATTTATAACCAGAGCATCACATTTTTCTTCTGCTACAGAAACTGTTTAACCAAACAATCTGTTAAAGATTCCAAAATGTATTAAAGCACTATATTTCCTGTGAAAAATAAACTACTTCACATCTCTTCTCTACTTTTAAGTGCTAACTATGTTTTATCACTCCATTGGGTCTATTTCACTGGGAAAGGCTAACTCTTTTGAAGATGTTTTCACTGTACTTAGAATTAATTGATGAATAAATAATGCTTGATCCTGAGGCAAGTCTATTAAACTTTTGCTATATTCTGGTCACCTGGAGAAACAGATGATTCTACAACTAAATCAAACATAATTCGTATTTATCTTGTCATCACACTACACTAATGCTCTCCCTGGTTCAGGAGGAGGTGAAATAGGGTACAATAACATTCCCTCACAAGTGATGTTTAATTAAGATGTAAAGGCACAGATTATCACAGCCTAAGTTCTGTGTTTTAGGAACTTTGATAAGAACATAAACAAGTTTTGACAATGCTAAAAACAAATATTATGTTTTGGTTTGGGGGCCATACTCTGAATGCTCAGGGCTCTGTGTCAGGGTTCACTCTTGAAGGTATTAGGTAGAAAAAACAAACCCAAAAGGCCACTGCTGGGGTAAAGCTCATGGTGAACAGTAATGAAGCAAGGATGCAGTGAGGATCATGAAAACAAGACAGACATAAGAGAAAAAAAACATGGGATTCAAAGCCCACAGCCTCCTAGATTGAGCCCAACTGTCCTTCACATACATTATGTACTGTTCACAACCATGTAATCATTATCAGAAGAAGAACAACATATTTTGTTCAGATGCCTACCTATCCAAATATATCTGTTCTAGGCTTTCACATATTTGAGAGCCTTAGTTTATGAGGATAAACATCCTTGTAATAAACTTGCTCTGAGATTCTTCTAAGAGGGAAAGCAGAGGTATTGCAGTTGCAGAGTTCCCCACATCCAGAGCAGTGTTCTACCTCCAGGCACCAACATTAAAGATTTAAACTTCCGTTTTCTTTATCTATCATGTAACCAATAGGCTGCATGCAAGTTAAATGTCCTACCCACTATACTTTATCTCCCTGTCCCCAAGATAAAGCAATCAAATAAACAAGCTCACATTTAAAATGTACTCTCTGGTACTGTTTTAATTGGATTTTAGGACATGACAAAAAGGACTACAAGTGAAAATTGAGACAGTAGAGTGTGGGGTGGGTGGATGGTATGACATAGTAGGAAGAAAAAAGTCAGAAGGGGTGGCATTCTAAAAATGTTAAGAAACATAGGTCAAGAGATGAAAAATTAAGCAAATTCCTGTCAGATTCTAAGCAAGGTTTTTTGGAGATGGTTTCTGGAATGGAGCTTAAATGATTGATAAATATGTCTTGTCAGCTGAAAGCTGAGTATTTTCAAATACTTAAGACCTAGTTTACCTTTGCCATATAGTGATAAATATGTATTTTAGGAGTTTTTTTTAATAGTATGACACATACTTAGTTGTTTCTTCAGCAATTATTGTATCAGAAAAAATTTAATGTATTGCTACAATCCTTTCTCTGGTTTTCCATGACATGATACAATAAACCTAATTTTGTACCACTTAACTATTTTTCTAATTACCCTCGACACATTCAAAATTAAGACCAGGCAAAAGGCATGAACTTAAGATTATATGTGGTGTGGTTACTGGGACTCATTTCAATTTAGTCAATAGATATAGTTCAGTAAACAGTATAATTAGTCAGTGAATGACATAAAATAAGGACATCATGAAAAATTAGTTAAGTAGCACACTTATACATTTTTTAATGTTTTATTTTATATAATTTACACATTTTGTATCATTGAATGATCATGCTGCAATTATTGTACCCAAGGACATGTTGCTATACGTATCTAATAAGTCCTTATAACAAAAAATACATACTGTCAAAATCCCACTTGAATTTAATTCTGGTGCTGCTGACTATTTTATTTCACCAGTATGTGAATTTTCTTAATTTATCCTTAGGATATTTTAATGCCTGGTGTATTGTATCTCTTGTGTGGTGAATATTTTGAATAGTGTTAATTTTCTTTTGTAAATATACAAGTAACACAGCTGGTGCCCATCTTATCCCTGCTACAAGCAAATAAAAAAAAAAAAGATTGCTACTAGAGTAGGTGCAGATCATCATCAATCAGCTGCATTTGGTCATCTTTCTTTTAATCATTGTATCATTATTAATACCATATATAAACAATATTTAACATTAATAAATGGCTTGTTAATTGATGAGGAAAAATTCAATAGATTTGGGGGCCAGAGAGATAGCACAGTGGTAAGGTGTTTTTCCTTAGACGCAGAAGGACAGTGTTTCGAATTCCGGCATCCCATATGGTCCCCCGAGCCTGCCAGGAGCGATTTCTGAGCTTAGAGCCAGGAGTAACCCCTGAGCGCTGCCGGGTGTGACCCAAACCCCCCCCCCCCAAAAAAAAAGAAAAGAAAAGAAAAAAAATAATTCAATAGATTTTTTATTTTATTTATTTGTTTTTTTTATTTATTTTTTGTTTTGGGGCCACACCCGGTGACGCTCAGGGGTTACTCCTGGCTATGCGCTCAGAAGTTGCTCATGGCTTGGGGAACCATATGGGACACTGGGGGATTGAACCGCGGTCCATCCAAGGCTAGCGCAGGCAAGGCAGGCACCTTATCTCTAGCGCCACCACCCGGCCCCATAATTCAATAGATTTAAGCAGTTTCATTGCATTCTTTTTTTTTTTTTTTTTTTTTTGGTTTTTGGTTTTTGGTTTTTGGGCCACACCCGGCGGTGCTCAGGGGTTACTCCTGGCTGTCTGCTCAGAAATAGCTCCTGGCAGGCACGGGGGACCATATGGGACACCGGGATTTGAACCAACCACCTTAGGTCCTGGATCAGCTGCTTGCAAGGCAAACGCTGCTGTGCTATCTCCGGGCCCTTTATTGCATTCTTAACCAAGTATATTTAGCTTTATTCTTTCTATATCATAATTCACAATAATCTGATTTTTTGGTATTTCAAAATGCTGATGAACTTTGTTTAGTTTGAAACAACGATATGCACAACATTTTTTAAATTCTTTGGTTTGGGTACATACGTGGCTATGCTCACGAGTTGCTCCCAGGTTCTGCAATCAGGAATTTATCTGGTAGTGCTCAGGAAAGCAGATATGATAAAGCCCAGATTAAGTATGTTCAAAGCAAGTACCTCATCTGTTGTATCATTTTTCTGGTCCCAATGAAGAACATTAAACAGAGGAGAATGAGTTTCAAGAATGTATCTCTGAGACAATGATAAATTGAATGTCTTCTAATCCTGAAATCCTTTCCCCTGAAAATAGCTAGGGGGAAATGCTGAAGAAAACACAAATGTATGTTTTGACAAGTTAGGGAATATTTTCTTGCTAGAGACTAGCCCAGTAGACAGTGACATAAAGAGGAAGACACCTGATTTTTGAAACTCTGAAACCTGTGCCATGAATCTCAGAACTAGCTGTATTTTTATTCACTTCAGATGCAGGTGCCCCTTTATATGCCCTTAATTTAATTTCTTTGACTCTACTTGTGCTTTGACATGAATCAGACTTTGAATTTAACCTTGAGTTAGGCTTATATACCTTCACACATAATACTGGTCCCAGTTGTTTTGCTGATTTTCTGTTATATTTTTTAGTTACTATTAACCAAAGAGACACAAGATTCAAGATGCATATTTATGTTGTGTGCATAAGTGTGTTGTGTTGTGTTGTGTTGTGTGACTATGTGATTTCTATTTCCTTATTTTAAAAACTAGGAAATCTATTGTAGATAGACTACTGTCTACCCATCACGATAACCTGCAGTCAACTTGCAGTCAAGTCCCTTGCTTTTGTCCCTTGACACTGATGCTGAGCTCTGACAGCCACACATCACCTTTCTTGAGCTACTGTTTTGCTCTGAAAAGCAAGAGAACAGTGAAAGATTAAAATCATCGCTCTTCACAGAGTGATAAAATAAAGGCAATATCAAGAAGGCCACAAGTTTCAAGAAAAATAAGAACTGTCTTTGTGCAAGTAAGATAGTTTTTCTACAGGACAACTTCACTCACTTTTCTTGTTGATGTGAGACTAGTATATATTAAGGTGTCACTTCACTCTACTTGAATTCCCCTAATATTTATTTGAGGACATAATGGAATTTTTAAACACTTTCTTCATTGATTTTACATTTAAAATATAATTGTCATTTTTAAATCAAATTAAAAATATATAGCACATTTCTCTGAGACATATAAATATGCGATAAATTTTTCTCAAAAATATTAAATAACATGGAGTTAATATATCATAAAATATTAGTAAGTAAATATAAGAGAAAAAATGGGATCTTTGAATCCTGAACCAAACATGTTAATTTTGTGATTTAGAAAGTTGCTTAGCTATTATGTGCTTTGAAACCAAAATACATTGAAAATGTTGATACTGTCAACTTTAAAGATTGTTCTATGAATAAAATTAGTTAATATTATTAAGGTCAGAGAAGTAATGCTGGTAAAAAAAAAAGGTATCATGCATATGCTTATTAAATACAAATTACTAATTATGATCAATTATCATTAATTATCATTCTGCTGCTAAAATGTCTATAGCAATGTGATTTCCTAGATGTAGTTATCTCTACTATAATTTACCATTTTTAATTGTAGTGCTGGTGAATAGGTATCCTTAAAAATAAATGGCTTCGGGGCCGAAGAGATAGCATGGAGGTAGGGTGTTTGCCTTGCATGCAGAAGGATGGTGGTTCAAATCCGGGCATCCCATATGGACCCCCAGTCTGCCAGGAGTGACTTCTGAGGGTAGAGCCAGGAGTAACCTTGAGCGCTGCCAGGTGTGATGCCCCCTACCCCCAAAATAAATGGCTTCTCTGAAAGTTAAAACCATTTTCTCTAATAGAAATGGTCTCACTCATCTATGGGTTTTAAGAAAAATGAAAGACATTCTTGCAATGATAATTTTCAGATACAAAAGAGAAAAGAGCTGGAAGTTACAGCTCACCTCAGGAAGCTCACCACAAAGGGTGATGAGTTTATTTAGAGAAATAACTACATTTTGAACTGTCCTAATATTGAGAATGTATGAGGAAAATGGAAAGCCTGTCTAGAGTACAGGCGGGGGTTGGGTGGGGAGGAGGGAGATTTGGGACATTGGTGATGGAAATGTTGCACTGGTGATGGGTGGTGTTCTTTACATGACTGAAACCCAAACACAAACATGTATGTAATCAAGGTGTTTAAGTTAAAAAAATATATAAAAAGATTTGCAATGCAAAAATTTAAGTTGAGACTTTGCAAGTATTTATTTAATAAATATTTCTTAAAATAGACAATTATGCTTGCACATTGTGAACAAGACTAGTAATATATGAGGTTTATAACTTCTTTACCAAAGGATTGAAGAACTGAATAAAGTATGTATATCTGCAAATGTTAAAACTATGTAAAAACTGTCAGGAGTTTTCCAGGAATTTCTATTGAAATTTGTGGTTATTAAGTAATAAAAATATTAGAATTTCTATTGCTATATTGGCAAAAGTGATAGTTGTAAAGAACAGAAGTACACACACACACACACATACACACCACTGGAGGATTTAATTCTGTTACCTTTATGAACATATAAATGGTGAAAATAATAACAACAATCATCCCAGGTAAATGGTTAATTGCTGTCTATAAAGTATTTGAAAACACAAATTCCCATATAAATTCTTAATAATAGTAATTAGTAAAGCCTAGAGATTTTAACAGGGAAATTCAATCAACCTGTTTATACCTCCTATTTTTAAACTCATAAAGTTTCTTCTTCTGGAGATTCCTCATGCTAGTTGAATAACAATGTATTATATACAAACATATAAGCACCTCACTCATAAAGCTATTTCACTTATTTGTATAATTGGGTGAGGTTTTTAAAAATTATTATGAAACAAATTATATAGATCAATGTGGTGCACTATAAGTGTTGCATTCACAAGGCCTTGGAGTGTGTGAGCACCACTACTGAGGGCCAAAAGGGCCACCTAAGAGATGCTCAAAGAACACAGGATTATATTAATTCTTGCTTAATACAGCTAGAGAGTGTTAAGGATCAAACTCAGTGGTGGTGCTCACACACATATAGGTTATAGTTCTGTTCAGGGTCTGCTGCTAGCCTCTGGTCACATTACCTGGCAATGATGTATGCACACTTATTTTTGTGGGTATTCACATGTATCTGGCTGTGGAAATACATAAAATTACTAGGTGCATATGGGATTCCAAATAGCTGTCAGTATCCAACATCAGAACAACAGGATTCCAATTAATACATATTGTGGCACCGGGGAATGAATTTAATGGCTAACACTTCCAAGGCAGTCATACAAGCCACTGAACAAAATTATTTAGGCATTAGTATATAAATTCTTGGACCACACCCACTGTGCTTAGGGCTTACTCCAGGCTCTGAAACCTCACCCTGACAGGACTCAAGGAATCATAAGTGGCTTTGATGATTAAACTCAAGTCAGCCATGTGCAAGGCAAGTGCCTTATCCACTGTATTTTCCCTCTGACCCCAATTTTAATGTGCAAACTATTTACTAGAATTTTTCAGATTTCTCTTAGACTATATCCAAAATTAAATGGTTAGGGAAAGCAATAAAGTATTTTGTTTGTAGGATAAGTAACATTACTTTAGAAAACCAGAAAAATTACACAAATGGAAATACAAGGTAATTTTAAATGTGAAAGGTGACTTAGTCATGGATAACTTTCTGTATAAGAGTCTCGAGAGCCAGACAAGAAGCATAAGACAGTGTAAATCAATGTATCAACCAAAAACTATTTACCAAATTTTAAAATTCAGTAACTTCTTATTTAAATTAGAAATTTGAAAATTCTCAAATAAATCAGTTATTTATTATTTGGCCACTTTCTCTAATCTTGCAGACCCCTGAAGACATCAGATATATTAGAGTTAAAAAGAACAGACTTTTATATTTCAAATTCTAGTACTGGTATTTTGTATATCATGGACAAATGAAATTCCTGTCCTGATCTGGATTAGGGAGGACTTTTCCTTGCATGTTGCAAATCCAGGCTCTTTCCTTAATACCTGTATGTTCCCCAAAGTTTATTAAGAGTGATTCCTAAGAACGGAGTCGTGAGTAAACTCTGAGCAATGCCTCATATGGCCCCCAAACTAAACTATACCAAAACAAAATGACCAAATTCATGTCCTATTTGGGAGTTTTCAATCTTTTTATTTGTTGGGAGTGTACTACATGGTTCCAATAGACATGTTTGCTAAATACCTAAAAGCATGGGTATTGCCAAATAATAACACCTCAAGGTGTGTGCATACTATCTTTCAACAGGCAATCATACCAAAATTTGTGTAAAATATTTTCACAAAATTTTCTGAAAATTTTGTGTGTTGCTGAGTTTATCTATACAGAAAGTATGGGATAAGGCACTTTTCTTCCTTCCTTTTTTACAGCTACTTTTCTTCCTTCCTTTGGTTCCTGACTTATAGATGGTTTTCTAAGCACCACTAGGAGTATTTCTGGAACACTTTAAGTCCTGAGTAATGTATGAATTTAGTGTAGCAATCTATTTTTCTCAGGCATCATTCCTTTGGTCTACAACATGCATTTTCACACCGTGTGGAATATGTTCCATTAACAAATCATGAACTGTGTTCATTCTACCTTATGATGAGTTGTGCATAATTAAATAAAAGAGTACTTAACACATCAGAGAAAATTGAGTGACTAATTTGATTTGTGCAAAAATAAACCCAGAAGAGATGTGGTGATCTCAGTAAATTTCATTTACTATATGTAACAACGTATTTTCTATTTCTCAAAGAATAACCATTTCCAGAATTATTTTTCTACATTTAAGAAGGAAGAGTCCAAGGTAGAATAACCAGTTCCAATTATAATAAAAATCAAGATATTTCTTCCCATTCTTTCATTCTGAAAAAGTAGCTGCCAAAGAGAGGATAGAGGACTGTTGTACTAAAACGGTAACTCAGCTTCAAGTGATATTGCTGACATTACAGAGGAGAAAAGTGTCAGTATTAATTTATCAAACTAAAATTTTCAGGGACATTTTAAAATATATTTCAGATTCTCAAGATTTAATTTAGGTCCTGGAAATGAGTTGCTCACTGAAACTATTATCCCATTCCTTTTAACACCAACATGAATTGCAGTCTGGACAAAGTGGGGGTGGGGCGTTGTTCTCATCCCAAGCTGCCTTCTTAAACGTTATCCACTAAGAGTAAGATGTTCTGAACAATTCATTCAAAAACTTTCCCACTCAAAATGACATAGAAAAATATACATTTCACAAGGATAAATGCAATCTTAATTGGAGTATTTTTTTTTATTTTTCTCTATTGGGTGAATAACTAGTTATAAAGCCATAAGCTACAACACATCAAATCTTATTGTAGATTCATACAGTAGGTGATTTTCTTGCTATAAAATTTTTCCAATATTTTTACAATCATACAATTTTTTCAATGATTCTTTCTCTCCACAAGAAAATTTATAAAAATTTCTGTATGCAAACTTTGCTTTATATTCAGACGATATCAACATTTAGACAAATATATATAAGGAGAGTATATTCTTGCAATAAAGGAGAGGCTATTGCTTATCAGAAATGATACAAAATTTTAAAAAAATATTTTGAATAAATCATAGGTAATACGTGATATGTTTGAAGTACTAGAGACAAAAGATACTTAAGAAACCTTGAAGTTGGAAAAATCATTCAGTGAGATGAGCACCTGCCAAGCATGTAAGTGGGAGGCTCAGGGTTGATCTTAGGGATTTCATGGCTCCCCCAAACACTGCTGAGAGTTATCCATATGTAGTTTGAAATATAGCCCTGGAGCATTCCCAAGTGTGATACAACTTATTTCTTTTAAAGTCATTGTTATTCAAAACCAAGATATATTTAATTCATAAGAATTAAAAACAATAAATATTCTCATCTGACTATAGTTTCATTCTTGCATTTGAGAAGTAAATTTCATACAATGAATATAGTGAAATGATAGCATATTAAATGAAACCATATTAATAAAAAATTACATGAGATCAAAATATCAGACATAAAAGTACATTCTAGGCAAGATGTCATGAGTCATAATGATGAAGCCTGAAAGTATGAATGACTATCCATTAATTAGAGTAATTGACAATAACCTAATTGCTAATTTAACCTTCAATGAAATTGTACTTCTGGTAATTGTACTTCTGGTGATTCATGAAAACATATTTGGAATTTGAGATCTGCATCTTTTATAAGAAAATGGCTTCGTTTTAAGACTAGATAGAGTTAATACAAGAAAACTCACTTTATTTTTTGATTGAAGAAAGAAAAAATTTAAATATTATAAAGTGTGGTACAAATCTGGTAATGGTACAGATCTCCAATTGTCAATACTACAGCAATTAGGGGGCAGAGCAATATCACAGTGGTTAAAGTGTTTGCTTTGAATCCTAGGCATGCCTTATCCTCTCCCTCATCCTATCCCTGGCATTCCATATGGTCACCAGAGCATCATCCTAAGTGAATGCAGAGCCAGGAGTAACTCCTGGCCACCAATTGCTCTGGCTCAAAACTAACTAGCTAACTAAATACATAAATAAATAAGGTGCAGCTATTAGTATAATTGAAATAAAGTTATTGGTAAAAGCAGTTTCTAATATATATTTTATGTGCAGTATTTAAAATTGGTATTCAATATATTGCATGGCTTAGTCCTTTTTATAATTTCTAATATGGTGTCTTATAAATGTCAAAAATATTCTTTATGAAGAATAGAAATAATTTTTTTCCTGGACATAAATCCTAAAACAATTATTCAATTCTCACCTCTTATGTCACAAATGCCATATAGAATAAGAAAACAAATATGCATAGTTGTGCTAACATTTTAAGGCTCAAAACAGAAATTTTATGTAATTTCACCCCTCATACAAGAGTTCTTTGGGTTTTGTAGCCGTTTAAAATGTTTAAAAATAATGACATGGACAGGAGAGATAGTTGAATGGGTTATGCTTGCTATGCATTAATTGTAGACTCAGTCTTGATCCTAGGTACCCCATACAGTTACCCAAACACTGCCAGGAGTGATTCCTGAGTGCAGAGGCAAAGTAAGGTGTGGCCCTCCAAACAAAAAGCAAAGCAAAACAAATAGAGTGAAAGGTATTTTAGTTGGATGGTTATATTTGACTTGTGACTTAAAGGCAAGCCTAGGCCTATAACTTTTGATTCAATCAGTATAAGAATATACATGGAGAATAAAATTGATACTTTAGCAGAAGTCTCATTAAAACATGGTTACTAATGTGCTGAGCTGAATTAAAAGCTAGAGGTCACTGTTTGCCTTGTGTGCATCTGCTTGACTCTCATCTAAATTATCTGTTTTTTGATGCTTTTTCTATTTATTAAACTAAATTTAGGTGATTCCATCTATTAACTCAGAGTGTCTTATACAAATAAATGACCTCATACAATTAGGATTTGCTGGTCCAACGTTAAAAATCATACACCCTATTGTCAGTATAAACTACAGAATCAAAATCTGTTGCTATTCCAAGGATAATTTGTTTCATGGATGTAAATTCAGGGTTGATTAATAATATTGCATTATTTACTAAATAAATTTAGTCATGCATAAGTTTCTCTTTGCACAGAGGGCAATCTAAATAAAATGTATCAGTTTAGGTAAAATTATTTTTAATTATTAAAAATTAGGATAATTTAATTTTATATTGAAAAATAACCTAACTTATTACATTGTGTTACTATTTTTTCATTACAAAGTCACTTTTATACATACCTGGCAGGGGAGATACCATGATCACAAAGGTGGTTTCCCCAGGACGAGGCTTATTCATTGCACTCCAGTTGTGCTGACCCCTGCAATTTCCCCAAATGTGGGAAACTCGACTGCATAATTTGTGGTAGTGGGGGACTGCGTTCGCGCATTAAATTTTTTATAAAATAAAAAAAGAAAGTCAGTTTTACTGAATGAAAATTTAAAAAAATCTGGTGTGTATAATCTTTGAATTTCATATTTCTAAAAATAGTGATAATGGCACCTTTTGAACAAAGATGCTAAGAAGATGGACAGGAGCAGTTTATGAGAATAGATTTTAATGATAACTGAGTTTTGGGAGTCACATTTAAAAAAAAATTTGGAGGATATGAGCTAGTTGTGGAATCCTTGGAAGGAGTGCTTGCTGAGAAATGGAAGTGAGTCTTAAATCAGAAGCAGAAGTGCTAGTATGATGATTAAAGAGAGCAATAAACTAAAGTGATCACACATGACAAGATCAGCAGATCATCATCTAATGCTTAAACTAAGTTTAGAAGCAAGTAGAAGCAAACTTTATTAGGTATAGAGTGAGACAGCTTACAGTGCCAAAGATAAGGTTATTCATTTACTTTTAACTTGTAGACAGAAATTTTATATATAAATAGTCTTTACTTCTTTTAACAGCTTAACCAGAAAGAAGTTTTCAAATTCCTGCTACACTGAAAGATAGAATATCAGAAAATAAGCAATATGGATTTTCATGGGCATCCAACAAGTTACAGAACTGTGAACTGTATATCAAAGGATATGTCTTTTTTTTTTTGGGGGGCCACACCCGGTAATGCACAGGGGTTACTCCTGGCTATGTGCTCAGAAGTTGCTCCTGGCTTGGGGGACCATATGGGATGCCGGGGGATCGAACCACGGTCCGTCCAAGGCTAGCGCAGGCAAGGCAGGCACCTTACCTTTAGCGCCACCGCCCGGACCCAGGATATGTCTTTAGGTATGATATCTTTTGGGAAAGGAGACACATCTGCTGTGCTTAGTCTTTACTGCTGACTCTGTGCTCAGGGTCGGTTTTTGAGGGGCTCACGTCAAAAGCAGTGGTAGGAATTTGAAACTGGGTGGCATATATCTGTTAATTATGTCTTTTGATCTTTTTATTTAAATGAGTTTCTGTTTTCAGTCTGCATTCTTGATCTCTGATGGCTTCAGCTAAGCCAATGCAAGCTGGAATGTTACAATTGTTAATACAATCACAAATTAGAAGTGACCAATGAGGGCCTGGAGAGATAACACAGTGGGCAGGGCATTCGCCTTGCATGTGGCCTACCCAGGTTCTATCTCCAGCATATAATCCCCTAAACCTTCCAGGATTAATTTCTAAGTATAGAGCCAGGAGTAACACCTCAGTGCCATGAGTGTGCCCATTCCCCCAAAAAAGAAATGTCCAAAGAATTATCAGAGAAATATATAAAAAATATGGAGCGGAGAGATAGCATGGAGGTAGTGCATTTGCCTTGCATGCAGAAGGTCAGTGAGTTCGAATTCCGGCATCTCATATGGTCCCCTGAGCCTGCCAGGAGTAATTTCTGAGTGTAGAGCCAGGAGTAACCCCTGAGCGCTGCCAGGTATGAACCAAAAATAAACAACAACAACAACAACAACAAATGAGCAATGCAATAACAAGCACATATCAGAGTGCAATGTTTTAATAATTTGTTTTAATTATTTCTTAAAATGAGAATGGCAATGTGGACTATTTATGAACTATAATATATTATAATGTCTAGTATTAACATTAATACATATATCAACTTGAATTCTATATTAAAAATATAATTCTTGAGATGTCATTAAAATTTTATCAATTTTGAATGGTAAAATATTTTATCCCTTGGTCCTTTTATTATGCTATTTGAACTCTCTTATTAATAAAAGTCATATTATATATTGATAATTTATAGATATATAAAACTAAACTATAAAGAAATAATTTAATGAACTTTTATAAGACAAGAATTACTGACACCAATATATTGTTGAACTCTTCAAGTAAGAAAATATTGAGAAATATTACCACATTGAATTAGCACTATAATAAGTTAGCTTTAGAAAACATGTTTCAAACAAATAAGTGGCTTTAACTTCTGTATTTAACACTTAACCCTTAGGGCCAGATCAAAAGCTCAGCATTTGCCTTACATGTGATCAACAAGGGACAGATCTGGTTTGATCCCTGGCATCCCATAGGGTCCCCGAAGCTTGCCAGGAGCTATTTCTGAGAGCAGAGCCAGAGAGTAACCCCTGAGTGCCACCGATTGTGGCCTAAAAACAAAACAAAACAAAACAAAAAACAACAAAAAACCCCACAACCCATCTGGGAAATAAGTGTTTCTATTTATGAGCTTATTGCATTAGATAGTAGTATCATTGTTGTAATTTCTATACTTCACTTAAATATTAAGTAAGCATTATTTAAAATATGAGGAGTCAGCATTAAGAAGTCATATGATGTAAATTTTGAGTTTGTTACTTTTACTACAAAGACTGATGCAAGGTATTGTTAACATTCAAAAACATTTTAAATATTCAGGCTGGATCTTCAATAATAGGATGTAGAGTGTTTTTCTTTCATGCAGCTGACACAGGTTTGATCCCAAGTACCTCCTAACTAAAAGTTAGCCCTGAACACAGGTTTGATCCCAAGTACTTCCTAACTAAAAGTTATCCCTGAGCACAAAGCCAAGGAATTAGTACTGAGCACCGCTTGGTGTAGCCCAAAAATAAATAAAAATGTTCCCTAAACTTATTATAATAAAACTTATAGTTTCACTAAAACTATTAAAAGCTCCATCTTCAGTCACACTCTTTCATTACATTATATTATTAATTTTTCTTCCTAACAAAATTCCTAATAACATATTTGACTATTTTACTATAATTGACATAAAATGCATGGTCTTAAGTTTAAAAACATGAATACAATCACAGTAAAAACTGATGAAACCATCTCTCACCTCCAATATTGTTTTTATCCCTTCTGTCCAAAGACACTGTTGCTACTCTTTATTACTATAAATTAGTAGTTATAGTCTAGGACTTTGCGTATGTAGAGTCACATTGAATATACAATTTCTGCAAGGATTTTATTCAATACACATAAACAGTTTCTTTCAAATATATTCTAGAAAATAAGAAATAGAAGTCCAATTTTGTGCTAAGCTATATTTTATAGAATAAAGTATCTGGTCCTTAGATTTTTTTTTATTTTTATATTTTAGCTATTATAAATAATTATTACAAGATTAGTTGAAAACATAAACTAGGAGATCACACAAAGGTCTGGAATACATGTCCTCAATTTATGAAGCTACGATTTCTACTCCCGTACCACGAGCATCACAGAGGCCCTGGTAGTTTTCAGCATTGCTAAACCTGTAGGCCAAAGCAACCAGGCAGAATATCACAATAGATCGCCACAAGATGCCCTAAGCACTACTTGGAAGACACTACTTCCCCTTACAAAAAATAAATATTTGTATAGAGGTTTAAACTAAAGGTGAATTTAGTCACATATGCTGTCTATATACGATCAGTAACACATTTCTCTTATGGCTATAGCCTTGGGAGTTTTCAGAGAGCAGGAAATGTGGGCAAAGCTACATTCCAAGAGAAAAAAAGAGGAAGCTAAGAAGCCTCAAATATCTAGACTTTTTCTATGGTCAATTTCTCTGGTCAGTTACTTTTGATGTTTTTCCCCAACAATACACAGCTGAAATTTTTAATAGGAGACCTTTGAGAATTTCTGTAACTCTCTCTTATCATTGTCTTATTATTTTCATGGTTTCATTATAGAGAGATTCCATGGGGTCTCTCCCCATTATCCCTCTTTCTGTCACAACTTGGAAACTATTATAAAGTTATTTGGTAGTCATCATTAAAATACTTAACATTTCTCTTTCCTAAATCTTATCAATTTCTGTCCTTTCATTAATTATGCTCATATTTTAATTCTATATATATATTTCCATGTATCTTGGAAATGTAAAAATATTTCTGATACAGACTTGAATATTAATACAATCAAGTAATGAATATATATGAGTTTACTATCACAAAATAAAGTTATTCACTCACATAAAATTCACTTTATTTTTTCATTTTATAAACCTTGAAGTATATTTTTTCACAGTTACTAGATATTTGAAACAGTGACTTTTGAATAGAGCATCTATCCGGAGGTCACTTTTGTAAATCCCCTTGCATTTACATTTACATTAATTTTTCTCATATCATATTTATGTATGGGTTTCAATGATGTCATTATCCATGATATCATCAGAAAGATGATCTAACTCAGTGTTTTTTAAGGGCCAGAGAGCCCTTCTGACCTTGTTTTTTTCCTGTAAGCTCTGTGCTGCTGAATAACCCCTTTTCTCTTGTAATAGCCTCAGATTTGTGGTTTTCAAATTTAGAATATCTTATGGATTCTTCAGAATATCCTGAGTACCAGAGTGGGCCATATGACTCTTGGGGGAGAAACACTATATAAACTAACGCAGTACTACAAGGCATAATCTAAATTATACTTTCCAATGGATCCATGTTAAAATTAATTTGTGTTGCTATTTATTTGGGAAATTATTTTCAAATTAAATTTTGCTTATGAGGGTTAGAGCATTCAAAACACAATTTTGGTTATTAGAGATATCAGAAGATAAATCCAAGTTTGAAGTCAGGTGACCAATTTAAAAAAAAACAATTATCTAAGCTCTTTATTATTTAAACTTTCTCCATGAATTTCAACACATATTAATGAGTAGATATTAGTTCTCAAAATTTTTCCTCTGGGTGAGAGAAACAGCACATGGCAGGTATTTTATGAGTAAGAGAAATTGATAGATTGAATTGAAAAAAAAAACAAAGAATTCCATTGGTTCAATATTATAAGCTCTGAATGTTCATATTATTAACTAAATTTTTCTTAGGGCTTATAGGTGATAGGGATATGGTTGAATTATTTGTAAATCTTTGTAAATGTGAAAAATGAGAGGTATAAAATTACCATTTATAGTTATTCGATTTTAATCTGCCATATGTAAGCAACAAACATCATTGCTGTTTTTACCATAAACAATTGTGTATCATTTATTTTCAGTAAAATATAAAACACACAAGGATACAAAGGATTACGATTCAATTGTCATAACACAGCTGATATTTGGATTTAGAAAAGTGATGGCTTTGAATAAATTCTGCCTTTGTGATTTCATAGACTGCATTTGAAAAGAAATAGAAGAGATGTGTAGACATATTTATATATTTATTATGTTACTATTGTATTTATGCAATTAGAAGTCTGAATTTTTGGCTAATGTCAGTATGACTAAATGAGAAACACCATCTAGATTGTTTTAGGTAAAAAATAATGTTGATTACTATATCTTACTCCTGGATTGCCACTGGCTCTGTGCTCAGAGTACACTCTTAGCAGTCATTGGGAGACCATATAAAGTATCCACAACTGGAACTATGTCAGTTGCATGAAAAGCCAGTATTTTAAACCCTGTTCTATTTGTTTAATATGTCCAATCTAAATACAAAATATCTTAAACCAATTAGTATTGCATGATTTAAACAATAGATTAAATATTTTTTAATTTTTAAATTTAATTAGTTTTATAAGCATAATTTAAAACATATCCAACATTAATAAAAAAAAGACAGGCTTCCATAAAGAAAAACACTACAGATAAGTTGAGTTTGATTCATCTAAATGATTATTTTAATTATAATTTATAGTATAGAGCCAATTAATTTTGTATTAATGATTATGAACAATGAGGCAATCAGTGAGCATCAATGGTTTGAATTAATTTTCATTTAACTAAATTGATTTAAATATTTGTCATTTTGATCATGATGATTTGAAAACAAAGCTTTAGATCATATTATCAAATCTTCATTCCATTGAAAATATGATTAATAAATAGATCAAAGTTCTGGTTCAGAAAAGAATAGATATTTATACTAACAAATATTAATAAAAGAGGAAAAATGAGGGTTTTATTCATATTAAAAATAGATATATTGGCAATTTTATCAATACCTGTAAGTATTTTATGGTATATAACATTGAATGGACAATAATCTCTTATGGCATAATCATATTACTAAGAATGACACAAAGCATTCCATGGATAACAGCAGAACAAGATAACAAAATTCACTGACAAACCATAACTACAAAGAAGCTTCGAATTGAAGGAATGCCATCTACTAAAACTCATTTAAAGGATAGCGGTTTGCTTCTATTCTTATTTTATCTGTTCATATCCTTTGCCTCATTATTTATTAGATTTTCATTTTTCTTTACTATGCTTTAAAACTACATCATATTTGTTACATATGATACAAATATCTGCTAATAAGACATTTATCTTTTGAATTTCCATGTGGCTTTGGAGAGTATTTGATCTCTAAATACATGTATCTAACATCTACTACAATATGGCAAACTTGTATATGTAATATTGCTTTGATTTAGATAATATTAATATTTTCTATCAGGGTATATTTGTATCTGTTGTAACTATTTTTAAATTTTCCATAATTTTGCTTGAATTATAGATAACTTAGAAGCAGCTTTTATATTTTTAGACTTTCAGAATTTAAATGGGTGTTTTGGGGCCATGCCTTGCAGTGATCAAGGATTAATTCTGTTACTGTACAGAGATTACTCCTGGTGGGAGTAGGGGAGCATAGTTCAGAACTGTGGATCAAACTGGGGTCAGCTGCCTTCAAAAGCAAGAGCCTGGATCTTTATACTATCTTCCCAGTCTCTTTAAGTTTTATTTTTTTAATTTGCTTATATTTTAATTACCATTTTGGTAATAACCTATGGCCTCAAATATCAATTCCATGATATTTGGGACTATTTTATGGTTTAATAAGTGACTAATTCTGTATATTGCTTGTGAGTATGATTTTTTTCCTCCTTGTTCTAGAGGGAATAAAGATACTGAAGTAGCCATAAGAATAAAAATACAATTTCAATAAAGGAAAGTCCAGAAACAGAATGCCTTTTGACTAAATTCCACCAACCATTTAAAGGAGGATTATCAATAATTTATTTTTTAATTCATCCTCCAAATAATAGGATTAAGTAATTATAACTTGAATCATGGTGGTCAAAAAATAAAAATTTTGCTTATAAGAAAAATATGGGGCCAAAGCCATAGCATAGCCGATAAGGGCACTTGCCTTGCACACGGCAAACCTGGGTTTGATTCACGGCATCTAATATACCACACACATCCTGCCAACAGCAATTTCTAAGCACAGACTCAGGAGTAATTCTGAGTGTCACCGATATGGCCCTCAAAACTAAAAGTCAATAAAATGTATATAGAAATATAGGTATAGATATATACTAGTGATGTAATGATTAAATGGCTGGTTTTGCAGAAAGTAGTGGTGCATAATATATAGAAAATGTGTTGAGAGAAAAGCTGAAGATTTCTGATCACAAGGAGAATTTTGTTCCTTCTCTCATTTGTATCATCTCTATAAGGAAGATTTAGGTTATATATATATATATATATATATATATATATATATATATGACTATTCCTATAATTCTTAAAAATTAAATTGTCAAGAGTTGGAAGAATAAAATAAATACATTAAATTATATTCTTTATACTAACAATGAATGATCTGAAAAGAAAATCATTAAAAATTGAGTTTGGGCTAACATCAAAAGCAAGACAAATGAAGAAAATTCAACCAAGGAGTACAAAGCTTGTATACTGAAAAATCATGAAATACATTCTGGAAAATAAAAAATAAAGCCAGGCTATATAAAGAAAAAGATATATTGTGTATTTGTACATCAGAAGACTCAGATTGTTACGGAGTCTATATTTTTCAGCATGATGGAGAGCTGAAATGTAAGCCCTACTGGAATTGTAAAGGTCTACTTCCCTCACTGGTGGTGAGATTGATGTTGAACCATTGTACACCTGAAACCCATCTATGATTAACTCTGCAAATCACAGTGCCTCTAATATCTTATTAAGGGTAAAAAAAAACCCCACAAATATCAGAAAAGGTATTTCTAAAGATTTTGTGGACTCGAGCAGTAAAGCAATCCTGAAGAACATTTGTAGGACTAATACATTCAAATTTAAAGTTTCAAAAAAAAAAAGAATCCAAAAGGCAAGTTTTTTGTATTAATTTCTGACTAGATAAATTAGGGAATGGAAAATTTAGGAAAATAATCCATACATTAAAAAACTTTTAAAAATATTTCTGGCACAGTTCCTATTCTTATTAGTTAAAGATCAAACATAAAAGACCACAAAAATTTACAAAACTACCCACCATAAACTATTACCAAATTCTTGGTCTCCTATGACAAGTTGACCTATTTTTCATTATAATTTTGAAATCATTTGACTTTTTTCATTGTGTTTGGTTCCTTTTGAGTATGCATAAGGTTTTAAAGCAAAAGTACCAGTAAGTTCCTTTTAAACAGGCACAAGGAACATAAATTAAGGACCCATATCTCTTCTGTTGTACTAAGCTTCAAGATTAGAACCATTTAATGCTATTAGGCAGCTTAGATAATCATGCAATAATATTGAATGCTTCCTATGTAATGTATATATCTGGGTGGCAATCACATTGCAATATGTAAATGTACCAAAGCGATGCTTAAAATCTTCAAACTTATATAAGTTACATCTCAATTTTATAAGACAGTTGTCTCTGTTAGGGAAGTATACAGAAATCTTTAATGTCTAAAACCCTTAGTAAAATTAGCTGAGCAATCTATTACAAAGTGAATTATTGACAATTTCAGTCCAAAATCGGTGCAATGCAAATGATTTAAATTCTAATTCACTTTAGTGTCCTTCATCTGTCCGAAAATGGCCACTCCAAATGATTGCTTTGTGTATAATTCTAGTTTTATTATCAAGACACATTAGAGTTTACAGATTTACATATTGAGGTTTCAGCCTCAGGCTGCAATGACTTATTGCTAAGTCATGGCTCATATCCTCTCTTTAATACTGTGTTTCCTAGAGATACTACCGATCAAGTCACTGCTGCCATTATTCAAGAAGTTCAGAATACAGGGGTCAAGATTGTTTTTCAAGGACATTTTCTACAAATAGAGACTCAAGCAATCATCACTGTACTTTTTGTGTATTATTTACCATTTGTAATTTTCTAACATAATTATCATACTCATTTAAAGTTTCATTAGTAAGTTTCACTTCTTTTTTTTTTTTTTTTGGTTTTTCGGGCCACACCCATTTGATGCTCAGGGGTTACTCCTGGCTATGCGCTCAGAAATTGCCCCTGGCTTGGGGGGACCATATGAAACACCGGGGGATCGAACTTCGGTCCTTCCTTGGCTAGCACTTGCAAGGCAGACACCTTACCTCTAGCGCCACCTCGCCGGCCCCAGTTTCACTTCTTTTAAACAGAAATTAAAATTTAAGGGAGAGGAACTTCAAAGTCCAGATACTGAAACTGATATTTTTTTAAGAATTCAATTATTCACACTTACAAATATGTCTTTAGCAATCATATATTATAATTTTCCTAAACTATGCTTGACATATTCATTGATTAATCTTTTATTCTAGAGAGCAGAGTAAAAAGATATATGTAGAGCCTAGAGCCTGTGTGTGTGTGTGTGTGCGTGTGTGTGTTTGTGCGTGTGTGCATGTGTGTGTGTGTGTGTGTAGGGGAAAGGGATTGGTGAGCATAGAAGAAAAAATAAAAATCTATTTTCTTAAAAATTTTACTGAGAAGATTGAGAGTTGATATTAAAGGGCAGAATGAATTATGAGGGTGAAAAATCAGGAAACAGTTTAGTTTGCAAATACAAAATTGAAAACATTGCAAAAGTGAATATTAGAAGCACAGATTGAAGGGCTGCAAGAAAAGCTACAGAGAGTTAAGACATCTCCAAGATGTTAATGAATCTCTCTAAAATGTTCAAATTATCCCTGAGAGGTTCAAGAATTCTCAGGATGCGTCAGTTTAGCACATGGATTATTGTGAGTTGAGAGCTATTGAGGCTCTGCCTTCAGGATAAGGAGAAATATTAACTATTAATTGAACTGTTTAAAAAATAAAAATTAGGATTTAGTCTGAAGGCATATTAGAGTTATAGAGAAATGTTGATTTGAAGAAAGGTCCTTCTATGGAGTACAAGCATTTTACTATTGAATAATTTGTCTCAGTCCTGTGCAATCTCACCTAGTTTTGAGACTTCCAATCCCTCCTTGAAACCCTATCACCCCTCTATCCCTTAGCTCAAGATAATTTATTGTTATCATTTGCTTTATAATTTATGCCCATCTAGGTAACCTCTAAATATGGAAATAGGCATGTTCTTTTCCCCATTGTAACCTATTTGATTTTAATTCATTTGATTTCTGAAGCAGTCTGATAAAAAAAAAAGCCAGAGATAAGGAGGATGCTCTCATTTTGACACTAGCATAAACAAAGAGAAAAATTTGTTTGACTTTGTTTTTTTTTTTTTTTGGGTCCTCATCCAGAAATATTCAGGAATTTCTCCTGACTCTGCACTCAGGATTTACTCCTGGAAGCGCTTGGGATTCATATGTAATGCTGGGGGTCAAACTAGGGCTAACCACATGCAAGGTAAATGGACTACTAGCTTTTTAATCTCTGCAGTCCAAGAAGGGAATTTATTATAAGATTCCAATTATAACCATTTAGAAAAACAAATTTAACTTTATCCATCTATTGACCACTTTTGCCAAGCTCTTTTTTCCTGAGAAGGTAACAATAGATCAAATACATCATAGTTGGTAATTATATTAAAAAATTATGTTTTTTTCTTTGGTTTTGTTTGTGTTTATTTTGTGTCCATGTTCTCAAGTGTTCAGAGCTTACTCCTAGCTTTATGTTCAGGCATAACTTATGAAAGTTGGGAACCATACGTGATGTCAAGAAACAAATCTGGACCAGTATTATACAAAGCAAATGCTCTACTGCTATACTATCACTCTAGTTCTATAAAGGATTATTTTTATCAGAAGAAACATGAACATGCTATTATAAATTGATTCTAAAATGCCATTAGCAAAGCTTCTGCCATTCTATATGCTTAAGTAAATAATGGGTCAACAAGGAAAGCCAAAAATTATAATAGATGGAAGCATAGATAAATAGCATACATGTCCCTTGAGACATACAAGGAGTGCCTTCTTTTAGACTCCAATTTTATTTCATATAGCTATTTTCTGGTAAAATTCCTAAAACTTTTATAGAAAAATAATTTTATCATAAAATAGAGTTGTTTTTAGAACATTTATATTTAGAATACTATAAAGTAAATAAGTGTGTTACCTGATATTGTTCTACTGAACTACAAGAAACGAAGTAAACTCACTAGTGAAGAAGAGTCAAGTGGTAAATAAAAACTTTCATTTTATTTCTCTATCTGTGTATATCATTAAATTAATAATGAGAATCGATTGTATTATAGAACACTTACAAAAATACAAGCATGAATTTCTAGTTTAATATGAATCACTCTGCCTTGTAATAATTTCTAAAAAGTGTGAATAAAATAACAAAATTCACTTTCAAATACATATTGGCACAACCTAACATTAATAAAATTCTGACAATATGGTATGAGAAGCCAATTAATTTTTGCATAGTAAACATGAACAAAGTAGGTTTCCAAATTTTGCAAATCTCTAATCCAAGTGAAGTATGTATTGGTATGTTACAATAATAAATTTTCTCAGCATTCTGAATAACTGACTGTTAAAAGTATATTCAAAATAATCTATATGTTCAAAATAATTTAAATTAATAATTCAATATATTCAAATAATCCATTAACCAAACATGTCTTTTTGTGTTTCTCAAACTCAAAATTATGAGTGCATTCTATCACCCAAAGTAATTTTCCCTAATTTACATTTCTAAATTATATGCTCATGACTTGCAACAAGCTTTAGAATGTTTACATTTTTAGAGTCAACTTTAGGTGTTTTCATTTCTGCCAAAGGGGAGGCTTTGCTTCTATGTCTAGTCAGTTATGAGGAAGATGTGATATGTGTCTTTCATCTTGTCCCCATATTTCAGGTATCATTAGTAAATAGAACACTTGCTTTCAAAGAGTCTAGGAGTCACTTCAGATTGTCAGTGTTTATGAGAAATTCACTAATTTATCATCACCACTTAGATGATAGTTTTTTTTTAAATATCAAAACATGAAAGTTCACTAGGAGGTAGTGTTTTACATTAACTCATGACAAATGATTAAATATGCTTTATTTATTTTCACTGTACATGTATTTTATAAGAGTATGTTAGTTTTATGTTCCAATAAAAATAAAATAATAGAAGTAAAAATGATAGTGGTATAATGAATTATTACTATTTTGATGCACCAAATGCATTTTAAACCTAGTGCTAAATTATTAATATTCTCATGTTGTTTAATCCTAACAATAACTGTATAAAAGCAGAGTTTGAGTAAACATTTTTACCAAAGAATAACAGGTTCAATATTACTGAGAAAAATTCTGGTAACCAATCATTCACAGCAAGATTATTTTGATTCTAAATCTTATTATTTTAAGAATTATATTGAAATAGCCTCCTTCATTTAAATACAATTTCCAATATTCAATGACTGAGTGCCTTTTGCAGATGGAGGGGTATTGCAATGACCTCATTGTGTAACAGCTGAAAGCAGTACTTTCTCATTAATTAAGGAAAATTCCCTCTTGGCAAGAGCAGTTCCCATTGTAATGAAAGCAGATCAAGGTTCTCCAATTAATCTGGATGCTTTCAGTTTTGGTGCTGAAGGAAGCAGCTCAAGTCATTTCTTACTGACATACTCAATCACTGGAACAGTCACCAAATATGGAGGGCCACATTTCCTAATCCAGGGTTCTGGAACAAAAACAGTACCTTCTTGATCTTTCTGCTTGAGCTGATTAAATTGACAGTCAAATCACTGTAAAACAAGGCATATGAGAAAGAGGAGATAGTGGCCTATTGTTGTTATTCTCACTTTTTATACAGAAATGACAGAAACAGATAGTAGAAAGCTTGTCACAAATAGTGGGGGAATACAGTTAGGGCAGAGAAGGGACCAGTATGACAGTGATTGTTAGAAATGATCACTCTGCCTAAGAACTAGGTACTGAAAAGAGATGAAATGATATTCATGATTCCCCTTTATTGCAAACCACAGTGTCTAAAATGAAAAATAAAGAGGGGGAGAGACAGAGAGAGAGAAAACAGTGACAGTGACAAAATGACAGAGAAGAAAAAATATATGCCCCTGAGGCAGGTAGGAGGGATGACAGGAGGGAAACTGTGGTAATTGGTTGCAGGAAATGTGCACAGGTGAAGGTTGTTGTACATTATATGATTAAAACTTAAGCATTAACAACTTTGTAATTGAAAAAAAAACCTAATCTATACGAACAACCTTGTAACTGGTTGGTGTTTAAATAAACTAATTAAAAAATTAAAAAGACCTAATAAAAAATTCTCAAATGCTTGCATTATGGCCTCATAGATGAGTAAAGGATTCAACTACTCCATATAATTATATTGTTTTGATTTTATAGCAACAAACAGCTTTTATTTTATAAAATAACCCTCATTAATATTTTCTTTCGATCCAAATCTGTAGTACAGTTGTTTTCTAACAACACTGACATTCCTTCTTTCAAATGTCGCCACCTCATATAATACTATGGCTTGTCACTTTAACTGTAAAAGTCTGCAAGAAAGGAACCAGAAAGCCTTCTAATGGTGATGTTCATGTAAAGGTCAATTTAGTAATATATCAGTAATTAGTATATTAATTAGTAATTAGTATGCTGATTAATTTAATTAGTATATTAATTAGTAATTAGTATATTTAGTAATATATTAGTGCATATCTTGGTCACAATCTCACAAAATAAAACCTAAGATGTTAGGTTGCTGAACTGCTAGTCTGAAAGTCAACATATAGATTTAAATGGCTGTGTATGTTTCCTTCCTTATTCCTACCTATGGAACAGAAAATACCTACCAGGAACTATGTTCACATTTCATTGTCAATAATTACTTAGTAGGAACTATGTAATACTTATCTCTAATTTATCCCTTACAGCAATCTACTAAATCAGGTGCTGCCATAATCCCTGAATGCAGAAAATGAATAATGGAGACACTGGTAAAATATAACAACTAGCTAAGTTAAAATTCACACCAATTGAGATTTATAGCTGGCTGCTCTAAACAAGTGTGTGCGAACTTTACAAATGATTTTATATCTGCTTTCTCCCTCATTTACTTTCCTTACAGTAAACATGTTAGTACAGTTATTAATCCCTAGCAAGTTTATTTTGTCGGTACATAGAATTTGTCTCTAGAATTTAGAATACGACATTCAATGTGAACCCTCTCCCTTTGTATGAAATTTGGAATACTATAACTTACTTCAATGACATGCCAATACTTATATTGCTACTTATTCTATTTTACCATATAAGGAAGTATCAGGAGGGTATAAAATTAATAAATATCCAAAATGTACCTGGAATGTATATCTTTCAATAGAAATGTAATGTAAAGCAATATAACACATTTAACATTATCGATAGGAACTAAAAGAATAAGCTTCTACTACTAGCTATTAAAATATTCTGTATTAAGTAGGCAATATCTTCCTAGAAAGAAGTACTGTACATGGAATTTTAGACTAATGTAGTCACATTAGTAGCATTGCTATGTTTAGGTGCCTTTCTTATTATTTATAACTGGAGAAGTATATTTTAGAATAAATGTACTGATCTTAACTCTATAACTAAAATTATTTTATCTTGGGGGGAAATAGTACAGTGGGTAGGGCATTTCTCTTGTATGCTACCAACCTGGTTTTAATATCTTGCATCACGAAGAGTCCCCAGAGCCTGCCAGAATTAATTTCTGAGTACAGCACCAAGTGTGACTCTCCACCCAAAAATATATATGCAGATTATACTTAGGTTATTTACATCTATTATGTATTGGTAATATTAGCTTATCTTTATAGGTTTCTATATATAGGTTTATATATACATATTTAGTTCATATATGTGTATATGGGTTATATATAGGTTTACATATATGTGTATATATACATTATATAGGTTCTTGAGTTTATAAGTTTCTTGAAATATACATATTTCAACCAACCCTATTTTGATCACCAAATCTGCATATGGTTCCCCTTGTACCAAAGGAGTGACTCCTAAACACAGAACCAAGAGAAAACACTAGGCACTTTCTAATGTACCCCCAAAACAAGGCAAAAAAGTTTATTGGTACATACAAACTACACTTAACTTCTTAAATTTATATCCTCTTTTACCAGTATTTTATAAAATGCTCTCATCTGTATTTTGTATTTCTTGAGCCATCTACACCTATTATCTTTCAATGAAATTCTTTTCTTCTCTCTTTAGACTGTAAATTCAATTGTATGCTCAGTGACATTTAGTAGATAAAAATAGTTTATTAAAATAAATTAAAAATTTGAAATTATTAAGAGAACACAAGAAGGGCCGGGTGGTGGCGCTGGAGGTAAGGTGCCTGCCTTTCCTGCGCTAGCCTAGGACGGACCGCGGTTCGATCCCCCGGCGTCCCATATGGTCCCCCAAGCCAGGAGCAACTTCTGAGCGCATAGCCAGGAGTAACCCCTGAGCGTCACAGGGTGTGGCCCAAAAACCAAAAAAAAAAAAAAAAAAAAAAAAAGAGAACACAAGAAATCAAATATCTAAACAAATTATGAAAATTCTTACAAACAGCACTGGAAAGCTTATTTATGAATTACTTTGATCAAATACTAAAATTTTAAATATATCTGCATCTATATAAACACTTTTGCAGAAATAGATATATAACTATAGCAGCTGCTCAAAGTTCAAATTGAACATTTAATTCCATTTTATAGAATGCTAGGGAAAGTCAGATTGAAGAGAAAGAAACTATTATGTTTCTTCTGGACAAATCCCCAGAGCATAATGGCAAATCTTAAGAAATTAGGATATCATATAATAGAGATTAGAATCAGAAAGATGGCGATTCAATTGGACAATTGACAATTGGACAATTGGCAATCCAATTCAATTGGATTCATATCTCACAAAAATTAAATAGCAAGTATTAAAGTTTATATAAAGGACTTGTTCCAAGTGTATACAGCGTGTCTCTTATTTGGGAGAGTTAATTTAAAAAACATTTCATGATAATGATAAACTTTATTTTTCTACTGATAATATGGACATTAAATGCAATTTATTTTATACATATTCATAAGTATTATTTTACCATGATAGACTTTAATGATTGTCTCAACATTCTATACTGATGTTTCTTTATTTGTAAAAATCATAGATATGTTTTAAGAATATTATAATTATGAAGAAATGATTGAAATAATAAGTAAAATCTTTGACACAAGGCTCAATTTCTAGTGTGAACCACTGTTTATTAATCTAGCTGAGACAGGATATGCTATATCCTAAGATAAAGCATAGATAATATTCCACTTATTATCTAGGCAAATATTTTCCATAACAGTATTTTTATACATTTTATAAAATACTTGAATATAAAGGTGAAACCACGATGTTTTTATTTTTAGACTTGAAATAATTGTGAATCTATATTTAAATGTCAATGAGCTTTCTTAACATGATGGGGAACAAAACAACTCATGGAATTCTGAACAGTACAGAAATCAATATAAAATAAGGAAGAATGTCCTTTTATGTTGTTGTTTTTGTGCCACACCTGGTGACCCTCAGGGGTTACTCCTGGCTCTGCGCTGTTTATGACTGAAACTCAACTACAAATTACTATTATACTAGTAATCATGGTGCTTAAATAAAGATCTTTATATATATATGTATATATATACATATATATATATATACATATACATATATATATATATATATATATATATATATATATAAAACAAAACAAAAGAAATTCACTCCAAGGATCCGACCACTGTGTCCTGGGTCCATGTGGAAGGCAAATGCCATACAGCTGTACCATCGCTCCTGCCCAAGGAAGAATGTTCTTAATTGTGCTTAGTTCTCACATCTAAAGTTGGGATAAAATTGCAATATGCAGAAAGTATTGCTCTCCCTTTGTTAAAAGTGTGTCAGTTTTTCTCATCACAGGGCACATCAATTGAATCTCTTTTTCCTCAATTCATACATCATCAAAAATACATTATGGGCTTTCTGACTTTGCCTTACAATTTGAATATAAATTTAGTCTTAGTTTCAATATTTTTACCTCATTTTATATTCATGAAGTTATAAATTTATAATTAGATATATTCTACTGCCATGATTACATGGCAGACACATGAAGAAGCTAAAAAATCTTGCCTTGCCTATTTTTAAAAGCATTTCCAGCTTTCCTTATTGAATTAGTTTTCTACTGGTAAACATATTTTCAAAAACTAAGAAACCTCAGATAATGCAAATTGTTGATTTTATGGTTCTATATGTCAAAATAATAATACAAATATCATGAAGTTAGAAACAAGATAGTAGCAGAGAAATTTTTTTTCTAGAGGTATTAGAGGATAATTTGATTCCTTGTTTATTTATTCAGATCACTGGCAGAATATTGATATTCTCTGTTATTCATGGCTATTGGTTAGGTTCTTTACCAGATTTTACATGTCTTCTAAATAACCTGACTATAGGTCTTTCCTAGTATTTACCTGGAAAGTTAACAACAAATGATGTACTCTCTTCAATTCTTTAAATATTACTTACTGACTCTACCTCCAATTTCTTTTACTATTGGCCTATCTGTCTCTATATAAACTCAAAAGGGTACATATGGCTACACTGAGTTCATTCAAACAAGTTTATCTCTCTGATTTAAATTTTGTTTTGTTTTGTTTTGTTTTGTTTGGGGGGAGTTTGGAGCCACACCCAGCAGTGCTCATGGATTACTCCTGGTTCTGCACTCATAAATTAGTCCTGGTAGGTTTGGGATACCATGTTGGATGCTGAAGAATGCATCTTAGCAGCATGCAAGACAAAATGCCCAACCCACTGTACTATCACTTCAGCCCTTAATTTAAATGTTGTGGTCTTATCTCACCTTTGAGAGATTTATGTAACCTAATAGTGTAATTTGGTCACTTTTATCAGATTATAGTGCAGAGATCATTGTGGCACCATAATTATCCCAACATTACTCAATCATTATCACTTAGATTTTCTAAAATAAAAAAATAATTCTATTGCCTTAATCCTATAAACATATACCTTCAAACATCAGAACTAATAAAAATAATACATCTTGAGACTTTTCAAAAAGTTGTTTATAGATTTGTACCTATCTATAGATATAATACCCTTTGAGTTTTCCAACATTCTAAAATCATTTAAGCAATCTACACACTGTTCCATCTACCTAAATATTATATGTAACATCAAAACGTGGCAAGACTATGTGATATGTTTAAATAATTTTAAGGAATGATTTTTATCAAAAATAATATTAAGTATTTACATTGTACGATGTACTGTTTCAAGAAGCGTCATATTTAATCCTTATTGACATTATAGATGTAAGGTCATTTTAATATCATCCCCTCAAAAATGAGTTAGTCAAAGATCAGAAATTTCATAGTTGATAATCAGCAGAATTATTCAATAAATACAAAGACTCCTTCTAGATAAGCTCTAGTCAACAGAATTCTCAGACTATAATAATGTTCATACCGTACTGACTAACAAAGTAACAACTAAACAAAAGTAATAGTAGAAATTTTGTTTTGCTTGTATTGGGGCCACACCCATTGACGTTCAGGGATTTACTCCTGGCTATGTGCTCAGAAATTGCTCCTGACTCTAAAGGGCCATATGCGGCACCTGGGGATCATACTGCAGACAAGGCAGATGCTTGCCCCACCGTTCCAGCCTCAGCTACAAAAAATTTTAGTTAGGCTATGGGTGACTGAGGATTTAAATTTTTCTTTGTGTTAAGATTTAATAATTTTGAATTTCATATATCTCTAGAAATCAATTTTTCTTTTCATATTTTATCAAATTATGAAATTTGTTTTTGATTTGTGTGTTTTTTTGAGAGAACTATTGTATTTCACAGTGAGATCATTAAGTCACTGTCAGAAGGTTCACTAAGCTTTTGTTGCTAGTTGATCTTTCTGTTATTTTTTTTTTTGTTTCTGAACATTAGATGGTTTTGGTCCCATGTTCATGTCTACATCAATATATCTGTACTGGGATGTCAGTATTGAAAATATTTTAATTTTCCAGAAATTTCAAGCTCTGTAACTGATATTTTGTTTTTTACTGGGGCTTGTTTTTGGCTGCTAGGCCATCTGGGAGTACAAGAAAGTGGGGAGTGGGGTGTCTGTACTCACTCTAACAAATTCCTTGTGATGTAAGCCCAAATACCAACATGCCTGGATTTTTGGCTGTTAGGCATCTCCTTAGATATCAGTAATAACGTGGTGAAGTTGGGCAATTGGTGAAATGGCAAGTTTAGGTGATGGATTCAGGCTTTCTCACGGTAGGGATTTGTACCATCTCTCCTCCCAAGATTGTCCATCTTCATCTTGTTGTCAGGTGTGTTTATGATTTTATGGTTTGGTTCACATCTCTTTCAAGAATATTTGGAGCTGGCTAAATACATACATGATTGACTTGGTTGTGAGTCGAACATAGTTTTTGTTGCCAGGTATTCCAGAAGTACTGCTTATTTGTTTATTCAGCATGATACTGAATTATACAAAGTACAAAAGTGAGCTGGTGTGTTAGGACAGTGAGTTGGACACTTGACTTTCATGTAGCCAACCTAGTTTCAATCCCTGGCATCTTATATGGTCCCAAAAGCATCAAAAAAAATTCCTTAGTGAAGAACCAGGAACTCCTGAGCTTCTCCATTTATGGTGCAGAAATAAACAAAATAATCAAGGAGTGTAAGTATTTACGATTTAAAAATTTAGTATTGCCACTCCTTGTTCACTTTCAATACACTAATAATCATCTGCCACAGTCTACTGGGTCCTTCCAGTAGAACTCATTCTTTTAATCACCTCATAAAATGGCAATAAGAAAGCTCTTTTAAACTAAGATCTTGAACTATCTTTGTAAAATAGATACATTTCAATTCAAATCATCCTTAGCATTTCTGAGTTTAGAACCACGAGTCTAATGGCTGAACTGATAGCACAGTAGTTAAGTGCTTTCTTGAAGGAGGCTATCCCAGATTTGATACACATGATCCTATGTGATCCCTTTTGCCCTGTCAGGAGTGATCACTTAGAACAAACCCAGGAGCAAAGCCTGAGAATTGTTGGGTATGACCTGCAAACTAATAACATTTACATAGTGGTAAAGAAAAGGAGGAAAGTATATTTTAATTAAATAGGGCAAAATATAACGCATACTTTTGCACACTTAAAAAACTAGAGCATAATGAAAATTTAAGTTTTAGATATGCCTTGCCAAAAGAACATGTATCTCGGGGCCGGGCGGTGGCGCTAAAGGTAAGGTGCCTGCCTTGCCTGCGCTAGCCTTGGATGGACCGCGGTTCGATTCCCCCGGTGTCCCATATGGTCCCCCTCGCCAGGAGCGACTTCTGAGCGCATAGCCAGGAGTAACCCCTGAGCGTTACCGGGTGTGGCCCAAAAACCAAAAAAAAAAAAAAAAAAAAAAAAAAAGAACATGTATCTCAATTACTTTATTATAATTGTTCTCTTCAAATTCTTTAGAAACAAAACTACGGTATACATAAAGTGCACCTATGTAAAGGTAAACTTCATTTAACTGTGCTTCAACTTCATGATATGATGGAGTCTTTATTACACAATTTTTAGTTTATATTTGTTTCTTTTAATATTTCTACAATTAGTATTGCAACCAGTTCTGTGAATAAGTGTTGTTCTTAATATTTTCCATTATTTTATATGTGCTGCAAATATATATAATGTATATATAGGAAAAAAGATTAGGGAACTTCAATATTTCTTTTTATAAAGTAATTTGTTACAGAGATGGTAATTTTATACAACATGTGGAAATATGACCACTAATTTAATACAGTATACACATACATAAAGCCTACCTGCATACATGTAAACTGTAAAGATAGTGGGTAAACGAGGAAAATCACTTTTAACATCTCTTGGATTACTTATTTTATTGAGAAGCTAGAAATTCAAATTATTAACTAGTAATAGAGCATTTAATTGGAAAGAGACAGAACTGCATTAATATTATTACATTGTTACAACTATGCAAATCAGAGAAAAGAAAGCAAGGTCTATCACCACATCTACCTTTAAACCCTCCCAAAAGAAGGGAATGGCAATTTCAGTTGTTCAAGTCCAGACGCTGACTGAGTTATATATGCTTATGGATAGAGAGCTATTGACATTTAAAAACTATAACATAAGGGTCTCTGCACATTTTTCTCTAGAGCTCAGTTCTCTACAAGGAGAGTGAGTATACTTTGCACACCGTGCTTCTTTCCCTCAATACATTATCTGTCTCTCAGTACCATCTCTCTATTGCTGGTTCCCTCTTACATGGAAAGGTCAAGTTCATTCCCACAGGAAAGAAAATCTCTCTATTCTGCCACTTGACAGTTTGTATCTAGCTAGGGGGACAAATGTGACCTCCTTTATATTATACTCTCATTATGTACCCTCTTTTGTTAACAGCTGTCATGAATCTCTCTTTTATCTTTAAGTCTTTTAAGACCACATAGTTAAGGCAAAATGGTTACTTAGTCTTTTAAAATTTATCAGATTTGTCTTCATTTTATGAATAAGATTTCAAGGATTATGAGGAATATAAGCCTTTTCTGTGATATAGTGCCACTGTAACAACTTTAAATCACTAATTTTCATATATTTATCTTTCATAAATCTAAATAATTCTAATTCACACCTTGTGGTAATAGGAACACACAAAGTCCAGCAGTCATATAGAGATTCAAAGTTTAACTATTTGTATAGTGAGTGCTACCATTATTTTACAGTTTCCTACAAAATATCAGACAAAACATTGGTTTGCTACTAGGTACAGGAAAGTTTCCTTCTGATTATAGTAGAACAAATGATTGATGTCTTCTGTGTGATTTAATCCCTTAGTAACGAGTAGCTGTCTCTAATAAATATGGAAGACATAAGTTAATTTTACAGAAGGTAGAAGTGACTACTTGGCATTTGAGTTATAAATTAGTTCCCTTTTATGTCCAGATTCATGGCATATTCTTGGAAGTTTTATAGTTTAGAACAGAATTATCTTTGAAAGGGTCAAGTAATATTTTATAATGAGTGATAACTAAAAACAACATGGTTAAAGATGTAAAATATTGTGACTTTATAATTCCTACTGCATTTAAATGTCTGTATATATGTTTTAAAATGAATATTAAAATTTAATGCACATATTTAAAATGTAGTTTATTTAGAAATATGCACTTTTATAATGTATCCTAGAAATCTAACAATATCAGTCACTAGTTATGTACATTGGGTAAAAAATTAGAAAGGAAGAACCATACATGAAAGTGTTCATCTTTGTTACTATGACTTTGCATAGTTTATACTCCAAAAAGGAAGAGACTGAGAAGCAGAATAATCCTTCTATAAAATAACTACTAGAAAATCACAAAAATTCAATGAAAGATTATTTTATATAGTAAGTAATTAAATTTATAAATAGTAAATTTGGTAAGTTTTTAAGTATAGGGGTTTCTTGTAAGTTCTTTTTTTTTCATAGAAAAAAGACTAGAGTATTTGATTTCCCATTACTGAAATGATTGCTTCTATTTCCTTGTCAGTCTTAGCCATGTGTCTACTATTATAAAAGACTAATGGAGATTTTGAATTGAGAATAGTTAAAAGCAAGGCTAAAATCTAACCTTTACCTTTGGATATTTATTTTTTATTTTTTATTAATTTTTTATTTGTAATTATGAGAACAAAGATGCAAAGAAAGAAGACAAGGTAAAGTTACAGTGGAAGGACAATCATCCATAAACAGAATTCTCAGAAATCCCTTTGTTGATATCTGAACTTTGAACTTTCAGCCAAAGAGCATAAAGAAAAATAAAACAGAACCCATGTACAGTTACTTTGTCCCTCAAGTCCCCAGATTGTAGTACATAATATTTCTTAGCAGCACACAAGCAATCTAAGGCCATAAAACTTATGTAACTCCTTAAACATTAAGGCAAAGTACTTTTTTACATTTCCATGCATATGCATATTAGTTTAAGTTAACCTCAAAAGTTTAAGTGGGTTGTATTTTTATGATTAGTAAAAGGAGCACAGTAAAAACGGTGTTAGAATGGCAATCATTGTTTGCATAGGCCCACCAAAATATGAGGGACATGGAAAGGAAAAGCCTTGGCCTAAATACAAGGAGACCCTATCCCTGAGGTTTTCTGGCATAAGACCAACTCTAGGTTCCAGGCAAACTAGTTTGTCCAATCTAAGTCATTATCTGTAGTGCCAATACACTTTTATTTTTCACAGTCTCTGTTGTTGGTATCTTGTTTCTGTATTAAAGATCCTGGAATCTGCATATCCTACATTGCAGTCCCATATGGTCCCCCCAAGCCAGGGGCAATTTCTGAGCGCTTAGCCAGGAGTAACCCCTGAGCATCAAACAGGCGTGGTCCAAAAGAAACAAACAAAAAATGTTATTGAACCATGTCATGGGGATTGTTGTACTTGTTCTTATAGCCCCCATATGCACCGATAAATGCCACATGGCATTGTTCCTTGTTTGCATAGGCACATTAAAATGGGAAAATACTATACATACAAATAAGTTCTTAGAGATTGGAACACATAAATCTCGTAGTGCAATGGGACCTTACACCCTGAACATTGATATAATGACCTGTTACAGACCTCAGAAGAATGGGCATCCTCCATTCACCCCTGAACCAGGGAAGCTATCTATGAAACATCAAAGGTTTTTATAACAACACCTGGAAGCAATCCTCTACCAGGGAAGACCCTACCATTGCTCTGACATCGACCTGCTCAAAAGAGACTTCCCTTAACACTAAGAAGACTTGACAACAACAAAAACCTGCTTATAGGACAGGGTTCTTTGCATTGCCCTTCAATTGTGAGGTGAGTATTTATTTTAACAATAATTTAGCAATAATTCTAGTGAGAAACAGTAAGAAAATCTTTGTACTGATACTGGATTACTTTATGTGTATAATTTTTTATAATTACTAAA
The DNA here is from genome assembly GCF_024139225.1 of Suncus etruscus. NCBI lineage: Eukaryota > Metazoa > Chordata > Mammalia > Eulipotyphla > Soricidae > Suncus > Suncus etruscus. The sequence goes on along the minus strand of NC_064856.1, from coordinate 87,753,891 downwards.
TATGCTTTTAATGTGACAAGCACAAAAATTTATAAATAATAATCAATTGCATACCTACTATGTACCAAGGGAAGTGGAGACATTGGTGATGGGAAAATTGAACAAGTATAGGATGGTACATTCTATGATTTAAAGTCAAATATAGACAATTTTAGAACCACGGTGTTTAAATAAAGAAATCAGTTAAAAATTAAAAAAATAAGTAATACTCTAGCCTATAGTATTAGATACTATACGTGTTGTTCTTATTAAATTGTCTTCAGTAGGGGCCTGAGAGATAGCAGAGTGGTAGGGTGTTTACCTTGAATGAAGCTGATTCAGGACAGATGGTGGTTCAAATTACAGCATCCCATATAGTCCCAATGCCTACCAGGAGTAATTTCTGAGAACAGAGCCAGTAGTAAAGCCTTGAGCACCTTCAGGTGTGACCCAAAAATAAACAAACAAAAATTGTCTTTAATATCTTTCAGATATTCAAGTTTTATACCATACATATACAGCTCTATTTTGTTCATTTCTTTGGAAGTATAGAAGAAAGAAACTCTTATCTAAATAAATCCAGTTTAATAACTGCATGCTTAATATATCATGCTTTCCAGGGAATAAAAAGTCTATCCCAAAAGGAATTCCTCTTTTGTAAAATTGAGTTCTAAAAAGATAAAAGTTTGAACTTTTATTTTTTAAGTCTCTAAACTGTTTCCCTATGACCCAGATATTCCACTGCGGGTCATCTTCACCAAGAACAATAAAGCATTAATTCAAAGAATGTGTGCACCTAACTACATTCACTGCAAAAATATTTTTGATAAACAAAGTATATTATAAATTTGGGAAACAATCCAGATGTTTAACAACAGATAAGATAATGAAATTGTAATTTATTATCAAATGGTATTATCCATATCCCTGATTTATTTTACTCTATATATTCAGAGAATATTTCCTTCTTCATCTGGTTCATTTCACTCAGAATGATACCTTCTAATTTAAGGGCTGAGACAGAGACTGAGGTAAGGATCTGAGGATTTTGGTGAATAACTTTGAATATCTCTATCATAAACTTTTTTTGTTTTTGTTTTCTTCGGCCACACCCATTTGATGCTCAGGAGTTACTCCTGGCTAAGAGCTCAGAAATTGCCCCTGGCTTGGGGGGACCATATGTGATGCTGGGGGATCGAACCATGGTCCTTCCTTGGCTAGAGCTTGCAAGGCAAATACCTTACTTTTAGCGCCACCTCACCGGCCCCTGAAATTTAAACAGTATTATTACCCTATGTTTTATTATAATGAAAAACTCTACAATGTTATATATATAGAAATATACGGGGCCAGCAAGGTGGTGCTAGAGGTAAGGTGTCTGCCTTGCAAGCTCTAGCCAAGGAAGGACCACAGTTCGATCCCCCGGTGTCCCATATGGTTCCCTCAAGCCAGGGGCAATTTCTGAGCGCTTAGCCAAGAGTAACCCCTGAGCATCAAAAGGGTGTGACCCGAAAAAACAAAACAAAATAAATAAATAAATAAATAAATAAATATAGATGGTATAGATGGACATTGAAGTCCACAGGTATTGATACATATTAGTTAATGAAGTGATAGATTATCAATAAGGACTATTTAATTTGTAAATAGCCCTAATATTATTTAAATTACATCACACAATACACAGGCCCTCTTAGGAATTCTAACTTAGTCAGAGATAAATAAAGTTACTAAATTGCAAATATCAGAAAGTTACTTTGAACTAATTTCCTACTTTTTGGCTTCATTTTAGGATGGTTTTCCTCTAGTTCTGTCTTACAGTAACTGTATTTGAATAACTTCAGAGACAATTTAGATAGAAGATTTCACTTTATTAAGGATCAACAAGTTTCATAACATTTTGTGATGTTCTGATTTGTTACATATGGATAGTTGCTCAACTCTTTAGAGTTTGGGCAAACTGGATCCAGTGAAATGACCAAACTAATATTTAACAATATTATGCAAAGGAAAACATGGTAATATTACCAAAGGAAAATTAATTTTTAATGTGCTTGGAAATCAAAACTCAGAAACAAACCCCAAATTTTAATATTTTAAAGGTAAAAATAATTGCTAAACAAGTGAATTTTTATACTGACACATATGTTAATGAAGATATATTTATATATTACAAGTATTAAATAAACTGAAAATATTTCTTGAATAATTATGATTTACCAAATATTGATCCAGTTTCAGGAATATAGTAGCAGGCACTAAGATATGAATATGCAGATTAAGTAAGAAAAAACAAGAAAGTTATACAAATAAATCATTATAGAGAGATATAATAAAGAGTTAAAATAAACTAATTTTCACAAAAATTATTTCTTCTGAAACTGGGACTAGAGCAATTGTTCAGCAGTTAGGGCACGTCCATTTTACTTGGCCAAATTGGGATTGATTCCTGGCACCATATTTGGTCCCTTGAGTTGCCCAGGATTAATCTCTGAATGGAAAGCTAGTAGTAAGCCCTGAACATGAATGGGTTTGCAACCTCTCCCCACTTCTTTCCCTACTCTTAGGGAAAAAAAAAAGATTTGTTCTGAAAATGTGATACTGAAGCAGAAACTGGTTAAAAAGTAAAAAAATCAGGCTGGGGAGTTGTGTGATCTGACATTCATACTTTGTATAAGCCAGAATCAAAGTACACCACCTGTAACACTTCTGACATCCTGATTATTAAACAGTATAATTCTTGTGTGTCCAACAATTTCAGAATATTCCTAATATTTTAAGGCCTAAGAAGTTCTGTATTCTCAGGTCCTTTCAATGAAGTGTATGGTGAGCAATATCAGAAATGGCCTTTGTGCTTCATGAGCACTGCTTGGGAGATAAAAACAAAGCATATCAAAGTAAGTAAATTAAATAAAACAAAAAAACAACAGCAACTAAATCACCATATAATTCCAATAAGATAGATAAAGGTAGTATCTGATCATATATTTTATTTAACTATTCTACAACATTTAGTGATAGGAATCTTTAATTAAAAGGTTCTTTTTGATATCTAACACTTCCAATATCATAAACTAAATTTGAACGACATAACTTATTTAATGTTTTAATTATCTGCCAAAAACTAAACACTTACTGGCAAGAAATTTTCCTTGGCTTTTTAATTGTGCATTTCATTCCCTATCCATTGTAGTCTGCAAACATTCACAGATGAAAAATTGAAAGGGAAGGAATTGATAATATTGAAAACCAATTCATCTGACCTTTCTCAAAATAATTTAATTCTCTTTTATTCCACAAGGCAAATAGTGTCAATATTGTAGAGAATTGCAAACATATCTTTGCAAGTATTTTAAAGATATTCAAAAAACTTATATTTTGAAATCTTCCAGATCTTGTTAAAAAAATCTTTCTTATAATTGACCGGTATTTCTGGCACATCTAAAAACAACCATCAAAAAAATGTCTATACTATGGTTTGTACAATTAAATGTCAATGTGCAATATGATATATTTTTATCAGCAAAATGTAAACATGAATTATGTAACTGTATTATGAGATCTGGGATGGTACTATATTTATCATTAAATTCTAGCATTACATTTTCTATTATTCCATCTCTAACAAGTCTTAATTTACTATTTTTGAATTTTCTTTACTATTGATAGCTTACCATCATCAGAATCTATTATGACATAATGGAAATGCTTGTACAATTAATTGAGAATTTCCTCTTTAAATAAGTGCTTTTTATTTTGTAAGATGCATAGAAAACAACTTGAAATGTATAGAAGGAAATTGCAAACTAATGCATAAGGCAAAGATGAAAAGGCAATAGACTCATGAATTCATACATTAGATATTATATTAAAGTCACAACAAGAATTCCCCAAAATAGACTTAGAAAAAAGCTTCAATATATCCAAGTAATTTTGTTTAAAATTTGTTTAAAATTTTGTTTAAAATTACTGTTGGAAGAGTGAGATATGGAGAGAAAAAACAGGAGAAGAAAAAAAGATTTAAAAAAAAAGAAAAAAAGATTAAAAGGCAGACTTGTCACTCCTCTTGCACCGTACTTCATTTTAAAGAACTAAAATGTTAGAATATGTAATGAATTCATAGACCCATACTTAAGTTTGTAAAGAAATACAGCAAAATGTGAGGTTAAGAAAACATGTGTGACACCGACTTAATGCTGATATGTATTCACAGTCATAAGGAAATCTCAAGAGAATCGAGAATGATGAGATTAAAAAAAGCATATTTTGCATCTGTAGCATTTACAAAGGAGAAAGTTTAGATCTAGCACAGGTCACTCAAAATATGTGAATTTTATTTCACCCTACATGTTAGTAAGGGAGGAGTACTGAGCATAACTATTGACTTAAATAGAGAGTTTCTTCTAATAAAATCTCTTCTAATGAGAGCATTAAAATATAATAACCCCCACAGGAAGAAACTGTTTGATGGAAAATTATAGAATTAGTTCAAATGTATGTGGATTGGTGTAAATTGTAGCAAGTTTGAGAGAAGGGAACTGTTTTTACCTAGAATATAGATAAAGAAACAATCAAAAATTAAGTTCTGCCTATTCTTTATAGTGGATGAAAGCAACCCCAGTCTTATTATGTTCCTGCATTGTTTGAAGGGGATGTGAAAACATCCAGAGGTGTTCAGGTTTGATGACTGGCTCAGGCCTGGGATCAAATTTTGGCCTCCTATAGGCAAAATATATGCTCTCTAGACAATTGAACTAGCTCTTCAGTACCAATACTCTGACTTAATAAAATAATGCACTATCTGGTATATTACTGGTATTTAGCAACCACAAAACAATAAAAGGTATTTTATTTATTACTTGATACATTACTTGATGAAAATCAACAAAATAATTTCCATTCATCTTTGGACTATGGATGCTTCTTTGGAATCATAAGCCTAATATTCCACTAACAATGAACTATTTTTGTTTGTATGGGGCCACACCCCAATGTGCTCAGGGCTTGCTTCTGACTCTGCTCTAGGAAAATTTCTGACAAGCTTAGGAGATCATATCAGATGCTGGGGATTAAACTTGGGTTTACCATGTGCCAGGCAATCATTCTACCTGCTATACTATCAATCTGGCACATAACAAAATAATATTTATGCTAGTTCTTATAGAAGCATCAGTTTACTTAATTCCATAGTATCAGCTCCATACAAACATTAAGAAAAACTGTGGTTTCTCAACTTACATTTAAGTGCAAGAAACTACATCTTTATTTTGTACTAGAACATCTGCAAATGTATAGAACACATATTTTAGTTTAATCAGAGAGCGCACAATTTTTAATAGTAATTACATCAATAGATGATGAACACATTTTAAATTAAATTACAAAAGATAGTCACAGTGCTTGCTACTCAACTGAACCTAACATATTTATTGAGGATAATCATACAAAAAGTGGTATTTCAAGATGCCATAAAATTTTGTAAAGCAAAACATAATAAGCAAGCAAATATGTGTGGCTTTAAGCAGCATTCTCTATTGTCTATTCAGAAGCTAAGATTATATGAAAAGTATGGAATTTTAAAATCTCTCTACTGTTTAAAATTGCTGTCCTAATGGCAACTTATTTTTGTTATAACTTCCATTCTCATTATTTTTAAAAGTATTTTATATTTACATATTTTATACTTTAGAAGCATGGTCTTTTGATTAGGTATGATTAGATAACATTATTATTTTTTTACTTCTACCTTTAAATGCATTTTGTCTGCTGTTCTTTGCCCTTTTCTAGACAATTTGTAGTGACAAAAGTTACAATTTTCAAGTATTATCATAGTTTTATTTCAGTTGTGAAATAAGATTATTTATACATTTTCATCCAATTCAAACCTTTTTATGCACCACAGGCTTATGTGTAACCAACAGCATGAAGATAGTCATGGTATTATGTTTTTCTTTTTTCTGAAATCCTTTTGCTCACCTGGCTTTCTAATTCTGGGCTAGGAAATAAAGGTAAAACTGTTTTAATTTAGTAAAAACTTTGTTTATTGACACACAGTCAATATAGATCATTCTTAGCTGTCAAATATCTTCTAACAGATCAAAGAGTCACTTCTGAGTTCTGAGTGTCTTTTCCACTGGCAAGGTGGAAAAATTGGGTCCTTTGTACCATTCACCCATTGAGAGAAAAGGATTTCCCCATACATTGATTATTTCCCTTTGACTTATGTCTCTGCATTATCACCCCAGTAAAGACAGCCTGAGTTCCTTTGGTGCACGGTCCTTTCCAGATGATTCAAACCTGGATACTCTGTGCATATTCACTATGTCTATGGGAACAGTTATTTCACTGCTAATATTTTAAAAGGGTGAACTGAACCTGTTAAAACATTTATTCCAACACTTTTCATCAATAGAGCTTCAGCTTCTCTCTACTAAGCTTTTTATCATGATATCACACATTAAATAACATCTTTATGCTCCAACCTACACTTTAAATAAAGTCTATGTGAAACCACAGTAATCAATGTTTAGGGAATAGCTCTGCAAATTCTGTGTTCCTGTAATTAAAGAAATGTCTATCTTTATAGAAAGATTCTCAGTCTTCCTCAGTCTCCATCAGGTGAAATGTCTCATTCTAGTATCCCTATGAGTTCTCTGATTTTTCTTCTGCTTAGAATACATACACCATGTTTTATTTCTGGCCTCAGACAAAGGAGAGAAATCCCCCTAGAGCCTGTTAGTCAAGTAATTTCACTTCAAAGAAATTTCACATTCAGTATTTACAGCTTTTCCCCTGGGTTGTTATAATGATCATTAGTGTTCCAAATGCTTTAACAACTCATTAGAAGATTAACTTCTCTTTTGGATAGGTGGGCAATTCTTACCTTTTATTTTATTTTGAGATTATATGTGGCAGTTTTCAGAGGCTTTGAGGAGACAAAAGGGTAAAAATAATCATAGCTCCTTGAGTAAATAAAAAAAAAATCTTTTTGTTAAGTCAACTGGGTTTAAAATTGGTTACCATAGGTGAGTAGAAAATAAATTAGAACAAAGCTAATGGATTAAAAAAGTAAATTGAAGAAGAGAATATAAAAATGAAAATAGTATATTTTATGAATTTGAATAGTAAAAATTAAATGTTGTAGCCAACTAGAGATGGTAACCAGCAAAGGAACAGTGCATTATTTTATGCTTTGATTTAGGCACTTCACTAAAATATCAATAAAGTAACAAAACATAGACATATATCAAAGTTAAAATATTAGAGATTATCCAAGTTAAATTACTGATGCTTTACATTTGAGTGTTATACTTCTCATATAATTTGACCATATAAAGTAGAAACATAAACATTAAGGAGATAGAAATTTAATTTTTTTTTTTTTTTGGTTTTTGGGCCACACCCGACGGTGCTCAGGGGTTATTCATGGCTGTTTGCTCAGAAATAGCTCCTGGCAGGCACGGGGGATCATATGGGACACCGGATTCGAACCAACCACCCTTGGTCCTGGATCGGCTGCTTGCAAGGCAAACACCACTGTGCTATCTCTCTGGGCCCAAAATTTTACTTCTAAACTGGAGGGAATACTGTATATAAGACTATACTGAAGTAAGTTAATTTAATAAAACAAATTATTCAGTTAAGAAATACATCAACATTGCCATAAAAAACTCATGTGCATGCTAAAGCAGTACAAACACAAAATATCCTAGAAAGAAAGACATGTATTAATAGTCAAATAGTCCTAAGTCAGAATCTTTAATTGGGACATTTTTAGCTTGCAAGGTGACCACATCTTGGTCCTTTGGTCCTTCAGTTTTTCTCTTTATAAATCAACAAAGCCAAATAAATTAATTTCTAAGAATTTTCATTCTCTTATAGTCTTTGTGCAGAGGAAACTTTTCCATGATGGAAATAGACATTGGTAGAAGTATATTTTTTGAAAAATCCAAGCTAATTAGAACTGATTTAAAGTACAAAATATATGTGACTCATTAATGATCATTGGGCTGAAAATCATGAAGTCTATTATTTTTTACTTTTTCATCCCTTTTTGAAAAATGTTTCATTTTTTTCTCAAGAACTCATATAAGACTAATTTAAATTAAGATGTCTTTGTCATCAGTTAATGGGCCTAATGAAGTATATCGAGGTTACAGATTTCACATTTGATGTGGATAATTGATTTTATGAAATGTTTAAATATATGAAGACAGTCACTCCTGATCTTATTTCACATGTTTACAGCATGTGTGATCTAAAATTAGCTGATGATGGTTTTGCTTTAAGAAATTACTTTAAGAAATACTTTAAGAATACTTTTAAGAAAGAAAACAAATAACTTGCTTATTCTTTATCCTAAAATACCATATCACCAGTTTTCCTAGGCAATAGACAAAAATGATTGATAGCATTCTACATTTCCTGATGAACAGCAAGTGCTTCAGATATATCTTAAAGTTCCAAAAATATATTTATTTGTGTGTATTTTACAATGGAAAAATATTCAAAAATATATTATTTTTCAAATTATAAATACTGGTGAATGATTTAAAATATTTTTCATCACTGTAGACCAAATTAAAATTAAAAATGAACTAATTTCAAATTCAATTTGTTGGGCAATCTTTAATTAACAATTAACTAGTATTTTAAGGTAGATTAATTATATGGTATAATACAATGTTATGTAATGTAATTACAGAATAATTTATTTATTTTTTAATTCCTGGCATTCTAAGCAAGTTAAGCTCACCATACATATGAATTACTATTGGAATAACTAAACATAATTCCCATATAAAAGGTAAAATATGTAATTACCTAATATTTAGAACTTAAAAATATATATCCTTCAGATTAAAGCAAGGTATTACACAAATGCCAAATTGTTTCCTATTCTCTCCACTTAATATGAATTGTTTTAACTTGAAAATTAATTTTTGAATGCAAAAATCCACCAAAGTGATAGATTTAATGCCATTCCATTAATCATACAATTTTATGGTCCTTAAGTTTATTAAAAATGAAATGAATAAATACAATTTTTAGACAAGTTAAAGAATTAATTTCTTTGCTTATGTCCAAAATGAGAGGATGAATCTTTGGGCATATAGAGATCCAACACTATATAAAAAAATTTTTTTTTGAAGAGGTAAAACTTTTTTATTATTTTTATGTTCTTTGCCTTGTTTTTTATTTTATTTATACAGTTTTATTACATACATGATTGTGTTGGGGTTTCAGTAATGTAAAGAACACCATCCATCACCAGTGCAACATTCCCATCACCAATGTCCCAAATCTCCCTCCTCCCCACCCAAGCCCAGCCTGTACTCTAGACAGGTTTTCTATTTCCCTCGTACATTCTCATTATTAAGATAGTTCAAAACATGGTTATTTTTCTAACTAAACTCATCCCTGTTTGTGGTGAGCTTCCTGAGGTGAACTGTAACTTCCAGCTCTTTTCTCTTCTGTGTCTGAAACTTATTATTGCAAGAATGTCTTTCATTTTTCTTAAAACCCATAGATGAGTGATATGATTCTGCATCTCTCTCTCTCTCTCTCTCTCTCTCTCTCTGACTTACTTCACTCAGCATAATAGATTCCATGTACATTCATGTATAGGAAAATTTCATGAATTCATCTCTCCTGACGGCTGTATAATATTCTATTGTGTCTATGTACCACAGTTTCTTTAGCCATTCATCTGTTGAAGGGTATCTTGGCTATTTCCAGAGTCTTGCTATGGTAAATAGTGCTGCAATGAATATAGGTGTAAGGAAGGGGTTTTTGTATTGTATTTTTGTGTTCCTAGGGTATATTCCTAGGAGTGGTATAGCTGGGTCCTCTGGGAGCTCGATTTCCAGTTTTGGGAGGAATCTCCATATTGATTTCCATAAAGGTTGGACTAGGCGGTATTCCCACCAGCAATGGATATGAGTTCCTTTCTCTCCACATCCCCGCCAACACTGTTTGTTCTCATTCTTTGTGATGTGTGCCAATCTCTGGGGTGTGAAGTGGTACCTCATAGTTGTTTTGATTTGCATCTCCCTGATGATTAGTGATGTGGAGCATTTTTTCATGTGTCTTTTGGCCATCTGTATTTCTTCTTTGTCAAAGTGTCTGTCCATTTCTTCTCCCCATTTTTTGATGGGATTAGATTTTTTTCTTGTAAATTTCTGTCAGTGCCTTGTATATTTTGGAGATTAGCCCCTTATGTGATGGGTATTGGGTGAATAGTTTCTCCCACTAAGTGGGGGGCTCTTGTATCCTGGGCGCTATTTCCTTTGAGGTGCAGAAGCTTCTCAGTTTAACATATTCCCACCTGTTAATTTCAGCTTTTACTTGCTTGGAGAGTACAGTTTCCTCTTTGAAGATGACTTTAGTCTCAATGTCCTGGAGTGTTTTACCTACGTGTGGTTCTATATATCTTATGGTTTTGGGTCTGATATTGCGGTCTTTCATCCATTTGGATTTAACCTTCGTACATGATGTTAGCTGGGGTCTAAGTTCAATTTTTTGCAAGTGGCTAGCCAGTTTTTCCAACACCAGTTGTTGAAGAGGATTTCCCTGCTCCATTTAGGATTTCTTGCTCCTTTATCAAAAATTAGGTGATTGTATGTCTGGGGGAACATTTTCTGAGTATTCAAGCCTATTCCACTGATCTGATGGCCTGTCTTTATTCCAATACCATGGTGTTTTTCTAACTATTGCTTTGTAGTACAGTTTAAAGTTGGGGAAAGTAATTCCTCTCGTATTATATTTCCCAATGATTGCTTTAGTTATTCTAGGGTGTTTATTGTTCCAAATAAATTTCAAAAGTGCCTGATCACTTCTTTGAAGAATGTCATGGGTATCTTTAGAGGGATCGCATTAAATCTGTACAATGCTTTGGGGAGTATTGCCATTTTAATTATGATAAGCCTGCCAATCCATGAGCAGAGTATGTGTATCCATTTACGCGTGTTCTCTCTTATTTCTTGGAGCAGTTTTATAGTTTTCTTTGTATAGGTCCTTCACATTTTTAGTCAAGTTGATTCCAAGATATTTGAGTTTGTGTGGCACTATTGTGAATGGGGTTGTTTTTTAATGTCCATTTCTTCCTTATTATTATTGGTGTATAGAAAGGCCATTGATTTTTTTTGTGTGTTAATTTTGTAGCCAGCCACCTTGATATATGAGTCTATTGTTTCTAGAAGCTTTTTGGTAGTCTTTGGGGTTTTCTAAGTAGAGTATCATGTCATCTGCAAATAGTGAGAGCTTGACTTCTTCCTTTCCTATCTGGATTCCCTTGATATCTTTTTCTTGCCTAATCACTATAGCGAGTACTTCCAGTGCTATATTGAATAGGAGTGGTGAGAGAGGACAGCCTTGTCTTGTGCCAGAATTTAGAGGAAAGGCTTTCAGTTTTTCTTCATTGAGGACAATATTTGCCTCTGGCTTGTGTTAGATGGCCTTAACTATATTGAGAAAGGTTCCTTCCATTCCCATCTTGCTGAGAGTTTTGATCAAGAATTGGGTGTTGGACCTTATCAAATGCTTTCTCTGCATCTATTGATATGATCATGTGGTTTTTATTTTTCTTGTTGTTGATGTTGTGTATTATGTTGATAGTTTTACAGATGTTAATCCATCCTTGCATTCCTGGGATAAAACCTACTTGATCGTAGTGTATGATCTTCTTAATGAGGCATTGAATCCTATTTGCCAGGATTTTGTTGAGGATCTTTGCATCTGTATTCATCAGTGATATTGGTCTGTAATTTTCTTTTTTGGTAGCATCTCTGTCTGGTTTAGGTACCAAGGTGATGTTGGAGTCATAAAATCTATTTGGAAGTGTTCCTTTTTTTTCTATTTCATGAAAGAATCTTGCCAGGATTGGTAGTAGTTCCTCTTGAAAGGCTTGAAAGAATTATTTAGTAAATCCACTTGGGCCTGGGCTTTTGTTTGTGGGCAGACATTTTATTACTGTCTTAATTTCCTCAATATTGATGGGTGTATTTAGATATGCTACATCCTCTTCATTCAACCATGGAAGATGATAAGAGTCCAAAAATTTATCCATTTCTTCCAGGTTTTCATTTTTAGTGGCATAGAGTTTCTCAAAGTAGTTTCTGATTACCCTTTGAATCTCTACCGTATCAGTAGTGATTTCTCCTTTTTCATTCCAATATTACTTATCAAGTTTCTCTCTCTCTCTGTCTTTGTTAGTTTTGCCATTGGTCTATCAATCTTGTTTATTTTTTTCAAAGAACCAACTTCTGATTTTGTTGATCATTTTGATTTCTTTTTGGGTTTCCACTTCATTGTTTTCTGCTTTCAGCTTTGTTATTTCCCCTCTGTCTCCCTATTTTTGGGTCCTTTTGTTGAGTACTTTCTAATTCTATGAGCTGTGTCATTAAGCTATTCAGGTATGCCCCTTCTTCTTTCCTGATGTGTGCTAGCAAAGCTATAAATTTTCCTCTCAGTTCCACTTTTGCTGTGTCCCATAGGTTCTGATAGTTTGTGTCTCCATTGTCATTTGTTTTCAGGAAAGTTTTGATTTCCTTTTTGATTTCATCTCGGACCCACTGGTTATTCAGTATGAGGTTGTTTAACTTCCAGGTATTAAAGTGTTTCTTTGTAGTTCACATATAATTTCAGGGCCTTGTGGTCAGCGAAGGTAGCCTGCAAAATTTCTACCTCTTGATATTAAGGAGGTATATTTTATGTGCTAGCATGTAGTCTATCCTGAAGAATGTCCCATGTAATTTAGAGAAGAATGTGTATCCGAGCTCCTTGGGGTAGAGTGTCCTGTATATATCTGCTAGGCCTATTTCTTCCATTTCTCTCCTCTGGTGTATTATATTCTTGTTGGGTTTCAGTCTGGTTGACCTGTCAAGTGTTGACAATGCCATGTTTAGGTCTCCCACAATTATTTTGTTGTTATTGATATTATTTTTCAGATTTGTCAACAATTTTATTAAATATTTTGGTTGCCATCCTTCGGTGCATATATGTTTAGGAGAGTGATTTCTTCCTGCTGTACGTATCCCTTGATTAATACAAAATGTCCATCATTGTCCCTTACAACTTTCCTAAGTATAAAGTTTGCATCATCTGATATTAGTATGGCCACTCAGCTTTTTTATGGCTGTTGTTTGCTTGGATGATTTTTCTCCAGCCTTTTATTTTGAGTCTATGTTTGTTCTTACTGTTCAGGTGCGTTTCTTGTAGGCAGCAGAAGGTTGGATTGAGTTTTTTGATCCATTTAGCCACTCTGTGTCTCTTAACTGGTGCATTTAGTCCATTGACATTGAGAGAAAGAATTGTCCTGGGAGTTAGTGCCATCTTTATATCGAAGTTTGGTGTGTCTGTTGGTCAGTCTTGTCTTAAAATAGGCCGTTCAGTTTTTTTTTTTTAAGAATGGTTTTGAGTCTGTAAAGTTTCTGATCTGTTGTTTGTCTGTGAAACCATGTATATTTTCTTCAAACCTGAAAGTGAGTTTTGCTGGGTGCAGTATTCTAGGAGAAGTATTTATTTCATTGAGTTTTGTCACTATGTCCCACCACTGCCTTCTGGCCTTGAGTGTTTCTGGTGACAGGTCTGCAGTAAATCTCAAGGATGTTCCCTTGAATGTAATTTCTCTTTTCGATCTTGCTGCTTTCAGAATTCTGTCTCTCTCTGTGGGATTTGTCATTGTGACTAGGATGTATTTTGGGGTGTTTTTTCTGGGGTCTCTTTTAGTTGGTACTCTTCGGGCATGCAGGATTTGATCACATGTATTCTTTAGCTCTGGTAGTTTCTCTTTAGTGATGTTCTTGACCATTGATTTTTCCTGGAGATTTTCTTCCTGAGTCTCTGGGACTCCAATGATTCTTAAGTTGTTTCTGTTGAGCTTATCATAGACTTCTATTTTCATCTTTTCCCATACTTTGAGTAATTTTTCCATTGTTTGTTTATTTGGTTTAAGGTTTTTTTCAATTTCTTCTGCTGTATGTAATTGTTATTCATCTCATCTTCCAGTGTACTAATTCTATCCTCAGCTGCCGTTAACCCGTGGGAAAGCTCAACCTTGTTTTTTTTTTTAATTCATCTACTGAGTTTTTCAGGCCTGATATTTGACCTGAAATTTCAGTTTGAGTTTTCTGATTTCTATCTTCATATTCTCTTGATTCTTATTAGTGTTCTCTTCTATACTTTCTTTGAGTTCTTTGAATATCTTCCATATTGCAACTCTAAACTCCTTGTCTGAGAGACTGACTAATTGGCTAGTCATGTTTAAGTCATCAGAGTTGCCATCATCATTCTCTAAATCTGGCACTGGCCTGCATTGTTTCCCCATTGTCATGCTTGTATTGTGAGTTTTTCTATGTGTTGTGGTTGTATTTATTGGTTAAATGATGTGCAGGCAGGGCTGCAAAGTGGAGCAGTGGCGCTCCTCTGGTTCCTCCCTTTCTGGGCATGTAAACTCACTTCCAGGGTAGGCTCCAGGGAAGGTGAGCCATCCACAGATGAGCCACACACAGGATGAAATCAGGCAAAAATGCAGCACAACACAGAAGACAGGCAGATAGGGATGCTGGCATCTGAGTTCCCAGAAATCCTTTAGAACTTTAATCCTAGTCTGAAATCGGTAATCCCCTCAGATGGTTGGGACTTCTCATCCTCTTACTGACAAAGGTGAAAGAGCTTGACGCCTCCAAAAACCTTCACTGTGGTCTCCAGGGTCACCCAGAAAATTGACATTCACCTCTGAAGCAGACAGGATCACCAGCAGGAACGCTGATGAAATCCAGTCTCAGGCAGCTGAAAACAGCATGACCCAAGATGGCTTCTGCACCCTTCTGACTTCTGGCAGAAAGCAGCAGGAATCAGTGTCTGTATGTCATGACTCACCTCTGAAGCAGGCAGGATCGCCAGCAGGAACGCAGATGAAATCCAGTCTAAAAAATTTTTTTTAGTAAAGCACTCATACCTATGGGCTTCCAGACTTTAACATTTTTAGGGTTGTCACAATGTAGTACTGTTGTTATTTTTTAAGTTGCTCTTAAATTGGTTTAAGTTTTTCTCCAATATTATCTTTCCTACATCATATTAATCTGGTCCTTAACTGCAATCTCGCTAATATATATGAACTAAAAATATTCAAATGACAGATTACTGATGTTTTGTTTTTCTGAAGATATAGCATACACTAAATTTTTCAGTAAATAGCAGTTTTGTTCTTGTAATATGTGAAAAATATTTAGAAAGATACTAAAACTGCAATATTTAATTTCATCTCTTGAAAACAGCATCTGTTTCATTATTATATAAAAAGTGCCCCTGACCAGTTACTATTCACAAATGTTCAAGTGTTAAATTATCAAATGTGAATAATAAAAGCATTACTGACTTGATTACTAGTTATTTTGATAATACATTGTTTCAGTTATGTAACAGCAACATGGCATGTGTTCTCCTAAACTGACTTCACAGATCTTTATTTTATTAGCTATACTTCTTTTAATTGAATAATGGTAAAGTCAGTAAACTTTTTTATAGATTTTTAGAGTTCCTTTTAGTTTTAATTTGCTTGCTTTTTATTGTGAGTTCACTTCTATGTCATGGCTTATAAATAGTGACCCTGGGCTGTTTTTATCTTTTAAGGATTTGCTAGTTTACTTTAGTCTGTTCTTATAGACAAGTGGATATAACAGGTCATGATATTTTTATAGCCCCCAAATATTTCCTGTATCACAACCTTTGGTCTACCTGCTATGATTTGATGAGTTGTGTGCTTTTTTTCTTAAAATTATTGACCCCTCAATATTCCTGGGTCATCCTATTAATGCTCCAGGACTGAGATTCTCTTGTGAATCAGAGATGACCAAATTCAATTAAAATAAAATTAAGAATTCCACGTGGCATTTTTCCTTGTTTGCATAGGCACATTAAAATGGGAAAATACTGTACATGCAAATAAGTTCTTATCTAATAAAGATTGGCACACACAAATCTTATAGTGTAATGGGACCTTACACCCTGAACATCGATCTGATGACCAGGCACAGGCCTCAGAAAAATGAGCATCCTCCATTCACCCCTGAACCAGGGAAGCTATCTATGAAACATCCAAGGTTTTATATACCAACACCTGGAAGCAATCCTCTACCAGGGAAGACCCTACTACTGCTCTGACATCAACCTGCTCAAAAGAAACTTCCCTTAACACTAAGAAGACTTGACAACAATGACCTGCTTATAGGACAGGGCTCTCTGCATTGCCCTTTCATTGTGAGGTGAAACGAGAGGATTCTCTGCACCATCCTGACTGCAATGTAGGATATGCAGATTCCAGAATCTTTAATACAGAAACATGATACTAACAACAGAGACTGTGTGAAAAATTAAAGTGTAATGGCACTACAAATATGACTTAGATTGGACAAACCAGTTTGCCTGGAGACTAGAGTTGGTCTTATGCCAGGAAACTTCAGGGGTAAGGTCTCCTTGTATTTAGGCTAAGACTTTTCCTTTCCATGTCCCTCATATTTTGGTGGGCCTATGCAAACAATAATTGCCACTCTAACACAGTTTTTATTGTGTTCCTTTGACTCTAATCCTTAAGAAAAACAACCCACTTAAACTTTTGAGGTTAACTTAAACTAATATGCATGTGCATGGAAATGTAAAAAAGTACTTTGCCTTAATGTTTAAGGAGTTACTTAAGTTTTATGGCCTTAGATTGATTTGTGTGCTGCTAAGAAATATTTTGTATTACAGTATGGGGACTTGTGGGACAAAGTAATTGTACATGGGTTCTGTTTTATTTTTCTTAATATTCTTTGGCTGAAAGTTCAAAGTTCAGATATCAGCAAGGGGATTTCTGAGAAGTCTGTTCATGGGTGATTGTCCTTACACTGTAACTTTACCTTGTCCTCTTTCTTTGCATCTTTGTTATCATAATTAAAAATAAAAAAAAAATAAATAAATAAAATTAAGAATTATTAGCTAGATTTACCACTTGAACACTAGAAAGTTATTATAATACATAATGTATACCATTACTAGGGTCTAAACATATATTGTAAATTTTATATTATTATAAATTCATTTAGAGTATAATATAATTTCTAAGATACATAAATTATTTAAGAGCATGAACTAGTAATAAAATATAGTATACATTTATATTATTAAAAGCTCAAGTACAACTATATACTCATGTATCTCAAGGTCTGTCCTGCTAAACAGCTTTCTAGACCCTACAATTTTCATTTAATTATCTACTTGGATTTTTTTATTTAGATTTAAGTTAAGCATTAAAAAGTTAATGTGTTAAAACAAAATTATATTTTAACCAAACTTAAATGTGGAACTGTGACTTGAGTGAGGAATTTATTTTTTACAGGAGAATTACAGACTGACATTCCTCTCCTGCAAAAAATAAATTACTCACTATGTCAGAGTTCCACAGATAAATTGAGTTTCAATGATAATTTCTTTCTTTTTTCTTTTTTTTTTTTTTTTGTTTTTTCGGGCCGCACCCATTTGATGCTCAGGAGTTACTCCTGGTTAAGCACTCAGAAATTGCCCCTGGCTTGGGGGAACTATATGGGACACTGTGGGATTGAACCAAGGTCCTTCCTTGGCTAGAGCTTGCAAGGCAGACACCTTACCTCTAGCACCACCTCACCGGCCCCTCATTGATAATTTCTTATGATGGGAAGAACAAATGGAACAAGTGCAGCTTAACAACCATAATAAAAAATGTCCTCCCCCATCCCTCTTTGTGTCCTCCAGTTTCTTTGAGAACTTTCACTTTGCTGCAATGATATGAAAAAATAAGTGTCTCACTGTTATTGTTAAAAACAGAAAAGAGTGCCCTGAGAGATAGCACAGCGGTGTTTGCCCTGCAAGCAGCCGATCCAGGACCAAAGGTGGTTGGCTCGAATCCCGGTGTCCCATATGGTCCCCCGTGCCTGCCAGGAGCTATTTCTGAGCAGACAGCCTGGAGTAACCCCTGAGCAACACCAGGTGTGCCCCCCCAAAAAAAACAAAACAAAACAAAACAAAAACAGAAAAGAATAAAATATGGTCCATATCTTTTAAAAGGTGATCATTTGTTGGTCAGCCAGAGGCAGATCCAAACAGAAAAAAAATTCAGCTAAAATTTGAACATTTTATTATTCATTATTTATTACATTTTATTATTTATTATAAAACTAGAAAGCAAGGTACTAATTCTCTGAATGTTTTCATACTTCAAATATTTATTTTATCAATAAATATTTATAAAAATGATAAGATTCAATTGGGTTGCAATCAATGTTCAATGTATGTGACCTTGAAGAGGTCATAGTAAAAGTGATATTTTAAGTAATGGTTCTGTATATTCTGAACTCAAAATAAGTTGTGAAATTTTGAAAAAATCAAATAATTATTAAATTGAAGTTACTGAAATAATTAACGATATATGCTTCTTTAGGGAACACAACCAATTAAGGCTGTGGCAGCTATCATTTTTATTTAGAAAAAAGTTATAGCAATGCTATAAACAATCTTCAGTTGACAAATATTTATTTAGCAAATATGTGTCAAAGATGATTGATTGATATTTATATACATCCTGTGTTAAAGACTTAAAATCAATAAATCAGTTATCAAATACTTTGATTAATTAGTTAAAATAGTAAGAAACCTATATTTTATTGCTTTACAATATACAAATTAAACTAATTATACTGTGTTCATGTGCATGTGTTTCTTGCCCCTCTGTATTAAGTCAGAGGTGAAATCAGAAGCAATTATATTTACATTTAATAAGTTAATAAATTAAACATGATTATTTAAAAACATCAGAACTACTTCAACTAATATATTTACTCACGACTAATTCTTTCATCTTAAAGCTTCTCTGAATCCTGAACTACCTTTTGGCATTTAATTTGTCATCTTGAATAAAATAAAATATGAATCTCACCTAACTGCCTTACTATTTTAACCTTTTGTTCCTTATTATTGTTTTTATACCAGATTTTTTCCTTTTTAAAATAATTTCCCTGTTTTATCTGCTGAAATAACATTGTCTATAAATTTCTAAGAAATGTAAACAATAAGGGAATTAATATAAGGCTATATTTAAAAACTGACCTATATTTAGTTACATAAAATATAGTTATAAAAATAACACATTAAGTACAGATTACAAAATATACTATTTAGAATAGCAAAATTAGCAAAGGACATGGATATAGACTCTTTCAAGACCTGCTAACAAAAGATATAAGTTGAGTCAGTACTTGTTAGGAAAATACAACAAATTTGAATGTGCTTCATTTTTAAGTATACTTGATAATGACCTACAGAAGAATATAGAAAACGAGACATATTGCTAATTATGTAAAGAAAAAAAAACTCTGTGTATTATTGGTGGGAACACAAATTGGTACACATGCTGTATAAAATAATATGAAAACTCCATTAAAAACTGCAGTAGAAATACCCAATGAACTAGGAAAACCAGTTTTAAGTATTTTAAAATAATATGTGAATATTATAATTTTAAAAATAAATGCAGTTGTCAATATTGGAAGTAACTAAAGACCTGTTGACAGATTATAAAATAGTGGAATTAATGCTATAGAATGTAATACCACAAATGAAATCTTGCCATTGCAACCTCGGTCCTTTATCATTTTAAGCAAAGTTAGTCTGAAAATTAAAAAAAATTACTGGATGATTTCACTCATATGAAATACAAGTAGCAAAAATAAATAATCACCATGATAATAAATTATATAATTAAAAACCTGAAGCTGATCAGAAGAGGGATAAGTCAACTGTAGGGAATAGATAGAGGATAATATTCTGACCACGGGAATAACACTAGAAAATTGATGGGTGTTGTGAGGTTAAGCATTTACTCATATTGAGATATGAAACTGTTTTCTTGACTGAGATAGAACAGCGAACCCAAAAATATTAATAACATTTTATTTAAACTAAATGTTTTATTGCTAAAATCTACTAAAAGTCATTTTGTAATAGAGAAATAATTTTCTCAATGTGACCTTTTTTTGTTTTGTTTTGTTTTGGGGCCACACCAGTAATGCTCAGGAGTTACTCCTGGATATGCTCTCAGAAATCGCTCCTGGCTTAGGGGACTTATGGGACGCCAGGGGATCCAACCACAGTCTGTCCTGGATTAGCGCATTCAAGGCAAGCACCCTACCACTGCACCACTGCTCTGACCCCTCAATGTTACTTTTCATCCAAGAGTCCTACTCTACATTATGGCTGGAGAATAATTAAAACAGTACATAATCAATTTAACATATATCAAATAAATAAATAAACTTCAATAATTTACTCTTTGATTATGTATTGTGGCAACAATATCCAAAATAGACCCTATAAAGTTTACAAGACAAAGAAAAACTGTTATATGTATTGTGTTATTTACTGGTTCAATTTTTAGAAGCAGATGGGTCTTGAGACAAATACAATGCTGCCCTTTTGTACAAATGAGAAAAATGATGAATAAAAAGGCTAAGTGTTTTACCAAGTTTATTGAACCTTGGTAAGTCATTGGATTTGGTGTTATTATTTTCTAGGTAAAATAGAAAAATATTACACATATATCAAACTTTTATTAAATTAAAAGCCAACAAAATAATTTTATTTTAGTGTACATATTAAGATCTCACAGATATGATTATCAGAAAAAGTTAGCTAGTAAATGTACTCACAAATTTTTGTTATTCTCATCATAAGAAGTTAAATAGACAGTTCTTTTAAATTTCTAATTAGAGGGGTCCAAGCAATAGCACAGCGGTGGGATGTTTGCCTTGCATGCAGTCAAGACAGGACAGACCTGGGTTTAAGTCTTGATATCACATAGGATCCCCTGGGCCTGAAACAAAATAATTTTTTTCACAATTTAAGAATGTGCTTACAAGTAACTAAACATACTTGTAATTGTAGTAAAGATTACCAAAGACAACTAACTCCTAAAAATTTTAATTTGTTTCACAAACATGCATTTTGTCAGCTGTCCTTTCTAAGGCCACGTATTTTCAGCTTTGAATAACTGTCCCTAGCCTTACTGGACATTATTGCTTTATCTTCCATGATCTTTGCTAGATATTAAAAAAAAGGAGTTTCTGTACTCTTCCTATGCTGGAGAATTTTAATAGTCATTTACCATATACAAAATATACTAAAGAGAGATATTATGGAGTTACTAGTATGTTTGCCTTGCAAGCAGAAGGATGGTGGTTCGAATCCCGATATCCCATATGGTTCCCCAAGCCTGCCAGGAGTGCCTTCTGAGCATAGCCCCAGAGCGTTGTCGGATGTGACCCAAAAACACACACACACACACACACACACACACACACACACACACACACATATATATATATATATATATATATATACAAAAGATATGCAGATATACACATATGTATACATAAACAAATTCATAGGTATATAACATTAAGTCAATTGTATATAACTTAAAATTATTAATAAGCTAGGTTCATGGTATAAGATTTCTGTCACAATATAAAACGTTTGGATGGCAAATCTATTTTCCAACTTTGTTTACAAAACTAGGAAGAATACTAGTCACAAAATGAAGGGTAATCTCTATAAATTATAAATATCCTATGCATGACATTAAAGCTATTTTATATTAACATGTATTAAATTCTAACTTACTAGTAATCAAGCACAACATAATTATCAGGGTGGACAGTTTACACATTCATGCTTAAAACCATCCATTTTAAATATTAAAAATTCTCACAATTGACATGTCTTAGCTTCAAGAAAATTATTTTGAATTTCTCAAAAAGTCAAAAAATACTCTTAACTTATATTTTTAAAGTTTTTTGTTTGTTATTAAAATTTTGTTGGTACTGAAATAGGAAAATTAGGCACCAAACTGTCCACTCATAAAAATAACTCATATGGTAAAATACAGATAAAAGTTCCATTTGAAGTTATTAGCACAATAAGTTAGCATAATAAAGGGTTTATATTAGACTTGAGATAATAGAATTCCAGATTTCCCCTCTTTAATTTTACAGCTGAAAGAGCCCTTATAAGTTGTTTAGTTTTTATTTTATGGATGTGAGAAAATGGATTCAGAAAATTCCAAAGATTCCTTACCCAAGGTCATTCTGTGAGTCAGTAGTACCATTGAATTTAGAAACCCTATTGCTTCTCTGTTCTTTACAGGGTAGCTTGATCACTGACAATATACCTAACATGCTTTTAGGAATGTATATGAAATACTAGGGCTATATTAAGAAGACTTATAGTGTAGTCAACTTATTTTTCATTTTTCATTTTTTTCCATTTATTCAAAAATCATATTTCCTTAAGGATAAAAAATCAGATTCAATAAGCAAATTGCAACCAGGACAATCTCCACAACAACATCAATATGGCAGCCTCAAAGTCAAAATTCTAGGTAATCTCTGTACTAGATATTGCTCTGCAACTCAATGGTGCCAGTCTTTGGGAAGAATTGGCTTACCTAGTTCCTCATAACTGGTATGATTGATTTAATATTTGCTACATCTGTTGTCAATCAATGGAAAGTAAAAAGAGAGGCAGTTCGATTTGTATCCTTTCATTTTAAGGTGTTTGAGATATATAGTAGAATAAATATGTTTACTCTTTGAACTGTAAACATTTCCTTGTTTGTTTTTATCTGGTGTTCATTTAGCTCAATACCTCTAACTTTCTTCTGTATCTCTTCGTTTTATGCTCAGAATTCTTGGAGGATTTAGGAAGAGTTACTACCTAAATAAGACTTGCTAAGGACTGGAACCTAGCTCTGTTTTGAAACACTTTTATAAAAAAAAATTGTCTCAGCACACAGTTATTCAACTGAGCAACTTGTTAAAATATTTCCTTAAGAATCTTATGCATATTTCCATTTTTACTCAAAGACTATACTTTGTTTATAATACTCTGTGGGTTTAAAATGATAGTGCAAAGATATTTATTTGAAGGAAACCTGCCTTAGGTTTATCCTTAAATTGAAATTGTTACCCCTCTGGGCATAAATTTGTCATTATTACAAGCAAAATAATAATATTATATGTAGCAATTTGAAATTTTAGTTGTAAAAATCTAGCAAGTAACAAAGGCTAGAGCAAATTCTCAGGAAGTTAACATTGATACAATTAATGGTATAAAGGATAAAAGTCTTTAATGTTACATTATATGCATCTTTATTTTAAATCTTGATCAGCTTTATGAAGGAAAAATGGACTTATAGGGAAAAAATGGAGGTTGACAATAGTCAACACATGCAATGGAATTAGATCCCATTGGCCAACATTAAATTTGTTTTATACTAAGTCACAAGAGACACAGGAGATATAATTTCCATTCTAGATCGTAGGAATTTTAGAAGCATTATAATAAAGAAAAATATTGAGATATAATTTAGTTTATTGATAACATCTACTATAAAAATAGCAGCTAGTTTCCATCAAACATCTAATTGCACTCTTTAGAAACATTGAATTTGTTTTATTATGTTAAAAGGTCAACACTGATGTTGGGGAAAACTAAAGTCACAACCAGAAATTCTACAAGGACCACCAATAATACTCAGGGTTCAATAAGTTGCTGACGAAAAAACTGTTGATTTTGCATTTGCCTACAATGAGCTACTTCTCTGAATCTTAACCCACTGCTTTAGGATGTTGGCATTTGATGATAATACCCCACTGGATTTGAGTGAAAGTGATGTGTGCAAATTCTAGACTTAATCCCTTAAGGTATGAATATTATTTTCTCAATTTGCACATCAAAGTAGTAAGCTAAGAATATAACTTTGAAAGCATGTATTTTATTACGTAAATAAGGAGAATAATGTAAGGAATAGAGAGAATGGATCATTCAAGAAAGACACACACATACACACACACACACATAAAGAAACCACTTGTCAAAGTGGACTTTTTACCCAAAACTTGAAATACAATTCTATTTTTACCTATATTTTAAAGCATGTAAGCCTGATTTAAACTGCGTATCATTAACTTTACAGGCATTCTTTCAGAGAATAAATGAGGTATTGTATATGATATTCTGTCAGTGTTTGCCCATAGAAACACATAAATTAACCAATAAGAGAAAAATAAACACATGAATAAAATTTAATAATAACAAATATGGAACACATATTAACTAAGAAAAACATAAACACATGGACAATTATATATTTAATTATACAATTATGAATGCTATGTGAATATTTAGTAACTATATATGTATTGTACATATAATTTTCTGCATATTCACAGAATTATGTAAGTAAAACCCGCCATCACTTTGAGAAATTACAAAGTGATTTTTATATCAACCATTATATATGTGTGTATCATATATAAAATAGCAATGTTACATAATTGTCCCTAGATACTCAATTCATATTGATCATCTTCTTCCTCAATACCATATTAAATCTTTCAGGTTGAATCATTTATTTTCTATATGTTTTTTAATTAGTACCAATTGAGTGAATTTTAAAGTCTTCAAATTATATCATATAAATTACTTACCTAAATCTTACATTACTTTGACAAAAATTTGTTAGACTAAGAATTTGAATCTGAAAAAAAATGAGAAAGATTGAGTGAAATAGGAAAATTTCTTATAAACTTGAAATTTTATTACAGATTTAGAAAAGAGTCACTCTGTGTAGGAGATCAAGAAAGATTCAAGTTGTCAAGTTTTTTAAGGTTTTCAATTTAGTATTGCACTTTGCCATGCCTTTAAATTACAATTGGGCCAGCCAGTATCATTTACTTATTTTTTCATTCTGTTTATAGATTTATAAGTATTTTTCTTTTTTATTAAAAAACATGAAATTTACAAAGATATTCATAGCTGTCCCAACACCATTGTCAACTCCCTTCACAAACATTTCCAAAGTTCATTCCATGCCACCACCACTCCACACCAGCCTGTATCATAACAAAACAGGGAACTTCAAGTTGTTTGAATTTCTTCCTCTTGTTAATTTTATTATATTAAGTTACTTGACTGTGCTTTGATATCTCATCTGTAAAACATGAAAAATATTATTATTAAACACATACAGATATTCTAAAATTTAATAGATTTATATATAATTTGAATAGTTGTTTTGTGATTAAATGGTCTATTTTGAGTATATTTTCTAAACTATACACTCTAATTAGAATACTTTAATATATTTTAAATGTCTCTTCAAATACTCAATAACAGAAGAATATAAAAAATTAAAATGGATAAAATATTTCTGTATAGATATAACTCACAGTAAGAAACAATTCAGTATTTTTATACTGGAGAGGACATACAGAAAGAAGAAATAGCTTAGCAGAATTAAATAATCTATGTGATTTTGCATGGCTAATTTGTTCTTTTTTATATTTTATTTAAACACCTTGATTACATACATGATTGTGTTTGGGTTTCAGTCATGTAAAGAACACCACCCATCACCAGTGCAACGTTCCCAACACCAATGTACCAAATCTCCCTCCTCCCCACCTGACCCCCGCCTGTTTGTTCTTCTTCTTTTTTTTTTTTGATTGGGGTTGACAAATATCCCCATAAGAATTGATTTTAATACAGTGAGGCAACATTTTTTCCTTCCTCCATTCCTTCCTTCCTTCTCACTTCTTTCTTTCTGTCCTTTCCTTCATCTTTTATTTGTTTCTTTCCTTCTTTTTTCATTAATTTATTCTTCCTATTGTTTTTGAGCCACACCTGGAAGCTTACTCCTGGCTTTGTGCTCAATGATCATTCTGGATGGTACTTGGGAGATCATATATGGTACGGAATTGACACATGCAACTGAAGCACACTATCTGTACTATCACTTTAGCATTTGACATATCTGAGAACTCAGTCCCATACTTGCAATGGCTGTAGCATCCTGCATTGAAAATAACAGAGACATCAGCAAGAGAGAAAGCATAATCAAATATCAGCTTAATATACAATTTGTAGACCAAGCTGATGAGTTCTTATTTAAAAATAAATCAATCTACTTCTACTTTGTGTACTAAACTTACTCTTATGGTAAATTATCACCTCTCTATCTTTCCAAGCTAACTCCTAGATTTCTTTTCTGTGATAACGTAAATTATTACCAGTTTTTAAATGTATTTCCACAGCAAGCATACTACTTTAAATATATATCATCAATTTGGTGTATAGAAGTAATTCCTCCCATACTCTTTTTCCCAATGATTGCTTTAGCTATTCGAGGGTGTATATTGTTCCAAACAAATTTCAAAACTGCCTGATCCACTTCTTTGAAGAATGTCATGGGTATCTTTAGAGAGATCGCATTAAATCTGTGTAATGCCTTGGGGAGTATTGCCATTTTGATGATGTTAATCCTGCCAATCCATGAGCAGGGTATGCATTTCCATTTCCGCGTGTCCTCTCTTATTTCTTGGAGCAGAATTTTATAGTTCTCTTTGTATAGGTCCTTCACATTTTTAGACAAGTTGATTCCAAGATATTTGAGATTGTGTGGCACTATTGTGAATGGGGTTGTTTTCTTAATGTCCATTTCTTCCTTATTACTATTGGTGTATAGAAAGGCCATTGATTTTTGTGTGTTAATTTTGTAGCCTGCCACCTTGCTATATGAGTCTATTGTTTCTAGAAGCTTTTTGGTAGAGTCTTTACAGTTTTCTAAGTAGAGTATCATGTCTTCTGCAAACAGTGAGAGATTCATTTCTTCCTTTCCTAGCTAGATTCCCTTGATCTTTTTCTTGCCTAATTGCTATAGCGAGTACTTCCAATGCTATGTTGAATAGGAGTGGTGAGAGAGGACAGCCTTGTCTTGTGCCTGAATTTAAAGGGAAGGGTTTAATTTTTTCTCCATTGAGGATAATACTTGCCACTGGCTTGTGGTAGATGGCCTTAACTATATTGAGAAAGGTTCTTCCATTCCAATCTTGCTGAGAGTTTTGATCAAGAATGTGTGTTGGACCTCATCAAATGCTTTCTCTGCATCTATTGATATGATCATGTGGTTTTTATTTTTCTTGTTATTGATGTTGTGTATTATGTGGATAGATTTATGGATGTTAAACCAGCCTTGCATTCCTGGGATGAAACCTACTTGATCATAATGAATTATCTTCTTAATGCGGCATTGAATCCTATTTGCCAGGATTTTGTTGAGGATCTTTGCATCTGCATCATCAGCGATATTGGTTTGTAATTTTCTTTTTTGGTAGCATCTCTGTCTGGTTTAGGAATCAAGGAGATGTTGGCTTCATAGAAGCTATTTGAAAGTGTTTCTGGGGGCCGGGCGGTGGCGCTGGAGGTAAGGTGCCTGCCTTACCTGCGCTAGCCTAGGAGACGGACCGCGGTTCGATCCCCCGGCGTCCCATATGGTCCCCCAAGCCAGGAGCGACTTCTGAGCGCATAGCCAGGAGTAACCCCTGAGCGTTACCGGGTGTGGCCCAAAAACCAAAAAAAAAAAAAAAAAAAAAAAAAAGAAAGTGTTTCTGTTTGTTCAATTTCATGAAAGAGTCTTGCCAGGATTGGTAGTAGTTCCTCTTGAAAGGTTTGAAAGAATTCATTAGTAAATCCATCTGGTCCTGGGCTTTTGCTTTTGGGCAGACATTTGATTACTGTCTCAATTTTCTCAATAGTGATGGGTGTGTTTACATATGCTACATCCTCTTCCATCAACCGTGGAAGATTATAAGAGTCCAAGAATTTATCCACATCTTCCATGTTCTCATTTTTAGTGGCATAGAGTTTCTCAATGTAATTTCTGATTACCCTTTAAATCTCTGCCATATCAGTAGTGATTTCTCCTTTTTCATTCCTAATATGAGTTATCACATTTCTCTCTCTCTCTGTCTTTGTTAGTTTTGCCAGTGATCTACCAATCTTGTTTATTTTTTCAAAGAACCAACTTCTGCTTTTGGTAATCTTTCGGATTGTTTTTTGGGTTTCCAATTTATTGATTTCTGTTCTGAGCTTTGTAATTTCCTTCTGTCTCCCTATTTTTGGGTCCTTCTGTTGAGCACTTTCTACTTCTATTAGCTGTGTCATTAAGCTACTCAGGTAAGTTCGTTCTTCCTTTCTGATGTGTGTTTGCAAAGCTAAAAATTTTCCTCTCAGTACTGCTTTTGCTGTGTCCCATAAGTTTTGATAGTTTGTGTCTTTATTGTCATTTGTTTCCAGGAACCTTTTGATTTCTTCCTTTATTTCATCTAGGACCCGCTGGTTATTCAGTATGAGGCTGTTTAACTTCCAGGTGTTAAAGTTTTACTTCTGTGTGCCTTTGGAATTCACAAATAGTTTTACAGCCTTGTGGTCAGCGAAGCTAGCCTGCAAAATTTCTATCCTCTTGATATTATGGAGGTATGTTTTATGTGCCAGCATGTACTCTATCTTGAAGAATGTCCCATGTACATTGGAGAAGAATGTGTATCCAGGTTTCTGGGGGTGGAGTGTCCTATATATATCCACTAGGCCTCTTTCTTCCATTTCTCTCCTCAGGTCTAGTATATTCTTGTTGGATTTCAGTCTGGTTGACCAATCCAGTGTTGTCAAAGCCGTGTTGAGGTTCCCACAATTATTGTGTTGTTATTGATATTATTTTTCAGATTTGTCAACAATTGTATTAAATATTTTGCTGGCCCCTCATTCAGTGCATATATGTTTAGGAGAGTTATTTCTCCCTATTCTACATACCCCTTGATTAATATAAAATGTCCATCTTTGTCCCTTACAACCTTCATGAGTATAAAGTTTGCATTATCTGATATTAGTATGGACACTCCAGCTTTTTTATGGGTGTTTTTTGGTTGGATATTTTTTCTCCAGCCTTTTATTTTGAGTCTATGTTTCTTCTGACTATTCAGGTATGTTTCTTGTAGGCAGCAGAATGTTGAATTGAGTTTTTTGATCCATTTAGCCACTCTGTGTCTCTTAACTGGTGCATTTAGTCCATTGACGTTGAGAAAAATAAATGTCCTGGGATTTAATCCCATCTTTATATTGAAATTTGGTGTGTCTTTTGGTTAGTCTTGTCTTAAGTTAGGCTTTTCAGTTTTTCTCTTAAGACTGGTTTTGAATCTGTAAAATTTCTGAGTTGTTTTTTTGTCTGTGAAACCATGTATTTTTCCGTCAAACCGGAATGTGAGTTTTGCTGGGTACAGTATTCTAGGTGAAGCATTCATTTCATTCATCTTGTCACAATATGCCACCACTGCTTTCTGCCCTTGAGTGTTTCTGGTGACAGGTCTGCTGTAAATCTCAAGGATGCTCTCTTGAATGTTATTTCCCTTTTTGATCTTGCTGTTTTCAGAATTCTGTCTCTATCTGTGTGATTTGTCATTGTGACTAGAATGTGTCTTTGGGTATTTTTTCTGGGGTCTCTTTTGGTTGGTACTCTTCGAGCATGCAGGATTTGATTACATATATTCTTTAGCTCTGGAAGTTTCTCTTTAATGATGTTCTTGGCCATTGATTCTTCCTGGAAATTTTCTTCCTGGGTCTCTGGGACTCCAATAATTCTTAAGTTGTTTCTGTTGAGCTTATCATAGACTTCTAATTTCCTCTGTTCCCATTCTTTGACTAATTTTTCCACTGTCTGTTTATTTGCTTTAAGTTTTTTTTCCAATCTCTCCCACTGTATGGAATTGTTATTTATCTCATCTTCCACAGCACCAAGTCTATTGTAATCTTCTGATACCCTGTCCCAGAGCTTATCTATTTTGTCATTCATTTCGTTTACTGAGTTTTTCAGGCCTGTTAGTTGACATGTTATTTCAGTTTGGAGATTTGTGATTTCTGTCTTCATATTCCTTGGTTCTTATTAGTGTTCTGTTCAACTCGATCCATGGTTTCTTTGAGTTCTTTGAGCATCTTCCATATTACTTGTCTAAAGTCCTTATATGAGAAGTTGATTAGTTGGTTGGTCATTATCTGGTCATCGGACTTGTCATCTTCATTCTCTATGTCTGATGCTGGCCTGCGTTGTTTCCCCATTGTCACACTTGTATTTTGGGTTTTTCTATGTGTTGTGGTGGTTATCATAGGCTAAATGATGTAGGCAGCCACACTTCTCTGGCTCTACCCTTTCTGAATGGATCGACTTGCCTCCAAGGGAGGGGAGTCCTCCGTGGATGAATCCTCACACATGATCAAATCTTAGGCCCGAGCACACAGCAGAGAAGACAGTCCGGAGAGAAATGCTGGGCTTCAGTGATCCAGCATATTTCTTTTTTTTTTGGTTTTTGGGCCACACCCATTTGACGCTCAGGGGTTACTCCTGGCTATACGCTCAGAAATTGCCCCTGGCTTGGGGGGACCATATGGGACGCCAGGGGATCGAACCGCTGTCCGTCCTATGGTAGCGCTTGCAAGGCAGACACCTTACCTCTAGCGCCACCTTCCCGGCCCCGATCCAGCATATTTCTTATTGTGATTTTTTTCTTCTTGTTGCAATGGTGTTCTTTCCTTAGAAAGAGCGCACGGCAGCTCTGCTTTGTTATGCAGCCGTCCTCTTCTGGAGCCTTTTTTCAGCCCACTCCCAAGAGGTTCACGTGGCAGGACAGTAGACAGACACACACAGGCAGCACTCACAATTTTTCACAGTTGGGCCCCACTGTGCAAGCATAGTTTCGTAGATTTTCCTAGCCTGATGTCACAAACAAGGGACCTGGCTTTTTGCAAAGTACTGTTTATAGCCAATTTTCACGTTATGGACCAGTTCCTTGGCGTCCCGCCCTAGAATGGCCCTCTGGGAGAGCATGTTTTCTGGAGCCTCTTTTCGGCCCATTCCCAAGAGGTTCACGTGGCAGGACAGTAGACAGACACACATAGGCAGCACTCACAATTTTTCACTGTCGGGCCCCCAGGATGGAATTCTTTTTTTTTTGTTTGTTTTGTTTTTGTTTTTGGGTCACACCCGGCAGTGCTCAGGGGTTATTCCTGGCTCCAGGCTCTGAAATTGCTCCTGACAGGCATGGGGGACCATATGGGATGCCGGGATTGGAACCGATGACCTCCTGCATGAAAGGCAAACGCCTTACCTCCATGCTATCTCTCCGGCCCACCAATGATCCCCATTTTCCTTCTCCTCCAACCCCTGCCTGAATTCTAGACAAGCATTTTATTTCTCTCATTTGTTGGATTACATCTTATTTTACCTAAAACAAAGTTTATCCCTGCTTTCGTTGTATCTGTTTGTTTACAACTTGGTTCCACCCAAAACTAAGATTGTCTTACTGGTAAACCTGGGTGGGTTTACTGCCCCACGGAGAGGTGATCTCTGTACTCAGTAAAAACAGCATTTCTGGCAGGCATACTAGCACCATACTGGATAGAAGACTGCCAGACTACACGTGTTTCACCCTCAGCCTGGTCATTTCTTGTGCGACTCTGATTCGCCATCATAGTTGTTAGCGAAGTTATTTCTCTAACTGCACTCACCACTCGTTGTGGAGAGCTTCACATCAAAAGCCGGTCCTTCCAACCCTCATCTCTATAGTCTCTGGGCATTATTAAAATAATGTCTTTTATTTTCTTTAAACCCATAGATGAGTGAAACTAATCTGAGTCTATCTCTCTCCCTCTGACTTATTTCACTCAGCATAACAGCTTCCATGTCCATCCATGTAGAAAAATTATGACTTAATTTTTCCTGATGACTAAGTATTCCACTGTGTATATGTACCACTGCTTTTTAGCCATTCATCTGTTGTAGAGGAAATGGGTTGTTTCCATATTTTGACTATAGTAAATACACTGCAAGTAATATAGCGTGCAGAGACATTTTTGTATTGTATTTTTGTATTCCTAAGGTGTATCCCGAGAAATAATATATTAAAAATATATATAATATATATAAATATAAAAGTATATATTTATATATATTATATAGGAATAATGTAATAATATATAATATAAAATATATAACTTATATAATATAATATAATAATATAATAAATGACTATATTATAAACCTAACTTTTCTACAAACAACTATGTCATTTATTTCTCCCATTTTTCTTCTCTATTCCATAGATTGTCCAATATCTACTGACTTAAATTTTATTCTGCTAGTTACACCCAGTAGTATTTAGGACTTACTTTGACTCTGCACTCAGAATTCATTCCTGACAGTACTTATAGTGTTGGAGATTGAACCTGGGTTAGCCATTTACAAGTGCCCTACATACTATATTATCTCTTCGGTTCTCTACTGACTTACCTTTCATTTACTAGAAAATAATTATTTCTTCAAGTTTTTATATATTTTGTTTCCCATTCTAATTATATTCACATATCATTCTACAATTTCTTGATTTTAGTATCTGATACAAAGTTCAGTTCGATAATTGTACCACTTAGATCATATGGGATCTATTTATATTAAATACTTTATTTTTTTAAATGTCTGAACCTTTCTTACTTTTTTGCTTGCAAAAAAATACATTTTTCTTACTGACATATTTCATATTGATTTTCAGAAGACATATGATAGGGAGTCTGGGTAGAGCTGCTTTCTATATTTTATTTATTTATTTATTTTTCAGAGGAGGTTGACTGTTGATCTGCCTGTCAGAAGCAAAGTACTGGAAGATGTGCCTGACTTTATGTTTTGTCAGTGTTGATGAGTTAAATTTTGTTCTTGGACTTAACTCAACATTCTCATCTTCATTAACCAGGTATATCCTTTTTGAAGTATATTTCTTACTTGACTGTGTAAGGTGCCAACAAATTCTCTCCTTCTTGCCTGGTACAACTCCAATAATTTCCAGAAATTATCCAATTCTGTTATTCTTGATCAATCATCACATCAACAGCAGCAATTTTCTTTTAGGCCTTTTTGGGCTTAATTCTTGTGATTGGCCCAGCAATTCACAGGGAACCTAGATAGATGCCTGGACTCTGCCTCTCTGTATAATTTCCAACTGTAAACTTTCTTTTTATCCAGATTCTAAGAATTAATCACCAGCTTAGAATACCTCATTTCAGTAGTAATTACTTGTTCTTCTGGGATTTTACTAATGTCTATCATTTGAGAAAGTCAGTTAAACATTAAGTTATCTGTGGGATTTGTCTCTTAAGGATCACTCATTTTATTACCTGTGCCCAAATTCTAAACAAAGTTATCTAAAATCTTTGCTGATTTTCCAGTAAGCCTAGAATCAATTACACCCAACCATGGACACACATTAAGTTTTTTCTTATTTCTTATTTTATTTTATATTTTTAAAAACAATGCATACCAGTCCCCAAGTGGCAAATATTTATGAATATGAAATTTCTTAAGTTGTTCTGCATACTTACTCTGAAATACCATTCTACTTTTGAAAAGTATAACATGGTAAGATCTCTAAGGCAACAGAAAACTTGTGTTTTGTATATATATATATATATATATATATATATATATATATACCTTTATTCTGATATACAAAATATAGAAAGAAAACTAAAGAATAAACTAAATGCCATGAATGTTTACTTTAAAGAGAATGACTGAAGATAAAAGAGAATGTGGATTCTGAATTTTTAATCAATATGCCTCTGTGGTATATTTTCAAAGTAAAATTCAATAATACTTTTTGAAAAGAAATAAGAGTTAATTAGTTATTCTTTTTTAGCCATGTAAAATATTTGCCAGAATTTCAGAGTTGAAAGAATTTTAGTTAAAAAATAAAAGTTCAAAAAAAAAATAAAAGTTCAAACTGGACACCTTCAGAAAAAATATGGTTATTTTCCTGGCACTCTCTTGCTACCTTTTAGGTTTGACACCAATCTATACAGCAGCCTCTCTCGCCCTTTCTGCTTTTAAGTGCATATATCGGAAATGCTCTTTCCTAACTATTACTGGAAACCTGACAGCTGGGATCCTCCCTTTCCTGCAAAACCGACATGCCAATTTTGAAGGAAGGTTTGAAAAGTGAGCACTTGACACAATTTATTTATTTTCAAAGTGTGAGACTCAGCATCTTCCCTAGGCCCAGGTTTGAATATTTGAAAAGTACATTTTATGTTTTTCAAAATCTTGACAGGCATGTGAAACTTGAGTATGTTAGTAATATGTCAAATTGCATCAGTCTTTCTTTGCTGGGAGTAAGACTATCTTTTAAGATAAGGCCCCAAAAGGGAATTCATTTAAAATTAGTGCATTCAAATAAGAATAAGTTTCCTCAATTTCAAAATTCCTGTTAATTAAAACTGGAAATTACTTAGGCCAATCAATTCTCTTTTTACCTTCCTAGTTTCTCAACATCACTATAATTCTCTATAAAACCAGTCTGACACGTAATTAAAAGTTCTCTGAATTAAACTGTTGGGAATATTGGAATCATTGGTAAATATATTTTAAAAATGTATTTATATTTTAATGTAATTGAAATTCATGAATGTTTTATAATTGGGATTCTCAAAATTTCTGAATCTGGAAGAGACTGCCCTTAATCAAGTCTGGTGCTTTTCTCATTGGTTATACAATGTTGGTAAATTTTTTTAACTTGATTGATTGAATGATTGATTGGTTTTGGGGCCACACCCAATGGCACTCAGGTATGTTCCTGATTCTGTACTCAGAAATCGCCTTGGCAGGCTCAGGGACAATATAGGGTGTCGGAAATGGAACCGGGACCCTCCCAGGTTGGCCACATATAAGGAAAATGCCCTACCAATGTGCTATTTCTCCAGCCCTAGGTAAATTCTTTTAACTTCTTTATTTTTTAGTGTCCTTATTAATGAGGACCATGATAGTACATCATAGGATTTCTTGAGATATAAGTCAGGTTTTAAATAGAGGACATTAGACCAGGTAGAGTAGAGGAGAGTAGGTGCTTGCTTTGCACATGGTTGATCCAGTTTAATTTCCAGTACTTTATGGTTTATAACCACCATCATTTTTATGGTCATTTTTGTATCTATCACTTCTAAAAGCTTAAATTGGTTTATCTGGCAAAGTAGTAATGCAAACAAGTAGTGATTTTCTATTAATTGATTTCCTTTCCTTAAACGACTTTTATCTTCTCTGAGTTATGCTAAATGACTGACACTTTGCTTATCTTTGACACATGAACAATGTCCATAAAACCAAAATAATGAACCCAAAATTTATAGATATCAATTATTTTTATTAGCAGCCACTCTAATTTATATAGATGCATCACACAGCAGTTTATCAATTCTGTATGTTCCATAGGTCAAATTATCAAGTACATATTCAATGAATGATAACCTCATGGCAAAAGTATTTGTAATATCATTTCTAGGGACTTAAGTGATAGCACAGTGGTAGGGTGTTTGCATTGCATGCGGCTGACCCAGGATGGACCTGGGTTCTATCCCCAGTATTCCATATGGTCCCCCAAGCCAGGAGTGATTTCTGAGCTCAGAACTATGAGCAACCCCTGAGCATCACTGAATGTGGTCCCCCCCCAAAAAATATTATTATTTCTATTTGACATTTATTTATCAGGTAACAAAACCATATTCTAATTCTAGATATGTAGTACACATAGCTGTTCTCCTTACAACTGGTTCATCAAGTACATATCTTACAATTTTACATCCTTTAAAGAAACCTTCAGTAGAAGATGTTGTTCTCATCTCTAATGCCAAAAATAATTGGGCTTTATATACTTGTATCAATTCCATTAAACCATATCAATAGGAAATAGTAGAATAATTGTTCACACATAAATGTCATTCTTTCCTGAATTTTATAATTTATTTTCTACTTGATTTAATTAAATTTACTGTATTAATCAGAACAAAGAGGATATCTGTGAAAGAATACAACATAGTTACTTCTGTTCCACATATTCTTCTAAGTGCTACTACATAGAGGCTTCAAGTAAGAAATACTTGCCCTGGGACACTTCAGAGAAACATAATGTAGGCTAAGGTAAGATTGCTAAGGTGATTAGGAAAACAAATACTTAGAAACTGAAGAATTAATGAAAGAAGAAAAGGTTTCAAATTAATTCAGAAAGACATTTGAGGCAACATTGCCAAGGGACTTAGAAGTCTGTCAAAAATTTTAATTTCATTATAAATGAGGTATGAGAACAAATAATTGGTCCCCTATAAGGTTAGACATTATGTTGTACTTTAGAAAGCTATTTCTGGCTGTAGTGTACAAAGCAAAGTGAAGGGATTTGAGGATACAGGAATATTAGAAAATAATGGAAGTTTTGTTTCCTTGTTTTTTGATTCTTAATACCCATTATATTTTCTTCTCTGTAGTACTAAAATAGGCTTAAGTTCAGGGACAATGCTACGTGCATTTTTTTATAACAATTGATATGCTTAGCCTATTTTTTAATTCTCCAAAATGTTTGCTACTTTAATAATAGCTATAAAAATAATTGAATTTATATGGATTCTAATATATGTAACAACGCAATTTTATTTTTATTCATTTGTTGATTTTTAGGTTTAAAATTTTTTATGGACTATTCCATGCTCTATTTTGAGGAGTAACTTAGGGGGTACTCAAGGGATCAGAATTGACCTAATTACAAGGCAAATAAATGCCTTACCCATTGCACTATTCCTTTAACCTTAATGATATAAAATTTTAAGTATAACTTTATTATACTTACAACAATAGTTCATTAATTTTGAATATAAAGGGTAACATTTCAGAGATATAGAAAATCAAAAGACTTGACAAGGCAACAATGACTTTCACCAAATGTATTGCAATAGCATAAAAAAGAATATTTATTAAATGGACACTTGAAAACCTGGTTCTATAGAAAATTTTGTTTTCAGAGCCAGAATGACAGTAACAGTGATTAATGTGCTTGCTTTTCATACAGCATACTCAGATTGAATTCCATGTACTACATACAGTTCTCCAAACACCGTCAAGAATGATGCCTGAATAAAGAATTAGGAGTTAAGTCCTGAGTATTGACAGGCGTGGCCTATAAAGAAAGAAATAAAAAGCTTAATTGCATATGCTAAAAATTTTAATTGACACTATATTTACATTGCAATAACAGACTTTTGTAGTTTGTTCAATGAACTAAATCAGCACCTTTGACATCCATACATTTTTTAAACTCTGCATACCATTTAAATCATTACATAAATTTGCTCAACAGAGGTCAGCATCAAAAAATTCCAGGATGCTTTATAAGGAAAGAAAAGGGGGCATAAGGAGGAAAAGAAAAGGAATAAGGAAAAGGAAAAAGTCAATAAAGGAGGAGAAAGAGAAGGAAGTGGAGGGAGAAAGGCAAAGTAAGAGAAGTGAATGGGGAGGAGATGAAGAAGGAGAAGCTAAAGGAGAAGAGGAGGAGGAGGAATAGAAGAGGAAGAAAGAGAAGAAAAAAATCTAGCCTTAGCTATTATTTCTTAATTTCCTTGTATATAACTGACAGACTTCATCTTTAGCTTATAAATATTCATGTAATGATGCAGGGACAAAATATAGGCCTGATCATTATAAAAATTTTGTGTAACCAGAAACTATAAACCTCATACTTGTCATGAAAGGGATGTACACTGATTAGATAAAGTCTAAAGGGCTCCTTTTTATGAAACTGATATAATTTGTATGGATAAAGTTATATGATCTTATTCCTTTTAATTAGACATCAAAACAACATGCACATACTTCTGCTTCTTTAAAATCTAGAAATGATAAGCCATAGTACAGTAAGTAGAACTGTTATCTTATAGGTTGCTGGCACATATTCTATCTACTGCATCTTATATGGTCCAATGAGCCTACCAGGAGCAAATGAGTCCTGAAAACAGAGTCAGAAGTAAGCCCTGAGCAATGGTAGTTTAACCCCAAAATAAAAAAAAATAATAAACAAATAAAATCTAGAAACTACAAATTAGCAAAATGTATTTTATAATGAAAAACTGAATATTCAATTCTTAGAAGTTATTTAGTCTTGGTTTTGTCTTTCAATAGCATTTTAAAATAAAAGTATTGCTTCTGTAGTATTTGATAATTTTTTTCAAGAAACAAAAAAATTTCTTTTTTTTTGGTTTTTGGGCCACACCTGGTGACGATCAGGGATAACTCCTGGCTATGCATTCAGAAATCACTCTTAGCTTGAGGGACAATATGGGATGCTGGGGAATTGAACTATGGTTCATCCTAGGCAAGGGCAGGCAAGGCCTTACTTTTTGAGCTACCACTCTGGCCCCAGATACAAAAGAAATTTTAAGTCTAAATTTTAATTATCATTTATGAAAAATTCACAGTAAGTAGGTAATGTTTTCCTTTTTGGAGAAAGATCTAATTTTCAAACCCATTTATTTAGTGAACAATGATATCCCTTTCTCTGATATTTCTAATCTCATATTTGTTGTTAAATAAATAGGAGATTATTGATACATTTAAATAAATTAACTATTTAATAGTGTTAGTCACTGTATTTTGTAATTTAAATCCTAGTTGTATTAAAATAGCAATTTTTAGTTAAATATTATTTTTGCATATTAATTTTAAATATAAATGTAATACTCAGGTGTCAAAATTAACTCTTTTAGTTACTTTTAGTTACTAAAGCAAACCACCCCAAAATGACATTTATAAATATCATGTTTCTGTAATTCTACAATGCATAGAAAACATAGTAACTATTTATATTTGTTCCATATATAAACTATTTATATTTGTTCCAACAAGAAAGATTAAAATGCTGAAGAGATAAGAACACAGGAGTTCGACATCATCTAAAAGTGTCAGATGATCCATTCATGCTGTTGGTTGGGACTAACTGTAGCACAAGGTCATGGCAATATTAAGGTAGTTCTTATATAATGATTCAGGCTACAAAAGTAGCTTCATAGCTAAAGAGTCCAATGATTTTGTGCTTTTAGGACATAGTCTTTAAAAAATCTCTTGCATCATTTCTGCCATATTCAATGAATAAAAATTAACTACAAGTCTGTTCTGATTCAAGGGTTGAATAAGTAAGAATCAAATTTTAGTGACAATATGGTAAGGTTCTAATGGACAAGGAGATATTAGATGACTTTAGTTGGGAAAAGCTTAACATACTTAGTATTTCTGTGTCAAATGAGAAGTATTTAAGGAAAGGTCTCAAATAGTGACTAATGTAGGAGAATCTGTAAGTCTTATGTTTAAGTGGGAGTTTTTATATGTATTTCATGACTGAATACTCAAGTAGGAGAACAAAAATATTTGGTACTTATAATTACATGTTTGTTTTAGTTTAGAGCCCACATATGATAGTTCCCTGGTCTTATTCCTAGGTTTTTTGTTTTTGTTTTTGTTTTGTTTTTGCTGTGATCATTCCTGGTAGGTCAGGGGAGCATATGTAATTCTGGGGATTGAACCTAGTTTGGGCGTATATAAGAAGGTCTTACCCACTGCACTATCTCTCAGTCCTTTAGTACCCTTAATAACTATTCAGAGATTTGGAAGAATCCTTACACAAAATTGGCTGAATAATTTTTCTGCCTTTAGCTCATAGTTCATTTCCAAAATATAAAATTAGGATCTAGACCTCAAGGAAAAATAATAGTGAAAATAATTTCACTGAAGGGACTAGACTTCCAGAGTATAGAGATGGAACTCAGAGAGAAGATATGCATGCTCTTACAATATCAAATGAGAACTTCGGGCACTTCTTTGTTTCTCAGATTAGTAAAGATAAACATCTTAAGAACACAAATGTTGTAATGTAGTTAGGCCTTATACCCCGAACATTGGCATAATGACTTGGCTCAGGCCTCAGAAAAATAGGCATTGCGCATATACCCCTGAACCATCGACCATCTACAGAAACAACCTCAATTGTCTACAACAACACCAGGAAGCACAGGAAGCAAACCTCTACCAGGGAAGACCCTACCGCTACCCTGGCATTGACTTACTCCAAAGAGTGTTCCCCTAACACCCAGATAACTCAGCAACAGTAATAACCTGCTTGCAGGGCAGGATGCTTCAAATATAATGATGAGTTGAAACTAGACTTGAGGATGCTCCACATCATCCTGACTTCAATGAAGGAAATGCACAGAAACCAGAATCTTTAACTATAGAAACCTGACACCAGCAACAGCTAATGTGTGAAAAAACTTCACCCGGACCACAGAGAATGACTCAGGGATTGGACAACCTAGTATGCCTGGAACCCAGAGTCAGACTTATGCCAGAAAACTTCAGGGATAAGGTCTCTTTGTATTTAGGCCAAGGCTTTGTTTTTTCTCTCCATTTTCCTCATACATTTTCCTCAAACAACAGTTGCACTCTCACACAATTATTACTGTTTTTTAAAACTCATCCTTAAAAAAAAAGAGCTTACTAAACTTTCTGCTGGTGCTTTAATAAATTTATTGTGATTCAATAATTTTCAAAACTATTCTTTTCTTTCTCTTCCATCTCTTTAGTTTTTCTTTCAATTTTATATTTTTTTTAAATCATGTTTTTTGGTCTTCCTAAAACAAATGTACTATTATCAGTTATGTCAACTATGTAATGCAATTTTTTAAATAAATTAAAAATAAAAGGAAAAAGAAAAATATCTTAACTGCTCTATTCTACCAATTTCTACCGAGTCCAAATAATTTACTTTTTATTTTATGTCCACACTGATGGACTTAAAACTGTTCTTTACACCTCTCCATTTGCACACCCCAGTAATTTTATAACAGCCAACTGCAGAGTAGTTTTCTTTATTTTCTCAATTTTTTCCACATATCTACTATTTCTCAGGGCTTACTCCTGACTCTATAGTGAGGCAGAGCAGGGGGAGAATATGTTGCTCAGGATCAAAAACAGGTAAACTAAATAGGCAAGCACCTCTCCTGCTATACTCTCAAGGCCACTAGGAAAGTGCTTTAATTAGCCAATCAACTCACATTCCTGCTTAAAATTATTTACAGAATTCAAGTTCTAAACTTACTTCTATCAAAGGCCTGCCTTCCTTTTATACTATAGTTTCCTGGTTAATGATTTCAGAATCAAGACATCTCCAGTGCTTCCAGCACTGCTAATTCTGGTCAGCATTCTGAAGTCCACCTTTCTCTCAGTCTCTGAATTTTCCTCAGGTAAACCTTTGCACATGCCTGCCATTCAACTTGTAACACACACCCCCAACTTTATATTATACACCCTGTGTATAATAATTTTTATACTTCAACACTGCCATGAATTCCCTTTGCGCCCTACACATCTGTCCAAATAATCTTCAAGCTTTATGGAAATTATCTATGAAATTAAAAATTATGTCTGTCCTAATAATTATTTAGTATTTATGATAATTAAAATAAAAAATAAGAACTGAACAAGTACTTTTGTAAGAATAGATTTATGGCTAATTTTAAACTTCTTTTCCAAATTTTTATAGCAATGAAATAAATACTAACACAATTTTTAGTAAAATTATAAGTTTTTATGTTATCTTTCTCCTTTTTAAGAGAGAAAAATAGAAATAGAAAAATCCTACCTCTGTCTTTTTGTCTCTCTGCCATGTATATATACTATTACATCACTCGCTCCCTTTTTTACTTAAAATAAAGGTCTTAGTATAGACAGTTTTTAAGCAGGTTTGAACATTAAACATGATTAATCTGTATTATAAAATAAGTAATTTTTATGAATTTTGAACAAAATGAATGCTATACATTAAAAATTTCTTAGGCAAAATGAATACTATGTAAAAGGAATCAAATATGAACATACTCATTTTAAATGAATTTTGTGTATGTACTATTTCATGCTCTTGGGTAGATGGTAGTGTTTTATTTAGTCTAGCACAAATCCTTCAGATCTATGATTATGCCAAAGGCATGTCCATTGTCTCAAGGGATCTGGATACTCTAGCAGAAACTTCAGTTACGAAGCTGAAAATGAAAGTGCAATTGGGTCTTTAATCTGAGAAAAACCTATTAAATTCTAAAGGTTATAGGTAACTCAGATCCTGAATATATGATGAATATTGGCTTTATAAAATTTTTATGACAGGTTTAAATACAAAAATCATGTCTGATTGATTTAGAAAACAGAATTCTTTATTCAAATTTACTCCCAAATCCATGAAAAAAATAAAATCAGTATAATAAATATTATAATATTGCCATTTTAAGCATCCAAAACATTCTCAATTTACTAAAAATATTTCTGATTCTTAGTAAAACACTTTTGAATTGTCAGGTAATTAGTTCCTCTGGGAGGGGGAGGTTTTTAATAAGCAAGCATCTATATTAGGTTATTTATATTTATGAAGCTATACTAGAAATATGGCTAATTCTCACTGGTAGTTGCAGAAGCACAGTTAATGTATAGTTGTTAAAATATTATAAAGAAAATATGTAAACAAGATTTTGTCAGCAAAATAATTGATAATCCAGATATGCTGGCATTTAACTTCAATTTCCATAGGAGACCACTAATGTTTAGTTTATTAGAACACAGAAATACTTTTGAATTTTTGTATACTAGAAGATAAAATAGCTAACTATTTAAGTCATACTTCTTTTCAGTACCTTTCAATTGATAAAACTATATTAATTATTTATACATGTGCTTTTGTAAGTAATTTTGTTTTTTGTTTTTGTTGTTGTTTTTTGGGGGCTACACCCACAGGTGATCAGGGCTTTGTGCCCAGGATCATCCTGGTAATAACTGAACCCATATCAGTCATGTACAAGATTATTTCACCAGTTCTAATATTTTAACATGTATATTTTAAGTACATCTTCAAGATTCTGATGCAAATTTACTACCTATGATCTCTTTTCAAATACCTACTGAATGGTATGTAGATATCCACAAGAGAGATAATCACTGCTGTATTCAATGCTCTACTCTTTTATGCCAGTCATTTTCATGGCTACATCATCATCTCCTTTGAGTAATAATTACATCTACTATTGTATATTTTTGGTTTACCATCAGATATTAACTTTAGCAGTACTAACCCTAAATTGAATCTGGCTACATGTGTGATTTGCTGAAGCTACTTTAATGTCCAACGAGTGTATGATAAGACATTAAATGGGACATAAAACAAACCGTTGGTGGCCAAAGAATATGTTAATATTATTTTAACTTAAACTTCATGTCAGTTCTCAGTTTAATTTTTATTTTCAGTGCAATCTAAAAACTATTTTAATCCTATATTTTTATTATAAGCAAATATCTATAATTTAAAATATAAGTTTCTTTTATACTTTCATTTATATAAGCACATTTATTAACAAAGTTATATTCCTTCACTATATTTTTCTAGTAACATATATATTTTTATATTTGGCATTGACAATTATATTACAGGGGCCAGCGAGGTGGCACTAGAGGTAAGGTGTGTCTGCCTTGCAAGTGCTAGCCAAGGAAAGATCGCGACCACTGTTCAATCCCCTGGAATCCCATATGGTCCCCCCAAGCCAGGGGCAATTTCTGAGTGCTTAGCCAGGAGTAACCCCTGAGCATCAAATGAGTGTGGCCTGAAAAAAACAAACAAACAAAAAAAGAAAATTAAATTACAAAATTGATCACTTACTAACAAAATGTCATTTTTCTAACAAAGTAGGTTTGTTAAAAAATGACTATTTGGGTATCAGAGTGATAGATAAGAGTGGCCTGTGTGATAGATAGTAAGGGCTAGAGTGATAGATAGTGGGTAATGCATTTAACTTATATATGGTCATCCTAGGTACAAACCCTAGCATCATCTAAAATCCCCTAATACTTCAGAAGTTTTTATGAGCACAGAGCCACAAGTAACACCTGAGCAATAAATACTATTTAGTGAACAGACATCTCTCCGAGGAAGACCAACAGATGGCCAATAAGCACTTAAAAATGTTTGTCATTACTTGTTATTGGGGAAATATAAATCAAGACACCAATAAAATATCATCTTATGCCAGTGAGATGGTACATATTTACAATAGAATAATACATAGTTGTAAGGAATTATGCCATCATATTATTTGTTGCAACATGGATGGAACTGGAAGATATAATGTCAAATGCACACGACAGTAAAAAAAAGGATAATATGATTTATATATGGTTTCACTTTTATGTAATATTTAGAATAACTTACTGAAGAAACGTCATGCTTTAAATGGGGTTGTTGAGAATACTCTCAGCCCCATAATATAGTTTGGAGAAGAAAAAAAATTAAGTGGAGGAGAAAGATGTATATGAAATAATGGTGAACAAGAGCCAACTGATCTCATGTTTATTGGTAGTGATAATAAAGAACAGAACCAAGACAGAGTTAACAACAATAAAATTATGACACCCAAACTTTAACAAACAAATTTAAAATGTTCCTATTATAGTGGCAGGCTAGATGGGCCTGGTTGCATGGGATGGACTTTAGGAACATTGGTGGTGGTGAGTTGACACTGG
Organism: Suncus etruscus; assembly: GCF_024139225.1. Classification (NCBI taxonomy): domain Eukaryota; kingdom Metazoa; phylum Chordata; class Mammalia; order Eulipotyphla; family Soricidae; genus Suncus; species Suncus etruscus. Next base: position 87,709,550 of record NC_064856.1, on the reverse strand, counting down.
TGATGGGACTGGTGCTAAAACTTTGTATATCTAAAACACAACTATGAATAACTTTATATCACAATGGTTTAATAAAAATATTATTTCACAAATGTAGATCCAATAGATTAGCATTTTGATCCTTTGGGAAATCCACCTCCAAATTGTGAACAAAAATTTCAATTGAAGGCTTAAAATCTCTTGTATAATTTATACCCGCTCTAATGTTATCTAGACAATTTTAAGAAACTACCATCTCAAAAAGGTCTATGAAAACATATAACGTGGAAGATATTTTTAGCAATACAAGTCTTATTATTATCATTTGTATTTCACACAAAATGTCATTCTGTATATATTTATGATAATATATGAATCAAGAAAGTTTTTGGTGTATTGACAAATTAGCAATTATAGAGAGAGGTGATATAAAGAAATAGAGAAGTATAGTGGAGAATTCTTACCATTTAACCTATAAAACTAAATTATGCTGATATTTTATTATAACTCCCTCTTGATGATGTCTTTGTTACTGTCATTGTGGGATGCTATTGCCTTTTCAAGTATGGGATTGAATTTTCATATATATGTCCAAAGGCCAAAATGATAATATAGGTAGTGTGCTTCCCTTGCATATCTGGGTTTAATCCCTAGTCCCATATAATTTCTCAAGGATCTCCAGGAATAATCCCTGAGCAAAAAGTCATGAGTAAGTCCCATGTGTTACTCAAAAAGCAAAATAAATAAGGATAGATGGAAGGAAGGAAGGAAGGCAGGAAGGCAGGAAGGCAGGAAGGCAGGAAGGAAGGAAGGAAGGAAGGAAGGAAGGAAGGAAGGAAGGAGGAGGAAGGAAGGGAAGAAGGAAGGAAGGAAGGAAGGAAGGAAGGAAGGAAGGAAGGAAGGAAGGAAGGAAGGAAGGAAGGAAGGAAGGAAATTCTGTTCAAAATCCAATAAAATAAGTCCTCATGGGAATCACTGTCAATACCAACCAAGAAATAAGGAGAGAACAAACTAGTCATACAGAATCACGTCTGTTGTTAATTCTTTCTTTATGTGTGTGCTGGTCACACCTAGCAGCACTCAGCTTTCTCCTGGCTCTGTGCTCAAAAATCGCCCCTGGCAGGGTAAGGGGACCATATGGAATGCTGGGACTAGAACACAGGTCAGCCTCGGGTCTTGCAGAGGGAATGCTCTTCCTCTCTACTACCTCTTTGACCTTTTTCTCAATTCTGCTTGGCTTATTCTACTTGGCTGTTTCTTCATTCTTTATGTCCTCTCCTATATACAAGCATATACACACATATTACAAAATATTTTCTACTATAAATTAAATCTATATAGAAATACTTTCTTTATTTTATTTTTTATATTCTTTTTATATTAAGTAACTTAAGAGACTTTTAGAACTTATTTAGATATTTTAATTATAGTTTATAATTTGGAGAATATAATCAAAATAGATAATTTAATTTTAAGACTTTACTTAGATTATATATTCATTTATTTATTCTTAAGATATCTCCATGTTTCAATGGTAATCCTTTTCATATATTAAGCATAAGGAAATTAAAACACAACAAAGGAACTTAATATTATAAAACTAACATAAGGAAGACACTTAGAACGAACTTGAAGCTCCTTATTCTGTGATCATCAATAGTAGTTTGTTTTCTTTATTATTTTATTTTTTATTTAACCAACTTTATTACATACATGATTGCATTTGGGTTTCAGTCATGTAAAGAACACCACCCATCACCAGTGCAACATTCCCATCACCAATGTCCCAAATCTCCCTCCTCCCCACCCAATCCCCGCCTGTACTCTAGACAGGCTTTTTATTTCCCTCTTACATTCTCATTATTAGGTAGAAGTTTTTAATCTCATTATTGAAAGTCTTCATATTCAAAACCCTTAATCTTTTTTGGAAAATGTACATTAGTTTATGTTTGGGGTTTTGTGCTGAGGACTGAGAAATAAAGGTCCAAGTTGAATACTAACTCCATATTTTCTACTAAAAGAAAGGTCCAAGTTGAATACTTACTCCATATTTTCTACTAAAAGAAAATTTTAGTCTCAATAATATTGAAAAAAATGGTCAAAATATAGAATCTATATTCCTTAATAACTTCTTAATTAATTAACTTTAAAATAAGGGGAATATTCTAGAAAGATTGCACAGTGTATGTAGTTCTTGCTTGGCAAACAGCTAAACTGAATTTTATCCCTGGCACCACATCTGGTTCCTCAGAGACCTCCAGGGAGGATCTCTTGGCATAAAGTCAGGAGTAGGTTCTGAACAGTGTGTGTGTGTGTGTGGAAAAAAATGTAGAGAAACAAGAAACATTAAGTCTAGTAGTACAAAAAATATTAAATAAAACTGACTTTACTTTCTTTATTTGAAATAGAAGCCCTGTTTTCCTTTCATGAATTTTTTATCTTAATATGATGAAAAATAAATTTTAAGATTTAAAGATTATTCAATATCCAAGATAATACTAACTTAATTTCATAAACACTTAGGATAACTTTTAATTTATAAGTATGTAAATGAAGTTATGAAATTAAAAGGAACTTTTGGAAATTAATATAATGATACTTCACTGCACAAAGAATAGTTATTTGTATAGATCATAAGCCTTTTTAATGTAGAAAATATTTTATTTGTCACCAAACCTTATAGGCACAGTCCAGTCACAAAACTCAAATAATCAAAAACTGATATTAATTTTCCTCCTGACAACCTACTTCAATCCAGACCAGTTACTGGACAATCTATTTTCCAAGAGACACTTAAATGAACAGTGTCAAGAATAGAAATAGATCTTTAAGTATTCATTATTTCAGTATGCACAAACTGTGTTAAAGATAGTTTAATATGACACCATAGATTTAATAGTGTCCCAAACCAAATTTGTTCTAGAATGTTTTTTTCTTATGAACTAGGAAAACTTTTCTGAAAATGTATTACATTATCTGGACTAATTTCCTATCTTTCTTATTTCCATATTCATAACCAAGACTTTTCATTTTTTTAGATAATTCTTAATAAACCAATTTTTATTTAAAAACAATGGTTACAAGGTCATTCATACTACAGTTTTCTTTTCAGTACATAAGGTTGTTCATGATTGACTTACAGTCATACAATGTACAACCTTCATTAATGAGCATTTCCTGCCACCAGTAGTAACTGTTTTCCTTTCGACCTTCTGATGCCCTCTTCACCTTCCCCTGCTTGCTTCATCTCTCCCTCTCTCTTCCCCTCTCTCTTCTTCTCTTCTCTCTCTCCCTCTCTCCCTCTCTCTCTTCCTCCCTCTCCTTTGACACAGTGGTTTGAACTAGTTAATAAAAAGCTGCAATGCAAGTCAATTTCATATTGATACTTCTTACACTGTTTTTTTGTGGCAAGCTTCCTACCAGTATTCTCTATTGAGGCTATGCAACACTGCTAAAGAGTAGATAATTGTTACTCTGAATCCTCATGTCTATTGTCTGTATATCATTCCCGCACTTTATTTTACTTTCTTTATATCCCACAGGTGAGTGAGATTGTTCTCTGTTTATCCCTCTCCCTCTGACTTATTTCACTCAGCATAATATTCTCCACGTTCATCCATGTAAAAGCAAATTTTATGACTTAATGTTTCGTATATGGCTGCACAGTATTGCATTGTGTAGATGTACTACAGTGTCTTTAGCCACTCATCTGTTGTCAGGCACCTAGGTTGCTTCCAGATTCTGGCTATTCTAAATAGTGCTGCAATGAACATAGAAGTACAAAGGCCATTTTGTATTGTATTTTTGTATCCTTAGGTACATTCCTATAATTGTAAACCAAAATTTTAAATTGAAACAACATTCCTCCTCCAAATGTAGACATTTTTCTTAATTTTAATTTTTAGCTAGTATATATCAACACCAAATAATCTACAAGATTACTTTACATATTTGTATGTGGGTCCCATGGTCATTTGAATAAGCTTCACTCATACATATATTGTAATATTACATAATTGCCAAACAATTTTGTTATTACTTCTTTTTTTACACTGCTTTGGCCAGTATTCTCTATTGAGGTTATGCAACACTGCTACAGAGTAGATAAAAATATTTATTGAACTAATATGATATGAGCCTCTCACACTTTCACTTTGAAATAATCCCTAACTGTGGATGAAGTGTAAATTTGCTGAAGGCTCAAACATTCTGGCAGGCTTCTGCAATTGTGGATATGTAGGACACTTTGTAGTACCTTTGGCTTTTTAAAGTCCCTGTTGATTTCCAAATATCTCATCATGACAATGTGTAGAGACACTGGCAGTTTACTAGCACACAGGAACCATTCCATAAGGTCATGTGTGAGTAAAAGATTTAAATTATTTTTTCTTTTGATTTTTTTAAATATAATTTTTATTTTGAACATAGTGGCTTACATATTGTTGACAATAATATTTTAGGTACATATTTACATAAAATCAGGGGGATTCTCATCACCGATTTGTCCTCCCTATACCTCCGTTTTCGTCCTACCTCCCAAATCCTCCTCCCTAACCCCCCGGGGCTGCTAGAAAATGTGGTCCCCTCTGTACCTAGTTTGCTACTTAGTAGTCTTGCACCTGTTTGGTCTTGGTGCCTCCCTTATTTCTCCCTCTAACTGGGAGGCAGGACTAGATAGTTCAAGTTATGTGGTTTTGTTTGAAGAAGAGAAAAGTAATAAACTGGGGTAAAAGTCTAATACGCCGAAAATGGGCAGGATCCTTCTAGAGGCTCTCATCATCAGTTTGAGAGACGAAGGAGAAAAATAAGGTGTAAGACCCCAACAGTACAAAAAGAAGTGTCAGATATCCAGTGAGAACTCCAACAATAACAATGACAAGCACCACAAAAATAGCCATGGTCTTGGGATAAAAACATGGCAGGGCATATAAAGAAAGAAAAGAAAAGAAGGAAAAAACAAATGTAAATGGGGACAACTTCAATAACCACACCAAAACAAGGAAGTCGACAAGAAGTAGATAGGTAAATAAAAATAAAAAATTAAAAAATGAGTATTTAAAAAATAATATATATAAAAATATAAAAAATGTTTTGTGCTTTTTGCCTTTTTTTCCCTCCTGCAATGGCACAGTAAATATTGGAGTCATTAGAAAAGGAATTCACTTGGCCTAAGAGATATGGGGTTTCTCCACCCTTGGAGTATATTGTCATGGGATTAACTATAGACTCCGTTCAGGTTCATTTACTCTCCCCTTGATGCTTTCGTGGTGTTTGGAAGGCTTCTGCTCCTTCCTGGGTGATAAAATCAGACCTCTGTATCTAGAGATCTCAGTATCTGCACAGGTCCAGGAGTGGGATTTATGATGAAGTCTTTCTTTGTCGTTCTAGAAGTTCTGCTCCCTCAGTGTCATTTTAATCCATCTTCTGTGGTTGGTGGTCTTAGTCTTTGCACTGATCCTAGGATGGAACCTAAGATAGCGTCTTTCATTGTATTTCCAGAAGCTCCATTCAGTTGCAATTGTCTCAGCCAGACCTTTGGAACTGGGGATCATGGTTGTTGTGCAGGTCAAATTTATTGTTTTATGTCAAAGCTATGGAAGAATATTGATATTTGGTCTAGTTTGTTTTTTTAGAATGCCACCCTGTTCACAATGTATGTGCAACTTTTAAAGTGGTGTGACTATACAGTTAGTATAATACAACTACAATTTTCTAACCATAGAGAATGACAAATGGACAAGATAGAAAGAACAGAACTGACTGGGGAAATTGCATATCATTTTCTTGACAGTGTAGCTTGAATAAAACTTTTATGAAAAGAAAGATTTTTCTAGATTACAGGGTTCTCTGACCAGTGCATGTTTCATTTCAAAGTAAAAGGTTTTAAAATAGCCGTGTGCTGAACACAGTGGTGAACATTATGGCAGTACTAAGAATGATCTTTGAAAAGTAACTTAGGGGCAATTTTGGAGGAATATTGCATGATGGAGCAGATTCAATAGTATACATGACTAAAATATTAATATCAATACTATCATAAACTAGAATACCTTAATTTTCAAAATAATTCTTTTACTGATGTATTATAGCAATAGGCACATTAAAACTGAAATAAAAATTTAAATGAATAACACCATGGTGTGTTGTTCAAACTTACATTTTACTTAAAATCTATTTACTATACTTTTTATTGGGGGCTCACACTTGGCAACACTCAGGGGTTACTCCTGGCTCTGGCTCTATGCTCAGAAATCACTCCTGGCACGCTCAGGGGACCATATGGGATACCGGGATTCGAACCACTGTCCTTCTGGATGCAAAGCAAATGCCATACCTCATGCTATCTCTCCAGCCCTATCTATTTACTTTACTGTTAGTAGATATAAAAGATGGTGAGATTCAAGAACACAATGTTATTTTTGTTTGTTTTGTTTTGTATTTTTGTTTTGGGGCCAAACCCATTGATGCTCAGGGGCTACTCGTGCTATGCACTCAGAAATCGTTCCTGGCTTGGGGGGACCATATGGGACGCCAAGGGATCGAACCACAGTTCATCCTAAGCTAGATCTTGCAAGGCAGATGCCTTACTTCCATTGCCACCACTCTGACCCCACACAATGTCATTTTTAATTATGTAAATAATTCAAATGCATGTTTATATTTTAAGTAAATTCTCAAAGAAATGTGTTTACCCAGGTCCTTAAAAACATACAAAATGTCCAACTTATCACCCCATTTATATCAAACAAAAATTATTTTATATAAAATAAAATGGAATTTGCATTTTATTCTTCCCCCTATTATATATAGCCTATTGACACTATAAATAGTACTTATAATTAAGTGAAGTTTTTCTAAAAGTTAAATATCACTTGTAATTATCTTTCTATTTATAAAATTTTCTCAAAGTGGTTAGAGAGTTTGGAAAGAAATGGGTAGTGATCTTGTTTGCACATGACTGACCCAGGTTCAACTCTGGCACTCATATGGTACTCAAGTACCACTATGAGTTATCCCTTAATGCAGACCAGGAGTTAAATATGAAAACAGCCAGGTATGGTTCCAATATATATATATATATATATATATTATATATATATAATATATATATAATACTTCTAAATATACAAACTTGATTTTAGTTTCTCACGCTTGTAAATAGAGTAAGTTATTACCATGTTTATGATTGTGTTTTTATTTATATGAGCTATTGAATAAAGTCAAAGGAAGCTATGATGTAAAAGTTAAATTTATCATCCATGCAAAAGAATATCTGGGACACAAAAACTTATAATTTCTTACAAAAATGTAAATTTCTCCTCCATATAGAACTCAGCATAGGGGCCAGAGTGATAGCACAGTGGCAGAGTGTTTGTCTTGCATGCTGCTGACCTGGGTCTGGCTCAGGAACAGTTCATGGTATCCCATATGGTCCCCCGAGTCTGCCAGGAGCTATTTTTGAGCACAGAACCAAGAGTAACCCCTGAGGGTGTTGGATTGGCTCTAAAACCAAGAAAAAAATTTCAGCAAAGTCTGAAAAATATTCCTATGGATAAACTGAAGTCTTAAAGATCATTATACTAATCATTATCTTAATTTATTGCTCCAGGATAGTAACATAGAATTTATAAGTTTAAGGGTATGTAATGAGTTTCTACTACCCATCAACACTAGGATAGGATGTTAAAAATTAATAAGATAATATATGAAACATTTTATACTAAATTATATATAATGAGTCTTTACTAAATGTGAGCTGCTGTTTTATCACATTTTAGAAGCTGTATCTCATTGAATTAATTAGAAGCATTCAGGCCTCTCTGGGGAGGGGGTATTGAATCCTGGTGCTGGTACCTATATCAGGATCTGAGGTTTGGGGTTGGACAATCTATGTCTGATCTATTTTGGCCGAAGTCAAGTGTCCATGACAAATGCTCGGGTGAAAGGCAGCCCTGCACTATAAAAATTTGTAATTTCCTCTTCCAATAAGGTAAGAATTTATTTCTACATGTAAGATTTCCCCATTTTAGTGTGACTATGCAAAACAGAACAATGCCACATGATACTCATGGTGCATGTAGGGGCAAAAATAACAAGCAAAACAATCTCCCTAGCCTGATTGTAACCTAAAGTCATAACCAAACTGAGACTTTTCTACAAGAATTTCTTAATAAGCAGATCTAAAGCAGAGATTGGGGAAGCTACCTCTAGCTATAGAAATACATTAAGATTTGTAACTATTAAGGAAATGCATCTACAGAAATATACAAAAGAAATATAGAAATCCCCTTTTAAGTCTTTTGAGGTAATTGGGGGTGTAGAATCCAGAGCACAGTTTCATCCCATCCCGTTGTCTTATGGAATCTGAGAAATGGTTCGCAGACATTGCGCATCAGGTAGTGTTCTTGAGAGGAGGTCTCTCTGAAGCAGAATCCCATAGAAGCAACAGTCTACAGTGGCGGGAGGTGGAAATAAAAGGCCACAAGGAGTGGGTCTTAGGAAGAGGTGTCTGCAGGTTCTTCCCAGGATGAGATATAGAGATCTAGGAGGGTGTCTTTTCACTTTGGGAGTAAGTAGGCTGATTGCTGGGGTAGGGTGAAGTTTCTAATCCCTGAGGAATTAATAACTGAGGCTGAAAAGAGTTAAATAGGGGGAGATCAAGGATCAGGGTGTGGCAGTGAGAGGATACAAGAGGATTTGTAAGGTGGTAAACAAGGTGTGGGGATGAGGGATATCATATAATAGGAAATATATAAAATATAAACAAGGATTATATACAATACAGATTAACCAAGCATAGAGGAGTCTAACACACACACACACACACACACACACACACACACGTGTATTGACAGACAGTGGAGATCTATTTGTAGGTTAGATCAGTTGAAGGACTGACACTTATGGAATGAATCAGAGCTTTTAAAAAAAAAAATGCGGCCAGCACATGTATGTGAGTGTAGGGGGATTTCCGGTATCTGGGCAATTCATCGATAGTAGGGATAAACTTTGCTAGATAAAAGCTTCCAGGGTTAGATTATGCATATAACTTTCTTAGAACAATATTAATTTTCCAATCAAGGGTACTTAGCAATATGTTATTGGCTCTGTAAAGGGAATCTACCCCATGGTGTATCATTTACCATGTCTTGAGCATCCACATTTCTCTCCTGGAAGCAAACTGACAATATGGACCTTATAGTCTAATAGTAAGCTATTATAGTTTAAAAAACCAAACAAAATCAAATTGTAAAAAATATAGTCAATGAATGGGGCCTGTAACAATGTCTAAGGTGCGCAATTGCCTATTTCAATGGTTCCTATGGACATAGGCATTAAATCATGATAGTGGGCATAATCAAATGGAAGATGGATAATTCAGATTATTTTGTCAAGGAATTACCATATTGAAGACTTTATTTGAAGTCTAACATGACAAAACACTAAAGTGCAAAACTGGTGACCAACCTATATTTTCAAGAACACCTGTGAATAAGAAAAAGTTAAAGAGTTATTATAGACATAATCTAATTAAGACATTGAAACGTTCTGATAGCAAGCTTGATCTAAGAGAAGTTTGGCCTACCTTACCACCCAATGGTGAGATGAAATCAGAAGATTCTCTGTCCTGGGATCTGTACAAGAACCAATATCTCTAGTTAAAAAAAACCTGTCTACAACAACCTGAACTAAGCAGAAATTTTCTGGGACCACAAAGAAAGACTTATCTTAGGCTTCATCATAGGACCTTTACCAAAACCAAGATCTCTAATTACAGAAGACTGACTTTGTCAACTGGGACTGAGCAGAATTTTTTCTGGAGCCATAAAGAGAGACATTCGTGTTGGACAAACAACATTAATGGATCCTGTAGTTGATCTTTTGGCAGTATGCTTCATGACAGAGACCACCCTGTATCTTTTAGAACAAAGGAATTTTCTTTCTAATTTCCCCAACGTTTGATATATCAATGCCAAAAAACAAAGAAGCAAACAAACAAACAAACAAACAAAAGCCACACCAGCCCCTCCACCTTCTTTTTTTTCTTTTAATTTTACTTATATTCTAGATAGGAACACCCTCTTTTCCATAGAATCATAGAATTTAAATCACGTTCTTCTGTCTCATATTTCTATGTCTCTTTCTAATTGAGAAAAGAAAAAAAAGTGGTTGGGGCTCAGGGCCCAAGTGGTCTCATGAACATTGAGTTGGAAAAGAAACAGCTCAGATCTAAGAACCCAAGCCAAACTCAATGACAAGAGAATAAAGACCCAAACTATAATAAGCTAAACACAAAATGGACCTGTTTCACTAGTAATCCAGGGGGGCTAGAAGTGGAGGTTTGAGATGCATTTGTGGAACTATGGTGGAGAGAGGTCAACACTGGTAGTGGGAATGTCCCTAATTTACCTGTCACTAAGCATTTGAAATACAACTGTGAAAGAATTGTAATTCACAGTGCCCTAATAAAAAATCTACAAGTAAGTCATACATAATCAAGATAAAATGCTGCTTGGTTTTCTTTCCATTTAAAGTTAAAGATAACATAATACCAAGTTTTTAATCCTTTAAAACACATTTTAAAACAAAGAATCAGAAATACCACAATTAAAATTTTGCAAGACTACTAAGTATTAGGCTAGATACAGAGGAAACAACATATTCTGGCAGCCTTAGGGGTGAGGGAAGAGCATATGGGAGGTAGGACAAAAACGGAATTGTAGGGAAGACAAATTGGTGATGGAACCCCCCCCAATCTTATGTAAATATGTACCTAAAATATTATTGTCAACAATATGTAAGCCACTATCATCAAAATAAAAATTAAATTAAAAAAATTTTATACCTCAAATTTTCTGACAAATTATATATATATATATTGGTTTTGGGGCCATACCAGTGACGCTCAAGGGTTACTCTTGGCAATGCACTCAGAAATCCTGCCTGGCTTGGGGACCATAAGTGACACTGGGGGATTGAACCACTGTCCGTCCTAGGTTAGTGTGTGCAAGGCAGATGCCCTACTGCTTGTGCCACTGCTCTGGCCCGTAAGACAAATTTTAGAGTAAAATTAAGAGAAAATATGGGCTGAAAAAATAGTACTGAGAATAAGGCACTTTTCTTAAACATAGTCAACCCAGGGTCTATCCCAGTACTACATAGGTCCCTCAAGCTTTGCCAGAAGTGACTCGAACACTGACAGGTGTAAAAAACTCCCACCCCCAAAATATTTTTTCAATAAAATATTAAAGGAGCCACAGCAACAAATGATTACTTGAAATGGACTTTTTAAATTTGATAAGTATTATTTTAGTGAAAAAATAAGTTTTACTTATAAAACTCTAATAACAAAATATTTCTAATGCCTAATTATTTCACTTCTATTTGATATAACTGAGCATTACTATTTTCATGAGGATGAAAACATTCCCCTGTGGTAAGCGAGCAAAGAAAGATGATCAAAGTAAATCAAGAACTCAGAATCACCATATGGGCCTAATTAATTTACTTTCATGCATATTTTAGTAATTTTTAAAATCTGTCTTAACATTTGACAGTAAGTACACTCTATTACATATCATCACCATGGGATGTCAATTGTACCAGGACTATAAATTATTTTTAGAAAAGAAGTGATATAATATTATAATATGTAATTGATTAGCAAACTCATAGCTAATATATTCTAAGAAATCAAAGAGAGTTTAGGCCCTTCATTAAAAATAAAGTAAAAAAGTTAATAATACAAAATTATTGTTGTTCACTTTACTTATTCAATTATTATTCAAGTACCAATTCTTTTTTTAAATACCATGGTAAATATTGCTAGATTCTGAGATAAATATTTTTCTTAAAATATGCATTCAAATGTATATTTTCCAATACTTAAAGAATGAAATCTCAATTTAATCTTCAGTTACTATTGCACAATAGTTCTATAAAGCATATTAAAATACTTGAGCTACCTATGATGACTTTCTTCTCTAGAGAGAGAAATAACTCAACAAAATAACTCATATTTGCTTTTGTAAAAATATTAGAATTTATCTTTGTATAGATAGTTATAAAATTATAAAATCAGAGCCAGAACAATAACACAGTTAGTAGGGCTTTGCATGCTACTGATCCAGATCCAATCCATATGGTTTCCCGAGTCACCCAGGAGCTGGATATCAGTAAGCAATCTCCCTCTTTACATAGGTGGGTTTGTGTCCTTTTGTCAGCAAAATGTTATAGAGACAGAGCTTTTTTGTTTTTTGAGTACATTAAGTGTACCCATGTACACACCCTTTCTGCTGTGTTATCACTCAGGTGCTAACCTTTTTCCCTTTTTTTTTTTTTTTTTTTTTGGGCCACACCCGGTAACGCTCAGGGGTTACTCCTGGCTATGCGCTCAGAAGTCGCTCCTGGCTTGGGGGACCATATGGGACGCCGGGGGATCGAACCGCGGTCCGTCTCCTAGGCTAGCGCAGGTAAGGCAGGCACCTTACCTCCAGCGCCACCGCCCGGCCCCCCTTTTTCCCTTTTATACAAATTTTCACACATGGCAATATTAGGGCACTACTTTTAGTTCTGTGCTCAGGGATCACTTCTGGTGGTTCTCGGGTGCTGTATCTGACAAGAATCAAGTTCGACTTGAAAATATATAAAGCACAAGCCTTAAGTCATGTACATTTTCTACAACCCATGTTTTCTTTCTATTACAGTTTTTAGCAATATTTATGTCTAGTTACACTAGTTGTCACATTTGAAACATTACTTTGATTTTGGGGCCGGAGCTGTGGTACAAGCGGTAGGGCATTTGCCTTGCATGTGCTAACCTAGGACAGACCATGATTCGATCCCCAGTGTTTCGTGTCATATGGTTCCCCAAGCCAGGAGTGATTCTGAGTGCATAGCCAGGAGTAACCCCTGAGCGTCACTGGGTGTGGCCCAAAAAACAATAACAAAAAAAGTATTTTGATTTTTATCTTATATTTAGCATTCATTACAATAATAGTATTTAGCAATTTACTAGTACCTTTATACAATAGACAATGCACTTTAAAGAACATGCATACCTTTAAGCTATTATATTCTTTATTTTATTTTATTTTTATTTTTTAAGCTATTATATTCTTTGCTATTCTTATATCTGACATACCTGAAATACTGAATGAATATGAATACAATTAGACAAATACATATATGTATTTATATAACTAGTTCTTTCATGTATAGACATTTTAGAAAAACAATACAAGTAGTGTGTAGGTTGTAAGAAAAACAGTAGATTTAGTGTTTAAATATTCTTTGAGTGCTAGACTGGACCAAAACTCAATTTCCAGAAGTTTCAGTTTCTTTATTTTAAGAGTGAAAAGAATCAAATTGTGAATAAAATATTAAAATATTATTAAAACTAAAAAATTTGCATTGCTTTGATAAAATTGGACCAACTTTAGATTTATATGTAATGACTTTTCAAAAATATTATAAACCATGTAATTTTATTAATATAAGGGACAATGTTTAGTTCCTTTAATTTGGTAGAAAAGAGGATAACTAGTTCATCACTTTTGTAAAAAAAAATTAAAAAAAGAAAAAATTCCCAATATGTAGGTATCAACATCTTATTAACAACTAACAGTTTTGGTTTTTAAAGTAGTTTCTTGTCACAGCAACCAGTTAAGTGACTCAACAGTTAGCATAAGGTTAGCTATTAATTTCATTTCTAATATGAGATTATTTATAATTCACAAGAATGTATCTTGTATACTTACAGTGTTGTCTATACCTGTTGATCCCAGAAAAACCAAATGAATAAAGGATTTACTGTCACCAACTTCAGAAATTTCTTGAAGCAAGGTCTGTAATTTGCTTGCAGGTGTAATGAGCTGCCAATAATCTGACTGGTTTGAATTCTGTTAGTGCAGTATCTGCTGACACCAATCCTTCCTCCTAATTACAATTACTGGGGCTCTTTTGAATTTGTCATTTTCTAATTCCAATGAATTGGTTGTTCAAAGTTGTTAAAGTAATTATGATTGGAATTCTCCAATCATAGACTAATTCCCTCAGGAACAAATTTAAAGATAATTGAGTAAGGCTATTGCTTTACTAAAAATCTGAGAAATGCATTAAACATAAAGTAACTATATGTTACATATTCATATGATATACCACATATTGAATTTTAAAGAGACACCACATATATTTAAATGGATGTCTAATTTGTGTTAATTTAAGACCTTATTTAAAATATTTTTGAGCTACATCAGTTTCTTAATATTAAATGGACATCACCAACCCAAGTGCTACTATTAAAAGTTTATTCTCAAGCTATTATTGCAAAAACATAGTGCTTATACTTGTTAAGGTTATTTTGTCCCTTCGTTCATCTCATAATACATCTGCAAGAAATTGTCTGTTTTATGTTTATGTTAAAAGAACAGTTATTAGGGGCCATAGCATTGGCGCAGTGGTAGGGTGTTTGCCTTGTATGTGACTGACCCAGGAGGGACTGCTGTTCAAATCCCCAGCATTCTTTATGGTCCGTAGAGCCAGGAGCGATTTCTGGGTGTATAGCCAGGAATAACTCCAGAGTGTCACTGGGTGTGGCCCAAAAAGAAAAAAAAGAATATAAAACAGTTATTAAATCAAAATATTTAATTATTGGAAGTCCAGTCCAGTCACTTGCTTATTACACAGCAACTATCTGATCTCAAATAGAGCACCTAAACTCCTACAATGCATCTAATGGACTCGTATCAATCATAATGACACTAATTATTGCTAATGAGAATGTGAGAGCTGATTCAATATGTTGAACTTTAAATAAACTTGCTATGCTTCAAAATTATTTTCTCCTAATGATCATGAGTACCAGATATATTAATGAATAGCTACCTGGGCAAAACCATCTTGCTATAGGGCCTTCAGTTATATGGCAAATGCTGGAATACAAGTTCTTGAATTAAAATGACATGAATCTATAGTCTCTATTAGAAAATATAACTCTGAAACGTCTATATCATCTATGATGAAAAAATCATTTCTTAAAAAAATCATTTGAAGGAATAGAATTAATAGTATTTAATTTCTAGCAGAATGTGCCCAGCAGAGGAATTTCTGAAAAAATAATAGTGATTTATGGGTTGAACAGAACATCAGAAAACAGTTCAAGAATTTTGTAGACTATATTGTCACAAATTGCCAGAGAAATAATCCTTTTAAGAGAATTAGTAACAAGGTTTAGGAATTACTTCATTCATAAAATAGCTCAAATATGAATTACAGTAAAGGGGTGAGGGAAAACATGGTGGTTAGGATGTTTGTTGCTAACCTGTTCAATACCTGTAACTTCATCTACTGCAACTCAAGTCCCTCCAGAAATGATTCCTGACCATGGAATTAGAAGTAAATCCTGAGCACCTCTGTGTATGCAACCCAAACAACAAAAAAATATATTTAAAGCATATTTCATCCTATAAACGTTTTTTGCAATTGTAGTCAATTTCTTTTCAGAAATTTCAATCACCTCTATAAGCTCAATTGGTTCAATAATAAAAATGATACTTATAAATTACTAAATTATTTCTCTGTGTTAATTATATTACAAACATTAATGAGTTACTTTTGTACAAATATTACTGATAATTATAATTTTTATTAATATAGTCATCTATATTATATATTATATATATTGCATATATATATATATGGGAGAGATAGTAACAAAAGAGGATGCTTGTCTGGCAGATGATTGACTTTAAATCAGTCCTCTGCACTGTTCAAGATTCCATGAAGACCAAGGAGAGACCTCTAAGCATGGAGCCAGGAATGTATATTGAGCATTGCCAGGTGTGTTCTCAAAAGTTAAGATAATTTAGAAAATTTAGAACGATGGGAGAGTTTCAGATAAGTTCAATAAATAATAGAAATTTATAATTTCATGAATCCTATAATAATAATCTATAATATAACTTTACAGTTTAAATATAGTAAAAAGATAGAGAATTTAGAAAAGGTACCTGAGAGGAGATAAAACAAATAGTGTTACTCTCCTCCAATTTTAGACTCTGTTTGGAGACTAGTCAATAATATATTAAAGACTGGTTCTAGAGAGACTCTTTTAGAAATAGTACAGTTAGGGGCCGGGAAGGTGGCGCTAGAGGTAAGGTGTTTACCTTGCAAACGCTAGCGTAGGACGGACCGCGGTTCGATCCCCCGGCGTCCCATATGGTCCCCCCAAGCCAGGGGCGATTTCTGAGCGCATAGCCAGGAGTAACCCCTGAGCATCAAACGGGTGGGCCCCAAAAAAAAAAAAAGAAATAGTACAGTTAATTTATTTAGTGAGTATGGTATGAAAAAAGAATGCTGGGAATATAAAACTGTAAAATGTATTGCAATCGAAACTGGTAGGGCCTTATGCTGAAGGAATTTGAAATTTCTGTGAAGTGAAATTCAAGAGCATAGTATTCTCTCATAATCATCCTTGGTTCTTTGCTCTTTCTGTTTGTTCTTACAATCATATACATAGTTATTTGTCTGATGGTAAGTCTAATATGGATAATAAAAACAAGATATTTATTATCGGTGCTTCAAGCTGATTCATAATTAGCCTATAATATAAAGATGTCTAAATAACTTCTACATAAATAATGAATCAGAGGATTTAAATGTGTAAATTACAGGGAGACAGGAGAAACTAGAAGGCCAGAACCTAAAACCAGGTTAATACTTTTAAAGAAAAGAGAAAACTGTACAGTCAATTTTTATTTTATTTTACTTTATTATTATTTTTGGAATTTGGGATACACCAGGGCACTCAGGGATTACTCCTGGCTCTATGTTCAGAAATTGCTCCTGGCAGGCATGGAGGACCATATGGGATTTCAGGAATCGAACCCGGTTCCTTTCCAGTTGACCACGTGCAAGGCCTTTGCTATTTGTTATTCCCTCATTATGTTACTTTATACATCACACAATGAGAGGGAGCACTCTCTTGTTCCTCTGTAGCTTCCATTCTTCACTCTATAATGTCTCTGAATAATTCTTGTCAAGTCTCTGCAAAAGAGAAATAACTTCATCATCCTGTTGCTATAGAATCTTCATTCAGCAATTTATTTTATTTCTAAACTTCAAATATTTTAGGGTCAAGGATGCTTTATTAAGGGTGAAATCATACAATTCTTTCACTTATCACTTTTAGCCCAATATTTTTTTTACTTTTTCATTTTTCACTTTTTTTACACTTTTCACTTTTACCCCAATAATTTACATGGTACAACCACTTATTGAAAACATAACCGTTTAGTTAGAAATTATTGAGCAATTGTAGACTAATGTATGCCTAATTACATATAAACTAGGCTAGACTAATCTACGAGGCTTGGTAGATAGGCTCTACTAAAATTATTTTCGACTTAATAATTCTAATTTATAATGGACTAATAAGGGTATAATTCCATTCAAAGTGGAGGAATTTCTTTCTTGCAATTATTCCCACAAGATTAAATCCTGGAGTATTGTTTAACAGATAAATAAATTAGAGGGTTCCTGGAATTTTATTCCTGGAAAATTCTATGCAGCATAAGAAACTGGCTTATATATAAAATGTATTGGCTCATATATATACTTTTTTGTACAGTTGATAATAACTGCCAAAAATATTCCATGCTGTTATATAAAAGGATATTTGTTATATTATTCAATCTCTTGGGTTAAGAGATTGTGAATTTTTCTCCCTTTTTTGGAAACCATTTTAGAATGATTTAAAATGTATGGTTCACTTTTAATAGATAATCTATATGTACATATATAAATAAAATAGTTCCTATCTACAATAAAATATATCATAATTGAATACTATATACTGTTAAGTAATAAAGGTATATACTTTATACAGCAGAGCATAACTTTCTAAGTGACATATAATCTAGAAAATCTTTCCTAGATTAATTTCAATAAAAGCCACAAAAGAAGCATGATTTCTGCCAGATAGACTTTTAGTTTTATTAATAACTCCAAGTGCTGACAAAATAACTTATTTTCTGAGATATATCATATTTAAAAACCTAGAAATAAGCAAATGTTATTTTTTTTGATGGTTCAGAAACTTGGGGAAATAATGACTTCATTTTCACGGGAGTAATCACTCACAACTTCTAAAATGATGTTTTCTCTTCAAATAAGAGCTCAAAATTTTATAAATCTGAGCATAATACTAGATTATACCTAATCACTATAAAATGAATATAAAGATAGATGTAAGCATCTATAATATTTTTTCCTAGGGAGAATATTCATAACTTTTATCAAAGTCTTAGACATGTGGTCTCCAGTAAATATCAAATAAACAGCCACTATCTTTGAGTAGTGTTCCCTAAATTATATCCTAAATCAAAAATATATATTTCTATAAAAATGAGAATTAATGGGATCACAGTGGATTACTATATAAAGATTTATGTCCTTAGTTTACAATTTATAGTATCAATAACATTGGAAAAAATAATGTCACCTGTTTATAAAGATATGATTCCAGAGAATCTTTTTTTTTTTTTGGAGGGGGGGGGTCACACCCGGCAGTGCTCACGGGTTACTCCTGGCTCCATGCTCAGAAATCGCCCCCAGCAGGCTCAGGGGACCATATGGGATGCCGGGATTCGAACCACCATCCTTCTGCATAAAAGGCAAATGCCTTACCTCCATGCTATCTCTCTGGCTGAGAATCTTAATTTATATAAAGCTATCTAAAGATCTCCTTAGATCTTAGATTTGGTCTAAATTTGAATTTTCAGGAAGCATATCTTTTTTCAAAAGCATAGATTTCTTATTTGTTTGGGGTCCACACCTAGCAATGCTCATTGTTTCTTCTTATGCTCAGAGATCACTTCTGGCAGAGTATATGGGGTACCAGGAATCGAACTCTGAGAACCAGCATGCAAAGAAAATACTACATCTATTCTATTGTTTCTCTGGTCTATGGAAAAATATATTTGAATTGACCACTCACAAAATAATTAGCTACATCATTAACTTAAAATTATGGCATACTGTGCATATTCAGTAAAATTATAAGACAACTTTCTGCCAATTTTGCTTATTAACTGGTATAAAAAATTGTTACTGGAATCATTGCAGATCACAACTCTTATGCTAACCTGGCCAAGCAAAACATATTCTAATGACCATAGAATCTAGATTAGTTCTAATAAGCAAGGCAAAGATATGAGCCAAAAGAGTTATTCAGTTCGAAAGAAAAATATTTAACCTAGATTTCCCTGCTTGAGATATTAAAAAAAGAAGAACTCTGATTTTAAAAACTTTAATGAAATAATAAAAGATGAAACCTATAAACCAGGAGAAAGATCTGCCTCTTAAATGGAATATAACTATAAAAACATCTATTTTGAAAAAAATTAATGATTCAATTCATGAGTTTATTAACTAACGGATGGATATAAATGTTTCAGATTCAATCACCATCAAATATATTATGTGTTGTTTAACATGAAATATAAAATTATATGACTAACAAGAGTGCTACAAACTAGGATACTGAAACAGTTCTGTCGATTTAAACAGATGAAATATTCCTGCTAAGAGTTGCCTTTGCAGCCAATTTTTTCATACTGATTATGTTCATGTTTGTTTACCACAAAAGTAATAAAACTTGTTGGGGAATAAAACTCAATCTTTAAATTTCAAAAAAGCAGGTAATAGTTAAATAGTTTCGGATTATAAAGAGCTAGATATTATTGGCAGTTACATAACTAATGTTGTCTAATATTGGATCATGACTGTAGAGAACCAGTAAAGAACCAGCTACTTAAAATAAGCTCCTTTTTTGGGTGCTGGCAAAACAGATTCTGGGGAAAACTCTTAAAAGAAATGTTTCAGTTAACAACTAAGTTCGCTGAAACAATGTCCCTCCTACAACAACAGAGTGACTATAGGTAGAACTAATTGTGTATTTAGTTTTGTGTGACATTAAAAAAATTGTATCAGATGAATCACATTTATCAAACAAAGATTTTATTAGGAGTTCAGGGAATTGAATACTTGAAAGATTATTGTTGTTGTTGTTGTTGTTTCTTCTTTATTTTTTCCTTTTTCCTTTTTTGTTCCCTTTGGATTAAAAGCAGCAGCAGAGCTAAAGGGTTATTCCTGGCTCTGAGCTCAGAAATTACTCCTGGCAGGCTCAGGATACAACCTAGATGGGCTGCCTGTAAGGCAAACACCCTACCTGCTCTGCTACCACTCCAGCCCTGAGAGCTGTTTATTTGACTGAAATTATTAAATATGGAACACTTCACAAATTTGCATGTCATCCTTGTGCAGGGGCCATGCTAATCTTTTCTGTATATTTCCAATTTTAGTATATGTGCTGCTGAAGCGAGCACAGAAAATATTACATAAAAATAGCTACCTAAATATTTGTTGAGACCTTAAATTGGAAACTCCATTGTCTAATTCAGAAGTCTATCCTCTAATTATCTTGACAAATTGTATTTTTTAGACCCATGAAAGCAACTTCAAAAACACAATTAGAATTTCACAATACTATTCAACATCCTATTGGCTTTCTGGCTTCTTCTGTATCTTCTATGGGTTCTTGGTTTCTCTGACTTCACTTTGAATTTTATTAGAGAGACTACTCATATCTCTACAAGAGGGCATCTCAAAATTTTGTCACTTGCAACTCCTTTTGTTACCCAAGAAATACAAATGCAACCTGTTGGATACTTCCAGAAACACCTCAGATTTATTGCTTTGATTTTGAATTAATTTTTGAACACTGTTTATTCAGAAATAGTTTATGGTTGCTGATATATTTATAACCCCTATATGCAGTTATGCATACTTTAAGTAGCTAAGTTTCAGATTTTTATCTCATTCAGTATTTCTGGTTTTTAAGTGGCCTCAGCTTTGTCTCTCACTCATTTCCCACATTATCATCAGATGTTCAACTCTCTGTGGCAACTCTGAATATTGATATGCAGGTGATACTCCTATTTTGTTCATATTCTTTGCTAAAGCAAAATTGTTTCTCTCATCAATGACACCTTTTTTGTCACTCTTGTTTTTCTAGTTCTTTATGGTATATGACAATTAGTTAATAATCTAACACAAAATATATTTTATATAAAGGTCTAAAAGAAGTCAGTTTGTAGAGATCTATTGAGGGATGCACATACATTTCAAAAGCAAATAAGACTCAATAAGAGAGATTCAGGGCTATATCAGATTTTGTAGAAACTATAAATTTATAAATATTAGTCCATTATATATTGCATTTACAATCTCCCTTTGTCTAAAACTGCAAAGAAATCCATCGCTACTGAAGCAGAAGCTTCATGCCACAAATCTAGAGCATTGGAAAGACATGAGTATGAAAAAAAAAAAAAAACACTGCCATAGAACATAATCCAAAACAGTTAAGGGGATAAAACAGGTTCAGGAACTCCCACATGCACACCTTCCACTGATGGTTCAGTGGTGAAAAAAAAAAAAAAAAACACAAGCAGTTTTTCCCTGAGACTGGGAGTCTTTATTAGAAAGCACCGGACCACACCCTTGGGGTGGAGAACAGGTAGGTTAAGGCCTACCAATCCAAAGAATACTTTCATACAAAACTGCTTTCAACAAATGAATAACAAGCATATCTTGGATAAAATCAAACCCAGTGAACACAACATTTACCCCTTTTTAACTTTATAGAAAAACGCAGAAGTATGAAGTAAATCATTTACATCCCACGGTTCTAACAGAAATGTAATTTCTCTAACTAAAAGATAAAAGGTAATAATTTGCATAGGCACAGCAAAAGTTGGAAAAATAGAGAGAAAAACCTTTGGTGTAAAAATAGGACATTCCTACCCACTAAACATCCTGCCATAAGGCCAAATGAAGGCTCCAGGCATACTAGTTTGTCTAACTCCAAGTCTTTCTTTATGGTCCCAGAAACTGTTCTCCATTACAATTGTCACTGTCAGGCTTCAGCAATTGTAAATCTTTGTGTTAACACATATACTATGTTGAAACCATTATGTCTTGAAATATCTTCTGGTTTCATTTCACTGTTAGGTGGTAAGGCAGTAAAATCTGTCTTCATAGCAGGTCACTGCTGTTTTCCACACCATAGTCAGGGTAGTGTATGAGCCCACTCTTAAGAAAGTAGGTGCCAAGGCAATTTCAGGGCCTGCCTGGTAAATTGTTGATTCCTGGTGTAGGTGCACAAAACTTTGCTGGTTCCAAAGATGGAGCCCAAGGTTCAGGGGTGTTCAATCCATGTCCAAGAAATAAAGCATAAGTCAAGTCACAGTGACAAATTTTTAGGGTGAAAGTCCCCCTGAAACAAAAATTTTTGGAGTTCTCATTACTAATGCATAATAACTCCTTTTTGTATCTAATATTTGCCAATTTTAATGTGCCCCCACAAAAAAGAAAGATGCAACAGGATACTATTGGAGTCTGAGAGGGAAAATATTAACAAACCAAACAATCCCTATAATTGAGTTCTATCAAAAGCACAAAACTCCAATATTACTATTTGTACTGCCTAGTATGAATTTCTACTAGCAAATCTAAAGAAAAGGGGAAACTATAATTACATGATAAAATATACACATTGAAGAAATATACTTAAGAAATATACATTGGGGCCGGGCGGTGGCGCTAGAGGTAAGGTGCCTGCCTTGCCTGCGCTAGCCTTGGACGGACCGCAGTTCGATCCCCTGGCGTCCCATATGGTCCCCCAAGCCAGGAGCAACTTATGAGTGCATAACCAGGAGTAACCCCTGAGTGTCACCGGGTGTGGCCCCCCCCAAAAAAAGAAATATACAGCATATGTAATATATGTAAATATGCAATATGTTAAATATATGTATATATTATACATATGTAATATATGTAAATCTTTTAAAAAATAATTTTATTGTAACCAAAGTGAATAACAAACCTTTAACAGTAATAATTAAGCTACATAGTGACAATGAATCAGGGCCATTCCCACCACCAGGGTTGTTGTCCCTCCATCCTTTTTCCCAGCATGTGCCCCATATCTCCTTCCTTTGCCTCCTGGAGTGCTAGTGTAGCTGTTCCCCTCTGTGTATAGTTTGTTGTAGATAAGGTATTGATTCTGTTGTTGTTGACTTTGGGTTTAATGTGTAAGTCTCATCATTTTTTTATTTCTACTCAATGTTTATATAGCTGTTTGGTCTTGCTACCATTCATTTTTATTCCCCTACTCAATTCATGTGGCAGATGATTCAAGTTGTGTGGTTCTGTTGGAAGAAAACAGAAGAAAAGACAAAATAAAAAGTAAAAGAAGAAAAACCAAAAAACTAACAAACAACAATAAAAAAATTAAAAATAAAAGGCAGTAACTACCAAAAAAAAAAAAAAAAGAAAAGAAAAGAAAAGAAAAGAAAAGCACCAAGCAACAACAAAAATCACCAATTAATAAATACAAGTGTAAAAAAGACTCTTTGCTCTACTTGTTTTGGGGCTGGAAATATAGCATGGACGTAAGGTTTTTGCCTTGCATGCAGAAGGTCAGTGATTTGAATCCTGGCATCCCATATGGTACCCAAGCCTGCCAGGGGGTGATTTCTGAGTGTATAACCCATGAGCACTGCTGGGTGTAACCCAAAAACCAAAAAAAAAAGAAAGAGAGTGAAAAAAAGAAGAAAAAGAAAAATATAAATAAAAAGAAAAAAAAGGAAGGAATGCTGGTGTGGCAAGGTTTTTTGCTTCCTTCTTTTTTGGATAGGCACAGTCAGTATTGGGGGAATAAGAAAGAGAATTCCCTTATCCTAAAAGATTCAGGGTTTCTCCACCCTTGAAGCATACTGCCATGGTAACAAGTACTGGCTCCATACATGCTCATTATCACACCCCAAGGTCTTTTTATGGTTCACGAAAACTTTCCGTTCAGTTGTGAATGATAAAAGCAGGTCTTTGTAGCTAGAGATCTTGATATTTGCACAGGCCATAGGACAAAGTCTAGGATAGAGTCTTTCATTATCGTTCTAGAAGTTCTGTTCCATCATTGTTGTTGTAATCATTCTTCTGTAATAAGTTGTCTTGGTTTTTGCTCAGATCCTAGGCTGAAGCCTAGGATAGAGTCTTTCATTATGGGTTCAGAAGTTCTGCTCAGTCTCAGTTGTCAGAGTCTCTGGAATTAGAGATCTTGATTTTTGTACAAGTCCTAGGCTGAAGCCTAAGCTAGGGTATTTCTTATTAGTCCCAGGATAAATTCTGCCTAGTCATGGTTGTCAAAATCAGCCTTTTGTAGTTAATGCTCTTGGGTTTTGCACAGATAAAAGGACAACATGTCTTCTGATTTCATCTTACAGTTAGGTGATGAGATAGGACAACCTGCTCTTAGATCAAGCTGTTGCCATTTCCTCGTTGTCAGGATGTCATATCAAAACTGGTGCAAGTTGATGCCTGAGTGGTGTTAGGAATTCCTTAGTGAGAGTTTGGTTCCTATGTTGTTGCAGGAAATATCGGTTCTCTGTATGTGATTTGGAGTTCGTGGTTGGAAGATCACTGTCCAATCACATGGACTCTAAGTTGGGGCCATATGACACATGTTTAGGGTGGAAGGTGCCCCGTATTGTAAGAAGTATGGGTTGCTATTCATAGAAGATAAGATCTTGTTTCTGTGCATAAAGTTTTCCCCTTTTTAGTGTGCCTATACAAAGAAAATGGTGTCATATTATATTGCTGGTGCATTTGGGGAAAAGAATGACAACTACACGATCTCTGCACACTGGTTTGACCTGAGATTTTTATACCAGGCAAGACTTTTTCTTTTACGTTTTTGTACCAAGCAGATCCAATGCAGACGATGTTAAAAAATATATATATCTATATAAAATAGAAGAAATAAATAAAAATGAATTTTAAAAAAATAATTAAAAAATTGATGGAAGAGGCTACCTTTATGTTTGGGAATAAACACCCTAAGAGGCATTAATATAGAGATTTTAAACATACAATGGAAATATAGGCATCCCCACTAAGACTTTTGAGAAATTCTTGTAGGGGTGAAATCCAGGGCACTTTTTCATCACATATCATTGTCCTGTTGAGTTTGAAAAATGATTTTCAGCATAAGATATCCTTGAGCTGGAGGTCCTGCTGAGGCTGAATCCGGTATCATGCAATAGTCAGCAGATGTGTTGGTTGTAGTTTATTGTTGGACCATGAGATGTGGGACTGAGAGGGTGTCCTTTTGCTTTAGAGCTGGGTGGTAGCTTATTGGGGCAGGAGTTCTGTCTTGGTGCCTAATGAGTTAAGAACTGAGGTTAAAGAGGGTTAAATATGGAAGGAAAATGGATCAGGATCGGGGGATGAGAGGATAAAAGGATTTCTGAAAAGGTTAGTAGGGAAAATATAGAAGAGGGTTTATATGCACTATAAACATGGTTTGTTTACAGTTTAGGTTTGGCATTCAGAGAGAGGACACTGTATACAAACTCATTTCCACATATAGACAGACATTTGAGATCTATTCTTAAGTTGTTGTTGGAGGCCTGACCCTCATAGGTTGGGTCTGAGCTCTTAAGAAATAATTAAATCAGAGAAGATAAATAATTAGCTAAGATACAGATTAGAAGAGAAAGGGAAAACAAGAGAGAAGAAAAAATAAAGATAAGTAAATACAGTAAAAATAAGTTAAAAAATAAAATAAAATTGCAGCTTGTGCATTAGAGTTGAAAGGTTTTCCAATATCTATGTGTTTCATCAATGACTGGAGTGGGCTTTGCTAAGTGAAGGTTTCACACCCTGTAAATCTTTTGAAATAGTCTGAGAGGAGAATGAATTGCAGATTACAACTTCAGCATCTAACATGGTTTTGTGGAGTCTGAAAAAATGGCTCACAGCAGTAATGGATCAGGAAATGTCCTAAATTGACGTTCGCTCAAAGTCCAAAATCAGTTGGAGACAACAGTCTATGGATGAAGATAAGTGGTAAAAATATGATCCCCAAGAACCTATCAGCAGTAGTAGTTGGCAGCTTCTTCTTCCTGGGATGGATATGAGCTGGGGCTGGAGGTGGAGGGTACTGAGAAGTTAAGAACTGAGGGTAAAAAGAGTAAACAAGGAAGAAATAATAAATATTATAGTGTATTTTCTGTTCAGCATTCCTTTTCCTTAGCAAACTATCTCCCTCTCCTCTGTACCCTAAGTAAATGGAATATTCTGACAATTTTCTGAACATTTCCTCCTGTGTTCAAACCTAAAATTCTGTATTTTGAGGTTCTGTTTGGCAATTTACTCCTCTAATTTAATTGCTTCTTTTATTTTCTCCTAATAATGTGTATATGATTACAACATATATATGTTTTATAATTTATTTAAAATGTGCTATCATGTTATCTTTATCATATCATTTCTTACTTGATGGCAAGTACTGTATGTTCATTTCTGTACAATAATGTATTGTTAATTTCTGGCAGTACAAAATGCAAATATCAGGCAATTCATTTAATTTAAATGACCTTTAAAATTTCTCCCACCCCGAATTTATACATAAGACATTTTTTTTTATCAGAAGTGTTTGGAATGTTGTTTTTAATAAAGAACCAATGCCTCTCCAGTCTTAATATGCTAGAACATTTTTAACACTAATCATCCAAAAGGTTATTTCATTCGTTGCATTTAAACAACATTTGCTTCAACCCTCATCTCCAACCCTGGATTTCTTATCCTCGGGGTGCTCTTTTCATTCAGTGTTCAGTTGTGCTTAGTCTTTGGATTCCTATTCATTCTGCCAATCATTTCGTAGCAACAGTTTGGCAGACAAAGCAATTTCTATGCACAGCCAGGTGTTAGCCTTGGCATCCACAACACTGGAAGGGGTTGACTCAGATATTTTCCACACCTGAAAATTGGCTGCACAATCTTTGCCAGCTCCCATGAACTTAATTATGATGCTCTATTTCAAAATTTCAATAACAAATAGTTTAGAGAATTTGCATTGAAATGTAGATGCCTTTGCTTTCTCCCTTCAGCCTTGCCACATTTTCTACCACAGAGCACTACCATAAGCAAATTAGCATTCCTTAGTCATCATTTTATTTTGATCTGTAACTACAAAAATAGAATAAAACTCAGTATGTCTGAAAAGTCAATTAATCCAATAGTGAAAATGTCTCTATTTCCATTCACCAGATTAAGATATCTAATCTATATCACCTTGGTGAATTATAGGCTCATGAAAAATTTGACATTTGACATGATTTTTAAAGTAGATTATACATCTGGCATCAAAAGGTGACATTGTATTATAAAGATTTTACTATAATTATATTCCAAACACTTTCTCCTTTCCCTCAACTATTTGCTTTGCTTATTCAAGAAAGAATGATTATGTATCTTTTGAATAGCCATTTATTTGCTTAATACCTATACCAATATTACTTGTCTGTTTTACAGAGTATTTTGCAAAATAACACTTATTTTACACAACAGCCATTAGGACACTGAAATGAGAATAGACCTATAGATAAAACAAATAAGTCTTATATTCCATAAAATAACTTATTTATATATAAATTACTTTGATAAAGAGACAAGACAATTTACAGGCAAAAATTTCTATTGAGAAATATATACTACACAGATTGGATACTCGCAAGCACATGAACTAAATTAGATATATTCCTCCCAAAATATCCAAAATTTATTTGAACCCATATATCTCTATATGATAAAATGTTAAATTCAGGTTAAAAGGTGTAAAAATTTATGTGCTTGTGAATAATAATTAGACATTGGATTCTTAAATATGGCACATAAGACATAGAAATCAAAGGAAAATATGATAGATGAATCAGGGTTTTTTTTTTCTATTTTTTTTTCTTTTTGGCCACAGCCAGTGATGCACTGGGGTTACTTCTGGCTATGTGCTCAGAAATCATTCCTGGCTTGGGAGACCATATGGGATGCCAGGGATTGAACCACAGTCTGTCTTAGGTTAGTGCGTGACAGGCAAATGCCCTACCACATGCACCACCACTCTGGCCCCAATAAATCAGATTTAAAAAAACAATTGCTTGGGAGCTGAAACGATAGCACAGAGGTAGGGTGTTTGGGACACCCTGGGACAGACCAAGGTTCAATAAACAGCATCTCATATGGTCTCTCAAATTTGCCAGGAGTGATTTCTGAGAGCAGAGCCAGGAGTAACCCTGATGACCACCAGGTGTGGCCCAAAACAAACAAAAATAAAATTAGATTGTTTTAAAAGTTACTATAAGAAAAGTAAATAATCTTCCCAGCAAATTAGCAAAATAATTGTGAATAAGCTTATTTTGGTTTTTGAGCCACACCCTGCAATACTCAGGTGATACTCTTGGCTCTATGCTCAAGAATTATACCTGCTAGTGTTTAAAGGACCATATGGGAAATAAGGGGTCCAACTAACCTGGCCATATACAAGGAAGATACATTACTGGCTATATTATAGCTCTAGCCCCATACTATAACATATAGAGAGAGAAAAATATTTATTAAAAAATCTGTATTCAGAATACATAAGAATCTCAACCGCAAATTAATAACAGCCCAATTAAAAATGCACAATGTACTTAAAATTATATTTACCTAATGAACTCTGATAAAACCTGTAAGAATGAAATGATACACAATATCCTTAGTCATAAGGGATATACAAGTCAAAACAATAATCCACTTTACAGAAGAATTAGAAATAATGTAAAGAATTGGAGCCCTTAAGTAGCAATGATGAGAATGTAAAATGTTACAGCCACCTTGGAAAACAGTTTTACAATTCCTCATAACTTAGACATTGTTAACATATGTGTCAACATTTCACTCCTAGGTACAGACCTAAGCCCTAAAACTATTTCACTCAGTGCTAGTAATTGGCTTGCTACAATATATGAAACTATTACTTTTTCTTCCCCACAAATGTTCTTTTTATTGAGGCCCTTTCATGTTGCTAGTAAAAGTCTAACATCCCTGTATTTCTAATTAGACCAATGAGGCTGTTTTTCCCTGGCACAATCTACTATCCCAATAATTTTTCAGCTTTCTGTGAATGATACTTGGGATGTCATTTAATTCATTTTTCCCAAGGAATGACAATGGGAGTGGTTGTTGACTCTCACTGTTTCTCAGAGCACCCAAAAACCACAAAAATGTCAAGAATGTAAAATGAGGGCAGCAAAAATAGAGACATTCTTAGATTTCTTTTTTTGTTTGTTTTGTTTGTTTGTTTGTTTGTTTGTCTTGGGTCACACCCAGCATTGCTCAGGGGTTAACTCCTGGCTCTTAGCTCAGAAATTGCCCTGGGCAGACTCGGGGACCATATGGGATGCAGGGATTAGAACCGATGACCTTCTGCATTAAAGGCAAATGCCTTACCTCCATGCTATCTCTTCGGCCCCAGAAAATATTTCTCTAAGATTAGTAGAAGTAGATTCTACACACATACCAAGTTAGAGGAAAAAGTTACTGTAGAGCAATATAAATGTGATCAGTAGTGTTATGGATAATAGATTACAAAGAAAATAAGGGGCCAGAACAGTGGCATAACCAGTAGGGCATTTGCCTTGCATGTGCTAACCTGGAACGAACTGTGGTTCGATCCCTGTGTCCCATATGGTCTCCAAAGCAAAAAAATTTTCTGAGCACAAAGCCAGAAGTAACCCCTGAGCATCACTGGGTGTGTACCCCTTCCCCCCCCCAAAAAAAAAACACAAAGGAAATAAGAAGGGGAAACTAAATTTAGCTTTCTTTTAGTAAATAATGAAAATATTTTTGTTTTGCACCAAAAACAGAAAAACAACAGTTTTAGTAATACAACCATATAACAAGGTGACTGTTGTAAATTAGTTTAAAACGATAAATTAGATCGAAATTATAAAAGAGGTCAGTGACACAAAAAGATTAATCAGTTCAGACCCTGAGCAATTATAACAGTGACTGATCCCAAAAAGCTACAGCAGAAAACAAGAGTATAGAAATTTGAAAAGCCACTTAAAATAAGTTATGCCCTAATCACACTTCAATGATCATCTCTTTGTCTCTATGTAACTCTAGTGTCCAACCCCTAATACCAAATGAGAGAAGCATTTAATAAATGACTTTAAAAGTATTTGAAGTTTCCAAAGATAAGTGATCTTTTGTCACTGGATTTGAGAATTACTTTACAAAGAGTAACTCCCACGTGAAGTTATATATTTAGCTAGAGATTCTGATCACTTTGTGTATGTATATTCTAACTAGATGAAGAATTTCTTGTTTAGAGTCAAGGATTGGCTTTTTAAAGCTTTCCATTGAAGTGTTAAAATATATCTGTCCAGAGGAGTTGGTGAAGGAAGGATGCTATAAGATTTTTTTTAACAGTAATTACTGTCAACTCCAGTTTAAGACTATTGTTAGATATAAACTTCAAAGTATCTATATTTATTGCAATTTGGCATTTTTCTCTAATGATTTAGTATTTTCTTTTTAAACCTAGAATTAGTAATTCCTATATAATGCTGTATTTCTCCCAACCAAACTTGTATAGCTCTCTCCCCAACAGAATACTGTATAGAATTTTCTATGTATTTCTCCCAGTTTCTAGTGAATTAAAAATTCACTATTAATCTATCACCACTGATTAAACCTAAACTCTTGAAGGGAATATAGCTTCTTCCTGATAAATATTCAATATTCAAAACAAAGACTGACACATTATAAATATTTAATAAACATTAATAAATGCATGAATTCAAATATAATAACAAGAATAAATTACATTCTTCCAATTATATATATAATCTGCCTGCATTTGCCTCAAAGGTACAAATCATATCCAGATCCTTACAAAGCTTTCTTCTCTCCCTTATACCAAATTGTGACTAGTTAATTTCACTATGACATTTATAGCAATATTTGAACATCCACCATAATTTGATTTTTATTAGTCACCTGACTATAGAAAGGTTACTCTATTGTTTTCCATATTTGGAGAACAAATCATAAAAAATAAATGAAACCAGAGTCAAAATCATCACCAGTTAATATTTCCAACATATTTAGTGCAAGAAAATGATATATATGATCAAACTCAAGTTTGTAAATAGTCTGTGAATTTTAATTTATCTCCAATATCTGTGTGCCATCGCCATCAATATTTGAAAGTTCATCAGATTGCTAGGTATAGCCTCATTCCCAACATAACTTAGCAGTTAGTAAATATTTTGCAAGAAAGCTATAATAGCAATTGTATTATCTCAGATGGGTAGAGGGTGGGTATAAACTGATTCAAAATCATTGTTCCCTTAGCACACTAATATGATTGGTTTTTCCACCTTGTGCTGAAAAACCTCAAACACATATGTTCAGCTGCTATACCTACCAATATATGCATGGAAAGTGAGAAATTTTAAGACATTACTTAATTACTTTTTTAAATTCACTCCTTATCTATGAAATCTCTCCCATAACTATTATGGCTTTTCATTTCCCCAGCATGTGTCTACTGGGGAAGAAGCACTCAAACTACTATTCAGAAAAGATATGAAGACAAAAATAAAGTATAATATAACTCTGAGAACAAAGGAAACGGTACTGGAATAATTCTGTTGGCACTGCAGATATATAAGTGCTTTGGTGGAGAGGATTTGAATATTTTTCAAATTGCTAAGCACTTTATTGTTTCAACTAGCTTTTTTCT
The DNA here is from genome assembly GCF_024139225.1 of Suncus etruscus. Classification (NCBI taxonomy): domain Eukaryota; kingdom Metazoa; phylum Chordata; class Mammalia; order Eulipotyphla; family Soricidae; genus Suncus; species Suncus etruscus. The sequence continues at coordinate 87,677,881 of NC_064856.1, read as the reverse complement.
AAATTGATGCTCTATTACTGTGACATGATCAGGTCAGTTTAGACATTCTACAGCACTGAACTGGAGACAATCATCCTAAAATATGGATTGCTGGGAGGGCCTTTTGTATTCACAAATTCCAATCTAATAGCCCTTTAATAACCATTCTGAGTCAGTCTCCTAGGAATATAGCTGCACAATCACTTGAATACTATTATATTCATTGGGTGCATAGATATATACAGTAATATACATATGTATAAATATATAGTATGTAGTAAAGATAGTATACAGTTTGATAGACATTTTAGTAAAAGGGACAAACGAATCACTTTAATCTTGGATGGGAAAATATCATTTAGTGTTCTCAGTAGATAAATATATTTAAGTTAGTTTGAAGTTTGTTAGCTAGTTAGTTGTAAAGAGGTTAAAGTATGCTGAGTTATCCCTTTTAAAAATCATTTTTCCTATATTAGAGGCCACTTGTTCTTTTCCCCTTTTTTATCTCCTCTAAAATAAAATATTTATCTGAATTAAATAAAAAAGTTATGTTATGGGCGAGATTCTTTGGAATCTCATTATTCAAATTTTTTTTTATTAGGTAGTAGTACCTAAGAATTTTTAAGACACTTCTTGAATTCTTTGAAGAATATATTCTCAGTGAGTTTGAGAAAATGGTCCTGAAAATTTGGGGCTTACCTGAAGAGTGATTGGTGTCCACTAAACTTAATACCAGCAGTTCTCAGGAGGTTGTGCAGATTGATCATTAAGCTCAGGACCTCTTGCCTGTTTGTCATATACTCTCCCACTTACAATTTCTCCCCTGTTCTTATTTCTTGAAATTTTTAACAAACATATAAACAACTGTTATTGTAATTATGAAACTATTTCTCCCCACTATATCTAATTCTTGCAGGCCTTCCTCACCACAAAATACCTACAGGAATTGCTGTTGTGTGTTGATACAGCACTGGAAACAGTAGCCCTGGCAAGCACTACTTGCTTTTGCAGAATTGGCTTAGATATCCTGTTATATGCTCCTCCAATTCTCTATACAGTTCCTTCACAGGAGTCAGAAAAATAGCAATTGATTATTCATAGAATTTTGCTGACAAAGTGCCACACATGTGTCATTATGCTAAGTGCTTTGCAATGTTATATAATGCAATTCTTGTAAGAACCGTGTAAGCTCTGTCCTTTCATTAAGTCAATATTAAAGCAATGAAAAATTGTCTGAGGTCTCTTTTCAAGGTCAAATAATTTACAATTGGCAGTACCTGGGTTGACCAAAGGCTGCTTGCCATCAAAGGGCAAACTCTCAATCACTGTGCAAATCTGACTTTCCAATTGTTATAGAAAGGTTGACTTGGTGTCAGTTTTTTATTGGGATATACTCAACATTGCTCTTTGGCTACTTGGTGCTCAAGGGTCTATTCAGATGGTTCATGGAGAACCATATACAACACAGAGTATGCAATTTGAACCTCTTCTATGTAAAGTGTGTGGCCATTTCTTTGAGAAATCTCTTCCTTAAATATTAAAGATACATTAAAAATAGTACTATATTTTCTGGTGTATAAAACAACCCCCTACTTTTCCTGTTAAAATATAGGGTTTGAGCTATATTCACTGTATAAGACTACTCTTTTAACTCACACTGAATGGAAATTAAAAAACGTAAGAGAAAAAGAGTAGAACCCTCAAAGGTTAACAGTATATGTTTAATTTTAAAGCTAAACTTTGGAGTGCCAACAATCATTTTACATTTATACTTTGTATGAGTGACTATGATTTGTCATTTGTAGTGAGTGACTGTAATTTTTTAATTGTGATCTACATTGAGAGTAGAAACAGGGGGTCTCTCCAAGAGCAGCTGGCTGGGGGGCAGTAATTAATAGGACAGCTAGAAGGAGACAGAGTGCCTCTTCTGTGTTCCATAAAAGCCGAAGAGGACTGAGCATCAGAAAGGCACATGGGTGGTGGCTGGATGAGATGCAGTGCTCGGTAACTCAGGTCCTCTGTGTGCCCTAAATGATGAATTAGGACAAACAGAGGACTTAGTGATGAAGCCTGACAGCTGGATGGGATGTGGCAGTAAGAGAAGCGTGGATTACTCATCCCTGAGAGTAAGTTTCAGCATGCCCTATACTTTTAAGAAATTTTACATGGATTAAAAAGTCGTCTTATGGAGACCAGCTCTTGCCAGGTATGGGGTTTGGGGAGGCCCCATACCACAGCCTTTCTCCCTAGCCTAGGGAGTGCCTTGAGGCTTGGCAGGCCCCCAGCCGTCCTTGTCTTTTTCCCCTGACTCCAGGCCTCCCCTGGGTGCCAGCTCAGATGGCCAGAAGTGGGTTTAGGTGAACTCTTAGTGGTCCTCAGGTCCCCCCTCCCTCTGTACTCCAGGGGGGAGGTGCATGGGGAGGAGGGCGGGTAGACATCTGGATTCTGGTTTCCTCTTTGATTCTGGAGACCAGCTCTTGCCAGGTATGGGGTTTGGGAAGGCCCCATACCAGAGCCTTTCTCCCTAGCCTGGGGAGTGCTGGGAGGCTTGGCAGGCCCCCAGCCGTCCTTGTCTTTTTCCCCTGACTCCAGGCCTTCCCTGGGTGCCAGCTCAGATGGCTAGAAGTGGGTTCAGGTGGACTCTCAGTGGTCCTCAGGCTTCCCGCCTCCCTCAGTACTCCAGCGGGGAGGTGCATGGGGAGGAAGGCAGGCAGACATTTGGCTTTTGGTTTCTTCCTTGATTCTGGAGACCAGCTCTTGCCAGGTATAGGGTTTTCTCCCCTGGACTTCAGTCTTTCCCTGGGCACCGGTCTAGGTGGACTCTATAGGGGTCAACAGGCTTTCCCCCTATCTCTCCCTACACTAATGGGAATGCGCTGTGGGAGGAGGGCAGGCTGTTCTTGCACTGGTTTATGTTGGGACAGTCAGTGGAAATTTTTTCTCTTTGTTTTCATATTGATAGTATTGTGTGCATATATTCTATATATCCATAATATCCATCTTGTATTGGGACCTTGATACTGCCCTACGAAGCTCATTTCTAGTATTTTACTGCCTCACTCCCAACCCCTACTTCCCCCCATTCTCCCATGTAGGTGCAGCTAATGACATGAAGCTCACCAAATAGACTGATAAGTGCAGTTAGAGAAATAACTACACTAAAAACTATCATAACAATGTGAATGAATGAGGAAAAAAGAAAGCCTGTCTCGAGTACAGGTGTGGGTGGGGTGGGGAGTAGGTAGATCTGGGAAATTGGTGGGGGGAATCCTGCACTGGTGAAGGGGGGTGTTCTTTACATGACTGTAATCATACAACTACAATTATATTTGTAATCACGGTGTTTAAATAAAGATAAATAAAAAAAGTTGTCTTATATGCCGGAAAATACAGTAATTTTGTTTCTTTAGTTGTTTCTTGTTTGGGAACCACATACTGTGATGTTCAGGTCTAACTCCTGCTATGCACCCAAAGATCACTAAAAGTGTCCCAGAGGACCATATAAATTGCCAGGGATAGAACTTAGGTCAGCTCTGTGACAGGCAAGCATCCTGTCTGCTGTACAATGTCTCTGGTCTCAGTGCTACTATTTTTAAAAGGTCATTTTATTATGAGAAAATATTAATAAAAGAATTTTAAGTTCTAAATAAGTACATATCTTTCAAGTCATTTTATGTTATGGACAAGACTCTTTGGAATCTCATTACTCAAAGTGTTTTTATTAGGCAAGTAATACCTACAAATTTATATGATGCTTCTTGAATTCTTTGAATGATGTTTTCTCAGTGAATCTGAGAATGTGGTCCTGAAAATTTGGTGCTAGGCTGAAGAGTGATTGGTGTCCACTAGGCTTAACCAGATGCTGTTTATAATTGTTTCTTTGGTTTTAGAGCCACACACTGTGATGCTCAGGACTTACTCCTGCTCTGTACCCAAGGATCACTATAATAGCTCCAAGGGACTATATTAACTGCCATGGATAGAACTTAGGTCAGCTGTGTGCCAGACATTTATCCTGCATACTTGCATACTGTACAATATATATACAATATATATATACACTGCTCCAAGAAATAAGAGAGGACACGCGGAAATGGAAACACATACCATGCTCATGGATTGGCAGGATCAACATCATTAAAATGGCAATACTTCCAAAAGCATTGTACAGATTTAACGCGATTCCTCTAAAGATACCCATGACATTTTTCAAAGAAGTGGATCAAATACTTCTGAAATTCATCTGGAACAACAAACAACCTCGAATAGCTAAAGCACTCCTTGGGAAAAGGAATATGGGAGGCATTACTTTCCCCAATTTTAAGTTGTATTACAAAGCAACAGTTATAAAAACAGCATGGTATTGGAATAAAAACAGACCCTCAGATCAGTGGAATAGGCTTGAGTACTCAGAGAAGGTTCCTCAGACATATAACCACCTTGTTTTTGATAAAGGAGCAAGAAATCCTAAATGGAGCAGGGAAAGCCTATTCAACAAGTGGTGTTGGCACAACTGGTTAGCCACTTGCAAAAAAGCGAACTCAGACCCACAGCTAACACCATGTACAAAGGTAAAATCCAAATGGATTAAAGACCTTGATATCAGAACTGAAACTATAAGGTATATAGAACAACATGTAGGTGAAACACTCCAGGACATTGAGACTAAAGGCATCTTTAAGGAGGAGACAACACTTTCCAAGCAAGTGGAAGCAGAGATAAACAGATGGGACTATATTAAGCTGAAAAGCTTCTGCATCTCAAAGGAAATAGTGCCCAGAATACAAAGGCCACCCACTGAGTGGGAGAAATTATTCACCCAATACACATCAGATAAAGGGTTAATATCCAAAATTTACAAGGTACTGACAGAACTATACAAGAAAAAAACAACTAACCCCATCAAAAAATGGGGAGAAGAAATGAACAGACACTTTGAAAAAGAAGAAAGGCAAATGGCCAAAAGGCACATGAAAAGATGTTCAACATCACTAATCGTCAGGGAGATGCAAATCAAAACTACTATGAGGTACCACCTCACGCCACTGAGATTGGCACACATCACAAAAAAGGAAAACAAGCAGTGCTGGCGGGGATGTGGAGAGAAAGGAACTCTTTTTCACTGCTGGTGGGAATGCCCTCTAGTACAACCTTTATGGAAAGCGATATGGAGATTCCTTCACAAACTGGAAATTGAGCTTCCATACGATCCAGCTATACCACTCCTAGGAATATACCCAAGAAACACAAAAATACAATACAAAAATCCCTTCCTTACTCCGATATTCATTGCAGCGCTATTTACAATAGCCAGACTCTGGAAACAACCAAGATGCCCTTCAACAGATGAGTGGCTGAAGAAACTGTGATACATATACACAATGGAATACTATGCAGCCATCAGGAGAGATGAAGTCATGAAATTTTCCAATACATGGATGTACATGGAATCTATTATGCTGAGTGAAGTAAGTCAGAGGGAGAGAGAAAGACGCAGAATGGTTTCACTCATCTATGGGCTTTAAGAAAAATGAAGGACATTTTTAACAGTATCTCAGAGACAAGAGAGATGAGGGCTGGTAGGTGCAGCTCAGGACATGCAGCTCATCACATAGAGTGATGAGTGCAGTTGCAGAGATGACTACACTGAAAACTATCATAGAATGTGAATGAATGAGGGAAGTGGAAAGCCTGTCTCGAGTACAGGTATAGGGGGGTGGGGAGGAGGGAGATCTGGGAAATTGGTGGTGGGAATGTTGCACCGGTGAGGGGGGGTGCTCTTTACATGACTGTAATCATACAACTATAATCATGTTTGTAATCACGGTGTTTAAATAAAGACAAAAAAACAAAACAAAACAAAAAAAATATATATTGTCCCAGGAATACCTTTTTTAAAACATCATTTCAGGCGTTATTTTGACAAAACACAATTAAAGAATAAAAGATAGTAGTTTACATCATTATATGGATTGCCCAGACTGGTAAACAACAGAAAAATGAAGCTAAGTAGTGCATCAATGTTCAAAAGATTATAGTCACACAAGTTATCTAGTGAAAGAGAAAGTCTCAACGCCTCCTTGCCAGCAGTTCCATTAATCCACATCCACCTAACACACATCTCATCCCTAAGGTACTGTCTTTTATTTTAAACATAATTATCCAGAACCATAAAATACTTTCTGGAAGTTTAGGCTTACCTGCAGACTAAGATAATAGGCAATGTGTATAGTAAATAGCCAGAATGATGACTCAAAAGGCTCAACCTAGCCAAACCACCCTCTAACATCTTGTATCCTCTATAATATTTTTCTCAAATAAAAAGAAATGCAAAGTACCTTTAAAAGGATTTACATAAACCCCCGTTACCTTCAACCTAGTCCTACACTAATTCCACCCCAGATGGAGAGATCCTTTTTCTCTCTCTTTTACTTTCCAAATTTTTCTACTTTACAACTTTGATTACAACTAAATTTTTCTACTTTACAACTTTTATTCTGAGCATATTTATTACTCAGTATTTTCATTCTTGAAAGAATTGAATAATTTGGGACTCTTTGGACCAATATAGAGACCCTCCCTCTCCAATCCTGTACCAAGAGAAGCAGACTGTGAAAGCAGATTTGGCAGTATTTAGTCACATATGTATAGGTTTTACTTAATTTTGTCATTCCTAATTTATCAACTCATATATTTTTGTGCTTTTTAATTATAGGCATAGAGTTTCAGATAACCTCAAACCTCACTTAGAAATAACAGTTGCCTGGGTCGGAGCAATAGCACAGCAGTAGGACATTTACCTTGCACTCGGCTGACCCAGGAAGGACCTGGCTCAATACCTGGCATTGCATATGTTCTACCAAGCCAGGAGTGATTTATGAATGCATAGCCACCCCCTGAGTCTCACCGCGTGTGACCCAAAAATAAAACAAACAAAAAAAGAAATAACAGCAGTCAAAACTTTGTGCATGTCATGAAGATATGATGAGAAAAAGAAAACAGCCATTTAACACACTCACGCACTCACACATTGAAAGAATAAATCCTATGTCTGTAAATAAATATACATAATAATTCACAACTGCTATTTTTTTAATTTTTATTTTGATCATAGTGGCTTATATATCTTTCACATTAGTATTTTAGGTACATATTAACATTGAATCAGGGGAATACCCACCACCAAATTTGTCCTCCCCCCTGAAGTATACTGATGATCTTGTTTGTTGAACAGATTGTAGACCAAAAGCTAGGTTAGAGCTTTTTGTTGTTGTTGTTGGTCCCAGGATCTGTACTGTCTAGTCCTGGTTGTAACAACCAGTCATCTGTATATAGCAATCTTGGTTTTTGCACAGATCAAAGGGTGACATGTCTTCTGATTTTGTCTTATCGTTGACTGGTGAGGAAGGATAATTTGCTCTTAGATCTAGTTGTTCCCATTTCCTCGTTGTCAGGTTATCAATTTAGAACTGGAGTAAGTTGGAGTCAGAGCAGCAATATGAATGCCCCGGAGGGGACTTGGTTCCTGGAGCTGTTGTGGAGAACTCTGTTGTTTCTATGTCTGGGATCCAGGAGTCTAGGGGATGGTCGGTGCCTATTTCCCTGGAGTTTAGGTTGGTTCCCCATGACATATATTCAGGGTGGGAGATGTCCCTGTGTTGTAAAAAAGTATAAGTTGTGGAGGAGGATACCTGTATATTTAGGAATACACATCTTAAGATGTATTGTTATACAGGTATTGAGCTTCCATAGGCAATATAAGACTCCCAATTAGGTCTTTTGATATATTCTTGTGGGGAGTAAAAGCCAAGGTACTTTTCAATTCACAGGCCTTGGAATTGAGTTTGAGAGATGCTTTGCTGCATTACAAGACCATATAGTGTCTTTGAGCTGGGGGTTTTGCTGAGGCTGATTCCTGTATTATGCAACAGTCCACGATTTGATGAGGGTGAGAGGGGCATTCAAGCATGAGTCAGCAGGTGTGCTGGTTGTAGTTCTTTGCTGAGGCATGAGAACAAGGACCCAGAGGGTGACTTTCACTGAGGAGCTGGAAGGTGGTCTGTTGGGGCAGGAAGTCAATATTGGTGCCTACTGAGTTAGGAACTGAGGGTAAAGAGGGTTAGATTAGGAGAAGATAAGGGATCAGGATTGGGAGATGAGGGGATAGAAGAGACACAGGGGTAGCAGAGAGGCAATACATGACAGGGGCTATATACAATAGATATAGATATATAGATATATGAATTGTTGTGATTTCGGCTTGGAGTCAGTACGGAAAGTCACGTTTACATAAAGACTGACTTTGAAGATCTATTTGAGTGTTATCATCGAAATCTTTGGCACTCAGTTTTCTTTCTTAGGAAATGTCTAGAATAAAGAACATTTTTAGATAATGCTTAAAAAGTATATTTGTTGCGTGGGCGCACGGTTATGAAAGTGAGTATTAGTAAGAAAAGACACCACTGCAAGGGGTCCAGTATGAATATGGGAGAAGTTTCCCTCTTGCCCCCTCCCCGCAGAGCCCAGTTGCCAGACCTAGCCCTGAAGATCAGTCTGCCATGGGGGATCTCGGTCTCCTGGACTAAGTGGTCAGCCCAGGAGGCCTTTGGCCAGCTGTCTGCCCAGATTCCCAGCCATACCCGTAGGAGAGGAGCAGGAATCCTGACATGTGGGATCTTCTGGTCCAGCTGCAGCCTCCCTCTCCAGTATGAATAAGCATCGGATTGGAGTTTCCCTCCTCCCCATCCCCCCAGAGCTCAGACCAGACCTGGCCTTGAAAGCCAGCCTGGCGTGGGGGGCTCTCAGTCTCCTGGACTGAATTATTAAATTGTATTACTTAATTAAAAGAATTTGGTTAGATGTAAACAATGTATATTACTTTTTAATCATATTAAATAATTAATTACACAAAATATAATTCATACTGCTGTAATCTTATAAGCTATTTTGTAAGAAAACATTTTCTCTTAATTGGTAACGTGATCTGTCTCTCTACCAGGGGTCTCAAACTCGTGGCCCGCAGGCCATTGGCAGCCCTCTGTACAACATTTTGTGGCCCTGCCCTAGAGGAATCTTTATTTTGTTTTGTCTTGCTTTAGTTGTTTGGGTCACACCCCCCAATGTTCAAGGCTTACTACTGACTTTGCACTCAAGGATAACCCCGGTTTTGCCTCCTGTGGCCCCCAGGTAAATTGAGTTCGAGACCCCTGAAACAATGAATTTGTTTTATATCCTTTAAGATCAATATTCCTTGATATTTCTTGACCAATATGTCATTATTTTGGTTTGATTTACTTAAAACTCACCAATATATTGATACACCCTTAACAACTAAAGTATCAAATTTTATTTAAATATACAATTGTGACATTATTAAATGAATGTTTGAATCACTTTTGGGTGGGACAAATTCTAGTCTCATAAGTCATTTCTGTTTCATGTCAGTTCTGGTGATAATTGGAAGATATATAATGCCAAAAATCAAATCTAGTTTAGTTGCCACAAGGCAAGCCCTTTAAGCCCTGCACTATCTTTCTGTTTAGTTCTTTAAATACTTGCTTAGATATATGATAATGACTGCAGTTACTTCACTAATTTATATATTCATGGTGATTTTTTGAAATGGCATCTCCCTTAAAATATTTTTCTAGATTCTTCCTATAAGACTAAAGATGAGTTTATTGTCATTAACAGCATCAACAAAAGACATCATTTATGTACAAAGTAAAATCATATTGTAGATTACAAATTTTCATTTATTAAGACACTTGTTTTGATAAAAAATGATTTTGGGGGGCCAGAGCGGTGACATAGAGCAGTAAGGAGTCTGCCTTGCTGATGCTAGCCTAGGACTGACCATGGTTTGGTCCATTGGCATCTCATATGGTCCCCCAAACCAGGAGCGATTTCTGAATGCATAGCCAGGAGTAACCCCTGAGCATCAACAGGTGAGGCCCCCAAAAAACAAAAAAATAAAAATAAAATGATTATTTGTACAATAGGTATCAGAGGGGTTGAGAGATTTTCAGTGATTAGGGTACATGTTTAACACAGACCCAAATTGGTTAGATTTCTGGCAACACCTGGTCCTCTGAACATTACTGCAGTGCAGCCCTGGAGGCTCCTTGAGAATATCTACATATGGGTCTTAAGTTCCCAGCACTGCCCTTGGAACCCCAGTGTCCCTGAAAATGCAAACCCTAATCAGCTTTGCATACTCCAGTTTTTGCAAAAAAAAAAAAAAAAAAACCACTGCTTGGTGACTAAGATTCATAGATTCACCATGGCATCCTGAGAATTATTGGGAGCACCTACCCCCAAAAACTAGAGGTAAAAACTTATCTTTTTTAAAAAGATTCTTTTTGAAAGTAAATAAATCCAACCAGTTTTAGTCAAACATTCACATGCTTCGTTGAAGCGAATGACTTATTAAGGATAATTCCAGAAACTTTTGCTCTTACATTTTGTAATTCCCATCCTCACTTTCTCCAAACCCAGAATATTTTTCCATTATTAAACATTTGGAGGTAGAGTGGAGATAGGAACATGAAACACAAGCTTAGAGAAACAAAAAGTACATGAATGCCAAATTACTTTCAAATAAAAGTGTCAACTTTCATATTAATCTCTGAATTGATCATTTTAAGTGAACCACGTGCAACCTGAAGTCTACATCATTTCTGTGCTTCAGTGGATGATCAAAAGATTATGATGTGTTAATTTCTTCTTTTTATACATGAATAAAATGTAGAACAGATGGCCTATTGATTATCTTACATGCCTAATATTTAAATAGTATATTATGCTGCAGCTGCACATTTATTCAGTCTTATGGTTGATGTCAATTTTAAGATTTCTGAAATAGTGTATTCTCTTAGGCACTTTGTAAATCATTATTATTAGATTATATGAAAATGACTTAGTTTAAAATATACATGAATAAACTTTGGTTTGGTTTGATTTTGGAGCCTCAGTGCTCAGGGCTCATGCCTTGCTCTGTGCTCAGGATCACTTCATGTGCTAGAGGATCATATGTTATACTGATTATCAAAGCCAGTTGAGCAGCATGCAAAGTAAGCATCCAGTCGTCTGTACTATATTCCTACTCCGTGAATATTCTCTCTGCTCGACATAGATTTTAGTTTGTGCATAGCATTTAAATAAAAAATTAATAGTAGTCTTAATGCCTCTGAACAAAAAAAAACATATTAAAAGGAAATTATAGTTAATTGTGAGTAAAATATATCCTCAAGAAATGGCCTAGAAAATTATTGTAACACCAAATATTGATATTAGATGCTATCCATATAATTTTTGTGTCCCATATAAACAGAAACTTTGGTATGAAAATTTGCGAGTTATATTCTCAAAGGTTAAATTTTGTGACCACACTTGGGGCACTCTTGATTAATACATGTAGCTTTTAGATGAGCGAGAATAAATTCAAATTATACTTTAAGAAAACTAAAGCATAACAAATAGTATACTATATTATTCTGTATCTTACCATATCATATCATACTATACTATACATCCATACAATACCATATCATCCAGAACATTCATATTGCACTATAATATACAATCTGTGCTATAATTTACTGTACATTATCATCCAGACAATTATGATCATACCAAAACATACTATATAAAGTTTGCTATATCAAAAGGAAGTGAGTATAATATTATTGGTTAATAATGATCTGAGAGACAGTCACTGTGAGTTACAAAAATTAATGACTTCATATAAAAGAGACAAATGGAAATATATTAAAGATAACACACCTTTTTATATCAGTATTTTTGATCTTTCACATTTTCATGCAGAAAACAATACTTTGTGTTTGGCAACTAATTGACAACTCTTATGCTCTTGTTGAAAAAGGATGCTCAAAGAAATTCAGTAAAATATTCAAGTCAACCAAAATCCTTGCAATCATTTTATTTAAGCAACTTAGGAAACAATTAGTGGCACAGGTGAGGGCATTTAAGTGCCTGTTAGTTTTTATCCTGACCCATTAAAATAAAGAGGCATTTTGTTGAAGCAAGGTGATTATCTCTAAGATATTGTTCTTTCATCAAATTTCTCAAATTAACCCATTTCTGAGTTCTCACAGGGTTTGAGTAACAACTAGGATAATTGAATTGCTTTAGTTAATGATATCTTCTGATTGAGGGAGCAGGTGGGGTCAGAAAAACACAGCAAACTTTTTTGCAGATAAAGGTGCAATTTGGCTTGGCATACAACTCATTTCTTGCAAGAGATGAAATAGAAAGCAAAATAAAATGAATAGTTTTGAACTAATGTTTTTTTAAAGATGAGTAATATTTTTGAACTAATGGTTTTTAAAGATGAGAAAAAAATTACTTAAACAGAAATATTTCACAAAGTCTAGTACTCCACAGTGTGTGGCAAAAATTTTTCTTTCTTGGTCTTTAGAAATGGTTTGAAGTATATTGGAAGCAACAACTGAGGGAGAAGGCAGGCATCTTTTATCTTCAAATGCCTTAATTGATAACCTTTCCACTCCACAAAGCTATGAGTCGTGCAGTCTGGAGACACTTTTATTTCTTTGATCCACAGATTCAAATCTTAATCCAGTTCTTCATAAGTCAAAATAAAGTTGTTGTGCTTGTCCAAGGAAAAAACATATGAGAGATGGGAATTATGGGTAGAGTTGACTTACAGGACTATCAAATAAATCTTTCCCAAATCCACCATAAAACCAAACAGATAGTTCAAAACCAAAAAAAAAAAAAAAAAGATGAAAACCACTTAAGGGCTCTGAAAATTGGCAAAAGGTGGATAACTACCTGAAAACTATGCCCTTTATATCCTCCTGTATTTTTCTCCAACTCTGACCAGCATATTAGTAAGATACAGTGTATAAGCCCAAGATGACTATCCAGTTCACTGTAATAGAAAAAAATGGATTTACTTTCTTGTCTATTGTCTCTTATCTGTGGTTGTGATTTCTCAGAGGTAGGTGAAGAGAGGTCATAAAATTATGTTTATTATCTTTGTACAGTGTAGCTGTAGGGTAATCATATTTAGGACTAAAACCAATCTATATCCAAAGAAGTCCAGAAAGAACCAATTATTCACAAGTCCTTCTCAATTCTGAGCTGTAGTAGGGCATTTGCCTTGCTTGTGGCAAACCTGGGAAGGACCCAAATTTGAGCCTGCCAAGAGTGATTTCTGAGTGCAGAGCCAGAAATAACATTACCCCTGAGTGCTGCCGGCTGTGGCCCCAAAACAAAACAAAAAAAATTGTCAAGAGATTTGAAAGGGTATGATGCAGAGCTGTTACAGGCCCAGAAACTTGAATACTCTTAAATACTCTTCAATACTCTCAAAACTACTGATAGAGGTTGAAATTCTCAATGGCTTATAGAGTTGGGGTACCAGATTACAGCTATTTTTTGTTGATTATTAATGTCTTCTCAGGAACACGGTCAAAGTCTAACAAGTAAATTTATAAAAAAAAAAACAAGATATATATTTAAGAAAAAAGATATAAATGTCTACATATCACATGGAATATTTAGTTAAGACAAGTTCCCACACAAAGAATAAAATACACTAAAATACACTAAAAATAAATAGCAACATGACTGTCTTTCATAGGGAACATTGAAGATCAGAAGGCTGTGCATTTCATATTCAAAGTTATATGATAAAAACAAGGAAATGGTTGACCAAATAGTACACTGCAAGACAATTTTATGAAAATAAAGGGAAATAAAAATATTAATGTATTGTCAACATATCTTCCTTTTAAGAAAATATACAAAATTTTCTGAAAGTCACCCCCAAATGCTATTAGCATATGGTCTCCAGTGCCTGCCAGTAACAATTTCTGATAGAAATCGGAGAGCCAGGAATAACCCCTGAGCGCCACCGGGTGTGACCCAAAAATCCAAAACAAACAAACAAACAAACTAATAAAGGAGATGCTTAGATAATCATAAATGCAGAGTATAATGAGGAGAAGGACAAAGAAGCAAAGAAATCAAGGTACAAAATAAGAACAGAAAGATGAAAAGCAATAGGATGCATGGAGTAAGAGACATTGGACATTTTAGTGGTTCATTAGATAGAGTGGTATAGCTACATAAACTGCAGAAACAAAACTGGGATATCATGAAATTCAAATTTCAAAAATCTTAAGTGCTTCTTATAGTTGCAGGCTGTATAAGGTTGAGGAAAGAAATCTGGTGAGGTGAAGAGAAATAGAGCTGGACTATTTATTGTATTCCTAAAACTCAACTATGACTAATTTGTGAATCATAATGTTTTAGTAAAATATAACTATAAATAAAACAAATTGCAATGCAAAAGATGAATTCTACCATATCAAAATATTGTCATCAAGATTAAGACCTGAGAACAATTTGTCCTTTCCAAAATGTCAAAAAACACATGAACCAAGAAGGGTAATTTCTAAACCAACCTGCTATATTTATAGACTTCAAATACTAAAATGTTAATATATTTTTCTATTTACATTTATTTTCTCAAAAATGTAGGCTTACAGCACAATGAACAAGACCACCAATTACAGAAGATGGATTAAAACGACACTGAAGAAACAGAACTTCTAGAATCTCAAAGAAAGACCAGCATAAGCTCCATTCCTTGACCAGTGAGATACCAAAATCTCTAGTCACAGAGGTCTGAGTTTATCACTCATGAAGAAGCAGAAGTCTTTGAGTTTATCACTCATGAAGAAGCAGAAGTCTTCCGTACACTACAAAAGCACTGAGGGGAGAGTAAATGAATATGCAAGAGGTCTATAGTTAATCCCATGACAGTATACTTCAAGGATGGAGAAACCCTGTATCTCTTAGGCCAAGGAAATTCCCTCTCTAATGTCCCCATTATTTACTGTGCCTATGCAGGAAAAAAAAATAATTTTTTTATTCATTTATCTATTTATTTATTTACTTTTTTTTTGTCTTCTTTGTCTTGATGTGGATATTGAAGTTAGTGAGCTGGTGTCTCCATTGTTTTTTTCCTTTTCCTTTTTGTGCTCTGCCATGTTTATATTTCAGGACCATGGCTGTTATGCGGCGCTTGTCTTTATTGCTGTAGTGTTCACTGGATATCTTATTTGATACTTCTTTTTGTATTGTTGTGGTGTTTCAATTCCTTGTTTCCGTTTCTCTCTCAAAATGAGGTTGAGAGCCTCTAGACGGACTCTGTCCATTTTCGGCTTTTTTGATTTTTACCCCATTTTATTGCTTTTCTTTTCTTCAAACAAAGTCACATAACTTGAACTATCTAGTTCCACCTCTTAAATAGAGGGGGAAGTAGGAGAAAGTACCAGGACCAAACAGATGTATGATCACTAAGTAGTAAGCTAGACACAGAGGGGACCACTTATTCTAGCAGCCTGGGGGGTAAGAGTGGGAGATATGAGATGCAGGGTGGGAATGGGGGTGAGGGAGGGCAAATTTGGTGATGAGAATTCCCCTGATTCTATGTTAATATGTACCTAAAATATTACTTGAAAGATATGTAAGTAAATATGGTCAAAATAAAAATTTATAATTAAAAAAAAGAAAATGTAGGCTTACACAGATTAACAAATAATCAAATGTTTTCAAGATTTGGGAGTGGTGGTTTCCTATGAAAGTGGTTGATGTAATAGTCAAATTAAGGAATATAATGGTAGTTGCCAACTTTATCTTTAAAAGACTAAAATTTTTGTTAAAGGGTAATATTTTTAATTACAAACTAATAACCAACTGAAATAATCCTCTGGTGATATTTTATCTTTTGTTAGAAAGTGGAAATGCAGATAGAGCATGTGGTGTCATGTTAAATTAGATCAGTCAGAATAAGAAGAACAAATCCTGATAATCTCACGAACATGTAATATATAAAGAAAAAATAAGGGAACGAACAACATTCAATAACAAATTGCTTCTGCTGTTACTATAGAAAATATGATTATAAAGTGGTAGGGGATGAGGCATGGGGTGGGGTAAAAGTAAGCTACAACCAATATGAGAGTAGCGGTGGAGGGGCTGGATTTATAGCACAGAGGTAGGGCATTTTCCTTGCATGCTACTAACCCTGGAAGGACCTTGATTCAATTTCTGGCGTCCTTTATGGAACCTTGGTCCTGCCAGTAGCGATTTCTGACCAGAGTCAGGAGCCCTGAACTCAGAACTCCTGAGTGCCGCTGGGTGTGACCCCAAACCCCTCCAAAAATAAAAATAAAATAACAGTGGTGGAGGCTCAGTAACTATGTACACTGAAAGCCGAAATGTTAAAAATCCTGTAACTATATCATTTTAACTACAATAAAATGATGCTAATAAAAGAAAATAAAAACCAATTTGTCTTTGTTATGATGGAGTGTTAAGGACAGGGAAATAGATAACTCATCCTTTTCAAGACTCTGCTCTCTAATATCAATGTTTCCTTCTAAATTTGTCTTTCAGAGGTGAAGATATAAATCTATTTTCAATAGTGGGCAACAAATTCTAAATAAAAATAAATAAATGGAAGTTCCATTTTGTTACAGCTAACATTCAAATTTTTTTATTTGATTTTCTCCTAGTAATGGTTGCTTTATAGGTAGCATTGTCTAATTAAAAGACAATGTGATATGTAGATACACAGTAGTAGAGACAACTAAGTAATATTTAATCATCAAATTTTCCATTTCCTTTCCAGGACCATTGGAAATGTTACCTGATATCATTCATCCAAAGAATCCTTCTTTAGAAAGAGGATTAATCCAGCAACTCTCAGGGGTTATTCCTGGTTCTGAACTCATAAATAGCTCCTAGCAGGCTCAGGAGACACTACGAGATGCCAAGATGGAAATCAGTTAGGTCCCAAGTGGGCCGCATGCAAGGCAAATGCCCTACTGCTGTGCTTATTACACTGGTCCAAATATTAATATTTTCATTTCTTATGCAGAGTTACATTTACTAAATGTAAACACATCTGAACTATGACTGCCTATTCACAATTTTCTCTACTGTATCCCTAGTTCATGATAGTTTCATTGTCTCCTAGACTTACAAAGTATTAGTTTAAGAGATCTCTTTGCTCTTTTGCTTCATTCTCTATTTCTAAAATACAAATTAATGTTGTCACTCTCTTGCTCTATAAAAATCTTTCAATAGTGTCCTACAAATCCCTGGAATATCTAATTCCCTACTATCTCTCTAAATTCCTAACATCTACAAATGATTTATTGAATTAAATGCCTTAAAGTATATTTTATTTGTTGTTTACTCTGTAATATTCTTCCTCCAGATTATACCACTAATTTTTTCTCTCAATACAAATGATTTTCTCAAGGAAACCATTGTTGCACCTTCTAAAATAAACTTTGATTCTCCCTTTAATGTACTTTATTTTTAGTACTGAATACCTATGATTGCTTCTTAGAATTTTTTTCTATTTTAGAATAGAATCAGCACTAGAAAAAACTACTTGTATCTTTTTTGCACTGTTGTTTAGTTGGAATTTATAACAGTGCCAGGTACATATAGTAATTAAATGAATACATATCTAATAAATGAACAATACTTATAATTAATAACTCCCTCAATATATTTTAATAAAATTATAATAAAACCTTAGATAATACTCAACAGTGGCTAATAAAAATAAAATTTCAATGAATGTTCTATTCATAATGAAGGGACTTAATACTCTTGCATTTTTTTAACAGTTATTTAAAAGTAAAAACAAATTAAAAATAAAAACATTGGTCTGAAGAGATAGCATGTTTTGCATGTGGAAGGATGTTGGTTCAAATTCCAGTATCCCATATGGTCCCTGAGCTGCCAGGAGTGACTTCTGAGCATAGAGCCAGGAGTAACTTCTGAGCACTGTCCGGTGTGACCCAAAAAAAAAAACAAAAAAAATACAAAAATTAAAAACATTTTAGAGATTTTGAAACAAAACAGATAAATGTTTAAAGATCCCATAAATATTCCTATAAAACTTAAATTGGAAATGAATTCAATATTTTTCTACATACATTCAACATTGATTTACTATTATTCCATTTTTGTATCTATTGAACTTAATACAATTTATCTCTTTAGAAACCTAGATCTCTGTAAACCTCTGCATATCACACTATTCTCATAAGAATAGAATTTATTTCTATGTACAATTAATCATAGCTTCCTTGAACTACTTTACAAACCCCGACTTCCTATCCCTTCATTATTTAGCATCCTCCTTATAAATTGTATTGTTCAGTTTAACTGTTTGCAACCTCTATTCTCTATTATATTTCAGATTCAATTTGTAACTGCAATAAAATCATTCTATAAAAAACAATAGAAACAGTAAAAAATTCAATTTTGTAAAATGCCCTGAGATTATATTGCAAGCTAAATAAAAATGACTAGCTAAACAAGCTCTCAGTTTGTCGAAATACTAGGTGTTTACATACAAGGTTTAAATCATTGTAACGTTCCTTTGACTTTTGAAACTATAAATGATCAGTGGTTACTGATCATTTAAAGACTCACAGTTCTTCTAAATCTCAGAATATTTCTCTGAATATGCACACACACATACACTCACAACATGTCCACTATCTCCTATCCCTTTGCATCACCATCAATCTCACTTTATATATATGACCTCTTTAAATATTTCGAGAAAGTGTTTTTTATTTTATTTTATTATTATTATTTTTTGGTTTTGGTGTCACACCCGGCAGCACTCAGGGGTTACTCCTGGCTCGACGCTTAGAAATTGCTCCTGGCAGGCTTGGGGGACCATATAGGATGCCGGGATTCGAACCACTGACCTTCTGCATATAAGGCAAATGCATTACCTCCATGCAATCTCTCCGAACCCTGTTTATTTTATTTTTAATTAAATCTCTGTGAATTACAGAGCTTTAAAGTTATTCATGATTGAGTTTCATTCATGCAATGTTCCAATACAATCAGAAGTTGCATTCTTATTGTACTCTCTTGGAACACTTTAGTTTTATTTTGGAAGGATAATCTATTCTGAGTCTTACAAATATGCTTAAAGCATATGTTCAAAATTATTTATTTTTTATTATTCTTTATTCATAAGTTCCTTTGAAATGTTGGGAACATCTAACTGGCAACTAATCTCGTACGATGTCTTGCAATACAGCAGTTGTTTTCTTTCTCAGAGAGATTTTGTATATTAAGCAAATATACTAATATCAGGAATGTTAAAGCATTCCATATATTCAACTGTTTCAATAAATATACACAACTGAATAGCATAATTTGTTCATGTTACTTTTAAAATTAATTTGTTAGAAACAAGGATGTCAGATGGACATATAGTCAAAGGTGTTTTGACAGGTATGGTTTAGTCTTGGGTTTTAGGTATTCTTTTATCGTTGCTGTTGTTGTTTGTTTTATGTTGTTATTGTTTGTTTATTGTTGTTTATTCTGATTTTTGGGTCACTCCAAGTGAAGCTCTGAATCAGATCAGGGTTTATTTCTAGCTCTCCTCAGGAACCATATTCGGCAGTTATTGAGGGCCAATGGTCAATCCCAGCCAGCCAACTGCAAGGCAAGTATCCTATATGCTGTGCTATCTCTCTGTCCCTGAGAATTATAATTCTGAGCTTTTAAAATTGCATTTTAAAAACAAAAGAATGATAGGTTCAGATATAATTTATCAATATGGAACTATTCAGTTGTCCCAACATATTCCAAAGGGGACACATATAAAAATCAAGTAAATGAGGGCTGGCTGCACTGTATGAGATTAGGTAGGCAACTGGAAAATCAGAGGGTGCAAAAATAAATCAGAGTGAAATATTTGATATAGTCAGAAAAAAGGTAGAGAAACATTAAACTAGTATATAGAAGAAATGCAAGTGAGAGTGAGAACACTAATAATACCCTCAGGAAAAGTACATGAAAATGTAATCAGTGCATATAACAGCATTTTTAAAACAGAGGGGAGGGATTTTAAATACATGTATTAATTTATAATGCATGAGCTATATTAAAAAATAAATCAGCATAAAAACAAAGATATATAGTTGAAAGACTTTTATTATTAGTGGTTGATATCAGTGTTGAACTTTTATTATAAGAACATTTATAATGAGAGAAAAGTTTATATTCTGATTCACTAAAATTATTTGCAAAATATTGAGAACTTTGAAAACACATGTTAAGTATATTTCTAATACATCAAGAACATTATGAATTTTGAGAAAGCAAAAGATTCAGACATTACCTTTGAATTTTACCTTTAATTATGACCATCAATTTTGCTTATTCCACATTTCTACATAAGTGTTTTGATGTATTCCATTCAGATAATATAAAATTAAATCAAGCCACAAGAATTTCAATTGCCCAGACTATGATTGCTAGCTAGAAAATAGTTCTTTTTTTTGTTCAATTTCATGTAAATAACAACTGCTCAATCTGAATTTCAAAAATAGCTTCTTTTTTACATAAAATGCTCAATGTTATTATGTACCTAAAATACTACTGTGAATGATTTGTAATCCACTTTGGTCAAACTAAAAATTATTAATTAAAAAATAAGTCAAGAATCCCATTAAAATCTTTATTTAAGAAAAAAATCACACTCTCTACAAACACATGCAATTAAATTTTGGCACACAGAGTCACTTTGGATACTGTTGGGAGAGGTTATTATAGAGGTCAGGTATTTTTTCTATTAGTTTTAACCCAAAGTTGTTCAGGGATTATTCTTAGCTGTGTGCTCATGGATCATTCCTGGTAGTATGATCCTACTTATGTATAATATATTGAACCAGGAAATATGCAAAGCAAGTATTTAACCCCTATTGTATGTCTGCAGTCCCTACAGTATTTATTTTTAGTTATTTTTTTCTGAAATCTCATTACAAATTTCAGTGATTAATTCTATATTCTCTAAATGCATGGAGAATATAAGTATGTCAGTATTATAATATTTTACTTATTTATTTACTTATTTGGGTTTGAGGCCACACCTGAAGATGCTCAAAATTTATTTGGCCTGCACTTGAGAATTACTTTTTAGCAGGCTCATGAGACCGTAATGTGACTTATGTTAGTTCCTTTAAAACGATTAAATCTTGGGGTCCAGAGTGATAGTACAGTGGTAGGATATTTGTCTCGCACGCAGCCAATGTGGGACAGACCCGAATTTGAGACCTGCTATCCCATATGGTACCCTGAACCTGCCAGGAGCAGTTTACGAACACAGGAATAACTGCTGCAGACGGGTTAGCGTTGCTAAGCAGAACCTTTCGTGGGTTTCAGGAACCTTTCATAGGGAAAGAAGAGGGAACGCGAGTGGACAAAATATGAAATATGAAATAAATGAGACCACACAAAATACATTGTATGGGGACCCTCTCCCAAGGGATGAGAGACAAATTTATTCTTCAGCCGATGACATTTTATAAGGACAGATTCTAGAATGCAGTCAGGGAGAACAAAAGAGTGGGAGATGTTCTGGAGAAAATACAATGAGGGACCAACCCTTGAATTTGCATGTTAGAAGGCCGTACTTCAGGTGAGAAAGAACTCTGCTGGAGGGCAGTGAAACCAGAATTAGAGATGTTTATAGTTTAGCAAAAATCAGATTTTTCAAGATACCAGGAGGAGAGAGACAGAGATATTCATGATGTTTAAGTAGTAGCCGCAAAATAGATTTTAGGGGGACAGAAATAATTGTTTACCATCATAGAGCTATACCTAGAAAACAAGCTGTTGGCGCCAGGTTATGCGAAGTAGCCAGCAGGGGACTTTTGGCGGGCTTTGGTACTGACATTTCTTTGTCTGTAGGAGAGCTGAGGCTGGATTTCTATAGTGGCCAAATAGAGAGAAAAATGTAATGTTACAGCCATGTTAGAATTACTGCCAATGATCCACGCAAAGGGTCAAATGATTGACTTCGCTAAGTGGGCCTTTTGGCAAATAATTCTTTTAGAGGAAAGCACTGCACCAGGGAAGGGGAAAAACCACGTCTGGTGTGTGCTTTCCTTAAATGGGATGTAACAAATAACACCTGAGCGCCACCAGGTGTAGACTAACCTATCTCCCCATAGAAAAACTTAATCTCATGGACAACAATTTGTTCAACTGTAGTCATATCTTTTGTAACAGTTAAAAGAAATATACTTTTATTGTTCATAGCACTACATATATAAACTCATCTCTATCCTGATATTTGGTGTATTTGAGAAATATGCATAATAATTTTAGGGTTGGCCTTTACATTCATTTTCTTATATGACAGTAAATTTTGAAACCTAACAGAGTGAGCTATCATTCATAAAGACAAAATTGAGAAACCAAAGAGATAGTACTGCAGGGAAGGTGTATGCCTTGCACGTGGCCAACCAAGGTTTGATGGCTAGCATCTCATCCGGTTCCACAGCACCACCAGGAGTAAATTCGAAGTGCAGAGTTAGGAATAGTTCCTAACTATTGCTTGATGTGGCCCAATAACAAAACAAAACAAAATGCTGCCTTAGATGATGTATATAAAGCCTTTGTTATTTTAGTAATATCAAATCTCCTCTAGGTTTATCCATATACTTTATTATGTGTTTAACTTTTAGAATATTTTTCTATAATGTATTTATTATATGTATTAAATATTTATTGTATACCTTTATATGTAACAGATCACTGTACCAAAATATCAATATGTTTTATGCACATATACATATACACACGAACATATTTATGCAGCAGAAACTTACGAGAATAAGTTGTAAAATATTGAAAAATATTGAAAAATCAACAGAATAAAGTAGAACAAAAGACACTTTGAGATTTACAAGGGCAAAAAGTTTTCAGAGAATGAATTAAAATAGATGCACTTTAAAATTGTTCATTTCATATCACTTTGCTTTGGGAATGACCTACATTAAAATCTGTCTTTATTGAGGGAAAGAAATCAGAGAT
Source organism: Suncus etruscus (assembly GCF_024139225.1). Classification (NCBI taxonomy): domain Eukaryota; kingdom Metazoa; phylum Chordata; class Mammalia; order Eulipotyphla; family Soricidae; genus Suncus; species Suncus etruscus. The sequence continues at coordinate 87,654,976 of NC_064856.1, read as the reverse complement.
AATTTTCATACTTTAACGCAAAAGCAAAACAATTTTTAGTGCTTTGAGTAGATTTTGTATATCCCAAGCATAGACTAGCCCTGCCAAGTTCCTCTATGTCAGCGAGGTGGTGCTAGAGGTAAGGTGTCTACCTTGCAAAGGCTAGCCAAGGAAAGATCGTGACCGAGGTTCGATCCCCCAGTGTCCCATATGGTCCCCCCAAGCCAGGGGCAATTTCTGAGCGATTAGCCAGGAGTACCCCCTGAGCACCAAATGAGTGTGGTCCGAAAAATCAAAAAGAAAAAAAAAGAATTACTCTACATACTATCGATTATATATTACCTGCTTTTATATATATTAATATTTTTAGGTTCTATCATGATTTATTTTTTTTTTGGCTTTTTGAGCCACACCCAGTTATGCTCAGGGGTTATTCCTGGCTATGCACTCAGAACTCGCTCCTGGCTTGGGAGACCATATGGGACACCGGGGGGTCAAACCATGGACCATGGTCTGTCCTAGACTAGTTCGGGCAAGGCAGACTCCTAACTGCTTCTGCCACTGCTCTGCTCCCTCTATGCATAATTTTTTATGATTTGGTGGGTCATTTTTAATTGTTGGATATCTCAAAATATTTTTTGTAAAATAACATTTACTGCGTCTTGGCTTTAGGCCATTTTAAACTCAAGGAAAATTCATAAGAATACTCCATTTTTAGACAGTGGGAAACCTCAATTTTCTTCATCTTAAGTCAGATCAATAGGTACTTACGATTTGGTATACGATTGTAAACAGTTGTTAACTTTAAAAGCTTCAAGGAGAGAAAAATGACTGTACTCTGAATTCTACTAAAGGGAACAAAATGTGACTACTGTATTGGCTAAGACTTGGCATTTCATGAGCAATGATAGAATTAGAATAAAGCTGTTTTAGGAAGCATGAGAATGGGGATCACAAAAGTTCTCCTATGTTTTCTTTTTTTTTTTTTTTTGGTTTTTTTTGGGGGGGCCACACCCTGTGACGCTCAGGGGTTACTTCTGGCTATGCGCTCAGAAGTTGCTCCTGGCTTCTTGGGGGACCATATGGGACGCCGGGGGATCGAACCGTGGTCCGTCCTAGGCTAGCGCAGGCAAGGCAGGCACCTTACCTCCAGCGCCACCGCCCGGCCCCAAATTTAGGCCCCTGTTTTCTATTATCATATAGATATAAAACATACTTAGAATTTTGAATAACTTGATTCTATTTTTTGACGTAGTAGATAGGTAATTTTTATAGTATCATGTGCTATATTTCAAATACTTTATATGCTTCATATTCTTTATATGATATATTCTTATATATCAATTATATATACTCAATATAAACTGTATTCAGTGAGAAAAAGAAATTAAAAATCATATACAATCATAATAAATAGTTTTTCTAAAGTTAACTTGAGAAGCTCTGTTACTGAAATCTGAAATACTTTGATAAAGATATCATAAAGTATCTCTGAGATGATACTATAATAAAATATATTTTATTTTCCATTGCTCTACAATATATATATATGAAAGTAAACTGGAAAAATATTGAGAAATATACTGCAATAGTCAAACTTGAGACTAAACTTTATAAAAGGTTTAATTATTAGCATTACTATTTTATTGATAAAATTGGTTTATTATTACAAAGTAGTCACTCCTAATATCTCACATAATAAAGAGACTAAAATTTATATTTATACCCATTATTTCATGCCTATATTTGGTCTCTATCAACAAGTGAGAGGTCAGTAAATTTTTCACTGAAGTTCTGGCTATGAAAGTTTTAAACTTTGTAGCCCATTTTGTCTATGTTTCAACTATTTAATTTTGTTTATTATGGAACAAAAGAACTATGGACAATAAGTAAATTTTAAAAAGATGGTATTCTTTTTTTTGTTTTGTTTTGTTTTTTGGGCCACACCTGGCATTGCTCAGGGGTTACTCCTGGCTGTCTGCTCGGAAATAGCTCCTGGCAGGCACGGGGGACCATATGGGACACCGGGATTCGAACCAACCACCTTTGGTCCTGGATCGGCTGCTTGCAAGGCAAACACCGCTGTGCTATCTCTCCGGGCCCAAAAAGATGGTATTCTAATCTAATAATATGCTATATAAATGCATATGTACACATCTGAACACAATTTAAAGTTCTATAAATTCAGAACATAAAAATACCTCCCTATTTGCAACAGAAAATATTCTTTGTAACTGCTAATTTGGATCCACCCTTTATAATTTGTTTAGTTTTGTTTGGGTTGCACCCAGGTGCTCAGGTGTCACTCCTGGCTCTACACACAGGAATTACTCCCAGCAGTGCTTGAAGGACAATTTGGAAAGCTGGGAATTGAATCTAGGTCAGCATAGTGCAAGACAAGCACCCTACATGCTGTACTATCACTTGGTTCCTCATTTATAATTTGATTAATCACAGCAGTATTAAACATAAGCAGTGATAAAGAGTTTGTCTTTGTATTTCAGAGGCAACTTATTACAACAAAATTTTACTTTATAAAAACAGACTTTTACTTTAAAAATAGACACTGAAGTGGCTAGCATGAAAAACAATGAAGCCCAAAGGATAGAATAAAATATAATACCAGAATGCAGGTAATTGTCAATAATGATAAGTATTTATTTAAGAATAATTCTCATGAGGTTTAAATTCAAGTTGAGAAACTAGCTAAAAGGTGACTTTGAAAATAGAACTATACAATGGAAGTAGAGAAAGAGAATTTGACATGTATATGAAAATATCAGTGAAAAGGAAAGACACAAAATGAATATTTGCATGGGAAATAAAGGATATAGTCATAAAGAGAGAAAGCAGACAAATAAATCCAATACAACCTATGGAGTTTCTTTTATTCTTCTTTTGTTTTGCCCCTTCATTTTTTTAGCAACTAGATAGATAATGATTTTTGAAAAGAATTAGAAATGAGGTCCGGAGGTGATAGCACAGTGGGCAGAACTTTTGCCTTGTACAGTCAATCCATGTTCGATCTTCAGCATCCCATATGGTCCCCTGAGCACTACCAGAAGTTATTCATGAGTGTAGAGCCAAGAATAACCCTGAGTGCCTCTGGGTGTGACCCCCCCAAACCAAAAAAAACAAAAATCAGAAATTATAGAATAGAAGAGAGATTACAGTGAAAAACAGAGGCAAAATGACAGGCTCTCACTTTGAACTAGATATTTTTTAAAAGAGACCTCATATTTACATAAAAATTACTGTTAATAAATCCTTATTAAACTGAAGCCTTTCTAAGTAACCACTGCCAAAAATAAATACCTAAAAGAGAAGTAGTGGTGTTTACAAAGAGACCAGCTATGTCTTAGAAGATTTTGCAAATGCTTAAGTTAGCTGCTGTCATCTTTTGGGAGTTCTCCAAAAATTATTTCTCCTCATTAGAATTTATACCATACATTAGCATCCCTTACTTCTCTGTGACTTAATATATGTGCTGAAAATATAATTTAGGTTGTGTGGTCAATTTATTGCTCTTCAACCTTAAGATGACTTACTGAATCAAGTTATGCCTTTGAAGTTTGCATAAAACACAAAATAAGGTTAAAAAAATAGTTTCCAGGTTTATATTTTTCAGGGAAACACTGTGATTACAAACATAATAGTGGTTTTGTTTCAGTCATAAAAAGAAGACCTTCACCAGTGCACCATCATCATTAACCCCCATTTCTCTCCCCCCACATACCTGTATTCGAGATAGGCTTTCTACTTCCCTCATTCATTGACATTGTTATTACAGTTGTCAATGTAGTCATTTCTCAAACTGCACTCACCACTCTTTGTGGTGAGCTTCATATTGTGAGCCGGTCCTTAATTATATCCTCTTCACTAATAAAATAGAATGCAGGAAGAAATTGTTTCTGATAAAAAAATCATAAGCCAATTATTGAAAAGACATTAAAGTATTTAAAAAGGAGATTAGGAAGACAAGAACAATGTACAATGCATAGTTAGCAAAATTAAAAACTTGATTTCAAATCGAGAAATGAAGACCAGTGGGAAAAACAGTTTTCATAATTTAGGAAGGTATAAGTTTCTATTTTTATTTATAAAAATGGAGATGCTTAGGGGTTACTCCTGATACTGATCTCAGAAATTAATCTTTCAAGTTCATGGGACCAGATGAGATTCTGAGGATCAAACAAACCTAGCTTGGCTGTGTTTAAGGTAAACAAACACTCTATGCATTGTGCAATGGCTCTGGACCCTAGTATGAGTTTTTGAAAATCTACAAGTATCACTCTTGCAGTGACACATTACTCAGATTTGTAACAGTGGTTAGGCATTTAATAAAAATTTGTAGAGCAAGATCTTTACCTATAAAACATTGAATGGCATTGAATTATAGTCATCTAAAAACTGTAGCCTGATTATAAAGTGGGCAGAGTAATATAGTCTTGCTATGATCCATCCAGGTTCAAAATTTTAGGCATCAGATTTAGTCCTTTGAGCTTTTACTGAGCATAGAGCCAGATGTAATCCCTGAGCACCATGTGGTCCCCAAAGAAAAAATTAATTAATAAAACGAATAAATGTCTGGAAACATTAAAATCTAATTCTAGATAGTTTACTTCATTTAAAGTTAATTTGAATGTACTGTGATAAATGTGTTGTTTGTTACTAACTGAGTAAAAACACATACTGGATGATTTATTTTATTCAATACTAATTTCTGTTTTCAGTAGTAACCACATTTTTTTGTTATGTGAATACATGTTTAATACACTTTGAATATCATAATTACATCAATTTATATACATTAACTCTGATATTACATACTGTTGGGAAATAAAATAAAACTTCACTCTATTAAACTTGTTTATAATTTTTTATAAAGTGTCTCAAATTGTCTTGAGAGTTATTTCTTTCCTTTGTCCTTATCATGATACCTATCACCCCTTTGCAGGAAATTAAGTCATCTATGAACAAATAATATATATATATATACTATATAGGTAAGTATATAGTATTTTTCTAGCACTATTGAGGGCTATTATTAGAAAACAATAGTTTTTGCCAAAAAATCTTACAGCCATTTTGTAGAAAATAAAGTTATCTACAAACAAGTATATTAAAATTTAGAAGATAGTACAATGGGAGGAAAACAAAGGAATTCCTTTGTAAGGCTGTGAAAATTGACCTTAGCATTTAAAAATGGAAGAAGCAGAATGATGAGAAATTTTCCAATTTTAGAGAAAAAAAATGCTGCTTTCCTCCAACTACATGATAAGTGAAAATAAAAAGGGGCTTTGCAACACTTCTGTAAATAGAAATAAATTAACAATGATGAAGTCTTTGGGATATATTGTTCTCTAGGGAACAACCATTATATCCAACATATTCTTTAATAATGCTCAAAGTGACAGTGCCAAACTTTTAATAACAGTAAGTAAGCATTTTTCCCTAATATGCTGTAACCACAGAATTAATTGAAAATAATGAAGCACCTTATGTGATAATCTCCCCCCAATAAATCCTTTCTGAACTATTGTATCTTGTTTGGAACAGTAGGTTTTATTTGGATTGTGAGAAAATAGCAAAAGAGAATTTGAGAATAAGATGCAAAGGTAGATAAAGATGCAAAGTAGATAAATTAATAGGCTGAGTGCCTTGCAGAAAGTAGCTCCCCCAACCTATTTGTGATTGGATGTGGACTCTCCGCTGCACCCTTGTTCCCCAAAAACTTATCAGGAAGATAGTACTGACTAACTATCTCTGTTATCTTGCACGTAGCTGATCCTGGTTAAATACTTGGAACTGCACACATCTTGTTCTATATCACCAGTGGTCATCTCTGAGGACATAGTCAAGAATAAGCCATGAGAATGGCTGTGAGAAAGAAAAAGAGATAGAGAGAGTGAATGGGTAGAAGTTCTTCAAAACAGTTGCAAAGTTAGATTTCATAACTTCTTGAATTATTAAAGGTATCGTTGATGTCTGGAAGAGGAAATAGAAGTGTGAAAAAGAAAACAAAGATAAAATTTGAAAAATAGTCTTTGGTATGAATCAAACAACTTGGGTCATTAGTGGTAGAATAGAGAGGAGGCTTCAACTATGGTGCAAGAGATGAGAGTTGACACTGGAAGTGTAAATGTGTTATGCATAGAACTCTATAAATAACAATACTTATAAACTACTGTGAAAATTTTTATCTTATAAAAATTGTTTTTCACAGACATAGGGTGAGAGTCAAATGGGACAGAGAACATAGGCAAAAGAAAATAGACACTGGAGAAGGGATTGTTGAAACACTGTCTAAAATCCAAACATGATTGAAAAAAAATAGAAAAAATTGGCTTGAAACACAGTATTGTTCGACCCTATTCATGTTATTTAATTTACCTTTTTTGATATCAATAATGATTTTCAATAATATATTTATTTATTGTAATGTTTATCTTGGGTAAATTTTGAATTTTTCTGTTCTAGAGTTTCCTATTTGACTCACGATGCTTTTGAAGTTATATCTTTGGTCGAGTTATTTTGTTATCAAAACATGATTCTTTATTTCTATAGAATTTCTGGTCTCAGTAATACCACCAAAGTTCATGTGTTCAATATCAATACAGAGTACATGTTAGATTATCACAGACAAAACAAATAAAAATTAGATCAGTTTTCTCCAATTTTATATGTTTGAAATTCTAACAAAATCCAAATACATATTTGACACAGGTGATAGTTATAATTTTAGGAAGCAAATGTTAAGATCTTATGCTGAATTTCAAGTTTAACTCGGTAAATCAAAATTTTCAAGATATGAGTGCGTTATTGTAAGAAAAGACATATACATATATAATTGGAATAATATGATCATTGTAAAATCCTTAAACAGATCTCAATAAACAATAGCAACTGGGACTACTAATACTGCCATATACTGCCATGCTCTAAGATGACACCCAGCTATTAACCCAAAACAAAGTCCTTTTGCCATCTTTCTCTTTCCCTTCAACTTCTCCTTTGATATATAAAAGCTCGCTTGGATGACTTGACCTTCCCCCACCTGGGTGAAAGACTATTGGTTCAATAAATTTTACTTGGTGAGCTCAGAGAAACCATAAAAAAAGAAAAGTCAGACTGACTCATTGACACTCTCCTGAATTGCCTGGTTTATTAATCTTTGCGGCTACCCTACCTGCATTAGATCTGTCTGCCTGGAATTGGAAATATGGTGTATGTGTGGTGATTTCACAACTTGAGGAATTTCTTTTATAACTGATGCCCAAAAAAAGACCCAGAGACTTAGAAGACACCAAAGACGCTCAGTTATTTGAACCTCTGGTGGATGATCACCATCATGGCCTCCTTGAACTGGACTGAAAGTATATTTTCCTTAATTAGAACACCAGTGCACGTGGCTTGTGTTCCAAACATGGCAGAGACCCCTCAGATGGGACAGAAGCAGGCAGTGAAAAGAAGAAAACTGAAGATTCTGAGCAGTGTCCCAGATGTCAAAGCCAGCCTATCACTTTTCTTCTACCAAAGGTGCTTTTGGAAAAGACTTTGGATCCCAACCTGCAGCAGTTTTGAGGTCTTTTATGGGGTAGAAGCCAAAGAGAAAGCTCCATTTGAGGGCGACCAACAGCAGGGAGTTAAATGGGTCCCAACAGCCAGATTCCAGCTGAGAAACCGAATGTCTTTCTGTCCAAGATGACCTTAGCAGACTACTACAGAAGATGGAGATGGAGGATAAGATGGAGGATCCAAACTGAGGAAAAGCTGCTTTCAGAACCTCTTGCAACTTTCATCTAGATTAATCTTTCTATACTCTTTGCATTGCCTACTATATTTCTGGATAAACTGTGTGCTCTGCCTATATAGATTTTAATGCTACTCCTCTGTTCTATGTCATTGCAAACAGAAGATCTTGTATACAACTTTAGTGGTTTGATATTAGTTTGCACAGTTCCAGTAAAATGCATAATGTAATTAGATTTTTAATGGTTCTAGGTTATCCAATTTTGAATGTTTTCCAATTGCTCTGATGCTTTGATTGTGAATATTATGTGGCAACCTACCTGCTTCAGACCCAACTGCCTAGGATTGGAAATACAGTTTGTGGGGTGATCTCACCATTTTCTGCTTAGTGAATTAATATAATTTATTTATTCAGAGGACATCACCATATTAGACCAATATATTGGTCATGTTCAATGTTCATTAGTTGGATAGAGCATTTTCCTTGTAGCATATGTAAAACAAATGAAACCTTGGTTGTGCTTTCAACCATTCTATTTATTATTCTGTCAACATAATTTTACACAAAACTTTACAATAAAAATATTAGTACTGGGCCAGAGTGGTAGCATCTGCCTTGCTGGGGCTTTCTAGGACAGACCATGGTTCGATCCCCCAGCGTCCCATATGGCCACCCAAGCCAGGAGCGATTTCTTAGAGTATAGCCAGGAGTATCCCCTGAGCATCACAGAATATTAGTACTATACTTACTTATCTTATATATTTTGAAGGTCAGTTTTATAAATGGTGTTTGCTCATGCTAATTTCCATGCTCCTCTGTAGACTCCTCACATTGAATAAGGTTGAACTGTATAGCCAGTAAAAATGGTAATGTGTAACTTTTAGGACTAGCATGCACAACATACTTTTTCCACCTTCCTTTCCAGTACATCTTTTTTTTTTCCCTGGAAGTATTTGTCAAATCCCGAAAAAAAGAAGCAGTACCATACATGCTTATGTGGCAAGAAATCGGGTTGCTTACCCAAAAGAAACAGTGATTGCTTGTGAGGTCTGTATTTAAAATGTCATAGAAATTTATCATCTATATACTACCAATATTTCAGATGACTTTAGCCCAAGATGACATGTCTAGTAAAATTTCAGCCAGCATAATTATTCAGGTAAGTCATTCCCAGATTCCTGATCCAAAAGAATAACATTAATGTTTACTATGTTAAGTCCCTAAATTTGGAGACATGTTAATATAAAAAAAACTAATATAGTTATAAAGAGGGGCCCTTTATCAAAGTAAATTTTATGTATGAATTCAAATGTGAATAAACACTGTACATCTTTTTAAAATAGTGTGTTTAATTACACTGTAAAATAGTAAAGAAATGCTCAATCCCAGAATATGTACTGTTTCCAGTGAAGAGGATTTTGCCTTTACACAAGTCATCAAATGACAATTGTCAAAAGTCTGATGCCATAATAAAAATAAGTGTAGATTTATGTTGATGGTAGTTTGATATTTGACTGGCAATAAAAAAAGAAACATCGGAGCCCTGGGCTTTTAAAACAGCAACTATTCTTGCCACCATGGTTGCAACTTTTACATGTTCATTGATTGCACCAGCCACTACCAAAATAACCAATGGAATATACTATCTAATGTCAGAAGACTAGATACTATTTGTTGCTTGTTAATTTAATCACTGCTCTGTTGACAAATAAATCATTTATGCCATTGTCCTTTGGGAATGATGTCCTATGCCTCAGACAATTATGCTTCTAAAATATTGACAGATATGGCAAACCCTTGAATATTTATAGATTTTTGTCTCCTTTCCTAAGGACTATACATATCTTGGCATGATGTATTGAATATTTGTCACTTTTTGTTTTTTGATAAACTATAAATAAATACAATAGACTAATTTAATGTCTTAGAAATATAGGTATACCAGATGATACTTGAATATATTGTTATGTGTAGCTAGTATATGGTCCATTTAGCTGCATACAGTATGCAAACTTGAAACAGAAATGCATCTTATAAATATGAGCTTTAAATGATATATAAATGTAAGCAAATTAAATATTAAATTCTTTCATGTCACTGTCAATGCATCAGTTCCTGATTCATTACTAAAGGCAAGTAGCTAAAATATCTATCAATGTACTTTTCTATTTCCACACATATTCTGTGTGCTTTCTTAATGTATTAGTACTTATGTTACTATACTCAGACATCTAAAATTTTATCTTCTTGAAAAATCAACTATTTAATAATTTTAAAAGCTTCAATGCTTTTTAAGCTGTATACCTAAATTTTTAATATTCAACATATAAATCTGGATATTAATATAACCAGTCTTTTTTAGACTTAGTTTTTGCTTTATAGATATCCCTATTTTTTTAATCAACCTAGATTTTTTTTAAAAAACTTATTCACAGTAATCGAGAGGAAGAAAGATAAATACAAGATGATTTCATTTATCTGTGGTTTATATTTTAGAATAACTGAGGAAATGTAATGTAGTAAAGGAGAATGCCTAGACACATTTTTAGGAGAAGGACAAAGAAGAAAGAATCAAAGCAAGAATAAAGAATATGAGAAATTGAAGTAATAGGGGGACAGGAACTCAGACATATTGGTGAAGCAGGAGAGTGGTATAGCTATACATCCAATTCACTGACTTAGCAACACTGAAAATATGAGATCTAATGAGTATGAAATCTAATGTGGATTCACTAAAATTTGTAATGTACCTGCCAAGGTGGCAGTCAGGGGGTAGAGTAGGAGGTTTGTGGTGGGTATTGATGGATGATGAGGGCATTGGTGATAGGATTTGACACCAGTGGTGGATTGTTGTTGAATCATTGTTATATTTCTGAAACTTAACTATCAATAACTTTGTAAACCATGTTTTGTTTTGTTTTGTTTTGTTTTGTTTTGGGGGGGTCACACCCGGCAGTGCTCAGGGGTCACTCCTGGCTCTACGTGTTAGAAATCACTCCTGGAAAGTTCAGGGGACTATATGGGATGCTGGGATGTCCTTCTGCATGCAAGCAAACACCCTACCTCGATGCTATTTCTCTGACCCCAGCCATGGTTCTTTATTTGAAGTTTTCCTTTAAAAAGTTCACTAACAAATCTATAAAATAGTTAGAATTTGCTTTTCTAATCTAGTACATCTCTATTTTCATAAAGCCTATTTATACTTAAAATCATAATGTTTATTGGATTCTTTATTGCAGTCTGTTCTCTGGCAGTTCTTTTGGTTTTTATATATTTTTCTCATGTCTTATCTACCTGAGAGTAAATAAAGTACATTTTATTTTATATCTTTGAATATATTTTATCTAAATTATTTATGGATATGATGGTATGATTCTTAACTTACCTAATTTGCCTTTACATTCAATATTTTACAACCACAAGTTAATTATAAATGACATTTCATTTATCTACCATCTTTTGTGTTATTATTTTTATGTATCTTAAATCTATTAATAAAATCAATTCCCTAATACAATGTAATGCAATTATATTTTGCATTAAGTAACTGTCTTTAGATAAGTTAAAATAAAAATACCTTTACATTTATGCAAATGGTTATCTCCCACATTCTTCATTTCTTCTGGAAGATCTAAATTTCTGTCTACAATCATTCCTTTTAAATCTCAAAAACATCTTTAACATTTCTGGAAAGGCAGGTGTGGTGGTGACAGTTTTCAATGATCATTTGTAAGAAGTATCTTTATTTTCCTCCTTTATTCAGATGTATATTTATTTCTTATGGAATTATATTTTCATAGCTATTTATCTTCACCATTACATTCAAAACTAAAAATGTTGGGTCACTGTCATCTGCCACCTTGTTTGCAAAAAATCAGAAACATTGTTCTGATTTTGTATTATTTTTCTTCTATATCTCACTTCACTTTTTCTGCTACATTTTAAGTTTTTTTTTCAATTTTCAGCAGTTTTAAAATACAATGCATTAAGCCTGACTTTCTTGGCAAGAATTAATTTTTTTTCTTGAAATTGGAAATCAATAAAATTTGGTATATGTAAATGCTTATATTAGTTTAGGAGAGTATATGCAATTATATTTGAATTACTTCCATTGATCATTTTTTTATGATTTTATCTGCTCCTATGCTTTGGCTATCTATATCTTGCAATATGAGTGAATTTACCCAATATGTGTTGTTCTCCTGATTTACTTCATTTAATACAATCAATTTAGTTCTATCCATGCTGTCATAAAAGAAATATTTCATTTTTTCTTTTGGTTGTGTCTTTGTATATACAACATTTTTAAAAATTTATTTGTCATTGATCATTTGGGTTCTTTTCAAACCTTGTTATGGCAAATATTGCTACAATGAATATAGGCATATTTAGGCATACATAGTATTAATTTTAATTAGTTTTAGTGTTCTTTGACTAAATACCTATAAGTGGAACTGTTGAATTGTAAAATAAATTATGTTTAATAATTTAAGAATACTTCATGATATTTTTATGGTATATAAAATTTCTATTTTATTAGTAACTTTAATTTATTTAGATTGCTATATCATGGCTTACAATAGTATTAATATTATAGTTTTCTATTTATAAGGCTACTGCCCTCCATACACTATCAGAGTATCAACATTCCTCTACAATTATCCCAAATAATCCTTTTCTATTTTCCTTCCTATTAGACTCAGTTCTCAGTTCTACTGACAATAGCTTATAGTTTATTTCTATTGGATACTATGTGTTTCTTATTATATCTCTCTGTATTTCACATAAGTGAGGTCAGCCAATAATTATCTTTTTCCTCTGACTCATTCCACTTAACATTATACTTTCCAGTTTTAACCAAGTTGAGAAAAAGGCAAACTGTATTTTTCCGTCAGAAAGTAGTGACTCTTTGAGAATAAATATCACAGTGTCTTCATCTGCTTACCTGTTACTGGACACTCATATTATTTCAAGATCTTTGCAATTGTAAATAATGTTATAATGAACATGGTCCTTTATTCATGGATCCAGAGTTTCTGCACCCATCAAGTTGGCATGTATCTTTACATAATATTGTTTTGAATTTTGGGGATAGGTGTACAGGACTGAAATCATGGGTCATCTTTAATTATTAATTTTTAATTTTTCAAAAAAATCTCCATAAAATTTTCTGTAGAGACTGAACCAAACAACTATTTCATCAATAGTGTATGAGTTTTCCTTTTCCACTTTATCTGTACCTGCATTGTTTGTTTCTGAACTTATTAATACAGGGCACTCTCATTGGTTTGAGATGATACCCTCAGTGACATTTTAGTTAATAATTCCATTATAATTATAGCTGAAAAGCTATCATAAACCTATTACTCAGCCTGTTTTCAAGGGAGTATCAGTTCAACTCTTCTCACATTCTGATAGGGGATTATGATTTGTTTTGTTGATGTTGTTGGGCCTTATAAGTGATTTATATATTTTGGATAGTAACATTTTGGTAATATTATGTGATAAATTTCTTGCCCATTCCATAGGTTATCTTTTATGTTAGTAATCATTCCCTCATAGTGCATATTATTGCTTTTATTTTCTTTGTCATATAGTCCCATTGAAGACTCCTCTAAAGAAAATATTGGGGGGAGTTCTTCCTTGTTGTCCTCAATGTATTTTATAGATACAGGTTTAATTATCTAGGTCTTTTGGTTCATTTTTAATTCACTGTTGTGTATGTATGAGATAGATATATACCTCTACTTTTTTGAAAATGAACAAGTTTTCTAAAGAAAATTTATTGAAGAGACTTTTATTGCTCTATATAATGAACCCTACCTACCTTTTGTTTCAAACAAAATAAATCTAGAAAAATAACAAGTTCATACTGTTTTTCATAAAACTATGCCAATTAATATTCTTAATACCAATACTAATTATACCAATTTATATTATTAGCATTAACATATGAGCATTCCTATTTCTTCACACCCCTTCCAAACACTTATTCTTTTTACCTCTATTAAGTTGAGTAAAGTTGTATATGAATTTCTTACTGTCATTTTGATCTACATTTCTGTGATAATAATTTATAATAAATTTTTTCTCGAACTGTTGGCAGTGTGCATGTATTATTTGGCAAAGGGTTTATTCAGTTCCTTTTTCATTTTTTATGGGATTGCTTTATTTTTATGGTTTTTGGTTCCCTATTGCGTATATTGAACATTAGCTCTTTTTTTTTTTTTTTTTTTTTTTTTGCTGTTTTTGGGTGGAGCCACCCCCAAAAAATCAGAAATCACTCCTGGCTTGAGGGATCATCATTGGTTCTTTTCAAATGTTCTACAAATATTTTTCAATTAATTAGAATGTTGTTATTATGTTTTAGAAAGTATCTTTTGCTGTGTAGAAAATTTTATACTCGATGTTTGTTTTATTTTCTTGCCATTGGACTTTTATTGTCAGATACATCAGAGACACAAAAAGTTTTCTTGATATTTTCTTTAATGTATTACTTAAGGTCTAATATATAATCAGATCATCCATTTGGAAATAAAAATTTTGAATTCGTGTTATCTTTAAAAAAAAGTATTGGGGCTGTGCTGTGGGGCAAGGGGTAAGGCATCTGCTTTGCCCATGCTAGCCTAGGACGGACTGTGGTTCGATCCCCCTGCATCCTATATGGTCCCCCAAGCCAGGAGCAATTTCTGAGCGCATAGCTAGGAGTAACTCCTGAGCATCACAGAGTGTGGCCCCAAAACAAACAAACAAACAAACAAAAATAAAAATTTTTTTTTAAAAATATTGACTTTGGTTTTTTGGACAGATCACTAAATTGTTGGCAGGTCCTTTTATCTTGCCAGACTTTGATTATGCTCTTTCTTAAGATAAATATATTGTCAAGTATAAATTTAATTTAAATAGTTCCTAGCTATGCCACAATACTTTTTCCTCCAGTATGTTATCTTTCTCGAGCAAAAAATTCTATCTATGGGGCCGGAGAGTTAACATGGAGGTAAGGCATTTGCCTTTTATGCAGAAGGTTGGTGGTTCAAATCCTGGCATCCCATATGGTCCCTTGAGCCTGCCAGGAGTGTGACCCCAAAACCAAAAAAATAAATTCTATTTATGTAGTTGGAGATGTCTTTCTAATATTGCTAGGTGATAATACCATTATCAGAGTTTGATATAAACAAATCACTAGCCATTTTCTAATATATCAACTATAAAATTAATATAAGGTATCTTGGGTCATTTATTTTCATTCCATACCAAAAATTTTCTTGAGAATAGAGTGAGGCAATATATTAAAATAAAATTTAACCAATAAGGGATGCATTGAAAATGTCTATAATAGTATTGTGGTTGGGTCAACATCATCTTCACGATCATTTTAATGTCTTTAAGGTAAAAGTTTATGTACATTTTAATTGTGGTGATAAATTTTTTTCCTTGGAATATTTAGCAGTCCACAAAATTTATGACACTGAGAAATTATGGCTACTACTTAAATTCAATTGCTTTCTACACTTTAAGAAATAGAACCTGAAAGAAGAGAATAAACTAAAAGTATTGTAATAGATTTTATTGAACAAATGGGAATCAGAGATAACCAATAGAAGCCCATATTTATTATTGCTATCATATACAATAGCAACAAGTACTTCTACTAAAAAAGATTATTTGGTCATATCACAGAATGGATTAAATTTTAAAATATAATCTCTCCCTATACAATATTTTACAAAGAAGTAAATCTTGATATTATGTTTATATTATCTAAGGCTCAAAGCAATATAATTCTAACAAGAATTATAGTCTACAAATCTTACACATCTTTATTACATCTTTTTCAAAGATTATGAGAAATAAAAGTTGATGACATCAGCAAATTAAGTTTTTAACAGAAAAGTATTTATTGAATTCCTTAAATGAACTCTTTTAAATGGATTTCTTTAAATATATTCATTATCTATTTTTTAAATTTCTTAAATTACTATTGAATTTCTTAAATTGAATTTCTTTATTTAATTTACTTTAGATAGTTATAAAATATTCTAAAAGATATTGCATATGTTTTATAGTATCTTTTATATATTTATTCCCATATAATAATTTTATCAAAATATTATATCAACTCAAGCATATTTTCATTAGATACAAAAACAGAAGATGATGGAATATTTTTTGTAGCTGTATTTAGGTTTTATGTTTTGGGGTCATACCCAGTGATACTTATGTATCAGACCTGGCTGTAAAATCAGGAATTACTCTAGGTAGGATTTGGGGAACCATATATAATGTCAAGGATCAAACCTGTGTCAGCCACATGCAAGGCAAGTACCCTATCTGCTATATTATCACTTTGAGCCCACAATTAAAGATTTGTAAAAAAAAAATGAAGAATATAATTAAAAGATATTTAGTGTGGGGTCTAAACAGTGGTACAAGCAGTAGAGCGATTGCCTTGCACTTGCTAACCTAGGAGAGAGCGCAGTTCAATCCCCTGCTGTTCCATATGGTCCCCCAAGCCAGGAGTGATTTCTGCGCGGATAGCCAGGAGTAACCTTTGAGCATCACCCGGTATGGTCCAAAAAGCCAATAAGAAAAGAAAAAAACGAAAAAGAAAAAAAAAGATATTTAGTAAGATTAACAAAATATACTAAATTTGCTAGGTTAAATCAGTAATGGTTTTGATTTTCAATCTTAATGGTTTTTATGTATTAACTGAGGTCTCCTTTTCTCCCCTCTTGGCTATCTTTCACAGATTTTTGAAAGACAGTAACTTCCACATATATATGAAAGATACTAACTTCCAGGGGTTAAATAAGAATTATTATTCATAGATTAAAAGTCTACAGTATGTGAATTAAAGCTACCCTTTCATACAGCTTAACTTCCCACACCTCACCCTAGCCCAGTGTTTCTTAAATAGTGATGCGCGCCTCCTAGGAGGGACGCGAGGCTCCATAAAGAGGGGCGCCTTTGACCTCGAAAGACACCTTCATAACAAGGTAAGCCCGGTGTTTGTGTCTCTGTTTCTGGAGCTGAGAGTTGCTGTGTCCTGCTTCAAATCCGGCTTCGAAAAGCTATGCATTGCACAACGTGCTCATTGTAGCCATTAATCCAGACAGCACCTCTGATTAAAAAATCAGCTCAAATTAATTTATATATTTTGTTTTTCAAGTTAAAGTTTTTTTTTAATAAAGATACTATTTATAGTCACGCAGGGGGCGTGAAAAATGTTTTCTTCTTTCTAAGGGGGCATTACAGAAAATAATTGAGAAACACTGCCTAGCCCTATGACTTTTATTCATAATCAACAAAAACATGACTAAACAAGATAAAATTTTGACATTATATCACTACTTAAAAGATGTGAGACAAAGAGTGACGATGCTATACAAATAAATGATCAAGAGATTTTATTTAATTAAGACTTGTTATAGTACAGGCAAATTTCAAAGTTGGCTATTTTTTCATGAATTGTCTTTGGATGGTTCTTGGGCACCCTACATAGATGCTTTCACTTAGCACCAGTCTGATATAAGTAAGGCACTACAAGGCTGACCTTAAATCACTAGTCACTTCCCTTATTTTTTAATTTTTTTTTAATATTTTATTTAAACACCTTGATTACAAAGATGATTGTGCTTGGGTTTCAGTCATGTAAAGAATACCACCCATCACCAGTGCAACATTCCCATCACCAGTGTTCCAAATCTCCCTCCTCCCCACCCCACCCCTGCCTGTACTCTAGACAGGCTTTCTATTTCCCTCATACATTCTCATTGTTAGGATAGTTCACAATGTAGTTATCTCTCTAACTAAACTCATCACTCTTTGTGGTGAGCTTCATGAGGTGAGCTATAACTTCCAGCCCTCCTCTCTTTTGTCTCTGAAAATTATTTTGCAGTCTTTGATCTACGGAGCCTACAGGAAACATGTGCACTAATTCAAACACACACACACACACAAACACACACACAAACACCACACATACAGTAGCATTTTATCTTGTCACAATCTCAAAAGTACACATTCTCCATTGCTTCTTTATTCCTTTCCACTATCATCAAGGTAACTTGAATTATTTTAGGCCTTTTTAGTCAAGAAAAAGCAATTATCAATTCACATTAAAATCTGTTCATACGTAACTCTACTAGAACCAGTCTTTGTGAATTCTACAGGCTGGTTTTGGTACGAGTGGCTATGTTTTCCTGAAGTAGAAGGCCCTGCTTGTAGAAATGATTCATCTTTTGAATACATGGTTTGGCTGAGGACAATGGAAAACATGGTCCTTTGCTAAAAGGAAAGGAAGTGCACAATGATCTTTTTTGTGTAATCTTGCCAAGGTATTATCTTTGTATCAATCCTTTATTTTACTCATAATGGATGGATATTTTCTGTGATAAATGTGGTTTCTTCAATTATCCTAACAATATTTTATAAGCCTATTATAAAAATAAATGACTACTCAAAATTTTACTCCATTTTGATGAAAATAGGCGAACCCCAGCTATGTAAGTTACAACTATCATACTATAAGAGTATATAATTAAATAACAATTTTTGGTTTTAGTTTGATAGAATTAACATTTAAGGTTTAGTCTCCATACCTGAGTGGACATTTCTTAATGAAAATGTTACTCATTCTAAGTGCCATAATATGAATTTTCAATGTTTGTATTTTTGTTCATGGAGATGCCCTCCCTCTATCAAATTTTAGAAAATTCAGCTCAACTATTTTGTTCTAATTTTGCCTAGAATGATTTATTTTCAAAGCATTTTCTTAGCACAAAGTCTAGAAATTATTTCAGTGTTGATACCAACCTCTCTCTATAAATTCCCCATCCAAGCTCCAACCTACCTATGCCCATTTAACCTCCCCTGAACTCTCAGAATGATCTAATTGAATAGTCCATTGTAGAAGTCAGTTTGAACACACAATAAATCACAAAGGTATCAATTTAGATAGGCATACCTAAGATCTCAGTGACCTGAGAGGTCAGGTGAAGCATCTAAAAAGGAGACATCATCATGCATAATTTAGTATGGAAACAAACCATTTGACATTTTCAAGAAAGGTTTTGGGTCACAGGAATTTGACTAACATATCTAATATTGTAGGGTAGTTTGATAACTTTAACTATTTAAAATGTCACTTAGAAAAACCTTTCAAAAACACAACCACAATGTGACTGAATACAAATATATGAATAATGGCTAATAGATTATAATGCTTGGCAATGAACAAATCTTAGTTCTGAATTAGTTGTGCCTCACCTCAGCCATCCTTGGAGTTTTCTGCATTTTTCCACCTCCACTAACTCTATGGGTTAAGTATAGCAAAGCATTAATGAACATTTAGTAGTAACTGAGCAGTCATTTGTGTGTAGATGGCATTTTGTTCTTGATGTTCCAGCTGTCTCTGAGTTTGATCTAAAAATATTGTAAGGTCAATTAATGATGCTTCCATAGATACTGCAATGAAATGTAATGACATTTATATTGTGTATCAGTCATTCATGGATGAGGATAAACAGATGCACTGCCTAGTAAACTTTCTCATCATTATATTGTCCTATATCAATGTCTAAAAAATACCCTCCAGCCTATCATTCTGTTTCATGAATATATTTTGTATAACAATATGAAAGAAAAATGAAATCACTGGATTTGTGTATTCATTCTAAAACATATGCAACACTCAGCAGCACATTATAGCAAGCAGTGATCAGAATGGAAATAACTGAATTGTTGCCCCCCATCCATTCTTCATTTCTAATTCATCTGCCTAATGTATAAAATGTAACACAATGTATTATTTATCAACAGCAGTGCAGCACTACCTTGCAAATGTCACTCAGTGAGATTACCATACATATATGCCTCTATATCAAATAATTTTATGTGGTTTGTGATTATCCCACGTGATGGAAATATGAATAAAAAGAGTTAAAGCAAATAAGAAAGTTTATTCTAATGGAGGGGGGGGGAAACTTTTTCACTATAACAAATGTTTTAAAACAAACAAAGAAAAATAAAACAAAACAAAAACACCCAGGTGAGGAGAAAAACATCTGTTAACTGCCAGTGTAGATTTGATTACATGATCATAGCAATCTAAATTGGCAAAAAAAAAAAAATATCACAATAATTCTCCAGAAACTCATGTCCTCTTACTCTGGCTTCTTCTAGGGCAGCTTGTTTCTTCGTGGTAAGTTAGAATTATGACAGACTCACAACAGACAAGCTGAGTCTGAGACTGGAGAAATGTTGCCATCTTCCCTTGAAGGTCATGGGACATTTTTGTTTGTTAAGCTTGTCTTCATGAATGTTTCAGTGTCTAAAGTACATATGGAGCTAAAAGAACCTAGTGTATCTAAAATTTACTATGCTTTGGATACTTGACTAGGTGTTTATATATGCTAATTTATTACATCATTAAGATTCACCTTGAGGAGCCAGAGAGCTATTACAGGTGTTAAGGCACTTATTTTGTGCTTGGCTCTCCTTGGTTCAATCCCTGACACTGCAGATGGTAGGGACTACAAGCACTTCCATGAGTGATCGAACCTTGAGCAGTCAGGACTATAACTTGAGCATAGTCAGGATTGAGCATATGTCCCTCAAAATAAACTTTTTTTAATATATTCTAATATATTTAAAGAATTTATTACAGATAAAGAAATTATAGCTCAACAAGTTTGGGAAGCCAAGGTCAAAGATCTAGCTGTGTTCAATATTGTCTATTTTCAATATTGTCTATTCACAAGTTTTGTTGCCATGTGAATGAAACTGGATGTTACCATGTTAAGTGTAGAAAGTCAGAAAAAAAAATAAACACCAGATGACTTCAGCCATTTGTAGAATACTGAAAAATAAAACAGGTCTTATATTTTAATCTTTCTGAATTCCCTCAACTATGTGCTCTCTCCTACATTCAGAAACAGAGGTCATTTTTTCATCAATTTGTTTTAAATTTGACCTACTTTTGAAACAAATATATATCATATAATTGTTTATTGTTGCATATTTCACATATAATAGTTTCTAAATATTTTTCTAAAATTTTAAGGTCATTATGGGTTCAAGCAATAGTACAGTGGGTAGGTCACTTGCATTTTTCAGAGCTGACCTAGATTTGTTCCCACATATGGCCCCAAGAGTGATCCATGAATACAAAGCCAGATGTAAACTCAGAGCACTCCCAGGTGTGGCTCCAAAATTAATTATTTTAAAAAGCTTATATAGTAAATAGAAGCAATAATATTTAGAGATTCATTGATATATCTATGGCTTTATCTCTTGTATTTTATACAGCAAGAGAGAGGGGGAGAAAAAGAGAGAGAAAGAGAGAGGGAGAAAGAGAGAGTGAGAGAGACAGAGAGAGACAGAGAGAAAGAGAGACAGAGAGAAAGAAAAAGAAAGAAAGAGAGAGAGAGAGAGAGAGAGAGAGAGAGAGAGAGAGAGAGAGAGAGAGAGAGAGAGAGAGAAACCACAGATGAGCTGAAATCAGATCACTGGAGCCTTCTCAAGATGGCTGAGTTCTTAACCTTGGAGGTCCCAGTGCTCCACTTATCCACTCCTGCTTCTGCTCAAATTAAATGGGCCAATCCTAGGATCAGTTTCAGAGAGATGCCACAGCAATGCCAGACTTGCTAGAGCCAAGATATCATTCTGCTGAATTATTCTAGTAATACAGCTACTGGACTGCAGCTGCATTCTTCAAAGTTTCCAGGAGGAACACGGAAAATTAGACAGGAAAATTCTGTAGAAGCCCATTAAATCCAACGAGCTTAGAATGAGCTTAGAATAGCACAGAAGGCTCATCTAACACCCTAGACAATGAGTTTAGTAACATCATTATAAGATATATTGTAACTAGTAATATAAAACAAATTATTTTGTGCCTTCTAAGAAGGGTACATATGTGGTCTCACAGCCAGAAGTGATCCTTGAGTCCAGAGTAAGGTTTAAGCCCAGAGCACCACTGGATGTGACCCTAAACTCAATAATTAAATAAATAAATATATATATATTTCCTAGATTTAGACACATACACACACACTTGGATACACATAATTACATAATAGTGCTTTGTAATCTTCTGAAGAGAAAAACAAAGAAAGAACATAATTTTTATCTTAAGCAAAAGCGATGAGATCTTTAAGGTTTTAAACTTTTCACAAGAAAGCAAATCAAAAAATACCAAACAAATAAAGAATGTAAATCAACAGGGGTTGTGGGAGGAGGGAGTAAGGGGGCATTGGTGGTAGAAATGTGAAAAGGGGGATGTTCTTTTTATGACTGAAGCTCAACTACAATCATGTTTGTAATCACGGTGTTTAAATACATATATTACTAAAAATAAAAGAAATGTGAAATGGTACCTGACTCACAGTCTGGCCCAGTAGTAGTAGTAGTAGTAGTAGTAGTAGTAGTAGTAGTAGTAGTAGTAGTAGTAGTAGTAGTAATTAATAATAATAATAACAAAAAGCAAATCAAAACAAAAATTTTGAAGAGACTTCAAGCCAAGTATTTTCTTCTTACCAGAGTTCTAAATTATTTTTAGCTTTCTTAGAGGTATTTTAGTTTCACTTTCAGTAGAGGCACATTAAATATATACATAAAGTACATAATATAGATAATAAGTATCTACAAGATTTCAAATGTACTATTCTTAAAAAAAATTTTATTCTCAGTCTCTGTCTACATACATGATCATTCATTTAATTGTGGGGAAGATATTAAGGGCAATACCTGGTATTCTACAGGGCTTGATCCTGGCTTCAGTTTCAGGCTCACTCCTGGTTGAGCTCAAGGCAACATATAGGATGCCAAGAATTGAATCCAGTTTGGCCATAGCCCCTATTCACTTACTTTTTATGACATGGGTGAGAAACGTTCAGAGGAACCAGGGGTCACTCCAACCAGACCAAACAGTTCAGTATTTGGCCCAGAAACATAGAGCAGTTCACATTGCTGTGATTCACCAAGGTTCTCAAGGGTCACTCAGCACTACACAAAGGACCATACAGAGCTATGGAACAAATTCTGTGCCTAATATAGAAACAGTATATGATCCATTTTTCTTTTTTTTTTTCTTTCTTTTTTTTTTGTTTTTTTTGTTTTTGGGCCACACCTGGCGGTGCTCATGGGTTACTCCTGGCTGTCTGCTCAGAAATAGCTCCTGACAGGCAAGGGCAACCATATGGGACACGGGATTCGAGCCAACCACCTTTGGTCCTGGATCGGTTGCTTGCAAGGCAAACACCACTGTGCTATCTCTCCGGGCCCATGATCCATTTTTTTAAGCAATCTTCATGACAACATAAAATATTTGTTTTTGTTTGTTTGTTTTTGTTTTTCGGCCACACCTGGTGACACTCAGGGGTTACTTCTGGCTATGCACTCAGAAATCACTCCTGGATTGGGGAAGCCTGGGGATCAAACCGCAGTTTGTCCTAGACTAGAGCAGGCAAGGCAGACCCCTTACCTCTTGCCCCACCACTCCGGTTCCAAAATACATGTTTGAATTCAACTTGTCCCTGTTATAAAGATTTCCCCTGTTAGTAAGATAGAGGTAAAATGAGATAAAATTTCACAAATGTTAAAATTTCTATCAAAGAATTTCGATCTTGTTACATATTTTGTCACCATCAAAATGTGCATAATAATATTTCCATTTCATGGCTATTTTAGTCTTAAATGAAGTGCTCAGAAGATAATGCTGTGTTCTTCTTCCTACTCCATATCTTCAACTTATTTTGCATCACAGCATAGAAACCCACTTCAAACTAGTTTAAGCATAAAATGAAAGTTATTGAAGATAAATTCAGCAAACCCAGACAATCCAAGTAAAAGAAAACCAACCAATATACAAGACAGGCAGGAAAATAATCAGTAAGTTTTCAGAAACATGAGAAGATATTTTAAATGATCGTTCTCTATTGCTAACATAGTTCTCAACTTGACTTTTACCTGCAATAGAATGTCTGCTTTGTAGCTTATATTTCAGGCTCAGTCTTGATAATGAATACTCCCTTAAAATTCATCCAATTAATTTTCATTCCAAATTTTAGGGGAGAAAAAGATGATTTTCTCTAATTGAGTTAGTGACCTGTCTAATACAATCGTCAACTGTAGGGGCAAAAAGAAAAACAACATAGAAATATTTTCTGTATTTCTTAGAACTTACAAGAGGTAACTGAGATGCTTATCAATACAGAATGATAAATTTAAAGCAGGGACTGTGGTGTACATTATGTTTTACAGATGAGTACTCTTCATCTTTTAAAAAAAGTTCCCTACCTAGCACCAAACTATGTACATAAATTAACTGGTTTTTTTTCTAATCTTTCCAAGCAGGACAAGAAGCCCATCAATATGTATTTATTACCTACTGAGTAATTCACACATTGTCATTTAATCCATAGAAAATATTCATGGAGCAAATATTACCATCTGATTTTTTTTGCATATTTATAGCTAAGTCACTAAATATCTAAAGGACTTGTCCACACTCACACCAGGAAAAATACAATGGGAACCTTCTAATTTTTTCCCAAAAACTCCATGCACTTACTCCCAACTGTCCACCATTGCCCACAGTATCATGAATCCACTGAAAACTCTAAAGAAAGGTGAGGCAGATTTTAAAATACCTAAGATTTTCTAAAGCTCCGCATTTAGTATAGTCACTCAGCATACAGATTTCATCTTACTGTTGATTGTATGAATTTAGTTTAACAATCAAACTCTGTGCTTTGGTTTCATCACTGTAAGACACAGATATAATAATAATTTCTACTACCTAGAATTGCAAGAATTCAATGCCCCAATCAAGTAACTGGCATATAATAATACTAACAGGTATCAATCATTAGTTACAACAGATGTTAACAATTATTCAGCATTTTGTCTTTGTCACTATTTTGCTTTGTTAATTCTTTTAATACAAAGACACCAGGTTATTCTTATTATATTTGAGGAAAAGAAAACAGAATTCTAGATCAGGCAACCTGGTTCTTCAATAAACAAGGTGCTAAATTTTGCCAACCAAAAATAAATACTAAGACTTCAATAATATGAACTAGTCTTCACATTTGTTTTATGATTATTTAAATACTGATATTCAATATTTGAATGAACTCTCATGAAGAAATTGTATAACTTGGTACTATAGTATGCATTTTTAGCTCATAGCTATCCTTTGTAAAATGAATATTTGAATTTTGGAAATATTTATAAACAAATACACCTCTCTCCGTTAAGGAGTTTGATCTTCCAAGAATGGGGCCAAAACCAGCATAATTTTAGGAGGACTTAACTTTTTTGTTGTTTTTAAGAATCAACAACTCAGTTTGCAGGACCACTATTCCCTATCATCCACTGACTATCAACATGAGGTAGAAATTTAGTGTCTGTCAATTGGAATGCCCAAGGATAAGACTTTAAATACATACACTAACAGAAGAAATTTTTTTCTGTACATAGTCTGAGACTTGCTACCTAAATACAAGAAATACTCCTTTCTGAATGTGGGAGCTAGAGAGTCAAAGAAACCCAAATGATATTGCTCCATTAACTACTCTATCTAAAGGAGGAACTACTGTCTAAATCTTACTTATGAGCAGATGTGTTGCTTTGGAATCTACCAGATCAAATGAAAGGACTACTAGAATATAATAAAATTTTTAAACATTAGGATTATCCCTGGGCATGTCAGGCTCTTCAAAGTTTCTTCAGACAATGAACAGTGAGAAAACTCAGACTAGAGGGTATTAAGAAAATGTTTCTAGTCAGCCACAGGTTTGCAGCTTTAATGTGATGTGATTTATAAATTGCTGCTATTATTGATTCTGTTGTTGCAGGCAAATCGTGCTGATATATATGGCAGCTGCCCTGTGTTTGTGAGGTGTGCCTGCATCCATTAATGGTCACAGGAACAATATTAGAACAGATGTCATTTACCTAGACTGACACTGCATATGGAAATCCCTGCTGTTTCCCTTTTGCACACAAGCAAGAAGAAGCTGTTTCCTTACTATACTCAAAGTTGTATTGTTGTCAGCTCATAATTCAGGACACAAAAGTTAACTTTAAAATAATTGCACCAGGACACATTTCTCAGTACAAAAATAACATACTTTTCATCACAATTCTTGTGGAGCAGAATAAGAAACTTGATAATAACTCCTGAGCACCGCCAGGTGTGGCCCAAAAACCAAAAAAAAAAAAAAAAAAAAGAGAGAGAGAAATTTGATAAACAATAAGTATACAGTGCTAGAACTCAAAGAGTTACACAGTAAAAGACCAACTTTTGCTTATGTAAATCATGTAAATCATTGCATGAAAGTTCTTTCACTATATTGATACTATATTAATTCATTCTATTAATATTACACTACTTGGGGGTTGAGGGTTTATGTGAACCTCGATGGTGGTCAGGATTACTCCTGGCTCTTGCTCAGGGATCACTCCTGGCATGACTGGGGGAACAAAGATGGTGCTGAAGATATAAACCAGAATTTCTCTGTGCAATGCAAGTGCCATACCTACGATCTACTCCTATTACACTTTTTAATCTTAGTTTCTTTTCATGACTCGAGAATACCGAATTTTAAAGTGCAAAAGCCCAAGATTGCTAGGGCTGCTGAGCTGCAGGCTGCAGATACTCATGACTGCCATGGCCTGGTGCTGAAAGAGTGGGAAGAGCCTATGGGGTGAGGTGAGCTGCCAGGTGAGGAGGCCTCATGCCCATCTAGGGATGCCAACATGTAGCAACTGGTCGCAGGAGAGAGAGAGAGAGAGAGAGAGAGAGTAAGAGAGAGAGAGAGAGAGAGAGAGAGAGAGAGAGAGAGAGAGAGAGAGAGAGAGAGAGAGAGAGAGAGAGAGAGAGAGAGAGAGAGAGATGGAAATTCACCAGCAAGAGGCCTGGGTTCAAAGCAGAAAGAAAAGTGAATAGACATAGAGCAGGCAGCATTTCTCTGACACTTTAACTCGGTCTCCCCCGCCTCCCTGCATGTCCCCGTGAGCCAGCAGGCACTGTTCTGGTCATTATTCTCCCTGCAAAAGTCCAAGTTTTTCCTTTTATACAGGCATGACAAGGATGAATGACCAGGGGTCATGTCTAGGTTCAACAATCATTACAGTGGGGGTCATATTCAAGCCCAACTGCCATAGCCTACTTACTATCTGGTTCTAGTATTACACTATTTTCTAAACTTAGTTTCTTTCCATAACTCGGAAATACAAAATGTTAAGGTACAACAATCATTTATTAGCAATTTTTCAGGTATACTTTTAATGATAAAAGTAAATCATTGTCGCATAGCACTGACTATAAAATACATCAATTTTTTATATTTATATAAAATAGTGTTCAAATGACCTTTGGAAAAATTGCATTTAATTAAGAAAAATCTATTAATTTGCCTGAGAATAATACCTCCAATAAAAAATTAAATTTTATCTACCTGAACTCCAATTTGTTATGCTATTGTATGTGTCATGTGTTTCTTTGCATTTTTCCTGTTTTATAGAAAAGAGAGAAGAAATAGAACTGCTGGTTATTACTATCAATATTTAGACTTTACTATGTGACTGGTACTTACTAAGCATGACTTTATTAAATATACACAAATCATAATGGTATAGTAGCCTTCATTATCACCTAGACTAATAATCTGTACTTACTTTATAATAAATGCTTATTATTAACCAAATGCCTATTATTAACCACTTACAAATGGTATAATTCCCCTCCTCCAAAATTCTCTTATTCCCTTGATCTTAGACATGTCCATCACCATGTATCCTGAGTGAATCTAATTCATGGAGTCACTGCTCATTGACTTGAACATGAAACAAAAATAAAATTTTGTGTAGTGTGAAATGTGGGGTTGTGTGTTACCACCACCTAATTTATCAGATCCTGACTAATATACCCTTCACATTCTATTTAGAATCTTGGAAAGTAAGAGCTACTGAAGCTAGAATACTTCTACCACTTACTCTACTCTTTGTCTTCCATTGAAAATAGTTTCAAATTTTTCTCTTTCTATAATTTGCTTAAATCCTTATTTAACTTTTTAATTTTATGGAATAATTGTCTTTGTTTTTCTAATTGCCTGCTGTGCAATTGGATCTTTGGGGCTGAATATAAACCATCACCCTGAAATATAATAGGAGTAGTAGGATTGGGCTGACATTTTAAAGAAAATCTATTCCATTGCCATATACTGGCCAAATTTCAGGCCAAATTTCAGATACTCCTCTTCATTATACTTCCTGTTTTGAAAAGTTTGAGTAACATTTCTAGGATTATAGCCTAGAAATACAAAAATACAATTCAAAGATTCCTTCCTCACACCTATATCCATTATAGAATTATTTACAATAGCCAGACTCTGGAAACAACCAAGATGCCCTTCAACAGATGAATGACTAAAGAAACTGTGGTACATTTACACAATAAAATATTATGCAGCCATCATGAGAAATAAAATCATGAAATTTTCCTATATGTGGATGTACATGGAATCTATTATGCTGAATGAAATAAGTCAGAGGGAGAGAGAAAGACACAGAAGAGTCTTAATCATCTATAGGTTTTAAGAAAAATTAAGGACATTATTGTAATAGTGCCCAGAGACAATAGAGATGAGGGCTAGAAGGACCAGCTCACATTATGAAGCTCACCACAAAGAGAGGTAAGTCTAGTTAGGGAAATAACTACACTAGTAACTATCATGAAAATCTCGATGAGTGAGAGAAGTAGAATGCCTGTCTCGAATACAGGCAGGGGTTGGGAAGGAAGGAGAGAGCATTGGTGGTGGGAATGCTGCACTGTGAAGGGGGGTGTTCTATTTATGACTAAAACAAAACTATAATCATGCTTGTAATTATGGTGCTTAAATAAAGATTTTATACTAAGAAAAGAAAAGTTTGAGTAGGCTTGTGGCTCTTAAAATGCCATGGTCATTTTTTATTAATTGTTAAGATTTTTCACTGAGGAAAAAAATGGTATCATGCAATTTGGCCCTAGATTTTTCTTGCTTTAAAACAAACAAAAATAAAAACACTGACATGTGATCTTTTCTTATTTCATGGTGTTATTAAATTTACAAAATAGCTATCTTAAATTCCTCAGATATGGAATTATTTTAGTATGGAATTAAAAAGAAACATATATTTTGAGATTTCTGAAAATATTAAGTGAATGTATGTATCTAAAACCTTAAGGTAGTTTCTGAAACAAACAAGTTTACAATGAGAGTTCGTTTATATCACTATTCCTCTCATGTTTAGCAGACTCTCAGAAATTAAAAATGAATAATATATTAATTTTTTTTTGTTTTTTTTTTTGGTCACACTCGGCAGCACTCAAGGGTTACTCCTGACTCTATGCTTAGAAATTGTTCCTGGCAGGCTGAAGGGATCATATGGGATGCCAGGATTCAAACCAATGACCTTCTGCATGAAAGGCAAATGCCTTACCTCCATGCTTTCTCTCTGGCCCGTATATTGATTTCTTAATGCTGACAGGAAAGGAAATAAAACAACAGGTTGTTTCAATTCAGTGTATAAATTCTTAAAATGGCACAACATAGAAAAGTATGTGAGCACAGAGCAAATATAGCCAGACAAGTTTATATTTGAAAAGAAATCTAAAAGCTCATTGAAGTGTGATAGGTAGGTTCCCAAATAGTAAAATGCCATGAAGACCTAAGTAAGAAGATTAAAAAAGAGCACCATGAAAAGATGGAACATTAACAAAAGGAAATTTAAGAACTGTCTGTGTGTGTGCACAAATGGGCATATGATAGCAGTATGAGAGAGAGAGAGAGAGAGAGAGAGAGAGAGAGAGAGAGAGAGAGAGATTTAGCTGTTTCTGTTATCCTTGAGATCAAGATAATAAAAGAAAAACTTCTAGTCATTTATGACATCAAAATTTTCTATCTGCTGATCCTGTACTGTGAAAATAAAAATTGTCCTGCTCATTGTCATACCACATTCACAGACAAAAATTCTGCTACATTACTTCATAATGGTGTTAGGTTTGGGGACTTTTATTCACAGTGGGATTAACTTCATTCTGTTGCAGACAGAGATAGAAGATCCGTGGTATTACGTATTAGGAGAAGACAATGCCTGGTTTCCTAACCTAGCAAGAGGTATATGGTCATGCAGACTTTACTGTCGTAAATTTCCCAAAAATGACCAAAGTGGGTGAAGATGAAGAGATGTGCTTTCCTGTCAAGACTATCTTTTCTATTCTCTCCACTTCACAGATGAATTCCACAAAAATTCTATTTAATCTTTATAATTCTCCAGACTCAAAGTTTAATCGCGATTTTAATAGATTTCTCTAAGATTTCCCCAGTTGTCTCTTAGCTTCCTTTATTTTGTGACTTCAGAATGTTATGTTTATTTTGTTTGGATTTAAAGTTACTGACATTTATACTTGACTCAGGCCCTTCTCTGTATTCAAGCTGTCTTCATTGATATTTAGTAATTATAAACTATAATATTTATTGTGTAAAATTCACTTGACGTGGGTAGAATAAATCAATATTTTTCAAAAAAAATAAAGAAATGGGGAAAAGACTGGTAGCCACTTCATGCCAAAATAATACAACTAATAATCCTAATTAGCTGCTACTGATAATGTTGTATTTATTCTAATAATTTCTTATGTGGCTATTCTATGAGACATTTTTATCTCTCAAATTTATTTCATTCATAACAAAAAACATGGTCAAAGATTATGTTCTGTTTATCTCATGTATCCACAAGATAAATTAGTGCATATTAAAATCACAAAAATATTCAGAAGGCAAATACATATTATTAAGAAGAAAGATATAAGGTAATACTTCTTTTCCAGGGAAGACTATAGACCAGTATTTGCACTTAAAATGGAATACAATATTCACACATCCTTTGTACAAGTAAGTATAACATTTTACTCAGTGGATTATGTGGATAAATTAAATAAGAAATTAAATATAAGGGGGCAGGAATGTTGGTTAATTTTGAAATTACATGTGAAACCTTTCTAAAATTGAAGAAATTAGATAGTAAAAATAGTAATCAATCCAGGGATTACATAATTACTAAATATCCACTTTAATATCTTTGTTACATTTTGTTTTGAGTCAGCTGCTATGATAATTTTTGGCATGTGTATGCATCTTCAGATTTAGAGGAATGAACGGAATAAGTTGATTTATACCAAGAGAAAAAATATGTCTGCTAAATCATTAAAAAGAACAATACTCAATAAAGGAAGTCAATTTTAAACTACACTTTTTACAGGCCAGAGTGATAATACACAGGATAGGATCATACCTTGCATGAAGTTGACTTGGTTTCAAACCTATGCCCCGCCAGAATTTATCCTCGCATTTAGAGCCAGGAGTGAGACCTGAGGATTGCTAGATCTGGATCCAAACAAAACAAAATATGTATTTTATGATGAGGGTGAAGTGGGCCTCCCAAGAAGTGTTCAGGGCCCCTTAGACCTCTCCTAGTGATGCTCTGATATTCAGATCGAATTCAACATATAAAGATATTAATTAAAAAATTCAACATAATCAACTTTGTAATCATGGTGTTTAAATAAAATGATGGAAGAAAT
Source organism: Suncus etruscus (assembly GCF_024139225.1). Taxonomy (NCBI): domain Eukaryota; kingdom Metazoa; phylum Chordata; class Mammalia; order Eulipotyphla; family Soricidae; genus Suncus; species Suncus etruscus. Next base: position 87,623,612 of record NC_064856.1, on the reverse strand, counting down.
TTACAAACAATAAATACAAAATCTTGTTTTTGTGGGATTTTCATTTTTGTGAGAAGACAAATAATGACAAAAATAACAAATGAAGGATATGCCTGATTAAAATAAATTAGAATAACTAGGTTAGGGAAAATGTTTATTATTGCTTCTTGTTAACTCAAGATCTTCCATAAGCTTCTTCCAACAGTTGTCACATTACTTTCCATCTTTTTTATTGTTTTTTAACACTTTCTAGCACCTATGTCTAAATATCTAAATATATCGAAATATCTAGTTGTCCAATTTCTGTTCTTCCCTTTATCTTGCTGTAGATTCACTGACTCCAATTTTGATAAGGCTTTTTACCATACAGAAATGTTTTTACACTATTGTTTTCCATCGCTTTTAGAACTCAAACCATCTGCTCTTTCTCCTTTTCCTATTGTGTAAAACATTTTTTTGAAATACAGTGCAAAAGAGAAATGCAATCTTGAACTGCTGTCCTGCGTTGTGCCATGCATTAATTTTCAAGCTGCCTTGCTCTGCAGGATTCATTTCTCCAATAAAATGGCAAAGTGTTGATGCCTTGAGGGCCTGACTTTGCTTTTTTTTTTTAATCATAAGTAATTAGAGAAACTGCCACATGTTGTTTTGGATAGTGTTTAAGCTCAGAAATGCTTTGAAAGGAGGATGTATACAGCTAGATTAAAGATATCCGAAGGCAAATTAGTATCTTCAAAAGCTCAAATGGGTTGATTTGTTACTTCAACCCACTCTACAACACCTGGCTCTACATAAAATTGAAAATTCAGCCTAAGAGAAAAATATGTAATGAGGCACCAAAAGGAAATCATAGTTCAGTGTCATTCTCTTTTATACAATTAACCTAGACAGGAAGATGCCTCTGTGTGGGTTGAAGTGTGCCATTAAGACCTCACCTCTGTAAATCTGTCTTTCTCCTATTTCAACAAGATCAAAGTGCTACCTTAGGAATTATTTCTTGGGGTTTTGAAACCATTTTAATTATAAATATTTTACTCAGGTGATACTTCAGCAATGGCTAGATTTTTTTCTTTTATTTTAAATTTTTTATAGAGTAATGAGAAATTGCAGAGCTATTGACTTTCAGGAATACAATGTTTCATGTGTGAATGTGGACTAGTTCAGCCTTTCTGGAAAATAATATGAATATTCCTAAAATACCTAGGAATTGAGCTTCCCTTTGAACCTGCAATCCTATATCTTAGCATATTTTCTAAGGACCAGAATGGGGAAATTTCATTTAATTAACCAAAGGTGTTTGCAAGTAAGGAAAGATAATGGACTGCTAAAATAGGCTTTAAAAGATCTTTAAGTTAGGTGATCAAGAGAAACAAGATAAAAGAGAACTGAAGAACAATTAATGAATCACAAAAACACCCATGGTTGACTTTCTAAGACCTCAAAGGGATGGGAATTAAATATGATCTAATGATCACCTATAATGTGCCACAATGTTAATAAATAAAATAGATAGCTGCATTGATAAATACATGTAATTATACTTTTCCACAATATAACTAATCACAACAAACAAGTTTAAAGGAGCCTTTTTCATACTTAGTAGTAACTATTATTAAATTCAATGTTTCTAACAAGAGAAGCTTCTAAAAATATTCTCAATGGAATAAACAGTACTTCTATGATATCCCAATAAAGCACCTGAATATTCCCAGGAGATGCTGTGACACTCCCATCTAGGTACATGTATAAATAGAGGAAAATCAAAGAATGAAGAAAATACAAGTGGAGTTCAATATGTTTTACATCCAAAAGTGGTATATAAGAATGATGTATATTTTGAGTTACAGAAATTTTAGAAAATGACAAAAGCAGAAAACTAAATCTGAAGATCAACCCCTACTTGACAATTTTACCTGAAATATATCATAAAGTCACCATGAAGAAGTTCTCTTCCCAAACTTAGAAAAATTAAAAATGAATATCAAAAACAAAACCCTAATATACAAGTCTACCTGAGTTTGTTCCACTTTTACTTCTATCACTTCATAAACTTTAGCCTATATTATTCACCTAGGCCTGCCCGATATTCATCAATGTTGGCCAAAACTATACACAAGCTTAAAGGTGTTTTGGCCTTCATTTATTAGCATTGCATAAAATGCATATACATACATTTGTATGACATTATGATTTTGCTATTTTAATTTTGAACCTAGTTAGGGAACCTAAGACAGAAGAAAAATAATTCTAGGGGCTGGTGAGGTGGCGCTAGAGGTAAGGTGTCTGCCTTGCAAGCGCTAGCTGAGGAAGGACCAGGGTTCAATCCCCCGGTGTCCCATATGGTCCCCCCCCAAGCCAGGGGCAATTTCTGAGCGCTTAGCCAGGAGTAACCCCTGAGTATCAAATGGGTGTGGCTGAAAAATCAAAAAAAAAAAAAAAGAATTCTCACCAACATGATAGAGAGAATGAATTGTGAAAATATGAGATAGAATCATTTATTTCACTCTTTGTGATATATCCAGGACAGATCACAATAGTTATAATGATATAAACAATAAAATTTTTGGTTTAGAGATATTATCTTAGTGGTATCCATGAGGGAAACTATATGCCTGTACCATTGTTATGACAGTACTGAGAAGTGATCGCACTTGGATAAAAACTGGGTGCTGAAAGGAGATAAAGTGATATGCATGATATGCTTTCAGTAACAGTATTGCAAAACAGTGCCTAGAGGGAAAAAGAAAAGTGTCTTCCATAGAGGTAAGAAGAAAACTGGTGACACTGGTGGAGTGAAGTAAACAATGATGACAGTATGGTTTTTGACTATTGTATGACTAAAACTCAGTTATAAGCAACTTTGTCATGGTGATTCAGTAAACAGAATGTAGAAAGAAAGAAAGAAAAAGAAAGAAAGAAAGAAAGAAAGAAAGAAAGAAAGAAAGAAAGAAAGAAAGAAAGAAAGAAAGAAAGAAAGAAAGAAAGAAAGAAAGAAAGAAAGAAAGAAAGAAAGAAAGAAAGAAAGAAAGAAAGAAAGAAGGAAAGAAAGAAGGAAGGAAGGAAGGAAGGAAGGAAGGAAGGAAGGAAGGAAGGAAGGAAGGAAGGAAGGAAGGAAGGAAGGAAGGAAGGAAGGAAAGAAGGAAGGAAAGAAAGATAGAAAGAAAGAAAGAAAGAAAGAAAGAAAGAAAGAAAGAAAGAAAGAAGGAAGGAAGGAAGGAAGGAAGGAAGGAAGGAAGGAAGGAAGGAAGGAAGGAAGGAAGGAAGGAAGGAAAGAAGGAAAGAAGGAAAGAAAGAAAGAAAGAAAGAAAGAAAGGAAGGAAGGAAGGAAGGAAGGAAGGAAGGAAGGAAGGAAGGAAGGAAGGAAGGAAGGAAGAGACAAACTAAGAAGAAAGACAAAAGAAAGAAAGGAGAGAGAGAAAGAAAGGAAGAAAGGAAGAAAGAAAGAAAGAGATAGAGATAGAGAAAGGAAGGAAGAATAAAACAAACAGAAGAAAGAAAGAAGAAAGAAAGAAGAAAAAGGAGAAAGAAAAATGAAAAAAGAAAGAAGAAAGAAAGAGAAAGGAAGGAAGAAGGAAGAAAGACAAACTAAGAAGAAAGACAAAAGAAAGAAAGGGGAGAGAGAGGAAAGAAAGAAAGAATGAAAATAAAAGAAAAAGAAAAAAGAAAGAAAGGAAGGAAAGAAGGAAGGAAGGAAGGAAAAAACGAAAGAAAAAAGAAGAAAGAATGAAAATGAAAGAAAAAGAAAAAAGAAAGAAAGAAAGAAAGAGAGAAAGAAAGAAGAAAGAAAGAAAGAAAGAAAGAAAGAAAGAAAGAGAAAGAAGAAAGAGAAAGAAAGAAAGAAGAAAGAAGAAAGAAAGAAAGAAAGAAAGAAAGAAAGAAAGAAGAAAGAAAGAAAGAAAGAAGAAAGAAAGAGAAAGAAAGAAAAAGAAAGAGAAGAAAGAAAGAAAGAAAGAAAGAAAGAAAAAAAGAGAAAGAAAGAAAGAAAAGAAAGAAAGAAAGAAAGAAAGAAAGAAAGAAAGAAAGAAAGAAGAAAGAAAGAAAGAAAGAAAGAAAAGAAAGAAGAAGAAAGAAAGAAAGAAAGAAAGAAAGAAAGAGAAAGAAAGAAAGAAAGAAAGAAAGAAAGAAAGAAAGAAAGAAAGAAGAAAGAAAGAAAGAAAGAAGAGAGAAAAAGAAAGAAAGAAAGAAAGAGAAAGAAAGAAAGAAAGAAGAAAGAAAGAAAGAAAGAAGAAAGAAAGAAAGAAAGAATAAAAGAAAGAAAGAAAGAAAGAAAGAAAGAAAGAAAGGAAGGAAGGAAGGAAGGAAGGAAGGAGGAAAAAAGGAAGGACGGAAGGAAGAAAGAAAGAAAGAAAGAAAGAAAGAAAGAAAGAAAGAAAGAAAGAAAGAAAGAGAAAGAAAGAAAGAAAGAAAGAAAGAAAGAAAGAAAGAAAGAAAGAAAGAAAGAAAAGAAAGGTAAGGAAGGAAGGAATAGAGGAAGGAAAGAAGGAAGGAGCGAGAAAGGGAAGGAAGGAAGGAAGGAAGGAAGGAAGGAAGGAAGGAAGGAAGGAAGGAAGGAAGGAAGGAAGGAAGGATATACAGAAAGATGTTTGGGACTAGAGTCATTATACCAATATAATGGCATTTACCTTGTATTCATCTGATAAATGGGTTTGATTTTTGGAACCCCATATAGTCCCTTAAGTCATGCCAGGATTGATCTCTGAGCACAAAGCCAGAAGTAAGCATTCTGGTTGTACCACAAAAAAATACCAAAAAAAAATTTTCACCTTGTATTTTTTGTTTTTGTTTTTGTTTTGGGGCCACACCAGGCAGTGCTCAGGGGTTTTCCTCTTTCATCATTCAGTAATCGCTCCTAACATGCTCAGGGTACAATATGGATGCCAGCTTTCCAACCAGGAACAGCTGCATGCATGACAAAAGCCCTACCCACTGTGCTATTGCTCTGGTCTTAATTTAACATATTTATAAGGCTACATGCATAATATATTTTGTAATTAAGCTGTAGTACAATAGGATATTGTACTAATTGTTGTACTAATAATGATTGTACTACTAATAATTATTGTACTAATTATGTTATTATACTAACATAAATCTAAATGTTAAATTTATAAACTACCAAATGTGAATGCTGATGTTTTAAAACCAAATGTATCTTCAACTATATAACCCAAATCTCTAACTTAAAAGGATTTAAAAAAATCAATGTCGTTCATGGTTCTAGGAAAAACATAATCTCAACCTCAATTCCCCCATTTGAAAATAGCAATGACAATATATATCAGGTTATAATGTTTATTATTAGTAGTGAGAAACAATCACAACTTTGTATAATGGCACTTGAACTATTAAATAGTACTTGATCAAAGTTGGGCATGTTCATTTTTGGGATTGAACCCTGAATCTTGCAGGCATAAAGAATATATTTTTAAACAAATCCCTAGGCTCAATAACTTTAAATAGCAATAAGCAATGGTCTGCCTAACTTCTTGCCTAGAAATGCTTAGTTCCCTAAAGCACTAATAATTCTGGTGGAAACCAGCATATCTCTAAGGAAAACAGATCATTAAGTTGTGAAGTCAACCAGGAAAATAATATCTTAAAGCACTTTTTAGTCACTAATCTATAACTGAAGTCTGGGGAAAAGAAGACCAGACAAGAATTATTGTATGACATTGCTTACATATTACATAGACTCTAGTCCTCATTTTCTTAAGTTGTAAAATATGAGGTATTGATTCAATAAATGTCTTTCAAATTCTGTCTTCAAATTTTACTTTAATTGAAGCATGGTAGGTTCTGTAAAGACAAGTTCTGGTTTATTGTAGAGCTGTGAAGTGAAAGGAATCGAATGATACACTAATCACATACCTTTTGCTTTCTCCTTGGATACTTGAAAAGTCTCCCCCAAGCACAGCTTTCATTATCAATATCTCTCAGAATGCACCACTCTGTCTAGGAAGCTAAGTGAAATTGACTTTAATATTGCAGTTCCGCATGAAACAAAAAATAAGTTTAATAAAACTTAAACTTTTAATGTGTGAAAATAATCTATATTTAATAATGCAAGTTTTTTTTAACATATTTTGGGGTGTGGTGGGCTGTGTCTGGCAACTTTCAAGACTTACTCCTGGTTATGTTCTTGGTTACTTACTCTTTGTTATGATCACTCCTGGCATCATCCTATATGTAATGCCAGGGATGTAACCCAGTTTAACTGTGTACAAGGCAGATGCTCTATCTGCTGTTATGATAGCTGCAGTTCCTTCTTTTCACTACTTAACCTTGGAGTGGATGCAAAATGTTAGTTCCCTATTAACCTATACATTCAGCACTGTGTATCGATAATGATACAATAGAATGCAATGTTCTTAAAAATACTTCCTACATGGTGATTGTTGGTGATGGCTTTTGGATAAAATGAGCAACAGAAAATCGTCCTGTCACTAGAATTGATTGCGATAGCATCATAAAACTATCAAAGTACATCACACATTATCTTGATTTAGCTCTGGTTCTCATCGTTTTTGCCCAAGATGACCGACTCTGCAAGATTTTGTTTTCAATTATTTTCTATAGTGCCAGAAAATACTATACATGTGGTCATGATTAATTTATATCAGTGTGGCACTACATTGTTCTATTAGGTCTCCATCTGTTCTACCCATCAGGAAGTTCAGTATTCCTTGAGTAACTGCAATTTCTTGCCATGACTCTGCAGAGTCAGCCTCCAAGCTTTTTGCTTAAGAAAGCAATTCTGTGCCTGGGTTGGTCAGTTTTGGTGCTTCCAGGGTATGATATCAGAGTTGTTTACTTTTTTCTCACAAAGTTATTTATAAGAATAATTTCTTTAGTTTCTGACTCTACTTTTCTGCGAGTTCCTGCATCTTGAAGAGTATCAAAATTTCCCTTTTAACTCTGTTGGCCACTTGGATGCTACACATATTTCTCACCCACCAACAAAATAAGAAGTCCTTTGGTAGGTGAATGACTTATGCAATGAAAATTATAAATCACTACCAAGAGAAAAAATAGAGAATGCCATGGAATATAAATACATTCCCTAAGATGGATTGGAAAAATCAACATTGTTAAAATAATAATTCTATGGGCCGGCGCGATAGCACAGTTGTATGGCCTTTGCATTGCACGCAACTGACCCAGGACAGACCTGGATTCTATCCCCAGCGTCCCATATGGTCTCCTGAGCCAGGAGCAATTTCTCAGAGTATAGCCAAGGGTAACTCCTGAGCATCAACGGGTGTGACCCAAAAAAAACAAAAAATAAAAATTTCTACATAAAGTGCTATACAGATTCGTCACCATTCAACTTCCATATCCTCTTTTCAAATACATGTCACATAAACTAAAAGTTTATGATTTCCTAAAACTTCCAAAATAACCAGAGCTATCCTCAAAGGAGTAGGGGCACAATGTATTTCTCAATGTTAAAGTTATAATAATCAATACTTTATGGTGCTAAATTAGAAGGTACAAACCAATGGTACAGAACTTAAAAGTCCTGAATTTTTTTTTGGCCACACCCATTTGTTTGATGCTCAGGGGTTACTCCTGCCTAAGCACTCAGAAGTTGCCTCTGGCTTGGGGGACCATATGGGACGCCAGGGGATCCAACTGCGGTCCTTCCTTGGCTAGCACTTGCAAGGCAAACACCTTACCTCTAGCGCCACCTCGCTGGCCACAAGAGTCCTGAATTAACCCAGGCTTATGCGTGGTCAGATAATTCATGATGAAGAACATAAATATATAAGGGGAAGCAAAGAAAATATCTTCAATAAATGATAGTAGGAAAACTGTATAGCCATATGTAAAAAATATGAAATTAGAACCATATCTCATATCATTCACAAAAATGAACTCACCATGGATTAAAGATCTCAAGTTTAGACCAGAATCCACAAACACATTAAAGAAAACAGCAGAACATTTCAGGGGATTGACTATGAAGATGTCTTTAATGAGATGGCACAGTGGCAAAAACAAAACAAAATAAAAATAAATAAACAAAGGGGACTAGAATGATTTTTAAAAGTTTCTGCAAAGCAAAAGAAATTCCAGCTATAATGAAAAGGTATTCCATTGAATAGTGGAATATATATGAACACAGCTCATCAGAGAAAGTGTTGCTAAACAATATCTATAAACCACTCACAAAACTCAACTATAGAAAATCCAGTGGCCCCAGTTACAGATGGTGCAAGGAAATAAACAAAAATTTTCACAAAGAAGACATATGAAGGACCAATATACATAATATAATATGCTCATCATCATTCATAATTAGGGAAATAAAAATCAAAATAACAAAATATCATCTCACACCTATGAGAATGACATATGTTAAAGTGTCTGGATCTAGTAATAATTGGCTATGAGGAGAAAGGAAAACCTATTCAGTGTTTGAGGGAATGTAACCTAAGTAGTTCATCATCTATGGAAAGCAATATGGATATATATCTAAAAACAGAAATCAAAGACATACACTACCTAATGATACCAATTCTTGGCATCTATTCCCAAAACATATAAAAATATATTTGAAAGTAAATATCCACACTTCTGTATATTACAACACTTAGTACAATACAGAGGTTATGAAAACAACCCAAGAATTGAAGTATGGATAAATGGATCATGAAGTTGAGGCATATATATATATATATATATATATATATATATATATATATATATATAACAGAATACTAAGCAGATCTAAGATAAATAACAAAGTCATGCAATTACAGCATCATGAATATAATTAGAGGATATAACAGGAATTTAAGTCAGAAGGAAAGGAATAGATATTCATAATCTCTTTCAGATATGAAACTTGGAACACACAGCAAATGAGGCCAGAGTAGATAGAACAGCAGGAATGGCATTTACTTTGCCCAGTACTGAATCAATCCCTAGCATCCCGTATGATCCACCAAAACTGCCAGGATTGATTCCTAAGCACAGAGCTGGAAGGCTTAAGCATTGCCAAGTGAAGCCAGAAGACAGAATAAAGTGTTGTAAGTCACAGAATCTGAATTCATTTTTTTGAAATATTCTTCCTTGATACAAAATAGTATAGCTATTAGATATACATAGCTAATAGATATCCCAAACATAGTTACCCACTCAACTTTAGTATGGAAATCAAGTTCTGAATTGCTAACTTTATTTAGGAAGGATTCTATTAATAGAATCTCATATCTAGAAATAAGTCTTGGGGCCGGCAAGGTGGCGCTAGAGGTAAGGTGCCTGCCTTGCAAGCGCTAGTGTAGGACGGACCGCAGTTCAATCCCGGCGTCCCATATGGTCCTCCCAAGCCAGGAGCAATTTCTGACTGCATAGCCAGGAGCAACCCCTGAGCATCAAAGAGGTGTGGCCCAAAAACCAAAAAAAAAAAAAAAAAAAAAGTCTTCTGCAAACATCCTCAAGCTTTATATCTATTAATGTTAATACTGAACGTTCATTATTATTAATTCTGGACAATCATATGCTCCATATGCCATGCATATATTTTTCATGCATCAATTATGTATTTATGTATTGTTATTATGTATTGTTACACACGCTGTGTAATGGATACCAGATCCATTATTAAAATGGTACTATATATAGAAGGTTCAAATAAATTCCAGAGATCAATCACAGACATCACTAGCCACATTCTTGTAACCCAAATACTTTATATATAATATATAAAGTAACCTTGAGTTTGACAATATTATATATATATATATATCAAAATTAGGAATAGAGAGATATCACAGTGATAGGCATTTGCCTTGCATGCAGCTGACCCAGAATGGACCCAAGTTTGAACTCCAGCTTCTCATATGGTCCTCCTAGCCTGCTAGGAGCAATTTCTGAGAGCAGGGCCAGGTATTACCTCTGAGCGCCCCCAGGTGTGTCCCAAAACAAAACAACAATAACAAACAAAAAAAATCAGTAACTATTTTCATTTTTGCCACTTTGGTTGCACACAAGATGTATGTTTCTAAAGTGTAGGCAAAGGAATCAGTTGCTTCCACATAAATACATCTTATGTGCTTTAATGGTATCTCTACCCCACACAAACATACAAAGGGAAATCAGAAAAATAAAGACATATGTTTTTGCTTTTTTATGCAACAGCTTGTATTACTCAGCTTGAATTCATTTTGATGTTGGCAGCAGGGGGAAAGCATTGTTTTAATGCATGACGAATAATGTAAATAACATAAACAGAATTAGAAATGGCCTAACTGATTAAACTATTGATTACTTTTACTGTTGAAACTAACACAACAGCTTATAAAAACTATATTCAGACAATTAGGTAGAGAATGTGATCTAAACCCAAAGAAAAACACACAGAGACATAGACACACACACACACACACACACACACACACACACACACACACACACACACACACAATCTAAAAAGAGTGCTAAAATTCACTGCTACCTCCTGCACAGGGAAGGTTACTCAATCTGGTAAAATTCTCCTAGGATTTAGCTAAAGAACGAGGGCATAAACAAGGCCAAGTATATTCATATTATGAGAATGCTCTTTTCCAAATTAATTCCCGAGTTTATAACGGTATGTTTTATTAGAATAAATTATGGAGATAGGAGAGTCTATTAAAAACACTGCCAGAAAGTAGAGTCACCAAATCTAGGTCAGAGAGAAGATAAAAAAAGCTGATTCCATATCCCAGGGAGCAATAATAAAGAAACTATCTACTGAAGACTGAAGCAGTAGTTGGAATGAAGAGTGAAATGGTCTTTACTGCAGAATAGGATAGAGCTCAGAATGGAAAGAGGATTAAAGTAGGAGAGAACATATGAATGTGTCCAATGGACCAGGGCATAGAAATGTTGTTAGGATTTTTCTCTATACACATGAAGAAAAGATACCCCACAATTTTACGTTCATTATATGTCCTACATAACTACTGACAAATTCTGTTTCTGTTTTTCCCGAAATTTATCACACTGTTAATTAATTTCTTAAAAAAACAATAATTTTCATCTATTTTCCATTTCTCTGAGCCACCAACTTACCCTTCATCCCTCTGATGAGTGCTCTGTTGGTAAATTTCAAAGTTAAATGTCATATCAAACAGCTTTTAAGTTCCCTTAGCCTTTTCTTATTTCCAACTAATAAATATGAAAGACCTATCTGACCCATCTTCAGCATACATCTTGAAGTTGAAAATAAAATCATCTTACTCCTTATTTATCAATAAAGCAGAACATTTTTCCTTCCCTGGGCTGATTAAATTTGTCCTGATATTTCTAGTTCAGATATATGAATAAAAGCAAAACCACAGGTTTTGATTTCTCTTCTACTGTTGACAATTTATCCTTATGTAATGCCAATTTATGATACAATGATAAACATAAGAAACTCCATCTTTTCTAAGACATATGCATGCTGGTGCATCTTAAAACAAATGCTTCCATAAACTCCCTTTCCTTAACAATCAAATACAGTACAAATTTCAAGATCAATTTGTCAAACTACAGACATTTCATATGATAATAGAGTTTTATTCATTCATCTAAACTATTCATCAAGAATCAAGAATTCATAAAGTGACAGATACCATTCTGATATTGGTATTCATGTGGTGCTCAAAGATCTTGCTAAAGTTACTAAAAATTTTCTATTACCCACAATTGAGATAAAAAATACCAAAGATCTTAGGAGTAGGTGACCTTGCTACAGTTTGATATTTAATATTTTATCATCATCATTGCCTTTGCTACAATTTGATATTAATATGCATTTGCATTCCAAAAGCATTAACACAATGACAATAAAAATATGCAGGTAAAAAGTTACAGTTTTAATTTTTCTTCTGAATATTTTCTTCCAATTCTATTTTCAAGAATCTGAGTAATATATGAAAGAACTGATGTGAGTTGCTGTCTTTTCCTACATACATAACAAAGTCAGGGAAATTATAGTCCTATTAGTAGATATTGTCATGATAGCAATAGATAGATTCACCACTCATCTACAGCTCTCTACAGAGACACCAATTTGACTAAAACTCAAGATATGCTGATATTTGGGTTGACAGTACCCAGTACCAAAACTTTTTTTTGAAGTGAGTGTAGGCACCCTCTCTCTTTCTTCTATTACTTCCAGAAGCCCTAGCACCTAGAACCATGCCTCACAACACCTAATTTTTAGAAACAAAAGGAGTAACAAAATGATCAACTAGTAACAAGTTCGTTTTATATATTATATATATATATTTAAACACAAATATGATTGTAGTTGGGTTTCAGTCATGTAAAGAATACCTCCCTTCACCAGTGCAACATTCCCATTACCAATATTCCAAATCTTTCTCCTCCCACCCCAACCCCCCACCTGTACTCAAAATAGGCTTTGTTATGATAGTTCTCAATATAGTTATTTCTCTAACAGTACTCATCACTCTTTGTAGTGAGCTTCATGTCATGAGCTGGACCTTCCAGCCCTCTTCTCTTTTGTCTCTGATAATTATTGAAAAAAAAGTCTTTTATTTTTCTTAAAACCCATAGATGAGTGAGACAATTATGTGTCTATCTCACTCCCTCTGGTTTATTTCACTCAGCATAATAGATTCCATGTACATCCATGTATAGGAAAATTTCATGACTTCATCTCTCCTGACAGCTGCATAATATTTCATTGTGTATATGTACCACAGTTTCTTTAGCCATTCATATGTTCTTACTAAATCTTTTGACAATGACTCAATGACCTAATTGTCAGATACAATAGTTTTCACAATGTTTTATGTTGCCATATTCTTTTTAATATTTTTCTTTATTTTTTTCTTTTTCTCTTTTATTATAATTTTGCTGCCATTTACCTAGAACAAATGCACTATGATCAACTATGTGATATATGGCTTAATATATAAAGTCTTCTTTATATATACTAAGAGCATTCATGATCCTACATTGTTTTTAATCACAACCTACTCTTAATATTGTTTTTTCAGATAATTACTGATTATATGACATGAAATTGTATAATACTTAATATGACACACCACCACTCAGCCAATGTATTTCTCTTTCCTCCATCTAACAGCATCACCTAAATAAAAATATCACAACTGAAGCTTGAGATACAGTTAACAAGCATATAAAAAACAACTAATAATTACTCATAATTAGAGAAATGCAAATCAAAATAACAATGAAATACCATCTTGTATCTAATACTGGCACATATAAAAATTGGAAATAATTAGTTTTGGTATGTTTTTGATGAAGGGAATCCTCTTCTACTGTTGGTGGGAATTTTGTTGCTTAAATCTCTATGAAAGCAATGTGTGATTTCTGAAAAAAAAATTGGAATAGTAAATCCATACTACCCAGTAATACAACTTCTTAGCAACTATCTCCAAAACAAACAAACCTTAATTTCTAAGAATATATGCACACTTATATTCATATCTGCACTTAATACAATAGTCAAGAAATGGTCACATAATAAATTGTCCAATAGTAGATGAATAAGGAGGAAAATGTTGTGACATGTATACATAATGAAATACTATGCAGCTATAAGAATAGAATTACACAGCATGGTAGCAACATGGATATAAGTAGAATATTAGGCTATGTGAAATCAGTCAGAAGGAAAGAGATACTACACAATGATCTCACAAATAAAAGATCTCTCTAATTTAAAGATACAAAGAAAGATAGCAACCAAGTTTCAAAGGCAAAATAACCGGGGGGGGGAGTGGGGGTACTAATCCATAGATTTAGGAGGTTTGGGGTCAAAGAGATAGCATGGAGGTAAGCGTTTGCCTTTCATGCAGAAGGACAGTGTTTCAAATCCTGGCATTCCATATGGTCCCCTGTGCCTGCCAGGGGTGATTTCTAAGCATAGAGCCAGGAGTAACCCCTGAGTGCTGCCGGGTGTGACCCAAAAACCGAAAAAAAAATATTTAGGAGGTTCAAAAAGGAGATAGATACATTAGTGATGGGTGTGGTATAAATATGTTATGAAAATGCGTTATAAATAATATTTTAAAAATATTTTTTTCTTTTTTATTGTAAAAATTTATTCAAGAGACAAAATTGATTAACATAATGGGGTAAGCTAACATAACATAATATAGTGACATAACATATAATATAATTGATATAATAATAATACATGTAAGTCAAAGAAAGTTTCTGATTAAAAACATATTTTTTCCATAATGGCTTACATATCTTTCACAGTAGTATTTTAGATACATATTAACATTGAGTCAGGGGAATACCCATCACCAAATATGTCCTCCCCCCATTCCAGTTCCCTTTCTACAACACATATACCCCACCGTCACCCCCCAGGCTGCTAGAGTAGGTGGACCCCTCTTTGTCTGGCTTACTATTAGTGATCTCATAAAAGAAATCATTTTGCTTTTAGAACTTAAAGGGCTAGATTTTTACCTATGCATCTCTTTCTACCATCACCTTCATGAATCAAGTTTTTGTAATTTTTCTGCATAATTAGTGCAAGTATTTATCAGTGTTTAACTATATTCCAACCCATTATAAAATAATAAATCTATAAAGCTCTTATTAAAATTTTGAAGTTATATTTCCTATCCTTACTGCTCTATGTGCTTTAGTCTGAATACCTCACCATAACATACAAAACTGACAATGACTTACATTTTATGTCAAAAGTACTTACCAATTCTCAGAATCACTCTTTACCTGTCCTCAGATATTTTCAGTTTTGCACTCTCTACAGAATTCTAAGTCCTGTTTGCACTTGCCTAGGTTTACATGGTAAAGGTTTACACACCATATTTCTTCTAAATTGTAAATCTATCTCTAGTTTCTTATAGCAGTCCTAACAGAGACCAAGGGTTGCCATAGAGACTATGACTCAAAACGTCAAATCAGGGAGACTTATATCTAAATTTTATTTTGTGCTCAGATTTGTGTCTATCACATGTAATTATGGGTGAACTATGGCTCAGTTTCAGTGTCTAAGACCAACACTGATAAAACATCTTTTATATGGTTTCTGCCAGTCTCAGGGAAGAGTTAAAATAAAGAAGATAGTTCTTAAGCCTCTTTTGTAGAATGAAACACATAATTTTCTTCTGTTTTCTCTTTACAAGCAAATTTTATTGCCAAGCAAATAATATTAATTACAGAATAATAATATTCCTCAGGGTAATTTTGGTAAGTAATAAATGGTAAAGATATATAATTTATAAATTTGCTTGTCGTGTCACCATATTAATGCTATTTTTCCTTGATTAGGTTTTATATAGCATTTAATACATACCTTAACACAGTGACAATTACATGACTATAGATATTTCCCCAAAAGTGATAGAAAACAGTGACGATGGTGCATATGTGTGTATATGTCTATAAACATGTCTTGAATGTTGTATACATGAAGAAATGAAGAGCAAACATAATAAACAGCATCTTAAAGTATGTTTACTCAGTTTTCTTCAGTTGATCTAAAGTCAAGAAAATAAGGTTTGGAGACAATAAGTGCCTGAAGAACATAGAGATTAGTAAATTCAGGATTCAGAAGTAGAAATAATTTAACTTCCTCACCATATAATCCATTACCCTCCATGTGGGATAAGAAAACATATTACTTGAGCTCTGAAAAATAGTACAGTGGCTTGGCAATTGCCTTGCATATGACAAATCTGGGTTTTATTTCTAGCATGCCTTATGATTCACTAAGATTTTCAGTATTGATCCCTAAGCACATAGCCAGGAGTAGCCACTGAGCACAATCAAGTATAGCTCAAAAAAGCCCACACAAATTATTATTTTAAAGCTTATATATATATATATATATATATATATATATATTTATATATATAAAGCCATAGGCTGATATTTCACATTTAAATGTAAAAAGCAATTACAGCATTTATTATTTAGAATACTAAAATTATGCCACTTAAAACAAGGTCACTAATTACAAATAAAAGTAATATAGTGAAATATGCTTTAGCATATTTAAGAAGCAATTCTTAAATTTATAAACACTATTTTACCCTTTTGGTCTCAGTAGTACAAAGCAAACTAATCTCCATGAAAATAGAAACTTTTATTAAAAATGACTCTTTAGAGTTTAAATATTGCTTAAAATTTTCATGAATCAATTAGTTAACAGAGAA
Organism: Suncus etruscus; assembly: GCF_024139225.1. Taxonomy (NCBI): domain Eukaryota; kingdom Metazoa; phylum Chordata; class Mammalia; order Eulipotyphla; family Soricidae; genus Suncus; species Suncus etruscus. The sequence goes on along the minus strand of NC_064856.1, from coordinate 87,607,467 downwards.
ATAATTTCTGAGAACAAATATCTTACTTATTTTCTGAAAAATGTAAAATGTAATTATTGTTAGTAATTTTATGAAAACAATTGTATGTAATAATTTATCTTTATTGAAAGTTTAATATAAAGATCTGTATGTTTAAATAAGTTAGATAATTATATATAAATCATAACTTTGAAGCATACTATCACGTGAACAAAACTACAGGCTCTGGACATGCTCATTGTCAAGGGTGGAAAAACCCTGTATCTCTTAGATCAAAGTATTTCCCTTTCCAACTTCCTCGATACTTACTGAAAAAATAAAAAATAGCTCAAAACTTTGCCACTCCTGCCCTCCTTCCTTTTTTTTTCCTTTTTTTTCTTTCTTGTTAAGTAGTTGTTTATTGTGGCTCTGCGTATTTTGTTATTGCTTTTTTTTTCTTTTCTTCTTTTAAATTGATACTGATAGCTTCTAGATGGACTCCTCCCAGATTTCATTCCCCCAACAGACCCACAAAACTTGAATCATCTTGTTCTGCCTCATAAATTGGGGGGTAGGGAAGTGGATGGTACCAAAAGCAAACAATCACATGAACATTAAGTGGAAATAAAAATGATCAGGCCTAAATACCAAACCCAAAGTCAATGACAACAGATTAAAGATCTACAACTAGATATATACAAAGGGGACCTGTTACACTAGCAGTCCAGTGGGCATAGGGGGGAGATATGGGATGCATGCTGAGAACAGTGCCGGAGGGAGGTGGTGGGAATGGCTCTAATTTACTGTCACTATATACCTTAAATATAACTGTGAAAGACTTGTATTTCACAATTGGTCACAATAAATTAAAAAAAATCATTACCTTATAGGATACATAATATAAATTTGAATTAAAAATTTTAAAGTCCTATTATGGGTAAATTAAAAAAATTTTGATATGGAATTAATATAGTACAATGCTTATGCCTGGCACAGGTTACATTACTAGCATGAGGTGATTGATCTGACAAGCCGCATTGTAGCTTCTTACTCTATTACTTAACCACAGGACTCAATGACTGAGAATCACTAATCTGACCCTACTGAGGACTCAGGACCTCTTGAGACTTGCTTTAGAGACCCCCGAAATTTTTTGATACAGCTTTACAATAGAATCTTCAAATAAATATTTGCTTAACATTGGTTTATATAAACATTTAAAAATACAGTAGTTGGAAAACATTGCTTTTGGTATAATACTAGTGACCAATGACTGGAGAGAAAGTACACTGAGTAAAGCATTTGCCTTGCACTTAGTTGATCAGAATTTAATCCCCAGCACTGCATAAGTACCCATGAGCACCACTAGAAGTGATCCCTAAACACAAATCCAAGAGTTAGACTTGAGAATGGCCAAATGTGTCCTCGAACTAAACATGTAAAAACTAGTGGTTAAAATACTTTTTTTTCTTTTAATCACTTCTCTTCTATTCAAGTTACTAAAACCTAGTTGCACAGGGCTGTAATATTTTGCATAGATGTTAATTTACCATTCTAACACTTTAATATTACCAAAAGACAATTTTACTTGTCTGTGTTTTCTTTGCACTCCCATTTATGCTAGGGTTTGATAAATAGCGTAGTTCTGAGCTAATAGATATCACCATGTTTCGTGTATTACATGTATTTAATGAATACTTACCAACTACTTGCTATATATCAGGCATAGTTTAAGACACTGGGGATATAATAGTTTAAAAATAAATCAAAAGTAATTTGACTCATATTATGAGCTGTAACAAGAAAGGCAATTAAAAATTTAACATATAAGGTCTGCCAGACTCAGTGAAATGGTGAAATGCAATAAAGACAATTAAATCCCAGAAAGAGGGCAGAGATTTATATAGCAAAGGACTGAACTTTAAACATGTTATTGAGGAAATGTTTTATCTCAATGAAGATATGTGTGCAGATATCTAAAAATCAGGTGGATTAAAGTCTAAACTTAGTTGGGGAAATATTTGAATCCAAGGGATCTTAGGATAGCTATATCCTGAGATAGAAACAACTTTGCCCATTTTGATAGTATCAAGAATTTTTAGTATACTCTGTGTGTGCTGATTCAGGAGGAATGTAGGATAAGAAGAACTCAGAAAAGTTCATAATATAATAAAAGGTTTATAGGACTATGTCAGGAAGGGCTCAGGTTATAAAGAAACTTTACTTAGAGAATGCTTTAAAGAACCAAGTCATGGTTTTGAATATAAGCAAAGATGAACTGATTATATTTTACATATAAAACCCCACTGTGTTAAATAGAGAAAGAAACCAGCTCAATGAGAAAGGTAAATCAGCATTGCTGAATTAATTCAGTTGAGAAATGGTGGTAACTGAGAAAAAGAAAATTAGATGTTCAGAATAGTAAATATAACAACTCATTATGGATATTTAAGATAGAGCCAGGGAAAAAAGAGCTTACTTTTAGAGTGAAAAGGACACTTAAAGATTATAAATAAGACTTCCAAGTCATTGTATTCATAAAGTAGATAGTTGGTAACGCTATTTAATGAGAAGGGGGTGATCAAACAATTTATTTTTGAACATTATAAATTGAAGATAGTAATTAGATGGAGTCATCAGTTTGAAATACAATTATTCAAATTGGGAATTATACGTAGGTGTTTATCCTGAAAAAATTTAAGAAAATTGAAAAGATGATTCAAAAGCTTCAAAATTGTTGGAAATGGGGCAAGTCAAAAGAATTACAAAGAGAATCTAGAAGAGAGACTGGAAAGATAGTTTTTGAGTAGGTAAGAAAGCTGGGAATTAGCTCTTACTACTTGCAATTATGTGTCAAAAAAGTAAGAAAATAATAAAAATATCAAATGGTGCTTATTAAGTAATAATTTTATGTTTAATAACCCAAATTCGCCAGTTATGTAATGACTCATGCTATTTAAATAGTGTTGTACCAAAATTAAAAAAGAAATAAATTGAGTTATTTCTCAAGTAAAAGAAAGATGAAAAATAAAATAAATAATTATCCTCAACTCAAGGTCAGAAAGATAGCACAGCAGGTAGGATGCTTGTCTTTTAAGTGATGAGTTAAATCCCTGGCACTGCATATGGTCCACCAAGTACTGCCAGGAGTAATCCCTGAATACCATCAGGTGTGGCCAGAACAAGCAAACAAAAACAAAACGAAGAAGAAGAAGAAGAAGAAGAAGAAGAAGAAGAAGAAGAAGAAGAAGAAGAAGAAGAAGAAGAAGAAGAAGAAGAAGAAGAAGAAGAAGAAGGAGGAGGAGGAGGAGGAGGAGGAGGAAGAAGAAGAAGAAGAAGAAGAAGAAGAAGAAGAAGAAGAAGAAGAAGAAGAAGAAGAAGAAGAAGAAGAAGAAGAAGAAGAAGAAGAAGAAGAAGAAGAAGAAGAAAGAGGAGGAGGAGGAGCTGAAAAAGAGAATTTATTATACAAGGACAAGATTTGAAGATGGAAAGACAATACTTAGTCCATTAGTTAGAAGTGAGAACATGCCTGTTTTGTACACTGCTTACCCAGGTTCAATTCCAACACACTATATGATCCCCAGAGCCCGTCAGGAGTAATCTCTACTCACAGCGACAGGAGTCAGCCCTGTGCCAATGTGGCCCTTAAACAAAAACAAACAAAACTCACAATAAACATATTTATTATTATTTCTGTGTCCTTTAATAATAAAAAAGGAAAGATAGAAGAGTTTAATAAAAGGATGCTTTCACTCGAAGTACAAGAATATGTTCTAAATAATAAGGGGATTAGAAACAAGAATTGTGGTCACTGAGTGAAAAGTTAAATCATAAATGTAGAAATTAATACATAGAAATATCTGTAGGTTTGAAGAAAACATGCAAAATAAACTTTATAGTATTAAAAGTGAATAGAACAAGAAAATATATAATAATCATGTAACAACAGTTAAAATATTTTTAGAGATTCAGTTTGATTGCATATGACTATCAGCTACTTAAATACATAAAAGTAGAACATTTCTGGGGCCAGAGCGGTGGCACGCAGCTGACCTAGTTGGATCCCCCGGCATTCCACATGGTGCCCTGAGCCAGGAGCAATTGCTGAGCGCATAGCCAGGAGTAACCTCTGAGCATCACCTAGTGTGGCCCAAAACCAAACCAAAAAAAAAAAAAAAAAAAAAAGGAAGAAGAAAAAAGTAGAAAATTTCATTACATTTGGAAGTTTTCTCGCTTTTCTTTTCCATCTCCTGCATCTCTATCCTTGTTTTCCACCTCCTTCTTCCTACTCCTCTTTCATCTTCTTTTTCTTTCTAGAGGTGCTCCTGGCTCTATGCTAATTAAGATTAGCTACACCAATGGTCGTGGGATTATTTTGGTGCTGTTGCACATACCCAGCTTCCACACACAAAGCATGCACTTAGTCCATCAAGCTTTTTCTCCAGCTCCAAGCTTAGATTTTTTTTAATTTACATTATTTAAAGTTGACATATAGTTTATCATATAGTTGACATATATAGTTTATCATATAGTTGACATATTTGACCATAATATATTTGTTTCCAGGTAAGTTCCAACTCACCTGGAAAATAAGTACAAACTTATTCAGAAAGAAAAAAAAGAAAAGAAAGGGGGAAAAAGGATAAAGAAAAAACAGAATATAGCAACAATAAACTGAAAATCATTACAGCTCACAGTTTGATCATTAAGTCTTTGTCAGAAGATGTAGAGAATTCTTGTAGATAATCTTGTTGATCATTCTATTATTTTTTTTCTGAACAATAGTTGCCTTCAGATATACACTGGCATTTATACATTTGTGAATTTCTATGTAGATGACAGTATTAAAGAAAATGGAGTTGTTAACAGGAATTTCAAGCACTATTGTTTATCTTAGGGCTTTTGTGGGGCATATTTTTACTTGCCAAGGCATTCAATAATACCAGAAGGTAGAGGGAGGATTACTGCACTCCAAAAAAGTCCTGATGATGTAGACATACCCACATACCCCTGGAGTTTGTGTTATATTGATGTCTCTGCAGAGACCCATAAAGGGAGACCGGCTTAGATATTTTTTCAGATAGGTAGAAATAGGGATTTGATAAAAAAGTTATGAAAACTGTGGAGTATAGACCAAACTAATTTTAAAAAATAAGGAATCATAAAATTAAAAGTAAAATTTTTCTAGTAATAAAAATTATTCATTTATTTTAAAGAAATGTTTGATTTAAGATTCTTGAAGAAGTGAAGTAGGGATAAATAAAGTAGTCATCTAATCTGAGAAAATTTTAAATTAAGATTAAAATTAACATAAATAAATTTATATTTTAGTATTGATAATTCTATCTTTTAGCTATAGGCATGCATGGCTAAATTGGAGGCAGTACAGAATAACTAAAGGAAAGAAATTTAAAGACCAGAAAAGTCATAAGACTAGAAGTATCATGCATATAGTTATTGAAGTCACCTTTAGTAGCAGTGAATTAATATGAGTGACTTTTGTTCTTGGAGCCAATATCTCCTAAGACAATAAAGTTGAATAATTCAAGCCCTTAAGCAAAACTGCATTATGAAAGGTGATTGTTAGGAAAAATATCAGGACATCAGATTATGGCATTAAAAAACTAGAGGTTCTGAGAAGAGAAGGTCTAAAAAGAGCAATCGGGTCTCAAAGAACACATACTTGATTGTATGTCTGAGGAATATGTCAGATCAACAGCTATATGTCAAGAATGTGAACAGGAAATGGAATACTTACAAATTTTATGCTCACTTTATAGCAAGACAGTCCAAATAAACAGAAGGGCATGATGATACAAACTATTTTCTTCATAGATATTGAAGGTCACAGAGATTTCATGACTTAGAATGAAAACAAGAGATGTGTATAACAATATAAGAATAAGGTTATGGTGGATGACATTGGTACACATTGGATGTTGAGAGTGATGAAAGGTAGCACAAATTCATGTTCATCTCACCAAGGCAGAAGGTAGTGAAGACAAAATGCAAAAGAAAAATGATTCAAAACCCCATCAAAACAAGGTTGTTGCTCCACAGAGTTCGACTGATCCAATGTTGAATGTTACAGAGTCATTTATGCATGTAAATGAATACATATTGGTGAAATTGGTGGAACACATTTTCATAGTGCTTTGCCAGTTTTGTTCTACTTTGTAAAAAAAAGGATACTCCAACTTGTTAATATTTACCTACAATATTTTGATACTTGGTACAAGAATGCTTCCATCTCATACTCATGTTTCAATTTTTAATACTGTCTTAGAAAATAGATCTCATCATTTCATACCATGGTCATCTTTTATAATACAAAGAAAAGCAATAATTGCTTTAATAGCAGTTATACAATTTCTCTTGCAGAATCTTTTCCTAACTTGGGGAGTAGATAGTTGAGTATAAATGCATGGTTTCTATGTAGCAACACTTGATTTTACCCCTGGCACTATTTATTTATTTATCCAAGTGTCACCTAGAATGACTACCAGCACTAGGTTGGAAATAACTACTGTGCACTGCTGCATGTAGCCCTACCCTCAAATTCTCTTTCAATTATGTATTTTATTTTCAAATATTGGAGAATGCAGTGACTAAAAATAAGTGCTTCAAGTAATGAGAAGCCTAGATTTGAATCAAGGCAGGTATATATAACATCTATGTAAACTTGGATACATTATACAACTGCTTTGTACTTCATTTCGCTGATTTGTATAATGGAGATCTCATAAATTTTAAAGGAGGCCATGATTATAAAGCTCTGAGACAGTACCTGGTGCATAGTGACCAGAGTAATTCTATAATGATACAAAATTATAGATTTCTTTTACCATGAATACTAACCATTATTAAATATGTATAATAGTTTGAATATGAATGAACTAATAATCTTTACTTAAAATTTAAGATGTTGCAATGGCTAATACTTTAGGTGCATTTGTGTGAAGTGTATATTTTTCAAAAATATCAAGATTATATAAATTAATGCAAGATAGAGGATTTAGTTCTATTTCAATCCCCAGCAAGCCACAAGATTTAATATACAAAATTAAATTTAGCTTCAGAATAAGGACCTTTCCTTAGTATCACATAAAATATATCTTTTTAATTATTGAAATGTATTAGCCTTTCAATATTACAACCTTAAAAGCGGCTAGAAAGCAGGAATTTTTCCAATTTCTGGAATCATATAGTAATTAAGATGCTTTGAGAAAATAAATTTAAGAAGAATAATTTTGGTAATCAAACAAAAACTGACCTAGTATTCATAGGTAAATTTCTATCTACCAACAAATAATTTTTAATTATACAAATTGTATTTTAAATATTTTTGAATTTGCAAAATTCTCCTTTAATTTAGAGTTCTAATGCTTTCATTCTTTAATTTTTTAAACAGTCCTAATGCTTTCTTATACAACTATTCTTCCTTAACTTCCAGACATATAGCCAATTCTGTCACTACCATCTTCTATGTTCCTTCATACATTATGCTGTAGTCATGAGACATAGGCCTATTAAGTGACATAATGCTTTGGTTCTCTATAAAATGATACCAATTAGCTGGGACTACATCAGGGCTCCAAAGGCAGGTAGAAACTTTCCACATGAAAGTAATCCTCACCTCATTAAATATGCTTTTTAATTAATGTCCCATTAACTGGCTAACAATATGTTGTAAGCTAAGTGAATAGATCTGAATGTAATTAAACATTTATTAAGTGCCCTGCATCTCCACTGTAACAATGTCCTATCTCCCCTTCACATAGGTCAGGGTAGAAAAAGGAGAAGGGGAAAAGAACACGAAACTACAGTTACCTCCATCATCCACCCTCTCATTTTCAGCAAATGGTGCTTACTTTAATTAACAGAGTTATGAGAGTGCAGTCAAAGTCAGCTTATTGGATTTTTAAAGCACAGGGTCCAGAGACTGCTTGTTCATTATAATGGTACTTATTAAACTGTCTTCACTACTTTCACTTTCAGTAACAGGGATTCAGCAGAAGACTAAAACAGGTAGAAGACTTAAACCAAGTAAAAAGTCTTTATACCAAAGATCCAAATCAACTTATGATGGTGCATTTATTATTAGAACGCTTGTGCATGTTTTTTCAAAAATTATTTTAAAACAAGAGATTTCCTACTTATTATCTTCATTTATTAATGTCTATGCATACGTAAGTATTGTTCCTGGTGGTATAAATTAGAGGAATATGCATTTGAAACACTGCACAATACCGCAGAATATTTTAATAGTTAGAATAAATGAATTATATTGAATATATGAATAACCAAATGCATTTTCCCCTCAGATATTTGTATCTCTAGTACACATCTTCGTTTTCCGTTCTTCATTATTTCCCCAGTTTCTTGTCGGAAAGAATACTATTAAGTATCCAAAATATTTGCATGTACCCATAGAAGTTTACATTATTTTGCCTTGTACGCTGTGAGTCTGATTGTATTAGGAATGATAAAATTCAAAACCGTGCATTTTAAATGGTGTCTTTCTCTAGGTTTAAGGCTGAATCTTGCTATGAAAAGTGACAAACCATACTATTTGATGGGTTTTGACAATATTATGGATGAGAATCTGAATAGAAGACACATAATGATACTTCTTATGTAAGTCTTACTCAATAAATAAAGGACTAGTTTTATTCTTTTTACAAATAAAGTTAACAGTTGCATTCTTAGAATATGATTTTATACTTATTATGTATCTGGTCTCTTAAAAAGCTTAAAATTATTATTTACTATCATTATGTCATTTTATAATTTGAGGCTTAGGGCTACACACAGTGGTACTTAGGGCTTACTCCTGGCTCTCTGCAAAATATCATTTATAGGAGAGTTAGGGAAACTATCGCATATGATGCTGAGGATCAAACTCAGGTCAACAAAGTGTGTGGCAATCACCCTGCCCACTATACTATTTGCCTCAAAACTTGAAATTATTAAAATATTAGCTTACATAAACTTTGAATTTTGACTTTAAACAAGACAAAAAGCATACAAAAATGATAAATAACTGCTACAGGAAAATAGATGTATTTGTTCCAAGCAATAATATAGATAAATACAGAATTTTATTTTGTAGTGTCACAATTAATAAACATATATTATTGAATAAAAAATAAACTTAAGTGACTGAAACCAAAAGAGCCAAGCAGGGAGAATGACTTTCAAAATCAATTATGTACTGACAACTCACAATTTTGTCTCTAGTTTACCCAGTTGCTCATGTACCCAGAAATCTGCAGGATATGCCTATGATGTCTACACAAAGAGAAACCACACATTATGTATTCATATATTTGGAAATAAGCTCTGATTTGCATGTCCCTAAAAGGCAGTTTCTCTGACTGTAATATCAGTCATTTGTATTATCATTCAAAACAGAAAACAGTTGTGTTTGTGATCATAGGGACTTTATATAGTCAAGCCTAAAATTTCATAAAATTATGTATGCCAAATATGAATGACAAATAAACACATTTTTTCCACTTCTACCTCTGTCCTTCAAGCCATCACTATTCCTATTCTGAATCACTACCTCAAATCCTAACAGTAGGAAATTATTAAGCAATAGCAATTATTTAAGAATTGCAATTAAGTTTTTGTGCATATAATTCTCTGGAAATCGAGATTAGATGCTCTACATTCATGTCACTGTGTTCTTAGAAATTTGGATTTTTAAAAATTATAGAAAATCAAGGTTCTATAAATGGAATATAAAATTATATGCATAATGGGGAAAAAAGAATTGCAATTAAAAAAATAATTGCAATTATTTGTTGTGAGATACATATCTTACAAATTATTATTTCTAAAATAGAAATGACAGGAAAAGTAATTCAATATGAAAGAATGCACCCAAAAATAGGAAACATTTAATGTGATATGGTTAAATCTGTTACATACTATTTTATGTGGCTAGGATTAGGTAGCAGTAACTGGGAATTAGAAAGGAATTTACCTAAGACTCAGAGGTAAACTAGGTTTTTGTTTTGTTTTGTTTTGCTTTGCTTTGTTTGTTTTGGGCCACACCTGGTAATGCTTAGGGGTTACTACTGGTTATGCGCTCAGAAATCGCTCTTGGTTTGGGAGGATCATATGGGACACCAGGGGATCGAACCATGGTCTGTCCTAGGCTAGTGCAGGCAAGGCAGACATCTTACCGCTAGTGCCACACTTCTGGCCCCTAAAATAGATTTTTAATACCAGTGCATTGCAGAGTTTTCCTTCACACAAAAGTAGAGTTTCAAAATTTTATGTAGACCTCTTAGTAAAACCACAGAAAGCTTAATAAAGTATGCTGACCCCAAACCAGGAGCGACTTCTGAGTGCATAGCCAGGAGTAACCCCTGAGCGTTACTGTGTGTGCCCCCCCAAAAAAAATTATGCTGAGATTTCCACAAAAACCATTAGAAACATATTTAAATATATGAATCCAAAGTACAGCTAGAATAAGAAAAATAAAGCAAATGTGGGACAAGTGAAAAATCACAACTAATTTTTAAGATATAAGCATAAGTCAATAATTATGTAAAATAAGAGTGGACGTAATATATTTAGGACATAACTTTTCTAAGTTAGCTTAACTTTTAAAAAGTGCTTTCAACCTGAGCAAATACTCACAATTGTGGTCGATTAATAACATGGCAGTAAAATTTTGATAGACCCCAGAGATTTGTCAAATGTGGCTCATATCAAAATAACAATTAACAATAAAATAAAAAATTTATTTTATGTGACATAATTTGATTATTTCATGAAACAATAAATGTTTTGTGATAAAGCAATTATAATGTTATGTACTACATATGAATTAAATAACACATTATTTGAATTTTTTCTTTTAACTTATTTTCACTAGATAGGATATTTTGTAAAGCTATCCATGTTGTTGTAAATTTTATAATCTATTTTTAAAGCTAAAAAACCACATTGTGTGTATATAAAGAAAATTTATTTACTTAAACACCAGGATTAGAAATGTAATTGTAGTTGGGTTTTAGTCATGTAAAGAACAACCCCCACCTTGGGGCCTGGAGAGATAGCACAGCGGCGTTTGCCTTGCAAGCAGCCAATCCAGGACCTAAGGTGGTTGGTTCGAATCCCGGGATCCCATATGGTCCCTTGTGCCTACCAGGAGCTATTTCTGAGCAGACAGCTAGGAGTAACCCCTGAGCACCACCAGGTGTGGCCCAAAAACCGAAAACCAAAAAAAAAAAAAAAAAAGAACAACCCCCTTCACCAATACAACATTCCCATTACCAGTGCCCCCATCTCTTCCCTCCCCATCCCCCGCCTGTATTGGAGACAGGCTTTCTACATCCCTCACTCACTGACATTGTTATGATAGTTCTCAATATAGTTATTTCTCTAACTGCACTCACCACTCTTTGTGATGAGCTTCATATCTTGAGCTGGTCCTTCTGGCCCTCATCTCTGGGAATTATTTCAATGCCTTTAATTTTTCTTAAAACCCATAGATGAGTGATACTATTCTGTGTCCCTCTCTCCCCCTGACTAATTTCACTCAGCATAATAGATTCCATATACATCCCTGTATAGGAAAATGTCATGACTTCATCTCTCCTGACAGCTGCATAATATTCCATTGTGTATATTTACTAGTTTCTTTAACCATTCATCTGTTGAAGGGCATCTTGGTTGTTTCCAGCGTCTGGCCACTGTGAAAAGTGCTATGATTAATATAGATGTGAGGAAGGGTTTATTGTATTGAATTTTTGTGTTCCTAGGGTCTAACCCTAGGAGTGGTATAGCTGGGTCAAATGGGAGCTCAATTTCCAGTTTTTTGAGGAATCTCCAATGAATTAGAGTTTCTTTCTCCCCACATCCTTGCCAGCACTTATTGTTTTTGTGCCAGTCTCTGTGGTGTGAGTTCATCTAATTTTCTATCAGAATACATTTAGGTTGTTTACAATTCTTAGTATTGTAGGTAATGTCATAGTGAACATGAGTTAATGTTGCAGATATCTCTTCAAATTTGTATTTTTGCATGCTTAAGCTAAACACTCAGAAAATATACAAAATTATAGTCTAACAAAATTATAATCCAACAAAATTACAGTCTAACAATGGTGTACAATAGAGAATCCCGATTTTCTACAACACTACTGTCTTATCCTTAAGAATCATTCTCACAGGTATATGTTGGTAATTCATTATTTCACTGTGGTTTCATTTTCTACCTAGGAAGTGACTATGAACAGTCACGTTTATGTGGAGCTGAATCATTTGTATGTATTCTTTGGAGGAGTGTCTATTGATACACTTTAAGTTCTTTATAAAGTCAGTATTTCTATTTTGTTGCTGAGTTTTATGAGTTTTTCAGATGTTTTTAAATCTTTCCAAGTTGTATGACTTACAAATGCCTTATTCCATTCAATTCAATGCCCTTTTGTTTTGGAAATAGTTGATGTGAGATTTTTGTTAAAAAAAATTACATTTCAAGGGCTGGAGAGATAGCACAGTGGTAAGGTGTTTGCCTTGTATGCAGCCAATCCAGGACTGAAGTTGGTTCGAATCCCAGCATCCCATATGGTCCCCCTAGCCTGCTAAGAGCAACTTCTGAGCATAGAGCAAGAAGTAACCCCTGAGCTCTTTCGGGTGTGACCTAAAAAATTTATATTTCAAAAATTGTAGACAGATATAGGATGTCTCAATATAATAAATTAAGAGTATAAAACATTTTTAATTATCAGGTGCATATTTATGTATCTATATGTATTTGTGTGAATTAAATAGGAACTGAGAATATATATTTCTCAACATAGTATGGAAGAAATTTCAATAAACACTGCCAATTAGATAAGCGAGTATTACCAATTGACTATTATTTTGCACTAATATTTTAATCCATCTTTTTTTTTTTTTTTGGTTTTGGGCCACACCCGGCATTGCTCAGGGGTTACTCCTGGCTGTCTGCTCAGAAATAGCTCCTGGCAGGCAGGGGGGACCATATGGGACACCGGGATTCGAACCAACCACCTTTGGTCCTGGATCGGCTGCTTGCAAGGCAAACGCCGCTGTGCTGTCTCTCCGGGCCCTTAATCCATCTTTTAATAAATAGAAAAATTATATAATTTACATAATTTGAAAAAAATTTCAGAAGATATATCTATACTATTCTAATTTTAAATTAATTTTATAAATGTAAAAATGTATAAAGAAATAAACAAGCATTTAAAGGAAAGCACGGAGCTCAGAGAACTCATGATTATTAATAGTTATTCTTTCTATAATAAACTCGACTAATTTTAAAGCTGTACGGATAGGAGACGACAAGTTTATAGCATGCAAAGATGGACAAAACCCTCAAGCATTATTTATTTCTGTCAATTAATTAAAAATAACAGAAAAAGAGTCTGCATGCTTAAAATAATGGGTTCACATATTATGAAAAATTAGCACTTTCAATATGAATTCTGGGCTTATGGTCTAGAGGTTCAGTTTATTATAAAACACTATGTGAAGTTCATTCTGGAATCATATTATAAATATAGAATCAAAGGTAACCCATTTTATTGTCAAAGATTAGTTTTGGTGTTACATGATGGCTTGTAAAATTACAGATATGTAAAATCTAGTTGCTACTTTTGATAGTTGTAATCATGACAGATGGAAAATAACTGTTACCTACTTGAGAGAGTTTAGCAGTGAGTTCTTTTCTTGGAAACTTAAATGACTTTACTTTTACACAAAAAGAAATTTCATTGTTTTCATATTTTAGAGAGTTGTCTTATCCTATACACCAGGACATGAGAATGTATCCAAAAATGATATACTTATATTCAAGAGAATATTAGGAAGCAAGATAAAGTTGAATATTTCCATAATTTCAATTATAGCAATCAAAACAAGCGTCTTGTAAAAATTAGAACTTTTAGTATGAATCATAGAATTTATGCTATGATATTCTTTTTGTCTCTTTAATTTAAATAAAATGTCACTAAGAATCTGTCATTATCACCAATTCCCATTTAATTTTACAAAAATTTATAATATTTATATTCAAAATATCCACTAGACAATTTGGCTTGTACCAACAGCTATTTGAAATAGCAGTTTGAACTAATAGCCTATTTTATGCACAGTATTTTTAACAGTAAGTTGAACTTAAAAACAAAATTAAAAAATGAGAATAAGGAAGAAAAACTATAAACAAGAATACTATAATTTATACACCATAAAATGATATTAATAATCATTTTAAGAATTTAAGTACTATATCATTTACTGCTGAGAAGAACAAACTTGGGAATTTGATCTCTCCACAAAAAACTAGATTGATATATACATAAAAATATTCATTATTTTGACTAAAAGTGTGAACAGAATAAAATCAATGTACATTTCAGATTGTTTGAGCATTCTCGTTATTACAATCTCTTGATGGTGGTGTAAGCAAGATATACCAAGAAAAGAATGATGGTATCAGTGATTAAGGAGAGAGAGCTCCAAATTCACCATGGATGAAATAACTAAAATTTGAAGACCAAAGTTGCAGAGTGATGATAGTTCACAAGGGATAAACTCCAGAAGTATGCAAAAGAACAATATTAAATTTTTATATGAACTCTTATGCAGGAATTTGCAGAGAGAAACTGTATGGCAAGAACAAAATGGGCAAGATTATAATTAGAACAAATTTCACAAAGATCTAGGAGATATGCTGAATCTGCTAAAAAAATTTGTGACCATATTCTGTTTGTTTTATAGCCATTTATGGTGCTATTCAAGGCATATTTCTAGCTCTGTGCCATCACTACTGGTGGTATCAAGGAACCATAGAGCAAATGCAATTGCTGCAGTTCTATGGCTAGATGTGTACAGATATCTAAATTTTATGCAGAATTATATTGCATTGTGTGTATGTTGTGTTTATACATGTATGTGTGTTATTTTATATGAGATTATATATATTTTATGTTATATATATTATACTAAAAACATTCTTGTATATTCAATCAGACATTCAAAGACAAAAAATACTCTTCATGACTTGATTTGATGATGCTAATAACAATGAAGAATGCAAAATATGTCATAGGTATATCAGAAACACAAATATCTGGTATTTTAGAAAAATGATAACTTTGTTTTTCTTATATTTAGACTGTCAGAGAAATAGATATAGATTGGTAACCATTGAAACGCAGAAAAATTCTAACAGAACTTGTTTTGTGTCATAACTTTTAATTTTATTTTTCTCATTCCATTTTGTAGATGACCACTTTCCTTTGAGCCAAATTACTACCATTGATGTGTCCACATAGCTCTTAATATGAGAGTCACACAAAAATGAGAAATCAAGCAGAAGGGAAAGCAGAAACAGACAAGCTATTATTTAACTCTTCCATTCTTCAATTTTAAGGGATCATTTTAAAGTAAATAATATGTTGTCTTTTTCTTCTATGACTGTACATTTGAGAGTGACTAATGACTTAACAAGGCAGCCTGTGTTCAGTAGCCCACAGAGTGAAATGCACTGTGTTCTGCAGTGATTTGTCTAGGAAGATAGAATTCATTTAACCTGAAAATAGTTTGTAACTAGTTTTTCCATAAGTGTTCATCATAGCATTCCTTGTTGAAATTTTCATCTCTAAATTCCTTTACACCTTGTTTGCCCTGTGGAGAATCTGAACTCCTATTTCTTTTCCCAGGGTTCTTTATTAATTAACCATTGATTAGGAAATCTTAACACAATAGAAATTTAACCCTTTCTAGACCTGGAAGTTAAAAGTCTGAAATAAGTGTCAACAGGGGTGCATTCTCACTGAAAGCTTATGGGGGAAGTTTCCCCAGCATTTTCCCAGGCTTTTGGTGCCTTTGGGGATGCTAGAACAAGTCCAACAATCCAATTGACTTGGTTCTTATATAAACTTTAAATGGAGGGACACTTCTACAAACTTCCTTATTTAGCAAATAACAAAGGGAGAAATGCATTTAAGGGTGCATTTTGCCTTTGTGTGAGTTGTAGTTGTGCATCTCATCAAGAATTTCATCTTAAGCTACTCGAAGTGCTTCCATCCTTGATATCATGGGACATAACAATAAATGTTAAAAATTGCCATATCTTTTGGAATTTCTATTCAGCCTGAACAATACCCAGAAAAAAATTTTTGTAAGAATTTCCTGCCAAGAACCTTGGAATAAAATTAGTTATGTTTGCTTTGAAGTCATCAAAATAATGTACACATTACACCTTACACCAAGAGTTTGTGAGTACATCCAAGTGTGCAACACTCATACATTGCAATAACAATAACGAAGTGAGAAAAATGGATACATAAAAATTTGTATTTAAAAATAATCTATTTTTTTCTTTTTATTTTGGGCTCCTGATTATTTTTTGGTTGTTGTCTGTATTGCAGTGGTGCTTTTTGTTTTTTTTTGTCTTGTTTTTTGTGTTTTGTTTTTCTTGGTCATTGTAATTTTGGTTTTGCTTTTTTGTTTCTTTGTTTGTTCTTTTTTTTTCTTTTTTTTTTTGTCTTTTTGTGATGTTTTCTTCCTTTTTCCCCGTTTCTCTCTTAAATTTATTATTTATAACCCTCTAGATGAATCCCTTCTGGTTTTGTTTGTTTTTTTGTTTGTTGTTTTACCCTTCAAACAGAAACACATAAGTTGAATCATCTTGTTCTGCCTCATAAATTGAGGGGGAAAAATGGATGGTACCAAGACCAAACAGATGTATGAACATTGAGTAGGAAAAGAAATGATCAGACTTAAACACCAAATCCAAGTCCAAGGACAACAGAATTGGTACCCACTCTACAACAAGCTAGAAACAGAGGAGACCACTTGTACTAGCAGCCCAGGGGGCAAAGGAGAGGGATATGGGATGCATGCTGGGAACAGAGTTGGAGGGAGGACTATACTGGCTGTGGGAATGCCCCAGGTTTAATGCTGCTAAGTTCCTAAAATATTACTGTGAAAGATTTGTAATCCACGTTGGTCACAATAAAAATTATTAAAAAATGATAAATAAATAAATAAAATAATAATATATGCATTAGGGCTTTAGCAATGACACGTGTGGTAGGGCATTTGCCTTGCATGCACTAACCTAGGATGAAGTGCAGTTCAATCCCACTGTGTCCCCCATAGTCTCCCAAGCCAGGAGTGATTTCTGAACACATAACCAGGAAAAAGTAACCCCTAAGCATAACTGGGTGTGGCCCAAAAACTGAAAAAAAAATCTATGCATTATACCTACCTACTGAACAAGAGATACCATGCAAATATATCCAACTCATTTTTGTTTTTCTTTTTTCTTTTTTTGGCTAGGGATCCTCTTTCCAAACTTAAATTCATGGTGCAACACTGTCACACATTGCCTCCAAGCTGATAGTTCTGACCCTTGAAGAAAAGTAATCTCAGTCATTTAAATTCCAATTTTAACCTCTAAAGAGAAAACCATTCGTAGTCACTGGATCAATATAAGCATTTATTTTTAATAAACTAGCCTAGATTCATAGTCATATTAAATATGTAGATATTTCTAGCAAATAGAGAGAGCAGAGTTACAGGTAATATTTTTCTGAAAGTATTAATACCAACTAATGATTTACCATCATTACTATTATTTTGAGGCACAATCATCAAATATCAGAGATTACTCCTGGCTCTATACTCTGGAACTACTCTTTATAGTACTTAGGAGACCATATGGGATTCAGGAATCAAATCCAAATAGATATTATACTATCTCTTTAGCCCCAAGATGTAAATATAGAGTCCCCATCCAGAAGCAGATGAAAGGCATGAAAACTCCACCCAGACACAGAAACTCAGATGCATCTCCCAGGCAAGAATGGGCACCATCAGAAAAGAATGTTTTAAAAAAATAAAGGTCATATTAAGTTTAAATGAATATTAAGCACCCAAACTCTTCATTTTTGTCAAACTCCAGCAGTAAAGCCCCAGGCAGGGCAGTTTGAGAAAATCACCTTTGTAAAGGCAACGTGGAAATTCAGCCTGTAAAAGAAGATCCCTTGATGTTTTCATTTCTCTTCTCTCTTTTCTATTTACTCTATTCTTGTCTCTCCTTGCTGTCCCCTTCATATTTCTTTCTAATTCCCAAGAATTTGGATGGTGGCGATCAGATTCTCCATTGACTATATTAAGTGGACTTAAAAAATATTCTGCCCCATAATGAGGGAAAAATAATGGATGGTGCCAGAACCAAAACAGTCGTATGAACATTGAATAGAAATAAAAAGTGATCAGACTTAAACACCAAAACCAAAGTCAATAATAACAGAATTGATACCCAATCTACAACAAATTATGCATAGAGAGGACAAGTTATACTAGCAGTCTAGGGGGCAAAGTAGAGAGATATGTATGCATGCTGGGAACAGGGTTGGAGGGAGAACAACAGTTTTGCTTGGAATGCCCCTGATTCATTGTCACTCTGTACCTTAAATATTACTGTGAAAGATTCATAGTCCACTTTGGTGTCAATAAGAATTATTAAAAAAAAAAACAGCTTGAATGCCAGTGAGTGTCACACTGTATAAACAGGTTCTCATCACATGTATCTCCCTAGCACACATTTTGGTTCTGCCACAGGCAAATTTTGTACTTGATTACTTAAAGGTAGTGAAGAGGAGAGAACTGCAGTAGGTGATATGTCCCAGGATGACTAGGATGATAGCACCCAGAAAAACTCGAGTCAGGAGTTCTTTATTAGTCATGTACCAGAGACAACTGCACTTCTTCACTCTAGGAGCGGCAAAGTGCACCCTCCTCATCATGTTCTTTAAACTTTATATAAGAAAAAGCTGCAAACAAGTATTTCAGAGTTTCTACTAAAAAGCGCAGACAGAGCCTTCATCTATGGTAGCAAGTAGGCAAGTAGGAACAAAACAGAAGCCTATAACGAAGGTTAGCACGTAGTATGTTAATCCAAGATTAGCTGGGTGTGAGGTAATGGAGCTGAATGTTCAAACAGACTAGCTACAGGGTGAATTCCTGTTAAAATAGGGGTGTGTATGGGGAGAAAAACACTTCAAAACTTCGGGACTTTAATAATGTTCCTTTTTCTGGACCAAGGTTTCATAGCAGATAACAGGTACAGTGGTCAGAGAGGGAAGGACTTCCAGAGATGTGTACTACCATCTTCCTACTCTACCAACTTCAGCTACCTGGGGAAGGGCATAGGAGTATTATATTGGTAAAGTTGGTATCCTAAGGACCTTATAAGTGGACCTAGGACTGTGTCTTAACTCTTAAATGACACAAAATCAGTTTTTAACTGATTCAGGAGTGTTGAAGTTTATTCTTTGTATTGGTCCATATATTCCAAGTTCTTCAATATTTTCAAGAACAAATATGTAGAGTAACAAAGAAGTTCAGACTCAGAGTTGGAAATAGAAACATTTTATGAAAAGTCAAAGGAAAAAACAAGTAAACTCCTTAACTGAGGATGAACTTTGTATGACTATAGAAGGTAGATATACAGAGGATCACCATGTAATTTTTTCCTGGAAAGTGAATAGTAGGACAAATACTTCATGTAATTTCTTTATAGAAATTTTACTATTTTTACTATCTGTCTATGATTTTAATAAAGTATAAAGGAAGAACTAAATTTCCTAAAAATTAATTTAATAATTTATTTGTTTAAATATTATAACTTTAATATAAGTGAAACGTATAGAAAAAAAAAGATGAGCCCAGAGAGATAGCACAGCTGTGTTTGCCTTGCAAGGAGCCGATTCAGGACCTAAGGTGGTTGGTTAGAATCCCGGCACCCCATGTGGTCCCCCATGCCTGCCAGGAGCTATTTCTGAGCAGACAGCCAGGAGTAACCCCTGAGCACCGCCGGGTGTGGTCCAAAAACCAAAAATAAAAAAAAAAAAAAAAAGAAGAAGAAGAAGAAGATGATAGGGAAAAATAAGGAAGGGGGAGGGAGGACAAGGGATAATGGTAGGGCAAGGAGAAAAATGATTTAAAGGGAAATAAGTAACTGAATTACTGGTTTCTGAAAAGTAAGAAATAACCACCCAGAATTAGTAGAAAATCTAAAAATCAGAACAAACTAAAATAAACTGAAGAGGAATAAATAGAAAATAATTTAAAAAACAAACTCTATATATATATATATATATATATATATATATATATATATATATATATATATATATATATATATATATATATATATATTTAAAATAGCAACAAAATAGGGGCCAGAGTGAGGTACAATGGTAGGGGTTTGCCTTCATGCGGCTGATCAAGGACAGACTTTGGATCAATCCCCAGCATCCCATATGGTCCCTCAATCCAGGAGTAATTTCTGAACACATAACCAGAGTGTCACCGAGTGTAGCCTGAAAAAAAAGGCAACAAACAAGATTCAAAAATTAAGGAAGCAAATTGGCATTTAAAATCTGTATTTACATATATTAATAAGTAAAAATTAAAAATGAAACTAAACTAAGAAAGCATCCAACAGTGGCAACAGAAACAGAAAATATAAAATACTGATGAATGAAATTATCACAAAATGATCGTGTGACACAACTAAGTGGAAAGATACATGGTATTCATAAATTGAAATACATAAAATGGTTAAAATGTATATATGTTAAAATCAATTTATTGATCCAACATAATCACAATCAATATCTCAGTATGGTTTTATTTCAAAAATGGAAAAATCAAATTGAATTTTTGTTATACTCATAAAGATAACTATATATTTAAAAAAATAGAATAAAGAACAAAGTTCAAAACATTGTCTATCTTGACTTTAAAATCTTGCCAAAGTTTCAGTAATTGAAATAGTATTGGAATACATGTAGACAAATTGAAAATATAATAGAAAAAAAGAAACTCCAAATAAACTTATGCATACAAAGTCAAATAAAAAAGTTAAAGAGCGCCCTTCCCCAGGGACCCAGGAGAGCCACCGAAGCGGCTGAGTGAATCCTGTTCCCCCGCGCGCCGAAGCGGCTGAGTGAGTCCTGTTCCCCCGGGCAGCCAAACCCCTTCCCCAGGGACCCAGGAGAGCCGGCGGAAGCAGCTGAGGAAGGCCCGTTCCCCCGCGCAGCCGTCTGGCCAAGCCCCTTCCCCAGGAAACACAAGCTCTGAGGAGAGTGGCTTAAGGGAATCCCTTCCTCCGGGTGGGCGCCTGGAAGGGCAACTTGAACAACCCAAATAGACAGGGGAGATAGGGACAGCCATCTGGCCCCTCAGGTGACCTGGAACAGTCCATCCCCTAGGGCCCTGGAGTGGACCAGGGACTCCCCAAGGACAAGGGCTCTGGGTTGGGCGGAAGGAACTCCTTCAACGGAGGCTTGGAGGGGGCGGAGCTCCATTGACTGTCAGAGAGAGGAGGGGGGGGGGGGATAGAGAACTAGGCTCAACAGCGCCAGCAACCATTGTGGCCAGGAGCGGAATTGCACCGCTGACAGAACTAAGGATCAGAAAAGGTACAAGACCCACAGGGAAGGCTGTCCTCTAGGTAGCAAAGGGGAGGAGAAAGAACTAGGTTTAACAAGCTCACCCAACAGGCCCCTCTAGAACCACCTTCAGGAAGGGGACCAAAGCAGGCCAAAAATAGAAGCCACAGCACTCCAAAACACACCATTAAATACAAAGAACTATGCGTAAATCAAGGAGATCCCTAATAACTGGAGACACCATGACAAATCCTAGCAAGTTCCCAAGTCCACCAAAACGCACAGATCCATGGGAAGAAGACCTAAAAGCGGTCATGAGGAAGGAAATGCAAGAATTACTAAAAGAAATAAAAGAAACACTAGCAAACGAGTATAAGAAAGCCATGGACGAACGAATCAGCCAAATTAAAGAAGAAATGTCAAAGAACATGAGAGAGTCCATACAAAAAGAAGTGAAGGATTTAAAAGACAAAGTAGCAAGCCTTACGAGCAGAAACACAGAGTTGGAGAAGCACATCAAAGAAGTCGAAGGAAAACTTCAAACAAAAAAAGATCAAGAAACCAACAAAGAAATAAAAGGCAAAGCACTGGAAGGAAAAATCCAATATCTAATGAACAAGGATAAAAGAAACAATCTAAGAATTGTGGGTATACCAGAAGGGGAGGAAATAGGGAAGGGGGAAGAACAGGTAGTCAGGGAGATAATAACAGAGAACTTCCCCACCCTCTGGAAAGAAACTTCAGGGCAAATCCAGGAAGCCAAGAGGGTCCCTAACAAGATAGACCCTAACAAACCAACACCAAGACATATAATAATCCAAATGGCTAAAACGAAAGAGAAAGAGGAACTCCTTAAAGCAATAAGGGAGAAAAAAACCTCAAGTACAAAGGAAAGGACATAAGAATAAAACCGGATCTCCCATTTGAAATAATTCAAGCAAGAAGACAGTGGAATGACATATTTAAACGACTGAATGAAAGAAACTTTCAACCCAGGATCCAATATCCAGCAAAACTATCATTCATATGGGAGAGCAGACTAAAAACATTCTCAAACATGAGCGAACTTGAACTATTTGTGCAAACTAAGCCGATCCTAAGTGACTTACTCAGAGACGAATTACACAATCCAAACCCCCGATTGTAACAACAACCACTCCAAACAATACAACTACAAAACAGTCCTCTCTCTCAATAATTTCCCTAAATGTTAATGGACTAAACTCTCCAATTAAAAGACACATAGTAGAGAACTGGGTTAGGAAAAATAAACCGGACTTCTGCTGTCTGCAAGAAACACACCTACAACTACAGGACAAGCATAGGCTTAGAATAAAAGGATGGAAAGTAATTATACAGGCCAATGGAAAACAAAAAAGAGCAGGGACAGCCATTCTAGTATCAGACCAAATTGCATTCAATATCAAGAAAGTGGTCAAAGACAAAGAGGGCCACTACCTACTGATCAGGGGAACATTAGATCAAGAAGTACTAACCCTGGTCAATATCTATGCACCGAATGTAGAGCCAGCAAAATATGTGAGGCAACTGCTCGCAAACCTGGAGAAACACATGAAGGGAAATGTGATAATAGTCGGGGACCTCAACACTCCACTATCACCACTGCACAGATCCACCAAACAGAAAAATAGCAAAGCAATAAGAGCTCTAAATGAAAAATTAGAAGATCTAGGACTAATAGACTTATATAGAGCACTCCATCCCCAGAAAGCATAATACACATTCTTCTCAAATCCACATGGAACATTCTCCAGAATAGACCATGTCTTAGGATACAAAACCAACCTCTATAAGACCACAAAGATAAGGATCATTAGAAGTACCCTTTCAGATCACTATGCAACAGAGGTCAAAATTGAAGTCAAGAAGAAGCAATGGAGAAAAACTAATACCTGGAGATTAAACAACATGCTGCTCAACAACAGCTGGATCAAAGAACAACTCAAGGAAGAAATAAAAAGATTCCTTGAGACAAATGACAATGAAGAGACTACATGTCAAAATTTGTGGGACACAGCAAAAGCAGTAATTAGGGGGAAACTCATAGCAATACAGTCCTATGTCAAGAAACAGGAAAACAACAAAACCAACAGTTTAAAAGATCACCTCAAAGAATTAGAACAACAGCAACAGAGAAATCCAACCACAACCAGAAGGAAAGAAATAATAAAAACCAGAGCAGAAATAAACAGCATAGAAACTAAGAAAACAATACAAAAAATCAACGAGACCAGGAGTTGTTTTTTCGAAAAAATAAACAAGATAGACAAACCATTGGCAAAACTCACCAAAAAAAAAAGAGGGAAAACACCCAAATCAGTAGGATCACAAATGAAAGGGGAGAGATTACAACAGAACCCCAAGAAATACAACATATCATGAGATCATATTATGAACAACTATACTCAACTAGGCTAGAGAACCCAGTAGAAATCGACAGATTCTTGGAAAAACACCCTCTTCCAAGACTGGAAAAGGAGGATCTAGAAAGTCTAAATAGACCAATTACCTCAGAGGAAATCGAAGAGGTAATTAAAAAACTCCCTAAGAACAAAAGCCCAGGCCCAGATGGATTTACAGGTGAATTCTATCAAACATTCCAAGAAGACTTGCTACCACTTTTCCATAGGCTTTTCCAAACCATAGAAAAAACAGGAATTCTCCCCAACTCCTTTTATGAGGCTAATATCACACTCATCCCCAAAGAAGGCAAAGACACCACCAAAAAAGAAAACTACAGACCAATCTCACTAATGAACATAGATGCAAAGATACTCAACAAAATCTTAGCAAACAGAATCCAGCACTTCATCAAAAAGATCATACATCACGACCAAGTGGGATTCATACCAGGAATGCAAGGTTGGTTCAACATACGCAAATCAATCAACATTATACACCACATTAACAACATGAAAGACAAAAACCACATGATCATATCAATTGATGCAGAGAAGGCGTTTGACAAAATCCAACATCCTTTCATGTTAAAGACTCTCAGCAAAATAGGGTTAGAGGAACCTTCCTCAAGATAGTTACAGCTATATATGAAAAGCCTACAGCCAACATTATACTCAATGGCGAGAAACTAGAAGCATTCCCACTAAGGTCAGGAACTAGGCAAGGCTGCCCACTCTCTCCACTCTTATTCAATATAACCTTAGAAGTCCTAGCAATAGCAATCAGACAAGAGAAGGGAATCAAAGGAATTCAAATAGGGAAAGAGGAACACAAGCTATCTCTATTTGCCGATGATATGATGATATACATCAAAAACCCTAAAGAGTCCACAGTAAAACTCCTAGAAACAATCAACCAATACAGCAAAGTGGCTGGATACAAAGTCAATACACAAAAGACAGTAGCATTTCTATATACAAACAATGAAGTTGAGGAGAGAGAGATTAAAATTACAATCCCATTTAAGATAGTATCAAAAAACATCAAATGTCTAGGAATCAATCTTACAAGAGAAGTGAAAGACCTATACCAGGGAAACTTCAAAACACTTCAGAAAGAAATTGAAGACAATCTAAAGAAATGGAAGAACATCCCATGCTCATGGGTAGGTAGAATCAATATAGTAAAAATGACCATCCTACCCAAACTCCTATATAGGTTTAACGCAATCCCTATCCAAATCCAGAAACAATTCTTTAAAGAAATAGATCAATCACAAAATTCATCTGGAACCACAAAAGAGCCAGGATAGCCAAACATATACTGAAAAACAAGAACCTGGGTGGAATCTCCTTACCTAACTTGAAACTATATTATAAAGCCATAGTAATCAAAACAGCATGGTACTGGAACAGAGACAGGACCTCAGATCAGTGGGTCAGAACAGAATTCCCAGACATAAACCCCAAGATATACAGCCAACTAATATTTGATAAAAGAGGCAAGAATCTGAAATGGAACAAAGAAAGCCTATTCAACAAATGGTGTTGGCACAACTGGAAAACCACATGTACGAAAGTAAAAATCGACCCATACCTCACTCCTTATACAAAAGTCAACTCAAAATGGATTAAAGACCTTGAAATCAGGCCCGAATCCATAAAGTTTATCGAGAATAAAATAGGCAGAACACTCGAAGACCTATATATCAAAAAGGTCTTTGAGAACGGAGCACCAATGGCAAGAACCTTAGTGGCAAACATAAACAAATGGGACTACATCAAACTAAAAAGCTTCTGCATGGCGAAAGAAACTTTACTTAATGTAAGAAGACAGTTAACAGAATGGGAAAAAATCTTTTCACTAGACATATCAGATAAAGGGCTGATATCTAGAACTTACAAAGCACTCAGAAAACTGAGCCCCTCAAAACCAAATAAAGCCATAAAAAATGGGGAGAAGAAATGAATAGACACTTCTCTGAGGAGGACAGAAGGATGGCCAACAAACACATGAAAACATGCTCACCTTCTCTCATCATCAGAGAGATCCAAATCAAGACAACAATGAGATACCACCTTACACCAGTGAGGATGGCTCACATCAAAAATACTGAGAACAATCTTTGTTGGCGAGGATGCGGTATGAAGGGAACTCTCATCCACTGCTGGTGGGAATGCCCCCTAGTCCAACACCTATGGAGAACAGTCTGGAGAGTGCTCAAAGAACTCAGAATTGAGCTCCCATTTGACCCGGCAATTGCACTCCTAGGTATATACCCCCAAGTGGGAAGAACATTCATCCCAAAATACGTGTGCACCCCACTATTTATCGCAGCACTCAGTATAATAGCCAAATCTTGGAACCAACCGCGATGTCCAACAACAGATGAATGGATCATTAAGATGTGGTATCTATACACAATGGAATACTACATGGCAGTCAGAAACGATACAATCACAGATTTTGCAGCAACGTGGATGGACCTAGATCATGTTATGTTAAACGAGGTAAGTCAGAAGACAAAAGATAAACAGAATTGTAGCACTATTCTGAAGCACATAGAACATATATCTCAAACACAACTAATACTTAATAATCAAATAACAGGGTCTAACGGTAGAAGCTCCAAACACTGGAATAGTCGACATGTACATGGGAACAGTGCCCAAAATACATGAAAAAGGAACAACGCAAACTCTTGACTACACATTATACCACAAAGAAAACAGCAACACCAGAAACAGCAGCATAGAGAGAACAGGTATGTAATCAACCTTCTACAACAATGGCCCACAATAATCCCCCAGAGATCGTATATAGGAACACAGGTAAAGAATACCACGGCAAACCACTGACTCCAATGGAAACATCCCATATCAATACGTATTAATGCCTCTATCTTACTATATTTAAAATAACCTCTCAGCTTTTCTGTCCACAGGTGTTCTTAGATACAAAAGGCGGACAATCTAAGATGGCAGTTCGGGATACCACACGAGATACCATACCTAGTCTACACTACAAGGCGGCCCCGAGAAAACTCTCTAACATACACTTTATCTCTAGGTTATACCTTCTTTTAGGGATTGAATCACATGACCAGACAGACCACCGAAGCAGTATCAGCGACGTACAGACACAAACTACATGCCCTATTCAACGAACACATTCAAGCAAACTGGCATCCCCTTGCTATTCTCTCCTCTCTTCTCACCACTTCTTTTTTTATTTTATTTTATTGATTTATTTATTTATTTTTTTTTCCTTTTTTTATTCTTTTCTTTACTTTTTCTCCTTTCTCTTCTCCCTTTCTTCCCAAGGTAGTTTCTCTTTTCTCCCTTCCTACCCCTCCCATATGCCTTCTCCTTTCCCCCCTCTGGAAATCCAACTATCCCTCCACCCTCCACTCCCATCCAGACCTCCCACCATATTAAAACTCTTCACCCTCAGTCCTTAATCTATTAGGCAACAAGATTGACCTCCTACCCCAACGACCCAGTACCCAGCACCCAAGCGAAGTAACACCCAGTCAATCCCACACCTCCCCTCCTGCAAGAAAAGGCAGCCAACTCCCCTGCGGACTCATGCTGCGAGGCCCTCCCTATCAACTCCCCCTAATGTGGACTGCTACTTGAAACTGGTCTTACGTCCAAAAGTAGCCCCAAGGCAAGATCTCCTCCAGGACCTCCCTGCCGCAAACCATATGCCAATCTGAAGAAGGTCAGGGGGCGTGATGGAAAAGTGCCAGAGAACCCACACACCACAAGAAAAACCCAAAAGACATTGAGAAAAACTGTACTCCCAACATAAGCACTAGACCTGTATTACAGCACCCCTTTACTTGCTTGTCCTCAAATGTAAAGTAGTCTATTGCATCACTTTGGTCCTTTAAATACTTCCTTATTTCGTTGTTTTCTTGGTTTTGTTTTGAGTTTTTTTTTTTGGTGTGTGTGTTTTTGTGTTTTTTTTTAAACTATATTTTTTTACTATATTTTTTTAAATGTGTCGGTCCTACACATACATATGAGAACACATATATGCTTACTCCTTGATATATATATATATATATATATATATTCTTATTATTTTTTCTTCTTTCTTTTTTTTTTTTTTACCTTCTCTGGGTATGTGACCTGTTTTTGTTTTCCCCTTTGTCCACCGCCAAAGACACCGACAATATAATGAATGTAGCGCCATTTCCCCCTGCAAAGGCACAGTAAAAAAAAAAGGGAAAATCTTACATACAAAAAAGAACTCCTATCTACTAGAGATGGGAACTCATAGTTGTTTACAATACAGGGATATCTCCTACCTGGAAAAAACATCATGTGGAATCAACTTAAACCTCAGATGATTAGATACCATCCGTCCAGCCTTGAACCCTGGGTCCAAGACATAGAAACGGCACAGTCCTCCATGACAACTACAAGAAACAAATCCCAGCCAGGACAGCCTTAATACGACAGGGTCACCATCAAGTCCCAGCTCCAGTACGACATGCTGACAACGAGGAAAATGGGAACAACTTGATCTAAGAGCAGGTTACCCTACCTTACCAGCTAACAATAAGACAAAATCAGAAGACCTGTCACCCTTTGGTAGATCCAAAAGCCAAGATCGAGATTTACAGCTGACTGGCTGCTAGAACCATAACCAGATGGTATACACCGTGGGACCAATAAAAAAGCCCTAATCTAGGGTTTGAACTACGACCTGCACAACAACCATGAACCCCACTTCCAAAGGTCTAGCAGAGACAATCGTAAAGGAATCTGGCTTCTGGAAGCACAAAGAAAGATGCTATCCTAAGTGCCATCCTAGGCACAGTGCAAAGATCAAGACCACCAACCACAGAAGATGGATTAAAATGACAATGAGGGAACAGAACTACTCCTGATCCACAAAGACTGACGTCATCGTAAATCCCAGTCCTGAACTTGTGCAGATACTGAGATCTCAGGACACAGAGGTTTGTTTGTACCACCCAGAACAGAACAGAAGTCTCCCAAACACGACAAAAGACCACCGGGAGAGTAAATGATCCTGAACAGAGTCTATAGTTGATCCCATGACAATATATTCCAAGGGCGGAGAAACCCATAACTCTTAGGCCAAGTGAATTCCTTTTCGAATGACCCCAACATTTACTGTGCCAGGGCAGGAGGGAAAAAAAAAAAGCGCAAAGCATTGTTTACTTATTATATACTATTTTGTACCTCCATTTATTATTATTACTATTATTTTTACTTACATAACTATTTTTTTGCTCGATTTCTCTTTGTAGGTGTGGTTATTGAAGCTGTTGTCCCCAGATATTCCTAGTTTTTTCTCCCCTTTTCTTTTCTTTCTTTTGGGCTAAGCCATGTTTCTTATACCAGGACCATGGCGGTTTTTTATTTTTTTTGTGTGTGTGTTTGTTTGTGTTGTTTTGCTTTGTTTTATTTGTTTGTTTGTTTTTTGTTTTTGTTTTGTGCATGTGTGGTGCTTACCATTATTGTTGGAGTCCTCACTAGATAATGGACACTTTTGTTTTGTTTTGTTTTGTTTTGTACTGATGGAATGTTTCATTTTTTTTTTCTCCAACGCCCCCCAAATCGATGATGAGAACCTCTAGAAGGACTCTGCCCACTTTTGGAGTATTAGACTTTTACCCCAGTTTACTACTTTTCTTCAGACCAAACCACGCAAACTTAATTAGCTAGGCCTACCTCCCAGTTAGAGGGGGAAAATAGGGAGACACCTAGACCAATCAGATGCAAGACTACTAGGTGGTAGGATAGGTACATAGGGGACCACATATTCTAGCAGCCCTGGGGGTGAAGGAAGTGGATATGGGAGATACGACATAAACAGAGGTGAAGGGAAGACAATATGGTGATGGGACTCCCCCCTGATGTCATGTAAATATTTAACTAAAATATTATTGTCAACATGTAAACCACTATGATCAAAATAAAAAATTATATAAAAAAAAAGTTAAAGAGCCCACTTAATGGGATGCTTGCTGGAAACAGGAGCAAAGGGAGGTCAACACTGGTGGTGGGGAATTGCCCTAATTCACCGTCACTATGTACCTTAAATATAACAGAAAGACTTGTAATTCAAAAAAAATGTACCTGATAAGGAAAAAATAATTCTAGAATACTTTGATTTAAAAAAATAATGAAAACAATGAGATAACTATAGGCTCTTTAATAAATCATTTAAAGAAAATGATAATAGGAAGGTCATAAAATACTAATCTAATTTACATAATATAAAACTATTAAAAAGGTCTTTAATTAAAGGGAAATAAAAACTTCAGAACTTTGGTCTTCACAATAATTTTTAGTGTATTATACAATAAGCATAGGTAATAAAGTAAAAATAAAGAAATATTAGAATCAAATTAAGATGTTGCTTCTATAATCGAGTCAATTCAACAATGATAAAACTAAAAGAAAAACATAATTTCCAGTCATATATATAATAAGGCTATAATGCATGAAGTGTGGACAATACAAAACATAATAGCAAAAAAGCAATAGCTAATTAAGTTAACCTGAGAACTTCAATAGGTATTTTTTCAATGAAAACATACAAATGCCCATTAGATGAAACTATATAAAAAAATGTTCAAGATCACACTTAAATCAAAACCACAGTGAGTTTTCATCTCACACATACCCAGTGGCTATTATAGATAAAATAATATTGCAAAAAATTCTGTGTAAGAATGTAAAAGATTGGGACCGGCTAGGTGGTGCTAGAGGTAAGGAGTCTGCCTTGCAAGCGCTAGCCAAGGAAGGACCGCGGTTTGATCCCCCGGCATCCCATATGGTCCCCCCAAGCAAAGGGTAATTTCTGAGTGCTTAGTCAGGAGTAACCCCTGAGCATCAAACGGGTGTGCCCCCCCAAAACAAACAAAAAACAAAAAAAAGAATGTAAAAAATTCATTCACCAGTGAAAAATATTGAATATCTTCAAATAAATACAGGTAAAGCTACTTCACTTATGACTACTAATCAAAAAAAATAAATAAAAGGCAAACAACAACAAAAAAGACAGGATCTGAAGGATAAATCTATACTCACATATTTATTGAAGTTTTATAATTCGATATTGCAACAGCCAAGATGTGAAAATAATTTATAGGTATAAATAAATAAAATATAATAAGTGCATGGAGTTAATAAAATTGAATAAAATGTTGTTCAATCTTTAAAAAGGATATTCTATATCCTATTTAATATTATACATGAATAAAACTTGAAGATACTACAAATTAAAACAGACCAATCTTAGAAATAAATTCTGCAAGATTCTGGGTCTTTCTAGGTTTATTATATTATTTACAATATAGTTGATAATTTTTTTATTTCTTATTCTTCATAGAGCTCCATTCTTGTTTCTTGTCATTCCAAGTAGAACTGCTTAGCTCCAGTATTTTTCAATTAATAAACTTCTCTCACAGAGGAAAAAAAACAACAACAACAATTATTTCTCCATGAGAACTTCTTTTAGGACCAACCAACAGGATACATCTCCCAAGGTTCTATGTCACTGTTGGGAATGCCCATACCAGGGAGATGATTTATATCCTGTACAGAAGCACCAACTTCAATAGCTCTGTCAAACCATCAAAGTTAATGTGCTAGACATCTATTTCAGCAACTTATGTACCTCTTGGCTTGGAGAAATAAAACCACCTTACAAAGTTTAGCTTGATTATGTGAATTTTTTTTACATTCAGAGAAAGAATTCACTAGCTGGAATGTTGTTTCACCAACAATTCCATATAAAGTAGGCAAACTTACAGAAGAGAAAGTCATTTTCTGTCAAGAGTTGTGTAAAGAAGAAAAGTGGGATTTTCTGTTTAGTTAGGCAGAATGAAAAATGATGTAGGACTCTGATATGTCACAATATTCATAGTGTTAATGTATACACATTTCAGATTTTAGAGGGTAGATTTTATATTTCATTTCACATAATATGTAAATATAATTTAAGGTACATATGCATATGCATTTATATGAATAGACACATAATTTGAGTTACATTAGTGCCACACATAAATCTCAGTCTAAAATTAGCAAGCAACATCTGGGAGGTCATTCTTCTTCTGCTCTTTTTACATTGATATCTAAAACTATTCTTTATTACTCTGAATATTCCAGATCTTACTCAAGAATTTTGTCTTAGTGAGTCACCAGAAACTCATACTAGTTCTTGGCAGGATAATTTGAATTCTGATCATGTTCATAATGAGAAGGGGAGTCAGTCACCTCTCTGAAAACTTCTAGAATCTACTTTATTTTAATATCTATGCTTTCATAAAATTACTCTTTGGCACTATATCATTGAATTAAAATCTTAATGCTGCTCTGACACTAACAAATGCCAGTTCTGATATGATATCCTGACAATGAGGAAATGGCAACAACTAGATCTAAGAGAAGGTTGTCTTACCTCAGCATCTAACAATAAGATAAAATTAGAAAACTTGTCATCCTTTGATCTGTGCAAAAGCCAAGATCACTAGCTACAGAAGACTGACTATGACAACCATGACTGAAACAGAACTTATCCTGGGACCAATAAAAAAACCTAGTCTAGACTTTGGACTATGATCTGTACAACTACCAAGATATCTAATTCCACAGGTCTGACTGAGACAACTGCAATTGAACAGGTCTTTTGGAAACATAATGAAAGACTCCATCCTAGGCTTCATCCTAGGATCAGTGCAAAAACCAAGACCACCAACTACAGAAGACTGATTAAAACAACAGTGATGGAAGAGAACTTGAACCATAAAGAAAGACTTCATCATAGGCTCCATTCTTTGACCTGTGCAGATACTAAGATCTCTAGATACAGAGGTCTGATTTTTTTTTTTTACTTTTTATTTTGATCATAATGGCTTACATATCTTTCACAGTAGTATTTTAGGTACATATTAACATTGAATCAGGGGAATACCCATCGCCAAATTTGTCCTTCCCCATCCCCATTCCCTTTCTGCAACCTGTATCCCTCACCATCACCCCCTGGGCTGCTAGAGTGGGTGGTCCCCTCTTTGTCTAGCTTACTATTAGTGATCATATATCTGTTTGGTCCTGGTACCCTCCCTTGTTTTCTATTTGAGAGGTGAAGCTAGATAAATCGAGTTATGTGGTTTTGTTTGAAGGAAAGAAAGCAATAGAATGGGGTAAAAAATAAGAAAAAAATGTATATATAAAAAATCAAATACGCTGATAATGGGTGGAGTCTTTCTAGAGACTTTCAACCTCAGTTTGAGAGAGGACATGAAAAAGGTAATTAAAACACCACAACAATACAGAAAAAAATATAAAATTAAATACCCAGTGAGCACTACAGCAATAAATACAAGCACCACACAATAGTCTCAGCTCTAAAATTAAATCATTCCAGAGTGCAAAAAGAAAAAAGATAAGATAAAATAAAATAAAATTGGAGACATCAATTTCAATATATACACCAAAATAAAGTCATCAAAAACATAGATCAATCAATAAATAAATATGTAGAAAAATGATTATTTTGTGATTTTTTTAAATTTTTTCCCCTGCTTAGGCACAGTAACTATTGGGGATATTATAGAGAGAATTTCCTTGGCCTAGGAGATTTCTTATTTTTTACCCCATTCTATTGCTTTTCTTTCCTAATCCTCTGTATCTAGAGATCTTGGTGACTGTGCAGCTCAAGGAATGGAGCTTATGATGAAGTCTTTCTTTGTGGTTCTAGCAGTTCTGATTCTTCAGTGTTGTTTTAATCCATCTTCTGTAGTTGGTGGTCTTGGTCATTATGTTGCTCCTAGGATGGAGCCTGGGATAGAGTCTTTTATGTTTCCAGAAGACCCAATCAGTTGCAGTTGTCTCAGTCAGACCAGAGGTCTGATTTTATCATCCACGACAAAGCAAACGTTTTTCATACATCATAAAAGGACCTAGGGAAGAGTAAATGAACATGTATGGAGTCTATAGTTATTCCCATGACAGTATACTTCAAGGGCAGAGAAATCCTGTATCTCTTAGGCCAAGAAAATTCCCTTTCTAATTTCCCCAATATTTACTATGCCTATGCATAAAAAAAGCAGCACAAAATAAATATTTTTGGATTTCTTATTGTTGTTGTTGTTTTCACTTTTGTGCTTTACTTTGTTTTAATTTCAGGACCATGGTTATTGTGTGGTGGTTGTCTTTATTGCTGCAGTGCTTTTTGGATTTTTCATTTGATTTTTCTTTTTGTATTGTTGTTGTGTTTCTCTTCCTTTTTCTTTTTCTTCTCTCAAATTGATATTTATAGCCACCAATGCCCATTTTTTGCTTGTTTGATTTTTTACCCCATTATATATTTTTCTTTTCTTCAAACAGAACCACATATCTTAAAGCATCTTGTTCCACCTCCAAAATTGAGGGGGAAATAATGGAGGGTACCAAGGTATTACTTACTTACTTACTTACTTACTGTATGATCAGTAAGTAGTAATAAAAATGAGTGGACTTAAACACCAAATCTAAAGCCAACTATAACAAAATCAATACCCAATCTACAACAAGCTAGACAGAGGGGACCACTTATACTAGCTAGCAGCCCTGCGAGTAAGGGAGGGGAATATGGAATGAATGCTGGGAACGGGGGTGGAAGGAGGACAACTTTGGTGGTGGGAATTCACCTGATTTAATGTCAATATGTACCTAAAATATTACTGTGAAAGATATGTAATCCACTTTGGTCAAAATAAAATGTATTATTATAAAAAAATCATACCTGGCCCTTTCTTAGAGCAATTTGTTATAGTGAAACTTGACATCTATTACAAGTTTCAAGAATAATTATAGAACTAGAAGATTGCAAAAAGAAAGATGACAGAAGATTGCTCAGAGTTCTCTTTGGAAATATTTGATTTCAAATAACAAAATCTCACCCAAATCATCTCCAAACAATTTTACTGAAGATTTCATTCAACTTAAGATGACATTGAAAAAATAAAGATTTTTAGAAAAATCGAGAGTATTTCCAGGATCTTTAGCAGAAATCTCCAGGGTTGACATTTATTATTCTGCCAAAAAATGTGACTCAATTATGTACTCCCAGGTTTTAGGTTTTACTCATTTTTCATAGTTTTCTCATTCCAAAATCTGGGCAGGCAAACAGATTGACTCAGTTTGAGACCTGTGTTTATCCCCAGTCCAAATCATTTGCGATTTGAGTTGAGAGATGAGATCCATTACTGTTCTGGTTTCTTGGATTGTTAGTACTAGGTGGCCCATAAATAAATCTGGTTCACAATTTAAATGTAGACTTGCCTACTATATATAATAAGCCAATGCTCTATCATAGTTGCAATGCCTCGATATTGACTGGTTTATATTACTTTTATATATTTATTTATTTATTTATTTATTTGTTTATTTATTGACTCAAGAATTGGCCAATGGAAAGTAGAAGACAAATACCAGAAGTCATTACCCATATGTGAGTGCAAAGAAAGTAAAAATAAAAAAACTATTATATGATTTCCATTGAAAATAAATTATGAGGCATGACCAACAGAAATAGAAATCAAAGAGATGGGGAAGATAGGTTAGGGGCAAGACAGGGGATAATTAAGAGAAGACCTTGAAACACTATAAGAAGTATTGGTGCAGTAATCTGCAGCTAGAAAGTACTAATAACTTCAATAATATTTTAAAATATTTTGTATATAAATTTAAATAAACTGATTTGAAATTGACTTGACTAACTTATTTATGCACAATAATAAACTAGATATTTTATTTATTTTAGAAATAAATATATAAAAATAATTTATAATTTAATGGAAAACACAGGCATGTAGAAATCAAAGTTAAATATAGTCATTTTAAAATTAAATATTCTAGGAATACTGTCATCTTGCCTCCTCCAAAAGAAAATATATGTGAATGTGGATGTATCTAGATCATGGGTCCTGAAACTCTTTAAAAAGGTGGCTAGTTCACTGTCCCTTTGATCGTCAGGTGCCAGACTATACTTTAAAATGAAAACTGTAAAAAACATCCTATGCACACTGAACATACCTTATTTTGAATTTATAAAAAAAAGATAACAGGAATAAGTACTATATTTAAAATGAAGAACAAGTAAAGTTATATCAACAGACTTTCAGTATTTTATTGGGTCTGCTTTTGGCTAATGAGATGGTCAATGTCTGGTTCCATATTTGTCACTGCTTTTCAAACAAGTAATGCAAGTGTGCATTGGTTTATCTAAATCTGATTGGAGATTTTAGATGTTTTATTCAGGGAAAAGTTTGTTCAAAGATGTAAGTGTTGCGAAGATGGTTGCCACTTTGAGCTTGTGGCATATGTCTCAGAGGGCAGATATACATAGAAATAAGGTCTTAGAGAAGGAGTTGAGAGACAAAGAGAAAGGGGGAGTGGGAGAATGCAGTGCACAATCCACACATGTGCACTGCAGACCTGAGACAAATTGACTCCTAAGCAGCACAAGCAGCCATGGCAAAAAAAAAAAACAAAACACTTTAAAGGCCACATTAATGTCTTTGGTGGGCCACATGTGGCCCTGATTTTAGAATCCCTGGTCTAGTGAAATAGTTCTTTAACTACTTCTATTAACATAAATAAGGACTTCCCTAAATCTTGATATAGAAGAGTAAAGAGAACATTTTAAGAATTAAAATGGTAGACAATTTTACAAGATTATAAATGATAGAGTTATAACCAATGTCCTGAAGCTGCTAACTCACCAACACTAGTGACATCAGCACCAAACACAAAGGTCCAAAGCATTATGAGAAGCTCCATTCCATGGCCATTCATTTCAACTAGTCAATGAGCCCAGCATAACACATAGAAAACACGACTACACTGCAAAGATTAAAATAGAGAAATAGTGAAGATAACTACCATTCTTAGTGAGTGAAGATTATAGTTAGGAAGAATCAATTGATGTCAGACACCTTCTCTAATGAGTATTTTAGAGAAGAAATGTTGAGGATGTTCAAAGAAATCAAAGAAACCATAGAATGAACACAACTAGCAGTCAGTAAGACTCAAGAGGATAAGTAAGTAGAAATAAGAAAAATGCAAACAATGGGACTGAAGCAGTGATGCTAGAGGTAAGGCATCTGCCTTGTAAGCCCTAGTCTAGGACTGACAGCAGTTTGATCCCCCAGAGTGCCATAAGGTCCCTCCAAACCAGGAACGATATCTGAGTGCATAACCCCCTAGGTATCAAACTAATATGGACTAAAAAAACAAAACAAAAAAATGTAAACTGAAATAACATAACGGATATCCTTGGTAAGTGAAATGAAAAACTCATTTGATGACCTCACTAGCAGAAAACAAACATCTGCTGAGGAGAAAATCAGTGATCTGGAAGATGTGCAGCAATACAACTCTATGTAACAGAGGAATATGGAAAAGATCCTTATTATAAATAAACAAAATATTGGAAAAATCCTCAAAATAACTAAGCAGACAATAAACCTTTTAAATAATTTCAGGAGGAACAACATAAAAATTATTGGAGTCCCTGAGAGGCAGGAAGAAAAACCTAATGGAGAAGTGGCAAACAAAGGTATCATTAATATTTCCAGACCCCAAGAATGCATGCAACCACATCCTGAATGCTGAAAGAATACCAGCTAAAAGGGACCCAAATAAAAGCATCCCAAGACATATCCTATCCACAAAGATGTAAACCACAATTATAGATAGATAATATATTGAAATCAGCAAGAACAAAAAGTAAAATTAAATACAAAGAAGCAGCCTTAAAATTCACAGCAGATTTACCACAAGCCACCCTTCAGCCCAGAAGACAATAGGCAATGATGGAATTTAATAAAAAAAAAAACTAAATTAAATTAAATTAACACTTCCCCATGAAGACTTTACCTAGCCAGACTTTTATTCACATTTTAAGGAATTATACAGAAATTCACAGATAAACAGTAGCTTAGGAACTATACAGACTCAAAAGCAACATTAAAAGACAAATTAAAGGATCTAATGTAAAGCAAGTAAACCTTAAAAACACACGAAACTTCTACAAAAAATTGTCACAAATCCCAACAATGTATGACTAAATGCACAATTTAAGAGACACAAAGTGTGAAATGGATAAAAAAATTAAATCCAGTTTTGCTGCTGACACGAAACATATTTAAATCTTCAAAAATAATACAGGTTTAAAGTCAAAGGTTGGAGGACAATCATTTAAGAAAACCACTTTCCTGAGTGGTCAATTTATATTAGATGACAGATTTTAGGCTTAGCAAAGGTTATAAATGCTCCCCATCTGGGAGTTGCAAATCAAAACAACAATAAAGTATCATCTCACACCACAAAGACTGACAAACATTACAAAAAAAGGAAATAAAGAAAAAACAGTGCAGGGGTTAGAGTGGTGGCATGGAGTGCTGAGAATATTGAATAGTTCAGCTTTTTTGGGGAAAAATATTAATAATCCTCAAAAAACTAGCAATTAAGCTTCCATTTGATCCAGCAATGCCACTCCTAATGATATATACACTAGGAACACCCAAAAGCACAATGCAGTAAAGCCCTCTGCATTCCCTTTTTGTTTCAGCACTATTTACAATAGCCAGAATCTGGAAGCGATCCAAGATGTCTAAGAACTGTGAAATGGCTAAAGAAAGTGTGGTATATCTACACAATGGAATACCATGGAGCTGTTAGAAAAATAAAGTCAGAGCTGCAGCGTGGTTGCCCAAGACCCCCAGTCCAGCAGGTGAGCTGTGCCCCCTTCCTCCCTCCCACCCGGAGCTGCTTTGGGTCGCCCAAGACCCCAAGGACCTGCAGATAAGCTGCGTCCTCTGACCTGCAGAACTGCAGCACACACGCACCTGAGCACTCTGAGCCAATTGTCACCCCCCCCCCCACCTAAGGACAGGCAACACAGCTGAGCTAGCGTCTGCTCCCCTCCCACGACCCTGTGTGCATGCCTCACCGCCTGGAGACAGTCGTTACACTAAAGATAACCTGCCCCCTTCCCAAACCTGAATTGGAGCTTGGACCCCAAGGGGCGGAGGGAGGTTGTGGGCCCTTCCTGAGGGAGCGAGAACTACTTTGACTCCTAGGTAGGGGAGGAGCCACGGGAGCTAGGCTCAACAGTGCCCTCATCCATTGTGGCCAGGAGAGGAACTGCACTGGCTGGTAGGTAGAGGGAGAGGGTAATTGAGGCTGCACTTGCACTGGAAGAAGTGAGAGGGGCCAAACCTCACTGACCTCACCCAACTCAAAAGCGAGTTGAAATCTGAAGAAACTGTTCTCCAAGCCAAACCAATAAATGAAAAGAAATATGAGTAAACTAAGAAAGACTTCAACACATGCAGACCTGGAGAGAAATCCTAACAAGTTCCCAAGCCCACCAAAATGCACAGACCCAACAGAGGAAGGATTAAAAGAAGCCATGAGAAAGGAAATGCAAGCCATAGTGAAAGAAATGAGAGATCACTAGCCAGAGAGTACAACAAATCCATGGAGGAACAAACCAACTTAAAGAAAACATACTACAAGACATGAGAGAATCATAAAAAGAGAATTGAAGGAAATAAAAGACAAGGTAGAAAGCCACACGACAGAATCACACAGTTAGAGAAGCACATAGAAGAACTCAAAGAAAAACTGCAAGCAAAAAACAACCAAGAAGCCAACAAGGAAATAAAAGGCAAGGTACTGGAAGAAAAATTCCAATATTTACTGAACAAAAACAAAAAATATTCTAAGAATTGTAGGTATACCAGAAGGGGAGGAAATAGGGAAAGAGCGAGAACAAGTAGTCAGGGATATAATAGCAGAAAACTTTCTCACCCTCTGGAAAGAAGCTTCATTGCAAATCCAGGAAGTGAAGAGAGTCCCTAATATATTAGACACTAATAAACCAACACCAAGACATATAGTAATCCAAATGGCCAAAAACAATGAGAAAG
Source organism: Suncus etruscus (assembly GCF_024139225.1). Lineage (NCBI taxonomy): Eukaryota > Metazoa > Chordata > Mammalia > Eulipotyphla > Soricidae > Suncus > Suncus etruscus. The sequence continues at coordinate 87,567,663 of NC_064856.1, read as the reverse complement.
ATGAACTCCTTAAAGCAATAAGGGAGGAACAAGGAAGGGACATAAGAATCAAACCAGATCTCCAATTTGAAATAATCCAAGCAAGAAGACAGTGGAACCACATATTTAAATGCCTGAATGAAAGAAACTTCCAACCTAGGGTCTAATACCCAGCAAAACTCTCATTCATAAGGGAGGGCAGACTAAAAACATTATCAAACAAAAACGAACTTGCATTATTTCACAAACAAAGACGATCCTAAACGACCTACTCAGAGACGAATTACACAATTCAAACCCCCTATTGTAACAACAACCACCCTACACAACACAACTGCACAACAGTCCTCTCTCTTAATAATCTCCCTAAATGTTAACGGACTAAACTCTCCCATTAAGAGACACATAGTAGAGAACTGGATTAGGAAACATAAAACGGACTTCTGGTGCCTACAAGAAACACACCTACAACTACAGGACAAGCACAAGTTTAGAATAAAAGGATGGAAATTAATTATTCAAGTTAATGGAAAACAAAAAAGAGCAGGGACAGCCATTCTTATATCAGACCGAATTGCATTCAACCTCAAGAAAGTGATCAGAGACAAAGATGGTCACTACTTACTAATCAGGGGATCACTAGATCAAGATATAGTAACCCTGGTCAATATTTATACACCTAATGTAGAGCCAGCAAAATATGTGAGGCAACTGCTTTCAAACCTTGAAAAACACATGAAGGGAAATTTAATAATAGTGGGAGATCTCAATATCCCATTATCACCACTGAATAGATCCACCAAACAGAAAAACAGAAAGAAATGTAAGCCCTAAATGAAAAATTAGAAGATCTAGGGCTAATCTAAAACAGAATTCTTCTCAAGCCCACATGGAACATTCTCCAGAATAGACCATGTCTTAGGATACAAATCTAGACTATATAAGACCACAAATGTAAGGATCATTAGAAGCACCCTATCAGATCACTATGCAACAGAAGTCAAAATTGACTGCAAGAAGAAACAATGGAGAAAAACTAATACCTGGAGATTAAACAACATGCTTCTCATCAACAGCTGGATCAAAGAGCAATTCAAGGAAGAAATAAAAAGATGCCTTGAGACCAACGATAATAAAGAGACAACTTGCCAAAATTTGTGGGGCACAGCAAAAGCAGTACTTAGTAGGAAACTCATAGCAATACAGGCCTATGTCAAGAAACAGGAAAACAACAAAACCAAGAGTTTAAAGGATCACCTCAAGGAATTGGAACAACAATAGCAAAGAAATCCAACCACAGGGGCCGGGTAGGTGGCGCTGGAGGTAAGGTGTCTGCCTTGCAAGCGCTAGCCAAGGAAGGACCGCGGTTCGATCCCCCGGCGTCCCATATGGTCCCCCCAAGCCAGGGGCGATTTCTGAGCACATAGCCAGGAGTAACCCCTGAGTGTCAAACGGGTGTGGCCCAAAAACCAAAAAAAAAAAAAAAAAGAAATCCAACCACAGCCAGAAGGCAAGAAATAATAAAAAACAGAGCATAAATAAACAACATAGAAACTAAGAAAACAATACAAAAAATCAATAAGATCAGGAGTTGGTTTTTTGAAAAAAATTAACAAGATAGACAAACCACTGGCAAAACTCACCCCAAAAAAGAGGGAAACCACCCAAATTAGTAGGATCACAAATGAAAGGGGAGAGATTACAACAGAACCCCAAGAAATACAACATATCATGAGATCATACTATGAACAACTATACTCAGTTAGGCTAGAGAACCCAGTAGAAATAGACAGATTCCTGGAAAAATACCGTCTTCCGAGACTGGATAAAGAAGACCTAGAAAGCCTAAACAGACCAATCACTTCAGAGGAAATTGAAGATGTAATTAAGAAACTCCCTAAGAACAAAAGTCCAGGTCCAGATGGATTTACAAGCGAATTCTATCAAACATTCTGAGAAGACTTACTACCACTTTTCCACAGGCTCTTCCAAACTATCAAAGAAAAAGGAATCCTTCCCAACTTCTTTTGTGAGGCTAATATCACACTCATTCCCAAAGATGGCAAGGACACCACCAAGAAAGAAAACTACAGACCAACCTCACTAATGAGCATAGATGCAAAGACTCTCAACAAAATTTTAGCAAACCAAATTCAGCACTTTATCAAAAAGATCATACATCATGACCAAGTGGGTTTCATCCCAGGAATGCAAGGTTGGTTCAACATATGCAAATAAATCAACATCATACACCACATCAACAACAAGAAAGACAAAAACCACATGATCATATCAGTCGATGCAGAGAAGGCGTTTGACAAAATCCAACACCCTTTCATGTTGAAAACACTCAGCAAAATAGGATTAGAGGGAACCTTCCTCAAGGTAGTTACAGCTATCTATGAAAAGCCCACAGCCAACATTATCCTTAACAGTGAAAAACTAGAAGCATTTCCACTAAAGTCAGGAACGAGGCAAGGCTGCCCACTCTCTCCACTCTTATTAAACATAATATTAGAAATCCTAGCAATAGCAGTTCAAAAAGAGATGGGAATCAAAGGAATCCAAATTGGGAAAGAGGAACTCAAACTATCTTTTTTGCAGACGATATGATGATATACATTGAAAACCCTAAAGAGTCCACAGTAAAGCTCCTAGAAACAATTAACCAATACAGCAAAATGACTGGCTACAAAGTAAATACACAAAAGACAGAGCATTTCTCTATACAAATAATGAAGTTGAGGAGAGAGATCAAAAATACAACTCCATTTAAAATAGTATCAAAAATATAAAGTACCTAGGAATCAATCTTACAAGGGAAGTGAATGACCTATACCAGGGAAACTTCAAAACAGTCCAGAAAAAAATTGAAGAGGATTTAAGGAAATGGAAGAACATCCCATGCTCAATGGTAGGTAGAATCAACATAGTCAAAATGACTATCCTACCCAAACTACTACATATATTTAATGCAATACCAATCCAAATTCAGACATCATTCTTTAAAGAATTAGAACAATCAATCTTAAAATTCATCTGGAACCAGAAAAGACTGGATAGCCAAACACATATTGAAAAACAAGAAGCTGGGTGGCATCTCTTTACCTAACTTGAAACTATAATATAAAGCCATAGTGATCAAAACATCAAGGTACTGGAACAGAGACAAGACCTCAGACCAGTGGGTTAGAACAGAATTTCTAGGCATAAACCCCCAGATATACAGTCAACTAATATTTGACAAAAGAGCCAAGGACTTAAAATGGAACACAGAAAGTCTCTTCAACAAATGGTGTTGGTACAACTGGAAAACAACATGTAAGAAATTGAAAATTGACCCATACCTCACGCCTTATACAAAAGTCAACTGAAAATTGATCAAAGACCATGAAATCAGATCCGAATATATAAAGTTTATTGAGAATAAAATAGGTAGAATGCTCGAAGACCTATCTATCAAAAAGGTCTTCCAGGATGGAGCACCAATGGCAAGAACCTTAGCGTCAAACATAAACAAATGGGACTACATCAAACTAAAAAGCTTCTTCATGGCCAAAGAAACCCTCCCTAGCACGAGAAGACAGTTAACTGACTGGGAAAAAATCTTTTCACTCAACGTATCAGATAAAAGGCTGATATCCAGAATATACAAAGCACTTAGAAAGCTAAGCCCCCCAAAAACAAAGTCATAAAAAATGGGAAGATAAAATTAATAGACACTTCTCTGAAGAAGACAGAAAGATAGTCAACAAACCATGAAAACATGCTCACCTTCACTTATCATCAGCGAAATACAAATCAAAACAACAATGAGGTACCACCTCACACCAGTGAGAATGGCTCACATCAAAAATAATGGGAACAGTCTCTGTTGGCAGGGATGTGGTACGAAAGGCACTTTCATCCACTGCTGGTGGGAATGCCCCCCTAGTCCAACCCCTATGGAGAACAGTCTGGAGAGTGCTCAAGGAACTGAGAATTGAGCTGCGATTTGACCCAGCAATTGCTCTCCTAGGTATCTACCCCCAAGTCAGAAGGACATTTATCCCGAAATATGTGTGCACCCCACTATTTATAGCAGCACTCAGTATAATAGCCAAGTCTTGGTACCAACCTCGATGTCCAACAACAGATGAATGGATCATTAAAATGTGGTATCTATACACAATGGAATACTACATGGCAGTCAGAAATGATACAGTCACAGACTTCGCAGCAACGTGGATGGACCTAGGACATATTATGTTAAACAAAGTAAGTCAAAAAATGAAAGATAAATACAGAATGATAGCACTATTCTGAAGCACCTAGAACATACACCTTACATATACTCAACAATCAAATAACTAATACTCAACAATCAAATAACAGGGTAAACAGGGTAGAAACTCCAAACACTGTAACAGTCAACAAATACCGGGAAGTAGTGCCCAAAACACATGAAAGAAGAACAACACAAACTCTTGACTAAACATTATACCACAAAGAAACCAACAACAGCAGAAACAGCAGCATAGAGAGAACAGGTATGTAATCAGTCTTCTACCACAAAGGCCCATAATATCCCCTGAGGGATCTTATACAGAAATACAGTTAAAGATTACCATGGAAAATCACTGACTCCAATGAAAACATCTCATAACAATATGTTTTAATGCCGTAATCTTACTATATTTAAAATAACCTCTCAGCTTTTCTGTCCACAGGCATTATTGGATACAAAGGATGGACAAAATAAGAGAGCATCTCGGGGCTCAGTCACACGAGATAACATACCCAGCTTGCACTACGAGAATGTCCTGAGAAAACTCTTTAACATACACTTTATCTCCAGGTTATATATACTTTTAGGACTTGAAGCACGTGACGAGCCAGACCACCGAAGCAGCAACAGTAACCTACAGATTTATTCTATAGGCCCTATCATCCAACACATTCAAGCAAACTAGAATTCCTTTGCTCTTTTCTCCTCTTTTCTCACTACTTTCTTTTTTTCTTTTTCTCTTCTCCTTTTCTTTTTAATGTATTTTCTCTTTTCTTCTTTCCTACCCCTTCTATATACTTTCCCCTTTCCCCCCTTTTGGATATCAAACTATCCCTGCACCCCTCAACCCCATCCAGATTTCCCACCTTATTAAAACTCTTCACCCTCAGTTCTTAATCCATTAGACATCAAGACTGGCCTTCTACCCCAACGAACCAGTACCCAAGTGAAGGGACACTCAGTCAAACCCACACCTCATCCCTGGCAAGAAGAGCCAACCAACTCCCCTGCTGACTCATGCTGCGCGTCACTCCTTACCAACTCTTCCTAATATGGACTGTTTCTTGAAAACAGACTCAGCTCTAAAAGTACCCCCAAAGCAAGAACTCTTCCCAAGACCTTCCTGCTGCGATTCTCTTACCAATCTGAAGAAGGTCAGGGTGCATGATTAAAAGGCGCTCGGGAGCCCACACACCACAAGAAAATCCCAAAAGTCAATGGGGAAACCTATACTTCCATCATAAGTATAAGATCTGTACACAGTACCTCTTTACCTGCTTTTTCCCCAAATGTAAGATTGTCTATTGCATCATTTTGTTCCTTTAATTACCTTGTTATTTCATTTTTTATATATTTATGTGAGCACATATAGTTTTATTTCTACTTTTTATATTTTTTGGGGAGTGTGACCTGTTCTGTTTTCTTCTCATTTCACCCCCAAATGCACCGGCAATATAATGTAGCACCATTCCCCCCTGAAAAGACACACTAAAAATAGGGTAAATCTTACATATAAAAACGAGCTCTTATCTACTAGGGATAAGAACTCATACTTGTTTACAATACAGGGACATCTCCCACCCTGAAAATATGTCATGTAAACTCAACTTAGACCCCAGGTAATTAGACATCATCTGTCCAGCCTTGAACCCTGGATCCCAGACACAGAAATGACACAATTGTTCACAGCAGGTACAGGAAACAAGTCCTGTCTGGGACATCCTTAATACTACTGGGACACCATCAAGTGCCAGATCTAATATGATATCCTGACAACGAGGAAAATGGGAACAACTTGACCTAAGAGCAGGTTATCCTACCCCACCAGCTAACGATAAGACAAAATCAGAAGACTTGTCACCCTTTGGTCTGTCCAAAAGCCAAGATTGTGATCTACAGGTGACTGGCTGATGGAACCATGACCAGACTGTATGTATCCTGGGACAAATAAAAAAAGCCCTAGTCTAGAGTTTGAGCTATGGCCTGCACAACAACCATGATCTCCAGTTCCAAAGATCTGTCTGAGACAATTGCAATGGAATGGGTCTTCTGGAAACATCCTAGGATCAACGCAAAGACCAAGACCACCAACCACAGAAGATGGATTAAAATGACACTGAGGGAGCAGACCTTCTAGAACCACAAAGAAAGACTTCATCATAAGTTCCACCCCTTGACTTGTGTAGATACCGAGATCTTTAGATACAGAGGTCTGATTTTATCACCCAGGATGGAGCAGAAGTCTTCCAAACAGCACAAAGGGGAGAGTAAATGAACCTGTACAGAGTCTATAGTTAATCCCATAAAAATATACTCTAAGGGTGGATAAACCCTGTATCTATTAGGCCAAGGAAATTTTTTTTCGAATGACCCCAATATTTACTGTGCCTGTGCAGGAGGGAAAAAAAAGCACAAAACAATTTTTCTCCTTTTTTTTTTTAATTTATCTATCTAGTTTTTGTCGATTTCTTTGTTTTGGAGTGATTATTGAAGTTGTTGTCTCCATTTATATTTATATATTTATTTTCTTTCTTTTTTTATGTGCTCGGCCATGTTTTTATCTCAAGATCATGGCTTTTATGTGGTGCTTACCTTTATTGTTGGAGAGCTCACTGGATATTTTATTTTATTTAGCACTTCCTTTTGTACTATTGGAGTGATTCACCTTTTTCTCCTCAAAAAATCTGTCTCAAACCGATGATAAGAGCCTCTAGAAGGACTCCGCCCATTTTCAGCGTATTTGATTTTACCCCAAGGTATTACTTTTCTTCAAACAAAACCATGAAACTTGATCTATCTAGTCCCGACTCTCAGTTACAGGAGGAAATAAGGGAGCCATCAAGACCAAACAAGTGTAAGACCACTAAGTAGCAAGTTAAGCACAGAGGAGACCAGTATTCTTGCAGCCCCGGGGGGGGGGGGGGGGAGGGGGGGGGGAGGGAGGAAGATAGGGGGGGTAGGATGGGAACGGAGGTGTAGGGAGAACAATTCGGTGATGGAAATCCCTCTGATATTAAGTTAACATGTACCTAAAATATTATTGTCAACAAGAGCTTGCTTTACATGCAAAAATTGGGGGTGGTGGGAGGACAACTTTGGTGGTGGGAATTCCCCTGATTCAATATCATTATCTACTTAAAATATTACTGTGAAAGATATGTAATCCACTTTGGTCAAAATAAAAATTAATATAAAAAAAGAAAAAGAAAGTCATAAAATTTGTTTATACATAGATGAATATGGAGATTATTATGCTGATTAAAATGAGTCAGAAGTTCACACCAATGAGAATTGCATATATCAGAAAGATTGGAAACAATGTTGGTGGAGATGCAGTCATAAAGATACGCTTATTCATTGATGGTGCTAATGTTGTATGGCTCAAATTCTATGGAAAATGGTGTGTAGATGTCTCATAAATAAATAATAAAACTCCCATATAATCCAGTTATCTCATTTCTTAATATATTTTCCAAAATATAAAATTATTAATTAAAAAATGAGTCAGAAGTAGTGATAGCTATAGAATGATCTCACTCATTAGAAGGATATAAGAAACATAAAATATAGTATGATAATAATATTCAGAGACAATGGCGATGAGGGCCAGGACGACTAGTCTATGCCAGGAAGTTTGTGACAAAGAGCTGGAATTGCAGTTATGATAGAGAGAAATCCACAATAACAATGATAGTTGTAACTGATCAATCTGGACAAAAACGGAATGTTGGAAAGGGATAAAGTGATATGCTTGTACTCCTTCATTAACAAATTTGCAAAACAGTGCCAGAAAAGGAGGAAAAGAAGGAAGATAAATATAAAGAAAGAGAATGATATATATATATATATATATATATATATATCAAGAGAGAGAGAGGGAGAGAGAGAGAGAGGAGAGAGAGAAGAGATATATATATAGCAAGAGAGAGAGAGAAGTTCAAAGTCTGCCCCAGAGTCCTGCAGGGTGAAAGCTGGACGAGGTATTAGGAACACTGGTGATGGGAAATGTGCACTGGTGATGGGAGGTATGCATTGTTTGTGTGACACTCAGAAATGAATAATTTTGTAACTACATTGCTTACATAAAAATATTACGTAATGACAACACAGTTCATCATTTTGAGGATGATAGTGATACCTGTACTTCAAAAGCTTAAATAAAGTCACCTACTTTGCTTGTCATTCAATAGCCTAAGGAAAAAAATTTAAAAAGAATATTGATTATCTGTGATAGCTTTTAATATCTTTCCATGTTTTGTTATCATTGTACTAGGGGTTGGAATACTGAAGTTGAATGATATTGAATAAACAATTTGTTGTTTTTATTTTTACAAAAATTGTTATCTTTACACTTTTTGATCATTCTATAGTCATTTCTTGAGTCCCTCATATGCTCTGTAGTACACACTGTGTGTCATTTATGGAATACTATACACATACTATATTTCTTTTTGTTTCTATGTATTTTATATTATATTCATGAGGAGTTGTTTTATAATTCTATTATAGCTTTTCTCTAGTATTATTGATTTTGCCAAACCTAACCCTAATGCAACCTTCTCTGAGAATTAACCTAAAATTTCCCCACCATTCCGAGTCAGAAGAAATTTTCTGAATTTCCATATGACTATATAATTGCCTATATACAATTTACTACAAATTATATTAAAATTATAGAAATATTTTTATAATACAAAAACAATATCTCTCAACTGCAGCAAAAATAATATATTCAGGCTCAGTTGTAATAACATAAATCCTAAATATAAAATATTAAATGCTAAATAAATATCACATAACTGTATAAATAAATACTTTGGCTTAAAGTGAAGAAAAGGAAATTTACTTTTTGTGATGGTAATATTTGTTTATTTGGGGCATAATTAACATTTAAATAGAATCAGTTTCCCCTACCTTCATTTGAATAAAACAGGTAGTTTTCTTATCCAGCATAAATGCATCTTTTGGGATCTAAGTCCTCAATTCAGAAAGACATTACAAAGGTAGATTTATAATAAAAGGTTTACTGCATCAATCCTTATCCCTTTCAAATTTTTATCACTAAGCAATTTCATTTCTTGACATGCCAACAGAAGTCATAATATATCTCCCAGGCAACCAGCCATTTAGATAGCTGAGATTATTAAAAGCAAACTAGGAGTTTATCCTATGTATAAAAATGTGGTTAAATTACCTATATACATATATATACATATATATATATATAATCTCATGAATAGATAGGTCTTTATTTCTACAACAATTATCACCTACTAACTTTTTTCTTGCTTGAATTTTTTGAGTATAAAGATCTATTTCACAAAGAAAAATAAGCTATTCCATATACTCATCTCTAGTACACTATCAATAAATCCAGAATTTATCCTATATTTAAAAATGGGTTTAGCTTATCATTTTATCAATATCATAATGATATCATAGGAGATTTCATTCCTATAGTAATCTTACCATCCTGCTTCCTCTCACATGATATCTCCTTGAGTGGAGCATAGAGATGAGGAACTTTTACTACAAAGTAATAAATAATCATGATAATTTGCTATGGGTTTACATTTATACTATGGAGCAAGTTATTTATTTTAGTTACCCTTATAGATATCTTTAGGAATAAAATTGACATTGGATGGCTTAGAATAAATATAGTTCCCGGGGCCGGGCGGTGGCGCTAAAGGTAAGGTGCCTGCCTTGCCTGTGCTAGCCTTGGATGGACCGCGGTTCGATCCCCCGGTGTCCCATATGGTCCCCCAAGCCAGGAGCAACTTCTGAGCACATAGCCAGGAGTAACCCCTGAGCATTACTGGGTGTGGCCCAAAAACCAAAAAAAAAAAAAAAGAATAAATATAGTTCCCAATGGAAGAGATTGGGAAGTTAATTCTATTAATTATTTATATTTTCATAAAACAGTTATAAATAATATGCATAATGTCTTTATTATCAATAGCTAAAATTAGTTTATAATTTCAAACATCAGAAATCATTCCTTAGTCACAAAAATTCCATCTGAATAGATTGCCATTATCCAAATAAAATGGTCATCATTATTTAGGTAGTAAACAAACAGCTACTCTCTTTCTTGCATTTTACTATTCTGGCAGGCTACAAAATTGTAGCAAAACCAGTTTCTCCTTCTTTGTTATAAGAACATCCTTTCTAAACTAGAACACCCTCTTATATCACTTCCTTACTTTTTAGCTTGGGATTCTTTTCACCTGTGTTGGCTAGTGTTTTGATATGTATATTCTAGGGCTTCTTACCATAGTGTTGTTTCTCCTAAGATTCCCTGCCCTTTGTTTTAGAGGAAATACCTGGCACACCAGAGTTGGGCTTAAAGGTGGTCAGCCTGAGAAGTAAAATTGTCTGACTTCTATGCAGACATGGGCCCCCATACAATGCAAAAAAAAAAAAAAAAGAATCGACATTACATTGAAATTGCATTCTTCATTATCACCTACATTTAATTGGCCACGTCATTAAACTTATAAATATCTCTATAAAAGAAAATAGTTGTCTCTCATCTACTGCAGTCATTACTACCCTAGCCTAGTGCACACAGATATCATGCAGTGATAGCTTTCTATCCCAAGTTGCCACCACTACATATTCCTTCCAATCTTCCATTTTTCATACTTCATTCAACAAGTATGTGATGAACACTTATTTAGATCAGGCACAGTAAATGTTAGTGAATCAAAGTATATGACTCTAGTACTAGCCAGATTTGGCCCTTAATCAAACAACAAGCAAACAAGTATTTAGATGTATACCTACATAAATATACACATATTCACCTCTATTCATAAAGTTAAATTATATAGTAGCATGAAATATATAATATAAAAGAATAATAGAGAATTATATAGACAGAATCAATTAGTCAAAAATCAGAATTGTTAAGAGCTATGAAAACTTGGTTGCATGAAAAAAAATAATATGAAAAAGTATGATAGAATAGTCATGAAAACTATAAATTACTGTGTTACTTAATATCTAATGAAATTGCTAGGATAATATCTGCATTCTAGTAGAAAAACAAATATAAATATATATTTGTAAGATTGATAAATAGTAAGGAAGCAATGTGGTAGAATATTATGAGTAAAGGGAGAATAGAAAGACATCTCATCAAAACAGTAATAATAGCAGAAAAAACCAACTTAATGGCCAAAATAGTCCATCAGGGATTTATTTTAAGTGAAATGGAATCATTTAAGGGTATTTGAGCAAAACACTTTTTGAAAGGTCATTCTGTATAGTATAGAATGTACAGTGGACATTAGAATTGAAAGGAAAAAATATAAAAAATGTTGAAATAACAATAAATTTGAAGTCTGTGACTAGCATGATCATGATGAAGGTGTCAAAAGAACAGATTAGATATAGATAATAAATGATAATAAAGAAAAATGGATGTAGGTAAATATAAGGGGAAATATGGTGTTACTGCTGGTTTGGATGCTGTGTGTTGGAGAAGAGAGAAAAATCAAAAGATCTGTTTTGTTTATGTAATTTTTCACAATGAGTTTGGCAATTTTATATAGAATTCTAGAGTTTAGTGGAGAGTTTGGACTGAAGCTATAGGCTTGGAAGTTTATTGACTAAATCATAAGATTGGAGATACTTTTGAGAATATGTATTACAAAGAACAGAGATCTGAGAATAAAGGAAGCTTTTGAGCTAAATACAATATTTAGAGGGTAGAGTGAAAAGTATAAACTTGATAAAAGGACAAAGGAGTAAATTAAACAGGCAGAAAATTAAAGAAAGCTCTAAAATCTGTCATTACCATTTAGTTTGAATGTTATCCCAGAATCTTGATACATAATAGTACACTGATTTTCATTTTTAGTCTCTCCTCTGAATGCTTTTATACCATCAGATACAATACCAAAGAAATTATATACTAAATTCCTGAGCTGAATTTTTTGGGCTCTTTTAATAAGAATAGAAGTATAAAGATGACAGAAAAGGATGTTGCCCCTCCTCCTTTTATTTCCTTTTTCAAGGGAGAGGAATATCCAATGATGAGAACAAGGCAAGTACCTTAACCCATGGCCTAATTTATCTCTCCAACTCATAGGAAAAGCCATTTTTTTCTAATTCTGGAACAATTAATATATTAAATTCATTAAAAACAAGTATAAGGGTAGGGAGATAGTTCAGTGGAAATGTGTATCACAAATGGATGGCAATCCCTATTTTATCCCTAGTTCATTTTCCAGTACCACATTGGAGCACCAGCAGAAGTGATTCCTGAGTATAAGAATAAGGCTTGAGTATCAGAGTGTGACACAAAAAGAAAATTTAAAAAAAGAAACACACATTCACAAACTGTATATGTATGAGATCAAGCACCGGTGTTGTTGATGAAATTTCAGAAAGTTAGTGGTGAGACTGACTTTTGTATTCCTACTTAGCAAGATAATATTTCCAAGTAAAAGTTTTGTTGGTGATTATTTTAAGAATGATGGTGACAATTGTTTTCTCATATTTTCCTATTTGTAGTATTTCAGCTTCTTAATTTTGGGCAACAGTGTCCTATTCATCTTGGTTCCTTCAGGTTTTCTATACTTACTAATAATTTCCTATATTTACCTAAAATATGAAGAGTGAGTACATTATGTTTAAAATATATTGAGTAGTGTTTCCTTTTCTCAAATCAACCTGCCTAATAGAGTATATAAGTACATACTGTGCAACATTCTGCACAGGAGAACATCTGGAATTGAATATCAATCTTGACTTAAACACACCAGTCATATCTCTTCTGGTATAAATTAAATGCTTTCAGCTTAAAAGTATAAGGCAGTAGCAGCATTTAGAAGATTAGTAATTTTAAAAGGACAGTTTGGAAAATTAAGAGTTTAGAAAATAGAGACCAGAGAGATAGCACATGTAGGGCATTTGCCTTACATGCCACCGATCCAGGTCGGAAGGTGGTTCAAATCTTGGTATCCCATACAGTCCCCCATGCCTTTCAGGAGCGATTTCTAAGTGCAGAGCCAGGAGTAACCCCTGAATGCTGCTGGGTGTGACACCCCTCAAAAAAAGAGAAGAGTTTAGGAAATAGGTATGTTGATCAATCACTTAGAATAGGAATCATTTAATAGAACAGTAGATAGAATGATTGTCTTGCACACCACCGACCTGGCACTTCATATGGTCCCCAGAGCTAGATAGATTCCCTGAGCATAGAGCCAGGTGTAATCACTGACCATCACCAGTGCCTCCCCAAAAAAGAAATGGGACTCATGGAAAGAATCTATATATAATATGTATATTATCCTGAGGGAACATATTACAGAATTATATTTCTATAATTATTGGGTAATATATTAAGTTAATTTTGTAGATATCTTTACTCTGTCTCTCAGATCTGTCTTAGTGAGATTTTATAAAAATTTAGTCAGAGCAGAAAATAGAAGATATACTTAATCTTGCATTAATTTTGAAGGAGTTAGCTAATAATAGTACAATTATAATTGTTCTAAAATTATTGAATAATTTTAATTGATATTAGAAAAAAGATAACACACAAGATTTTTTCCTAGTGGTGCCAGATTTATAGTATTTATTAGCATATAGCTAACCCAGGTTTGATACCTGATATCTAATGTGGTCCCCCGAGACTCACCTGAGTACAAAGATAGAAGTAACCACTGATCATCACTGGGTGTAGTCTCAAAACAAAACAAACATTAAAAATAAATGTTCATATATTCTTCTATATCAGTGAAATTAATATTGTAGTAACAAACAGTCCGTGAAGACTTAGGTTTAAAAGAAAATAATTGTTCTCTTTCACATTACCTTGATCATGATTTGCTAAACAGTACACACAACTTTTTTGAAAGATGGAAGTAACTGTATTAATAATAATTGGAAGTTATGCTGATGTTGGAAAGAAGAGTGACTCACTCCTTTTTTCATTCAACAATGTTTATTATTATATAATTAGATATAACCTCTTGAAAGTAATGACATAAAAATACAGCACATTTCCAGGAAAATTAGCAGTACAAACAGGCATCAATAATGAAAGTATTAAAGTTTATTCTTGTTGATCAAATATCAACTACATTATTTTTTCTACACATATATGAAATTTCTTTCCAGAGAAGATAACCCAAAAGTCCCAATCACTGCATCCTAATAAAACTACAATAACTTTTGGAGATGGAGAACTAGTACAGTGAATAGGATAATGTTTGGCACGAAGCTGTTGAGTATTTTGTGCCTGTCATGTGTTCCCAAGTCTACCAGTTTGATCCCTGATTGCAGAGGCAGGAGTAAGACAGAGAAATTTCAAGTGTGGCCCCAAACAAATAAACAATCAAACAGCAACTCCAATAGCTTTTCACTCTGATCAGTTTTCTCTCATTGTGTTTGAACATGACTTCTTTTAAGCCAGAGATTAGGAAATTGAAAGATAAGTAATGTGTTCAACACACACATTCAAAATGCAACAATAAGACTAGGTCAAAATATTCTCTTTAAACAATCTCAATCAGCTGGTAGAAATTAAACCACACAGAGATCATTGTCATCTAGCAATTCTGAAATTTATTTGCTGGATATGATTAATGAAAGAAGGGGTCCTTAATTAAGCACATATTACTAGTGGGAACAGACAACCCAGAGTGCAATTCTCTATTCGTTTTACTCCTATATATTCAAACTTTTTATAGGGTTTTTCAATTATTATAACTTTTTTAAACAGCATGGTTTACAAAGTTGTTTATAATATTGTTTTTTCTAGCATCCAACATTCCAATAAAACTCTCATTACTAGTGTAACATTTCCTCCACCATTATTTCCAGTTTCCCAGCCATACTCACCAAACCTGTCCCCTTGCCATGCACAAATTGAATTAGTATATATTGCTTATTACAACTAAATAATTAATGAAATTAACAGAAATACTTCAGTGAGGAAAAATTTGTAAAAAGGTGTTACACAACGGGCTCATTGTCTGTTGGTTTACGAAGCTCATGTTTTGCTAGTTAAGCATTCTGTCTATATATATTTTTTTTATTGAGCTAGGCTACTTTTGTGCTAGTATTCTCCAATTAGGTGTGTTCTTATTGTCTGTTGTATTGATGAATTCGGGGAGTTGGAGGGAGGCTGCCCCACACACTTCGAGAAAAAGATCCCAGACCCCAAATTGATGTATCTGGAAATTGTGTCAGTGAAGTTAATCATTGAAGCACTGAAGTTTGGTCTCTGACATAGGGAACACTCTGGGTATGAATACACCTGCTGTTCTTTGGTAGGTGCTTGGACTATGCCTTTGTCCACCCACAGGGTACCCCCGAGTTTTTAGCCTGAAAAATCAATGCTTCCCATGATTTCTGCAGCTTGATTGGCATTTCTTACATAACTAGTGAATCTGAAGATGAGCCAATGAGAAATTGTCAAGTAAAAACTTCTATCAGCTTTTGAATTGCTTTGAAAAGGGAAATCAGCCCCCCCCCACCAACCTTGGTGGGTGCCCCGCCCTTTAGGGAAGTTGTCACGGCTTTGGCCCCACCCTTAAGGAAGTCGTCACTGCCTCGGCCCCACCTCTACCCCTACCTCACGAATCATTGGTGTTATCGTAGCGGAAGTCCAGCCCTCAAGGACTCTTCTTCCCCTCCCACTTCCCATCCTATATAAGGGGGTGACGAGGGACCCAGGAGGTCTCTGGTCCCCTTTCTATTCTGGGGGAACTTTGACCCTGGCCATTTGACTGGTCAGTATTAAAGCACTTTTTCAAAGCATCTGCTGGAACTCATCAGCCTCTTCATTTCTCTGCGCCGGGTAACTAAATTAGGACTTTCGAACTTTTCATTTTGGCGAGCCACCAGGAGTCCTCATTCCCGGCATGGAGTTATGAACAGGTGTCTGGTGAGTTCTGATGTGTATGTGTGTGTGTGAGAGCGCGCGCTTTGCTCCGTGTCTGTGACCAGCGGGAAGCTGACTTTGTGGTGGTTTGGCAAATGTTATGAGCTCTTTGCTCGATGTGGAAACCGAGTAGAAGCAGACTTTGTTTCATAGGGGGGTTAGAGTCCCCCCGGGTGACTAAGGAATCTTCCACCTGATGCGTTTCCAGGTGTGTGTGGTTCCCCATCTGATGCGTATACCAGATGGGCAAGAGGTTGACGAACTTTGGCTGCTTAGGTCACGACCCTGGTGGTACCCCAGGGGTTTAGTAAGAGCAGCTGGAAGACGTTCCGAGCTGCTGAAGAGGTTGTCTGTCTGTGATTTTTGGAGCTCAAGAACTTGGTCACTGGCATAGTTGTCTGTCTAGGATTTATTGTGGAATGCAGAGATTACTTGAACGCATTTTGCTTGGTTATTTGTGGCGCCACGCTGTCTGTTTGTCTGTCTGTTTCTTGTCTGTGTGTTCTATGTTTTTTTTTTTGGTCTGACCACGGGACGCAAGCCCGACCCCCTCTCAAGGGCCGACCCCTGGGGAAAGGGGCCGACCGCCGGTGAGCCCGCGTCTCCCTCAACCGTCAGTCGTCCCAGCAGCGAAACGCGCAACCCCCGCCAGCCGCGGCGCGGCGAGAGGGCGCCCGAAACCCGCCTAACCCGCTCCCCACCCAACCAGGAAGCTGGCGCATACAAGGTCCACGCTAGGGACTTGGCGGGGGGTGTTGGAAATTGCAAATCCCAGATTTCTCAAATGGCCATCGGGAATAAATTTTCCTGGAGAATTTCTGAACTTTGCAATTCCCCAACTATCCTGCCATGCGTTCAGGCCAAAAAGAGCAACTGGCCGTTTTTTTTTCTAGCTGAAAAAAAAAAAAATGCTTTTTAACTCACCACGTGGTGAAGAAATTCACCACGCCCCAGGGCAAACTATTGTCCTCCTAGCCTCACCTGGCTGAGGAATGTAGGTCATTTACATATCAAAGAAAAATCTAGCAAATGGTTTGAAAGTCAAAAAAAAAAAATTTTTTTTTAAGCATTTAAATTTCTAACTTAAAGGTTTCTTAAAAAAATTAATAAGAAAATGTTGCAAATTACTGTTGTTATTTTTGTTTGTTTTTCGGTGCACGTGAAAATTTTTAGCAGCGAAACCACTGCAAAAAAAATGAGTGGCGAAGCTTAAAAAAAAAAAAAAGGGGGAGGAAAAAGAGAAGAAGCCGAATGGTAGGGCGTTTGCCTTGCATGCAAAAAGGAAAGTGGTGTAAAAGAAATTAAAAATGTGTAATGAAAAATGTGTATAATCAATCTAAATAATTATTAATATGTCTCTAGGTTAAAAAAAAATGTAAATGTTTTTAAGCATGTTCTACCAAAAGTAGTAAGTATTCATTCTTTCTGGTTTTCAACATTAATTTGTGTAACGTAAATTCCTGGTGTTTTCTGTTTAGAAAACTAAGTGAATTTCTATATTTAGAATTAAGCATAATTAAAATATTATTTTGCAATTTTTCATTATATGTTACCAAGAACATTAATATTTGTATCACAGGAGGTTTTATAAAATTGGTCATGGTTTTATTTAAAAATGTATAAAATGTTTCGTTGCAGAAAAAAATTCTAAAATTATCTAAGTAATTTAAGTAATATTTGCTTTTTCTCTTCTCCCAGAACCTTTTAGTACCATTTATGTCATGGCATCATGTTGCTTTGCACAGAATACAAGCAAATGGCTTTTCTCTCTGCATGGGGAGTAGTCCTCATGCAAACAGAAAATCAAAAAAAATTAGTAAGGGAACCCCAAAGCCCTCTTTCAGAGGAATAATTGGAGTTGAGGCGGTGTGACAAGCAGGCACCGGCGAGAAACTGAAATAAATGGCCTGAGTAAGGAAATTGAAGATTTTCCTAGAAGATTATCACAGCCTGTGGGCCCTGCTCTCTCCCTCAAGCTCAGAAGAGAATTCGAGGTCAGTCTCTTCCAAACCTGGAGAGGAGTGGAACAGACAAGTCACCTCTAAAAATTCCTGCAGAGGGTGAGATGCCCAGCCAGAAGAACCTCATGCTGAACCGACCAACTCATCAGCCAAACCTGAGTGACTGTGAAAAACCTGCAGTGTCCACAACCTATCCTCAGAAAAGCTCTGTAAGTAATGGGGGTGCCCCAGATGGAGATTTCTCCAACAGTGCTGTATATGTGCAAAGAAAAAAGCCAAGTTATTCAAATACCGGGTAAGGTACAAGGTAAAGGTGGAGAGAAAAACCATTTTTGGTAGCTAATTAAAATTCTAGTGGGCCTAATTTAAAACCCACTTCTTTGAAGTAACTTATGTAAAAATGCTCTTACTAGTTGTATTAAACCAAATCATAAATTGTAAATGCAAATGTTAGTCTAACTGAAGTAACTCAAAACTGTGTTTATTCATAATGCTATAATGCTTTGTTTTCTGTTAATTAATTTGTGCTATCATTACAGACAATAAGAACAGCTGTGCCATTCAAGTTGTGCTATTTACTGCTCCAAGGCCTGAGTGGGTTAAGTAATATTCCCCTGTATAATTAATCTAATCCTTTTCAGGTGTTAAAACTGTAAAAGTAAACCAGTTAACTGCTCCTTTAGGGAAATATGAGATTTCACCCTATCTAGAGATTGAAACTGCAGTCCCCTGTCAGCCTGAAGTAGCTACAGAAGATTGATCTTCGACCACGTTCCCTCTAATAACTTCTAGGGTAATAAAATCTCTAAAGCAAAATGGTCATCAAAGAAAAAAAAACTATAAGGGGAAAATAAAGGCCGCAGAAATTAATAAGCCAAGTTAACTACTAAGAATAACATTATGCCTATCTATCCCAGAGGTTAAAGCAGGTAGCAAAAATTATGCTTCTCTTGGTAATGTTAAAAAGTAAAACAGTCATTAATAAAAATAAAATTTCTTCATCTCTGTCTAACCCAGTGCAGGAAAGGCAACTGAAGTTTAGGGCTCTCTACCCCAACAGCTGTTTAAGTTGCAGAAATGAAGAAAAGAAAGCAGAAACCTCCTTATTTTCGTTGTGGAATTCACAGCCTATGTGAGAAGAACTGCTGTCAAGGTGAACTGCATGCTTCCTGGGTTCACGCCTTCCATCTAAAACCTGAAAAGTGAAGCACACTGAGAATCCTCTCAAGATACGGGTCCGGCGGGCACACTTCAGCCCTAATGCACTCACTAACTCTGAAAATGCTCTCCCTGGCACTTGCTAAGGAAGGGCTCGAACTGCTTACCTCCGGTCCTCTACTTCCCATGTGTGTGTTTGGGGGAGCCGGAATGGGTGTGTAAAGCAAAACCTCAGCCTTTAACTCCCTCTTGGGGGTGGGGGAAATTGGCCTCTGGCTGTCCCTGTCTCACTAGGTAATCTAACCTTTGCTTCTTCTAGCTGTACTTATGTCAAAAGGTAATCCCGTTTAGCTTTAAATCTTCTGTTTGCTATTCATAACAGCACCAAATCTGTAAACCTGGGTCAGGTAGAAGGTACTCAGTGCTCAAAAGTCCTGCCTGATCCCTCTAGCCCAGGGTATTTACCTCCGAAACGGATATAAATATGTGGTAAAAATTTGGCTTATGCATCCCAGCATTAGTGCTCCCCAACATTAACATCATCCCAGGAACAGAGCCCATCCCTCTGCCTAGCATACATTTCTTAGGCACTCCTAGGTCTGAGCACTCTACTGGTAGGGCTCAGAAGTTGCAGAAAAATTGGTAACTGGAAAAGCAAAACTAGCAGGGCTAAACAGAAATAACAAACTCTCACAAAAGTTAATTTCAAATGTGTAAAACAAAATCAAGCACCATCAAGAGTAGCTGGCCAAGATACAAAGCTATTAAATGGTCCCTTATGGTCTTTATGGCATGGAATTCTCCCCTATCTAATACTCCTACTGGGGCCCCTCCTAAGCCTTTTTACTTCTGGTAGCCATTGGCCCATGCAGGGTTAGCTCATGCAAATAATTATGACCAGTAATATCAGAAAGTAAAGGCCCCAAAATCACATTGGCTTTTAGGATTAGAAGCCTCCAGTACAAGAAGTGGGGATTGAAAAGGGAAATCAGCCCCCCCCCACCAACCTTGGTGGGTGCCCCGCCCTTTAGGGAAGTTGTCACGGCTTTGGCCCCACCCTTAAGGAAGTCGTCACTGCCTCGGCCCCACCTCTACCCCTACCTCACGAATCATTGGTGTTATCGTAGCGGAAGTCCAGCCCTCAAGGACTCTTCTTCCCCTCCCACTTCCCATCCTATATAAGGGGGTGACGAGGGACCCACGAGGTCTCTGGTCCCCTTTCTATTCTGGGGGAACTTTGACCCTGGCCATTTGACTGGTCAGTATTAAAGCACTTTTTCAAAGCATCTGCTGGAACTCATCAGCCTCTTCATTTCTCTGCGCCGGGTAACTAAATTAGGACTTTCGAACTTTTCACTTCATCTCTCCATCAAAGTTCCCCCCAATTTTTTTGTGTTTTTTTTTGTTTTATTTTGTTTCTTCTATATTGATACTAATACTTCTATTTTATGCCTTTTTAAAACGTGATTCCAACAAATTATTTTCTCAGAAATCCTGTTAGATTTTCTAAGATTAGTTTCTAAGACCTTCCTTTCTCTTTGCTCTTTGCTTTTCTCCCTCCCTTACTACCTTTTTATTAGCAGAAATATTCATGATTAGTATTGGTCTTAAAACTATTTCATCAGACTGGAGCTGGAAAACTTTTTTTGGTTCTTGGTCTCTATTCCACTTTCAGCCATTTGGGAGGATTTGCTAAAGGAGACATATTCTGTCCAGCCTCTCTCAGAGAAAATTTAATCAATTTGCAAGTTTTAACAGTGAGTGTAATACTTGATTTGATTTCTACCCCAGTCTTACTTTTAATTTGATTTTCTTCCAAGTATGTACTCGATTTTATCTTGTACTGTTTTGATTTGTGAAACAGTTATTACACCTTATTTCAGGAAAGCAGGGAAATGTAAATTACATGTTGTCAGATAAATAAATATATCTGCATATAAACAATCCCGACAAGTCTTGAAACTAGGGAGAGTAGAGGGATTTGAATACTCGCAGGCAAGCAATTGACTTTGCTTCACTTCTGGCCCTGCATACAGTCCTCCAAGCACTACCCGACGGAATCCCTAATCTTCAAACCAGGTGTAAATTCTAAGCACAACCTGATCTTACCGAAGTCTGCCTTCTTCCCAAGAAAATAAAAAACAATACCACTAGTTTTTACTTATTTCTTCAGCCTCATTTCTTTCATCTATCTCTGTTCTCTGCAATATTTTCTCCTTACAGGCCCTTTTGAATCTCCACTAACAGGTTTCTCTTCTAATTTAAGAAATTTCCCGATCCAAAATAAATCTTTATTTTATATTTACCCAGGTAATTCTGTCTCATGTTTAAGATTTTGGTGATGAGTTAATCAATAAGTAAAGCACACTATTTTTTATTTACACAATTCAGTCAAATGTCCTCATGATATGCTTAGTACTGTCTATGTATTCCCAACTATATGTGCAACATCATGTGTACAAGGGTGCTACTTTATTATTATTTGTATCTTCAACATTATTCCTGGACTTGACATTTAATTAGTGCTACTTATTTCTTACATAAATTAATAAATGCAAGAGGAAGGGACTGGTTCTTTTTTTCTTATTGCCCCAGTCTATGACCAAATGAGAGTAATCAAGCTCTATAATATAAAATATATTTTTCTCTTCTGTTCTTCTCTTGGCTATCACTGTCAGAATCCAGGTCTTATAAAAATGCATCATTATAATGGCCTTATTGTTCTCTGTAGCACCTAAGTCATTCTGTTAATACAGTACATGATGTATCCACTATATTTACAAAGATGATAATTAAGATTAGTTAAAAATAGTTTATATTAGGTCGGAGAGATAGCAGTGATAGGGTGTATGCCTGGCATTTGGTCAAATCTGGAGAGAACTGGGTTTGATTCCCAGCATCCCATATAGCATTTCCCTAGCCTGCCAGGAGCGATTTCTAAGTGCAGAGTCAGGAGTAACCCCCTGAGTGCTGCCGGGTGTGATCCAAAGAATAAAAAAAAATGTTTATATTTTCTAAAACTACCCTTTGTTGTATATATGTAATCAACCAGTATAACAGTCCAAAATTTTTCTGTCGGGACATCCAAGAGCTCTTCTTCACTGTAGCCAATTATATTTCAAGCCTATAAAACAAGAATCCCAAACAAAACTGTCTACAGAACCCGTTGAGTAGAACTGACATTCATAAAGTATTTGCATCTGCAGTCCCTATGCAGGATGCCATTTTCTTTTTTATGCAAAAGGAACGAAGGACTGCTCAATATTTCCCTGTGGTGGATTAGCTGAAGCCAATGCAGAGCTAACTTTTTCTTCATGAAGTCTCACATTACTTCTTAATCGCTTGATTCCACTGAGAAGCTGCTGATTTTTTCTCTCCCGAATAAATAGCTCTTTGCTTACCCTCTGTGGGTATGTGTGACAGGATTGCATGCCAAATACAAAACAGACTGAAACAGTCCGATACCAACAACATGCATTTCACCTCCCCAGAAATCCCTAATGCAGTGAAATGATTTCACCGCTTTGTTAGCTATGCTAGCAGAGTGCATTTCTAATGCCTCTTCTCTTCATTCGTGAGTGTTTAAACATTTTAATTAATATGTTATTTACTGTAATATAGTCAGAGCCTGCTATTAAATTAATAGAGCAGTGCAACCAAAAATCCCACAACAGCAATTTATTCCTGTTCAGTATTACTAAATTCTGAACATGACAGTCCTGGCCATTTGAATCCTCTTACTAATGTGCAGATGGTACATAAGTAGTCTGCAGCTACAATGACTAGCAAATTTATATTAATAAATGTGTGCATACATATATGCATACTTGTGTATGCTGTGCTATCGCATTGTTGGTTAAAGTAGTAAGTCCTAGGAACAAACAGTCTGGCTTTAATCCTGGTTCTATTCACTGAGTACCCTTAGATAAATTATATTCACTGTAAGATATCATGTTGTCATTTGTGGTATGGGTATAACACAAGTATATCTTAATTGCCAGGTTATTTAGATAAGAAAATAGGTATTAGGTACAGAATGTTATACCTAACCAATGATAAACTATAGACATTAGCTCTATAACTTAACAAAACCACTCTATTCAAAATATTAAGATTTCATTCATGTAGCAACATTGCAGACATGTATTTTGTTCTTACTGGCATGATATGAATTCCTCCTTTTTTTATGTATGTAAGAATGATTATCTAAAACTGCAATAATTGCTTTATAGACACAGGGAAGACTCTTGTCTTTTATACTACTGTTACATAGACTGACCTCTGACTGAATATTAGCTACTAATTTTAGCAAATTTAAGAGTATATTATGGTGATTATTAGGATATTCAGAAATTTCTGAAAGTTGAAAATACATGAAAAATAGAAATTCTACTCAAAGTAAGAAGTACTATGAAAATTATAGAACATGAAAATTATACAAATTAAAACATGTCTAACAAAATGTGCTATTCTGTAATTAATATTGCTCTCATGTTGCTACCCCAAACTTAATTCCTTTCCTTTAATTTACCTAATAATTTGTTTAAGAATAGGAATGAATTAAATTCATCATGATCAATTGAAAGTCATTTATAAAAAGTGAATTCTATTTACTCTATGAAATAAGTCCCGCAAAGTAAGATTTTTTTATCCCTGATCTCTGAATCTAAACCTAAACATATCCTATAATTAAAAATAATTAAAGCTAAGCTTTAATTTAGCAATCCTGTTAGCCAAAATTTCTCCTGAATATCTGCAGTACCATGACAACATATAAAATATAAATTAATGGCAATAATGTTAATATACAAATCATCATAAACATATGAGTTTTAGAAGGGGGAATCAAATGATATATCAAATTAAGTCCTTAACCACACATTGACAACAAGAAAAAAATATTGATACCAACTTAAACTTTCTAGCTTAAGACATTCTTTCAGACATGTTTACTTCTTATTCAGACACACAACAAATCTAGAATTTAAAATCATATTTAAGTGTCCAAATATGGTTTTCTCCTTCTATTTTTTCATCAAATGAGACCAATTATTGAAGCACAGCTACTCAGTAAACTTATAGGGGATATAAAACAGAGCTAGAATTCCTATAAGACACTGAAGTGAGTGACATACAAATAAAGCATCCCAACATTTAAACAGTGTGGAAATTACCTACCAAACTGAAATAGAGAACCAAAACACTGAATGGGTCAGTCTATAAAACAGTAATATAAAAGACAGAAGACTGCTGTGTAACTATAAAGCAAAAATTAAAGTTTCATTTAATCATTCTTACATACAATAATAAAAAGGAAGAATTCATATGCCAGTAACAGCAAAATACATGTCTGCTGTGTTGCTACATGAATTCCTAATTTTTTAATACAGCAGTCTTATTAAGATATAGAATAATAAAAAAAAGGTCTTTCTTGATTGATCTATTTAAAGTTGCAACTATTTTTTTGTTTTGTTTTTGTTTTGGGGCCACACCCGATGACACTCAGGGGTTATTCCTGGCTATGTGCTCAGAAACCGCTCCTGGCTTGGGGGACCATATGGGACACCGGGGAATCAAGCCGCTGTCCATCCTAGGTTAGCGCGTGCTAGGCAGACACCTTGCTACTAGCGCCACCGCTATGACACCTAAAGTTGCAACTATTTTTACATTCCAACCCAAGTATCAATTGCCTTCAATATCTTAGGAATAAATTTTATTTTACAGAAAGAATAACTTGTAATAAGTCATAAAATGTAATTATTATGTGGTTTTTTACTCCTACTTAAATACTAGGAAAAATCTTATGTCTTACACAAATATGTCAGTGTAAGTCTATCATCTTATTGATTTAAATTATATATAAATTAAAATTAAACTCTAGTTCAAGTCTGTGAACACTTGTGCCTTTCCATTTCACTTGAAATATCATTTAAAATCATTTTAATTAAAATATCATTTAAAATCTTATCTATATAAGTGCCAATCTATGAACAGTCTCAATGTAGGCCTATTCTATGCTTTATTAATGCCTTCTTAAATGTTCTCTCTGCTTTGAATACTCTCGCCATCTGCTACTAATCCACTGACTATTTTTATTGATTACTTCTTAATTTTTTCTGTCCCTTAAATTTTATTTTAGAGCTATCTTTGTTTAAATAAATATATCTCTTCCTCATACATATAAACAACTGTTTTATTTTCTGGCCTATTAATAAAGAACTTGATATGTTGTCTTGTGTACTTGGTTTTCTTTCCCCATGATCTCATTACATTCTCTCATGGAAACACAAAAAAAACGTATTTCCCTAGTGGTTTCCTATGCTGCATACCTAACAGATAAAAGATACATGTGTGATGAGAAAATAAGTACATAACTCACTTCAATTAGAATAAAATGATCAATTCCCTTGGCAAACATTTTTTAAAACATATGCCATAAATATTCTATCTTTGACTATTGACTTCCAGAATTTAGTTTTCTTGTTCAAAAATCAAAGTCAAACTTAATAAAGTGACAAGTTCACTTTTCATTAGGTTGAGCAGAGCTGTGAAATGCTACAACTTGCAGCTGATTAAAAATGTATATCCAGATAACTATGGTTATGATTGAAACTTACAAGATGTCTGGACACTTTTTCAACATATTCTTTCCATGTATTACAAAGAGAGGACTTGTTTGAAATGATTTACACTAGTTAATTACTAATGTGTCCATATACATTCATTTTACTATCATCTGAATCAATGTGCAATGCAGATTGGCCTTAAATCCTCTCCACTTTTATTTCATATAAATTTATTACTCCTCACTCAGTGTTGTAAAGTTTAATTAAAAGCAGTGGCTGCAACTTGATTACTCTAATTACTTGACATATAGTTTGTGAGTACCTAAAATATTACATACTAAATAGAGATAATTTTCTGCCTTTTTTATCAAAAACTTTTCTGACCATCTTCTAAAAATAATCTACTAGTTACTGGAGAGCGGTTAACTTGCCTGTATATAGTAATGTAACAGAGATATTCAAACTCTTGATTAATTGTGTTGCATTGGAGAAGCTGGAGATATGCTAAAGGAGATAAAATATTTCCCTTACATGTAGCCAACATTGTTTTGTTTTATTTTGTTTCATTTTTCCCACATTCAGCAGTGCTTAGAGATTACTCCTGACTCTGCACACACATTACTCCTAGCAGGCTCAGAGGACCATAAGGAATATTGGGTCTCGATCCCAAGATTGACCGTATACCTAACAAACTGTGCTATTGCTCCAGCCCTCTACCAACTCTGCTTCATCCATGGTGCTGCATTTATTTTTGCATTTGGTCAGCATTGCCAAAGATCACTACTGAACACAGAGCCAGAAATCATCTGTAAGCACCTCAATGGATGCTAACTTCCAAAAACCATGAATTGTTGTGCCTGATATTGGTATTACTTTTTCATTTTTATCTACTTTGAGATATTAAAATATAATTCACTATCTAAATTTATAATAAATAATATGGAAAGTTGAAAGTAACTATTTCACCAATTCATCTTTTTTTACTGTCTTCATGTGCCTTGCTTTTATTAGTTACTAATCTGAACTTTTATTCATTTGAGAAAGCATATATGAAATATGCAACTATCTTCAAAGGAAATCTAATTATCATAATATTCTAATATAATATTCAAAATATTTCTTTCTAATGAAATGTAAGTGATAATATACCAGCCATTTTATATATTGCCTTTTATTATTTTGCAGAAGTTTAATAGACAAATACTGCAATGCATGCAATGTAGATATGTTCATATACAACTTTTCCTACCTATCCAGATGTCTTAGTCTATTAATTCGTATATCTGTCATGTGAAAGTACACACAATTCTAAAAATATATGGTTACAAAACATATACAGAGAGAAAGATGAGAGCAACAGAGAAAACTTGATATTTATATATCACTGTGCCTTTTAAGTGCCCTATTTGAAAGAATAAAGAAAGACACTTAAAGTTAATCTTGCAAAGTTTAACCATTGGATATATAAAATATTTAAGTTACATTTGTATGTCCAATAGTTTTTTTCCCCTTGGTAAGAACTTCTTCACATGAAGCTTTTTATAGTTGTTTTCTTAAGAAAATTTTAACAAAAGGGTATTATTATTATATTTTTAAACATGCAAAGTGGCTTTTTACAGATTTCATGAATATCTCCCAAGCACAAGAGAAAAATCAGAAAATTGTAAGCAACTATAATATTTCCACTATAGGTAGAATATGGGAACACTTCTTAGAGGTCTCAAGAAATCATAGTAAAATGATAAAGTCAGTAAATCCATTTAACTGGCCTTCTTTTTAATCTTAGATAAAGTTACACTAGACAGAGATTTTAAAAATAAATACAAAGAACTTGGAGAAAAAAATAAAATGACAATATACATAAGATGAGAATAAATGGAACCCTGATGGTAGGTTTAGTGCTGAGATGCTGTACAAATGAAACTACCAGAAGGTCCTGTAATAACAATTCCTCAATAAAGATTACAAATAAGGGGCCAGAGCAATGGCACAGTGGTAACACGTTTGCCTTGCACACTATTGACCCAGGCAGACCTGAGTTCTATCCCCGGCATCCCATATTGGTATTCAAGCCAGGAATGATTTCTGAGTGAAGAGCCAGGAGTAAACCCTGAGTGTCAACTAGTGTGGCCCAATAACAAAAGTCAAAAAAAAAAAAAAAAAGAAAGAAAAAAAAAGAAAGAAAAAGAAAATGTAGATACTCAAAAGTGAATGAATCTATGGTAACTGCTTCTATAATCTTAAAGACAAATTCTGGATTTTAGGTGGAAAAAAGTAGAAAAGCAATTGAAATCCCAGAGTCTCAGTCTGTTATAATATCATTAAATAACTTGAAAGTTGTAGTTAATGCAGTGTAGTTTTCTAACTTAAAGAGCACTAGATAAAATTTATTTTGGAAACAACTTCTTTTCCTACTCAATATATTTAAAAATAACCCCTCTGGGTTGAAGAGATAGTATAATGGGTAGGGTACATGCCTTGCATGCAGCCACCCTGGAGTTGATCCATGGTATCCTACATGATTTCCCAAGCACCACCAGGTATGATTTCCTGAGCGCAAAGCCAGGAATAGCTCATTAGCATGGCTGGCTGTGGACCAAACAAAAATTAAATTAAATTAAAAATTAAAAACAACTCTCCTTTAATTTTTCTGGTTTAATTATTAGAAGCATTATGTTCTTAAATAATACAAAAATATAAACAAACTGGGCTGGAGAGAGCATGGAGGTAGGGCCTTTGCCTTGCATGCAGAAGGATGATGGTTCAAATACTGGCATCTCATATGGTCCTCCGAACCTGCCAGGAGCGATTTCTGAGCATAGAGCCAGGAGTAACCCCTGAGCACTGCCTGGTGTGACCCAAAAGCCAAACAAATAAAATAAAAATATGAACAAACTGGAAAAATCAACAAAACTTTTTTAATATCCATAAATGAAGCAAGGTCATAGGTAGAAAAGCACTTCCTCATTCACTCACCCCCATCCACCACCTCAACACATTTAATACACACAAGTCAAGCCAATTGAGAACATTATGAGAACAGAAAGTAATAATTCAAAACTTTTTTAGGAAACTATGCCAGGGATTAAAAAAAAAACCTAACGGTAATTAAATTAATTGTTGAAAGTTTACTGTAGATCCATCTAGATCCTAAATTTTGAGGGAATTTGCTCATTGGTAAATTACCACATATTTGTTTCCTTAACCCCAGGAGGTAGAACTAGTTTTTATAATAAAAATATTAAAGAAAAATTCTCATGCTTTGAACAACAGTTATGAAAAAGAAAAGGTAGTCATCATTTTAAAATATTTTAGACATTTTATCATTAATAGGGATGCCCTCAAGACAAACAGAATCTAAATAATGAACCTAACCTTGGTAGAATAGAAACAGACCTTTTCTATTTATTTTGGCATCTTGTCCTAATTGGGAAGAGAAAGTGTAAGACAAACATTTGTAAAGTTTTCAGTAAGCAGATAGACATAAGGGGCTAGAGAGATAGTAAAACAGGTAAGGCACTAGCCATGCATTCAGCTTATTTACATTAGATGCCTAGCACTTCCTGTTTCCCTGAGAATCACCAAGCATAAGCATGGTGCCAGGACTAAATCCTAAGCACTAATGAGTATGTACCCAAAGCAAAATATGTCTATAAAAATAGTATAACTTACCTAGTTATTTCAATTAAGGCACCACCTGGAATATTTGATGTAGTGTCTTTTACCTTCGTTGCTATAATGACACAACATGATAATTTTAATCATATCTTTATAAACAATAAATGAAAAGTGTCTAATGGTTAGGATTTATGCAACATGTCATCTACGTCATCAAATGTGTCCTTATTATCCATATCCCCTTTATAGGAAATTAGTTTTTAAAAATCTCTTGTTGAACTTACTGCTTTTGAAACCATAATTTTATATCTTATTATAATAAAGTTCATATATCCACACCACCTCTAAAAACTATAGAGGTCTATACAAATGCAACTTTTTAAAAAATATACCTAGCTATGATGAGGCTCATGTGAGGAGCAGAGCCCCAATTACTCTACAATAAAATCAAGTCTGTCCTTAGTTTGATTATACCTTTCCCAGGCTGCACACAAAGCATTTTTGGAATCTAATTGGCATGGAAAGCAGGATAAACTATGCACAACAAATTGAGTGTGAAACAATATTCATTTAGATCATCCCCATCCACATAAGTGCTGTTTGGGAAGTTTTTGTAAACACCTAGGGCTTTCTTTAATTGACTCTTGGTACAGCCTTGTGGCTGACGTCGCTGGGAATTGTTTGGTTAGTATTTGATGCCTTTACTGAAAAAAATGCTACATTTGGAACATGCTTCTTTTATATCCCGAGACTGGGGCATTTGAGTCTAGGCTGCACAGGAAGATGATAAATTAGTCTTTTGCAAACTGAGGTCATTCAAATCAGATCACCTCATTAAGTTTGGATACAAATTACAATAGGATATCAGCAGATGCTTTGAAGCAAAACCAATATTAGCTATGTCCCATTTATTCAGAAACACTGCAGAAAGAAATCTGCTTTGATAGATGATCAATAGTAATTCCCATCTAGTGTTAAATATTATTGTTTAAAAAGTAATGTCCTCTAGAAAGAAATTCTATAGTCCTTGTACTCTGAATGGACTTATTTTCCCTCCTCTGATTTTTAGAACACAAATCACTTATTTCAATTGTTTGTAGCTTGCTTCTTGTTCTTAAAGAACTTGGAGCTTTTAAGTAAATGTCATAGTCATTTTTTATATACTTGACTCGAGTAAAATTCCTGCTTTATAATATGCATGTTTATATTATGACAGAAGGATAGAGGTGTAAGGATGATAGGGAGGTAGATAGAACTGAAGAGGAAAAATTAAGCATTTAATGAGCCTCTTTAAATAAAAATAATTTAGTTCTAAAAGTCTAATATAATTTCCTTCTAAACTTACTTTATGGCAATAATTTGGTTGCTTATTAAAATAATAAATTACCATAGGCAACTAAGTAGTAAAGCACATGCTAAGAATGTACAATGCCCCGAGTTTGGTTCTCTGGAAATACATTCTCACCACTACCACCACTATCCAATTCAATGCTGCTGGGGGTGACCCAAGTGGTTCCTAATAATTATTGGAAGAACAGAACTGAATCAGTATAACTGAACACCTAACTGTAGGTCCAAATAGGTTCAAATCTGTTAGACCAAATATCTCTAAGAGTGAGTTTAGGCCAAAATGTTCATATTTTAAAAAAGATAAAATAACTTTGTTTTTGACAACACCGGGTGGTGCTCAATGGTTAATCCTGGTGGTGGGAATGTTGTACTGAAGGGGGTGTTCTTTATATGATGGCAATCCAACAAAATTATGTTAGTAATCATGGTGCTTAAATAAAGATATTATTTTTAAAATCCTGGCTTTGTGCTCAGCAATCACTATTAACAGGTTGGGGGACCATATTGGATGCCAGGGACCACTCCCAACCAGCTGTGCTATAGTTCAGGCCAAAAAATATATATATGACCTTTTATTTATGAAATTATTTTATTAGTATGTAAGAATGTTTATATCCATCATATTAAAGACAAAGAAAACTTGTCTTCATCTCCCTCTCTTTAATGTAAAGTTATCGAAGAAGTTGCAAAGATTCCTGAGTTTTTGAACCCTATTTAATGTATGTGTGAGTCTTTTATGTACTGACCCTCATATGAGTACAACATACACTCACATAAATACATAACACCTGCATATAGATGTATACCTATTATGTATGCACATTATTCCAGAAAAGTATCTAAGAATTCAATTGTCCAACTGACTTCTATACCCAACTATTTACTCAGTGATAATAATATGCATATTCCATAAAAAGGGAACTCATAAGATCATACTCCTCTTCAAATACCAGTTGGAAACCCGGGTTATTACAAGAGATTGTGGACAAATTGAATGACCCAAATCCAATGACCTATCTCCAACTTCTCGTGTCAATTCAAAGTCCGTTTTTTATCACCTCTACCTGTACAATGTATTCTATGTTATAAATTATCAGAAACTCTTCCTTGGATTCCACTGATTTATAAGAATAATGCAAGAATCCTATGTATTCAGAGATTATTGCTTTATTTAAAATGGTTGTGACCTTGGAGCAGCCAAATGATATAAATGTATGGTCATT
The DNA here is from genome assembly GCF_024139225.1 of Suncus etruscus. Taxonomy (NCBI): domain Eukaryota; kingdom Metazoa; phylum Chordata; class Mammalia; order Eulipotyphla; family Soricidae; genus Suncus; species Suncus etruscus. The sequence continues at coordinate 87,535,639 of NC_064856.1, read as the reverse complement.
CTATGGAGAAAGAGCACAAAGCTTTAAACCACTCTCTACACAATTTATGTGTCCTATATCATGTTCACTAAAAAAAAATCCTTTGAACTCCATTCTTTCATAGAGGGGGAAATAAAGCCTGTATTATGTAAACATAATTGATTAATTTCTCAATAGTAAATCATTTAACTTCCAGATATTCTCCTAGTTTTGGAAGAAAACTTGTGAGGGGCAAGGTAGATAGGAAACTAAGTCCCAAAATTCTAATTTCTCTGTTTTTCAGATAACAAATCTCAATCTTTAAGATTTGTTGAAAGACATCACATTAACAAGCTACCCTGAGAGATAAAAATGTACATTAGTACAGCAGGTAAGGCCTGATTGGACACCTATAGCATATACAGTCTCTCAAGTACCACAGGGAGTAGTTTCTCAGTGCAAAGTCAGTAGTAAGCGCAACGCACCATTGGATTTTCCCAATGGACCTCTTCCTCCCTCAAAAGTATAGAAAGACAGAGCAGATGCCCAGTAGTTTTTGGAAACATGGGCTATGAAGAATATACATATGTGAAAATGTATCTGGATCATTCTAATGACCGATTTTATTTTCTTATAAACCCCAAATTTGCCAAAGGCCACAGAAGAATTTAGATTTAACAACCTTGCGTCCTTGTCCTCACGCTCTTTAGTTGCTATTAAAAAATATATATATATAGGGGCTATGGTGATAATAAAATATGAGGGCTTTGCATGCTGCCAACCCAAGATGGACCCATTTTCGATCTTTGGCATCCCATATGGTTCCCCTAGCCTGCCAGGAGCAATTTCTGAGCACAGAGCCTGGAGTAACTTTTGAATGCCGCCAAGTATAGCACAAAAACAAAATAAAAAAAAAAAAATGGAACAGCTCAAAAGGAATGGATCACATGATAAAATTAAAAACCCTTTCACTATTCTCTCTTCTTCCTGCAAGGCTATTCTGACCCTACATTCTGAACAAAATAAAAATGTAAGCACTGCCTTTTGCAAATCTCTTTTCAATACTGAATTCTATGTAGATAGCTTTCTTTAAATTTTAATTTTCTCTAAAGGAAAAGAATAAGTTTTCTTCAGTAAATTTGTATTCAGTGTACATACTTGGGGTATCTAAATTTATTAAAGTAAGTTTTCTAAGTATCCCATGTAATTAATTTTATTTTTCCTTTTATTTTTCTATAGTTTTTTTTTTTTGGTTTTTTGGGCCACACCCATTTGACGCTCAGGATTTACTCCTGGCTATGCCCTCAGAAATCGCCCCTGGCTTGGGGGGACCATATGGGATGCCAGGGGATCGAACCGCTGTCCATCCTATGCTAGCGCTTGCAAGGCAGACACCTTACCTCTAGTGCCACCTTCCTGGCCCCTATTTTTCTAGTTTTTATCTTACATAATATAGTTAGAACTTTGTGTTACATATTTTACTATTTTTCTCCCATATTGTTAGAATATAAATGTTAGTAAAGAATGATTCTCAAAAATAATTTAAAAATAAAAAAGGGGGGCTGGAGAAATAGTATGGAGGTAAGGCGTTTGCCTTGCATGCAGAAGGACGGTGGTTCAAATGCCAGCATCCCATCTGGTCCCCTGCCAGGAGCGATTTCTGAGCATAGAGTCAGGAGTAACCTCTGAGCGCTGACAGGTGTGACCTAAAAACCAAAAGAAAAAAAATAAAAAAAGAATAATTCTATATGGTGTTCACTGGACATATCCTTGATGTCTATGTACTTACAATTGAATAAATATCCAAGTATTTTTAAAGTAAAGTATTTCAGAAGAATTTATTTAGAAATAATTTTCTCATGTATTTCTACAGATTATTCCATGATTGATAATATAATATTGTTACTAAAAAGGTTAGCAGAAGGCTACTATTAAAAGTTGAAAATTGAGATAAGTAACAAAAAAAGCAAGGACTTATTATTTCTACATTTTATAAAATAGGATAAAAAATAGATGCAAAATTAAAACTCCTGATGACTATGATCTGTAATCTCCATCTATAAATATTTTATGGCAGCTGAATTTTAAGACACACATTTTTATATACACCAACACATCAAGCAATATAGCTATATATCTATGTAATTTGTCTGTATACTCTTGAAATGCTTTGGCCTTGACTTTGAATATGCTTAAAGTACTAGAGTACATTCATTGTATATGAAAGCCCCAGTTTATATCCTCAGCCCCTTTTGGTTCCTCAGCATCACAAGAGTGATCCAAGAGCTGTGCATCAGATGGTCCCTAATAAATATATTTTCACAATATTAATTTAGGAGAAATAGTGTACTGATACAGATATTGGCAACCTGTGTGGTGCAATGACACTATATTTCTGAAACTTTGACACTATTGTAAATAATAATAACTAATTTAAAAATAAAATAAATAATTAAGTACTCAATAAATAGCAAATTTTTATAGCAGCAATGACATTTTCTAAATTTTTAAGAGCAAAAAAAGGAAAATTGTCACCATCTTTCAAAGAAGGACTACAAATAAATCTCTCTTGTTTTATTTAAAAAAACAAAGGAAAGCCTTTGACATAAAATTTCTGAAATTATGTCAATTCTTTTTTAATATAATTTTTATTTTAACCACAGTGGATTACAAATTTTTTACAGTAATATTTTACATATATAGTGACATTGAATCAACTGGATTCTCACCATCAATGTTCTCCCTCCACCTATTTCAGCATACATCCCATCTTCCCCTCCTTTGCTCCCCGGGCTGCTAGTATAAATGGTCCCCTCTGTGTCTAGCTAGTTGTATATTGGGTGCCAATTCTGTTGTCGTTGGCTTTGGATTCGGTGTTTAGGTCTGATCATTTTTTGGAGAGGCCAGAGAGATAGCATGGATGTAGGGTGTTCGCCTTGTATGCAGGATGATTGTTCAAATCCAGGCATCCCATATAGTTCCCCGAGCCTGCCAGGAGCAATTTCTGAGCGTAGAGCCAGGAGAAACCGAGTGCTGCCGGATGTGATCTAAAAGTAAAAAATAATAATAATAATAAATAATAATAATAATAATTTGGAAAGTGATTACCACAAATAGAGTTGCTATTTATTGGTTTTTGGTTTTTGGTTTTGTGGCCAACCCGGTGACTCAGCCCAGGGTTATTCCTGGCTATACACTCAGAAATCGCTCCTGGCTTGGGGGACCATATGGGACACTGGGGATTGAACGAGGTCCATCCTAGGTTAGCTGTGTGCAAGGCAAAAACCCTAACACTGTGCCACCGCTCCGACCCCAGAGTTGCAATTTTTATGTGCATTCTTTAAATACTATTTTTTCTTTAAGGCAAAGTTATTAATAAATGTTCAGGTATATTGTATTCAAAATCAATTCTCACCTCTATACCCCATCAACTGCTAGGTCCCTGCCTGTTCCTGCTTTGTTTTTATTTACTTTCCCTATAGATTTCTTTCTTTCACTGTACTTCTAACTTTTTTTTGTTTGTGTGTTTGATTTTAGTACTGTTTGCTTTGAGGTCAAAGCTAGCAGTGTTCATGTATCACTCCGTACTCCACACACAGTGATCAGTCTCAGCAGGATTTGAGGAACCATATGTGGTACCAGTTATCAAATCTGGATCAGCCAAGATTTTTTAACAAGGCAAGTGGCTTACATGTTTTATTAATCCAGCCCCCCTGCCCTTTTTGTTTCTATAATCTAGGTGCCTGGGTAATAATGATAAAACCATGCATCTTATATGTTACAGATGAATGAGATTATCTAATATATGTCTTCGCCTGCCTTATTTCACAAAATAACATGATATCCTCAAGTTTCATAGAAGTTACAAAAATTGTATGATTTCACCATTCCTTACAGATTCATAGTATCCCATTGTGTATGGGTGTGTGTGTGTGTGTATATATATATATATATACATATATATTACATCATTGTTATCTAGTATAATCTATCTCTTATTGGACACCTGGGTTGATTCTGTATTCTATAATTTTGCTAAATGTCACAATAAGTAATGGTGTATGTAAGTCCTTTATATGAAGGTTTTGTGTCTTGGGGTAAATACTAAGAAGCACAATTGCTGGATCTTTAGTCAATTCTATTCCTGCTGGCTAAATTTTATTTAAAATCTACTCTTACATTGATATAAGATGTATAATATCTTAAACAAATACTTTTATTGACATAATAAAAATGTTTCAATCTATTATAATTAAGAATCTAAAAGATCACAAGTGAGCTACTAGGCAAGCCATAGTGGGGTAAATACTTTTGCAATGCATCAAAATTATACGTATAGTATCTGTGTATACAATAAATACAATTTAAATAAATTAAAAAGTCAAGGCATAAAAACTCAGTTCTTCATTTTAGTAACAAGGCAATATTAAGAAGAGGCAACTACAAAGTTAGAGGGAAAGACGTACTTCCTTGGGAAAAGTGGTAGAATATGTGCAACATAAAATCTTACCATTATGAGATGGGGTGTTGGAATTTTAAAGGTTTTTTTTTTTAAGTGGTGTGTGGTGGCCTGAGACCTCCTCTGCCCTGAGGCTTCTGAGTGGAATTATGGCGGCAGGAGCTGGGACCTATCTCAGGTCTCTCTCCCTGTTCACTCACCTGTGGTACAAACAGCCCAGAGTTGTCCTCTATCCTGCAGTTTCTGAGTGAGCTGGGTTATGGTGGCGAAGATCAGTGAGTCTAAATACTAGTAACACAGAAGACTTGAATAGCACTAACTACAACCCAGTAAATCCTTAGATAATGACTTTAGCGGCACCATTGGCAGATATAATAATTATTACAAATAAACACTTGTTCACCTAAAATTTAAAATTTCCATTCACCTTTATGTTGTAGCAAACAAATATAAAGTAAATTTGTGTCTACAAAGGGACAGATTAGAGTGATGGACAGAAAACTGGGGATACTGATGGAGGGAAGGTCACACTGTTGGTGGGATTGGTATTTGAACATCTAATACTTGAAACAACTGTATTATGATCAACTTGGTAAATTATGCTGTTATAATAAACTTTTTTTAAAAAGCAAAAAAAATCTTACCATTAATAGTAATGTAAAATTATAAATCATGGCAGCTAAAATAAAAACTTTTAAAGGCAAATGTTTGAACTCAGAAATATTCAAATGACCAATGTTTCTGATATTTTTTTTTTTTTTTTGGTTTTTGGGCCACACCCGGTGTTGCTCAGGGGTTACTCCTGGCTGTCTGCTCAGAAATAGCTCCTGGCAGGCACGGGGGACCATATGGGACACCGGGATTCGAACCAACCACCTTTGGTCCTGGATCGGCGCTTGCAAGGCAAACGCCGCTGTGCTATCTCTCCGGGCCCTGTTTCTGATATTTTTAAATGTATTCAGAAATGTAAATTTAAATGATCATAAAATATCTCTAAACTGCTGATTATAATTAGCAGTTGTAATTAGGTTGTAATTAAAAGATTAGGAAGACCTGGTAATATAAAATATTAAAAGATTAAAAGATTAGGAATACCTGGTAATATAAAATATGAGGAAAAAACAAAATTCATATAATGATTAGATTCTAAGTAATTATAATGACTCTGTAACACAGACTACAAAAATGGTCACAAACTCTTCCTAGCCAGTATGTATTTTCCTTTGATTGTACTCTATATAGTTCTTCCCTTTAAGCAAAAGAATCTATTTCTCCTCTCCTGGGTTTACATTGTCAAATAAAATATTATCAGAAAATAGTGAAACAAATATATTTGAAAACTCTTACTTGTTGATAGTACCCATGGTAAGCCTTCTATTAAATACCAGTTTTCAAATTCTCTTACATTTATTATATTTGGGCACTTGTTTTTCCCCCATTTCTTTATATCTTGTCAATGAAATATTATTTTGTCTGTCCCTCTCCTTCCAACTTCATTCAACATAATACTCTTCAGGCCACCCGGGCATATAGTAGTAAGTTGGATGCTTTCATCTTTTCTTACAGTCAGTAGTAGTCTTATGTGTATATGTACCATTTTGTTTATTCAGTTATCTGTTCTTGAACACTTGTTTCCTATTTTGATTAGTGTAAACAATGCTACCATCAACATACTATTGCAGATATATTTTATGAAAAGTGTTTTTGGACCCTTGGGATATATTCCAAAGATTGAAATTGCTGTATCATTTGGAAATAAATTCCTAGTATTTTGAGTGTCCATATTTTTTCCAAAGAAGCTAGATCATTTTATATCTCAACCAACAGTGAATGAGGGTTCTTTTTAACAGCAACCTTGTCAATACTGGTTCATTTTTTAAATATGTGGTCAACTCTCTGGTGTGAGTTAATATCTCATTGCATTAGTTCACATTTCCTTGATGATTAACAGCATAAAACATTTTTCTTATGTCTTTTGACCATGTGTGTGTCTTTTTGAGGAAGTTTCTGTTCAAACTCCCCCCCCCCCACTTTTTAAATTAAATAAGAAAAGACCACACTAGTAGTACCTAGAGCTTACTCCTGGCTCTGTGTCTAGGGTCCACTTCTGATACCCCTACTTTTTGATACGGTTGGATTTTCTTTCTCTTGTAAAGTTCTATCAGTGCCTTTTCTTGTATATTAACCCTTTACTGAATGAATTGTGGGAAAATATTTCTACTCAGTATGTGGTGTCTTTTTATTCTAGTCATTACGTGCTTGACAGTGCAGAATCTTTTTGGTTTAATGTAGTCCCATTTGTTTATCTTTGCTTCCACTTGATTAACCAATTGTGTTGAATCCTTAAAGATACTTCCGGTGTCAAAATCATATAGTGTTTTGCCTGTATATATCTTATCAATTTAGGTGTAATATTGCAGTTCTTTAAATCATGCTGATTTGACTTCTGGTGCCTGGTGTTAAAATAAGTTGCTGATGGGCCAGAGTGATAGGGATAGGGAACCTCCCTTCCATTCAACTGACATGGTTTGATCCCAGGACCCTATATGATCTCCCATACCTTGAGAAGGGATTTCTGACTGTAGAGCAAGGAGTACAACTGGGCATCACCTAGTGTGGACTAAAAAAAAGAGCATGAAAATTCTGAAGGATTTTTTTGTATCCATTTTAATTTGATTTTTGTAGAATGGTATTAAAGTACAGTCTGAGTCCTTTTTGTTGTTATTTATTTGTTCTTTTATTTTGTTTTCCAAGTGGTAAACCAGTTTTATAACACAATTTGTTGCCCAACCTTTTTGTTCTTAGATCTAAGAACAACTGTTCATGAACCTGAGAATTTGTCTTTTGATTTTCAATTCTATTTAAGAGTTTATATTTAAGAGTTTATAGCATGGTTTAAAATTAGAAAAAACAATACATATTTTTTTTGCTAGGCTTGATTTGTTTGCTCAAGAGCCAAAGGAGGGCAGGCTATTATTCCATATGAATTTCAAGAATCTTTGATCTACTTTGCCATGGGTATTTTTTCAGGGGCAGGAATACCCAGAGGTGCTTAGGGCTTACTTCTGTCTCTGTACTCAAAGAGTGCTATACTCCTAACAGTGCTTTGTGTATATGGAGTGCTGGAGATGAAAGGCAAGTAAGCCACATACTAGGAAACATGCTATACTATATGTTGCACTCTCCAATTCCCAGTCATGGTTATTTTTTTATAAAGAGTGCATTGATTTTGTAAAATGCCTGGGCAATATTTTCCTTAATCCTGCAAATAAAGGAACAGGGTATGTATAGTATTTTATTTCCTTATGTCTAATTATTATAACAAGAACTTCCAATACTATATTAAATAGAGGTGATAAGAGTGGACAACCTTGTCTTATGCCTGATATTAAAGAAAAAGATTTCAATGTTTCATTGTTGAGACTAGTTCGTGGTAAGTGGCTTAAAGTATGTGAGGAAAATTTCTTCAATTTTCATTTTTGTAAATTGGTGCTGGGTCTTGCAAAATATTTCTCTGTCTCTATTAATATGATTGTATGATTTTAATTTTTCTTGTATTGATATTATGATGTTTACTGATTAGCATATATTAAACCATCCTTGATTCCCTGGAATTAACTCTACTTGGTCATCCTACTTGATATTTCTGTTGTGTGTTTTAGATATAATTTTCTTATTTGTTTTTTCTGGGCCACACCTGGCAGTGCTCAGGAGATACTCCTAACTTTGTACTCAGAAATCACTCCTAGAAGGCTCAGGGGACTATATGGGATGCCAGGGATATAATCTGTGTCAACTGTGTGCAAGGCAATGCCCTACCTACTTTGTTATCTCTCCAGCCCAATTTTATAGTATTTTTTGATGATCTTTGCATGATATTTACTTGCCTTTCATCTCCAGCACTCCATATACACAAAGCACTGTTCGGAGTACTCTTTGAGTACAGAGACAGAAGTAAGCCCTAAGCACCTCTGGGTATTCCTGCCCCTGAAAAATAAAACGTTCTTGAAATTCATATGGAGTAATAGCCTGCCCTTCTTTGGCTCCTGAACAAACAAATCAAGACTAGCAAAAAAAAAATAATCATGGATATATTATAGCTTATAATTTTCTTTTTATACTTTTGGCATTAAGGTAATGATTCCCTCAAAGACATTATTTGGGAGATTTCTGCTTCTGTTACAAAAGCAATCAGAGAAATACTGGAAGTACATCTTTAAAGGCTTGCAAGAAATTACTAGTGAACCCATATAAGTCAGGTTTTTTGTTAACCTTGGAAAAACATTTGATTGCCATTATAATTTCCTTAATAGTAATTGGCCTGTTCATATGTGCCAGATCTCTGTGGTTCAACTTTAGGAAGTTAAAGGAATCTATAAATGTATCTCTTTTCTTCTAGCATCTATGTTTCATGTCAATGTACATAGGAAGTGTGGTACCAAAAGAACCAGTGGATCCAGAGTTTTGATGACCTTATGAATAAGAGAAATTGCTCTGTTTGCAAGATTCTTGATGCTCTTTCCAATGCAAGGACAGGCAACTCTTGTGAGGTGTGAGGTCTTTTTCAAATGTCCCAAGTCTTTACAACTTTTACCATAGTCTGTGTACTAAATGTATATGCCTGTAATAGATAAAACTCCAAAGAGTTAAGAATTAGTTACCTAATATCCACTAGGTATTTATAAAATTAGATGTTTCATAGTAGATAATCAAAAGGTATTCAATAAAGACAAAAATAGAAGTACATCCCAGAGATAGTCAAAGTAAAGATGGTGTAGGTAAAGTTTCAATCAACAATAATCTGTGGAAAATAGATTCCTTTAAACAAATGGTATTCCACAGTCTTGATTTCCAAAAGAAAAAAACTCTATTTAGCTAATCAAAAGAACATATACACATTAGATACTACATTTAACATCAGAATAATTTTATTACATATTACAACTATAACAGCTTTGTTATTACATTAATAGTTTTGCTAAAACTAGCTTCTTTTGTCCATGGCTGTGTGATGAAAAGGTGCCTCTAAACAATGCAAATAGATTATTTTTTGATTCAAGATCTTTATATATTCTCTAATATCTTGGTAAATATTAATTTTAGATAAAATATTCATATGTCATAATATGTGGAAATATAATTTGTTCTGAACAAAAAGTGTTAAGACCTGCTATCAAAAAGTCAATTTGAGTATGTTTGAAAATTAATATGATTCCTTTCAGATTGTGGTTTTGAGTAGTTTGTTTATTTATGGGCCTAATTGATGCTCAAAGATTATTATAAGCTCCCCGAAGAAAGGGATAATACTTTAATTAAAGTCTCTTAGCATACAGTGGAAAATCAATCAACATTTAGGTAATGAAGGAGAAAAGCAGAAAATAGTAATATAAATAACTAAGTTTGATACCCAATATTTAAATAAAATATTCCCTATAAAGTGCTGGTAATACTGATGCATGGGTTCTTCGCCAGTTGAACTACTGGAATTCATCTAGATTAATGTATCATATACTTTATAAACAGCTATAAAAGCCAACTGTGTCTAATATATTCTTAGATAAGTTATTATTTTGTTGAAAATGTGACAGAAACTTTGTAGGGTTTTCATTTACTTCTTTTTTTTTTTTTTTTTTTTTTTTTTTTTTTTTTTTTTTTTGGTTTTTGGGCCACACCCGGTAACGCTCAGGGGTTACTCCTGGCTATGCGCTCAGAAGTCGCTCCTGGCTTGGGGGACCATATGGGACGCCGGGGGATCGAACCGCGGTCCGTCTCCTAGGCTAGCGCAGGTAAGGCAGGCACCTTACCTCCAGCGCCACCGCCCGGCCCCGTCATTTACTTCTAATAATATAAAAAACTGCATATCTCTGAACCTCAGTATTTAGACTGGACAATTAAATTATTTCTAACTGGCAGGTTTATAAAGAAATGTATATCACTTTCAGATAAAATCTGTAATTCCAGTGAGAGAGCCTCAAGGGCATTTTCCCTTAGCACATCCAAGAGTTTCTATGACCAGAATGGTACAATGACATGTTTGTAGTCTTCATTACTACTAAGCTATCTCATGGATGGCACCTCTCTACAGCTACAGAAGAAGCTACAGAAGAAGTTGCTATAAAAGCGACTATTACTTTTTTTTGTTATCATTGTTGTTGATTTGTTTTAATAATATAATTTTTATTTTGATCATAGTGGCTTACATATTGTTGACAATAATATTTTAGGTATATATTTACATTGTTGATTTTTAAAAGAATAAGATATAGGGTTTCTTTATAGCACAACCTAAACTACTTGATTAAGGACAAAACATGTTTTTTTAATTAGAGAAAGTTATGTTGATTACCCCAAGTACACTAATAATTTAACAAGGAGGCTTCTCTGAAATTAAGTCAGTGCTTCCTTAGAGAACACTGTCTGAAGTTTCTTGGTCAGAAAAAAAAGTCTATTCTGGAGAATAAAGTGACTCAATATCTTTATAAGTCTTTAATTACCTTTAACTGCATTTGATATTTAACAGTTGTAGTAGAAAATTTAATAAAGACAATGACTGCAGGCTTAAGCAGCTACCTCAGGGAGGTACAAAAATTGGCTGCTAGTAAAGGTGACCTTTAACTAACAACAGAATTGAAGAGCACTGGTCACCTCAGGGATTTAATGTGGTTGTTTAAGAAAAAAGATTTCCCATTGAAGGCAGACCTTGGCAGCTAATGTATTTATATTGTCTGTGATTCAGCAAACACTATGACTTTGTGTTCCAAAACAGACCACAGTAAAAAATTAATTACTGTATTTTTAACTGAAGAAAATGAGAGATGATGTTATTCTCAATAGTTTGAAACTTCGGAGTAAAGAAAATCTTAAATATCACTCTTTCTGGGCCCGAAGAGAGCACAGCGGCGTTTGCCTTGCAAGCACCAATTCAGGACCTAAGGTGGTTGGTTCAAATCCCGGTGTCCCATATGGTCCCCCGTGCCTGCCAGGAGCTATTTCTGAGCAGGCAGCTAGGAGTAAACCCTGAGCACCGCTGGGTGTGGCCCAAAAACTAAAAATAAATAAATAAATAAATAAATAGATAGATAAATAGATAGATAGATAGATAAATAGATAAATAAATAAATAAATAAATAATAAATATAATCACTCTTAAGTTAGAAAATATTAATCCAGTATCTTCGCAATGGTAGATGCAGGACAAGAACCCAGGCATTTCAATTTCTAGGCCATTATATTCCCATTACTAAATAAGAAAATTATTCTGAAAATTACTTACAAAATTATTATTAATAAAATCTTAAATTATAGGTCTCTGGCATTCTTTATTTTAATTAATTTTGGAAATAAATTTTTCCTAGCACAAGGAAGTCTCATTCTTTCACCAAAATTCTAACAGAAACTGATAAAAATAAATCATCATTTAGTATTAATATAAAAGGCGTGTAGTTCTTGAGGAAACAAGAGTGCAATAAATCCACAGGGCACTAGCAAATGTTAGAGCAAGTCTGAAATTATGTGCCTTACTCACACTCATCCTCAAATCTCAAGCAAAATTAACATCACCTCCAAGAATGTTGCTCCAGTCTTCCACAGCACAAAACTCTGGTTTTGTGCGTATGCAACATGCGTAACTGTACTTGTTCTTTTGTCATTCACTACCTTCATACTGCTCTTCTTTTGTTGTTGTTGTTTTACAGGGATATCCCAGCTTTCAGTGCTAAGGGGTTACATCCAGGTCAATGTTGGTGATCTTTCTGGAACATCTTGCTTGTGTACCCTTATAAGCATAGATGCAAAGCCTCCTACATTCAATAAATTAACTCTGACTTATTAGGTAGCTATCTAGCCTATAAATTGCTTATTTTTGAACAAGGTATTCTTCAACTTCCTTTTTCACAAGACCTTGCAAATTTTATAACAGGTCTTGACACACTATGCTAATTCTGTGTAGTGTTTACACTCATGACATCTTATATTTCTCCTTCATATGCTTTTCCATAATGAATTCATTAGGCACTTCGTTTACTCTTTTAAGTCTTAATAGAAAAGGCTTCACAGAAACAGAAATTGAGTTTTATCTGTTTCACTATATTTTTATATGCACTTAATGGAGTTGCTGAATTAAAACAGACATTTTGATAAGTAAATTGATGAATAAATCAAATTAATTTTGAGTAAATGAATGAATTAAAACCTGGTGAAAACTTTGAACAGAATGGGAAACAGTCTGGAGTTCTTTTGAGTGTAGAAAAATAAGTAGATATACATAAAGGAAGTAGAGTACTGTGAGTTCTAAAAGCAGAGCCAGAAATGTGACACTTTCCACAAGAGAAAACACAGGAGTTGTCATTAGCATTACAGGCACAAAATGATAACATGTTTATTGCGTATGCTTCCAGGTTCAATTTTAAATGCTGAAATGGTGTGTTCTCTATACTTCCTTGGTAATAATAAAATGTCATGGTCTGTTTTTAATATATAGTAGAATTTATTCACCATCAAATAAATCACACATGTTATTTGATTTAATCTTCAAAAAAATCTAGTCTGGATGAATCCACTTTATTTCAAACTAGAAAATCAAGTTGCCAAAAATAAAATCATTTATTCAAGGTAATAACAGAAAATGATTTTGAAGCAAAGTTCTTTGAAAAAAAATTAAAATCTCATACATTCTTTGTACTTTCTAAAGATGCTTATCTTTAAGTATCTTTAAATGCATCAATTTAAGCATTTTTTTTAAATTAAAGCAATAGTGTTTTTAAGTTTTAGGTGTATAGTGTTGTGACTAAATCTATTTATATACTATGGTAAGTGCTGTTAAGTACTTACTTTTAAAGTAAATTTTATTTTGTGTATCAGAACTGTGTGACCAGTGGTCGGGAGTGTGGGGAATGCAACAGGTAGAATTTTCTTACCAAATACTAATACTGTGCCACACAATCATGTAGTAGAACATATTCTACTTAAAGCATTTCTATATAAAAAAATCTAAAAGGATTAAAATTAACTAATTATGAATATTTACTTGGGTGCCAGAGAGATGATATGGTAAATAGGTAAATAGGGCACTTGCCTACCACATAGCCAACCCAGGTTCTACACCTATGTAGAGCACATATGATCCCAAGAATCTACCAGAGATGATCCCTGAGTGCAGAGCCAGGAGAAATCTTGGGCACCAGTAGGTGTTGACACCCCCAAAATTAAAAATAAATTCAAATAAAATATTTAATTTCTGTCCCAGTGTTCAAAGAAGATATATGTTAGACTAATTTTTCAACTAGATATTCCAGTTATATATATTTTAAGGAAATTTTCAAAAAATAGGTAAGATTAATAGTCAGAAAGACAATGCAGTCCATATAGTTTTAATATCTGCTATATGCTTAAGCCTTCAATTAATTAAAGCCAGACATAAAATCACATAATAAAATGCCTATGGATCTCCTCACTTTGAGTTAGTTCTTAGAAGTAGAAAATATAGCATATCTGAGTAATGTACAGAGTTATCTTCACCCAAAAGCTCACTGTTATTGATTATCAATATATAAATTGATACCACATATCATCATCATCATTGTGAACAGTCTTCAATAGAGTTTTCATTGGCCTGCCTTCTCCCAATTTGTATACTAATTGCACCATTGCTACCTACATGTCAAAGAAAATTATAACTTGAGAAGCAGACTTCAAGTGGGTAGTAAATTATTGTGATTTGACTATTTCAATTTCACATTTACATAAATAGAAAATTAGCATGGCAGAACTTAAAAACCAATTATTTATATGGCAAGATATATAAATACATATAGCAAGATAAATGCAGCCTTATTAAAGTGCAAAATACAAGCATGAAATGGCAAGGTGAAGTGAATGGGTTAAAGAAAGGTGTTATTTGAAATTTTATTTTGTCTTCTGGTTGCTTAGCTGTGAGAGGTTGAATAAGATAACTTAACTCCATAGGCATATATAATAGATCACGATGATATCTAATGTTAATCAATGTGAGTCTCACATAGAATACCAGTCAATTACTAAGTAAAGCACTTAAAACATTTAGAGAACAGATGAATTTTACAATGTCAATGTCATGTCAATAACATGACAATGAACTTTTTTTCCCCATTATACCAGAAAGCTTTTGCAAAATCTCCTATCAATCTCTGTACTTCAAAGTGTATACTTTTTTTTTTTTTTTTGGTTTTGTTCATTGAGCCACACCCAATTGTGCTGGTGCTGAGGGGCTATTTCTTGTTCTTTGAAGGTGTGTGGAGCTTTCTCCACAATGCTTTCTTCGATCTAAAATATCTCAAAAACATCACCCTAGAAATGAACACAAACTTTAAAGCAAACTCTGTCCTCCTTATGCACTTAACTATCTGTATCAATGCCAAGATCAGCAGGGCCCAAAGGAAGTTTCCATGATGATAAAAGTTCTACATAGGCACTCTTCAGCCTATGTTCCACACTAGCCACACTAGTGGCTATTGAATATGATAATTTTTACTTACTTAACTAAATGAGAGGATCAAATTTTTAACTTATTCTAACGTATCATGTGTGGCTAGTAGGCATCACATTGGAGAATGCACATCTAGAAAATGTATCCAGGCAGAGAATAATTTAAGTGGGGTGAATTGATTCATCATAATTCTTCTCTCACTTTCTCTTTTTTTCTTTTTCTTTCTCTCTCTTTTTTTTGTTTCTCTTGGTTTGGTGGTTTTGTTTTTTGTTTGTTTGTTTTGTTTGTTTTGGCAACAGCTAGTGGTGTAAAAGTTACTCCTGGCTCTGTGTTCCGGGATCATTCTGGAGATTAAATTTAGGTAGGTTGAATGCAAGATAAATGTCCTACCCACTGCTCTATCTTTCCAGCCCCTACTATTATCCTCTTAAAGGATCAAATTTCTTTTTTGTGTGTGTTTTTTTTGGGGGGGGTCACACCCGACAGCCCTCAGGGGTTACTCCTGGCTCTACACTCAGAAATCAATCCTGACAGGCTCAGGGGACCATATGGGATGCCGGGATTCGAACCACAATCCTTCCGCATGCAAAGCAAACACTCTGCTGCTGTGCTATTGCTCCGACCCCAGAATCAAGTTTCTTTATGGTATACTGCTGTAAACAAAATATAATCGCCCTAAATGTTTTATTCCTTATTTACAACATTGACCTTTGTTTAAAAGTAGAAATTTAGTTAAATATGAAATTCTGATTGTTTTGTTAAAGAAGGTAGAAGAACTCTACACAGGAAATGGTATAGTTTTGGGTTTTATTGTTTATTTTTGGGGGCACACCCAGCAGCATTCTGGAGTTCCTCTTGGCTCTGCACTCAGAAATAGTTCCTGACAGGCTCTGGGGACCATATAGGATGCCGGAGATCAAAACCAGGACTGTCCTGGGTTCATAGCATGCAAGGCAAATGCCCTACCACTGTGCTATCACTTTGAAAAGTAGCCCAGAAAATGGGCTACTTTAGATATTTTTATACATATGCTTATAATGTGCATTTATATGTTGCATTTAATTTTTTTGTATAGAACATGAATTCCTTTTTACTAATACCTTTATTTAAGCACCATGGTTACAAACATGTTTGTAGTTGGGTTTCAGTCATAAAAAGTATAACCCCCTTTACAAGTGCAACATTTCCACCACCAATGACCCCCATTTCCCTCCTCTCTCACCCCACACTCTATTCAGTACAGGCATTCTATTTCTCTCACTCACCACCATTGTCATGATAATTGTTGGTGTAGTTATTTCTCTAACCAGTAACTCTCAGTATGCTTTGAAGAATGTAAATGGCTTGACAACACTGTATTCAAATGACAAAGTAAGAAAAATAAAACAGTCAGAATATTGCAGAATCCTTTGGCATCACCAAGTGGAACAAAACATTCACAATGAAACTAGATCCATGAAATAGCTTTGTGCTCTTAGGTTATGGCATTTGTACATCATTTGCAAACCTAGCCTTTTTTAGATGAAGAAAGTTGAAAACAAGTTTTCCCTTTTCTTCTCACTTATCCTAAGTACAATTTATAGTACATAGCAATAAAAAATTTAGGTTAACAAATAAAAATAAATACTCATTCAATCTTTAGGAAAATAAACTTTTAAGAGGGATCAGAACAAGTTCAATTAGGTTTTTTTTTGTTGTTGTTGTTTGGCTTTTGTTTGTTTGTTTTGGACTACATTTAGCAGAGCTCAGAGGTGACTCCTGGCTCTGCACTCAGGTTTCATTCTTGGCAGTGCTCAGGGGACCACATGGTGTGCCAAGGAAGGAACCCCGGTCAGCAGGGTGAAAAGGAAATGCCTTTCCCACTGTGCTATTGCTCCAACTTCCAAGTTTTTTTCTTCTCAGGTTTGTGAAAATAAAGTAGCAGAAGACCTTGATACTAAAAGCATATCACAGGAATTAACAAAATATATAGAATAATAATTGAATTGTACTCAAGAATGACTGCTAAAAATGCCTGCAAAGATCCACTTATGACTTTGAAATGACTCAGAATTTCACAGAGAGAATGCAACATCTCTCCTAATTTATGGTATAGATTGCACTGAAAGTAGAAATGCTGCTTTTGATTCAAAAGCCACTCTGCACTAGAATATTTCCATTTTTACCTCAAATACATGTGTATGAACGACAGCCTGTGTTTAAGCCATCAATTGTCATATTTCCCCATATTCGTGCCGTGTTGCTCATTTAGCATGTTGTTAGGACAATGACCAAAATCCAGAGAGCCTGCCCAGAATTTATAAAAATGTTCAATCCATTTTCTTTTTTAATTCCTCTACTTAATTTTCTTGCCTTTGCATATTTTGCTAAATCAAATGATGCCTCATTTCTTCTTTGGGTCTTTTTAAAATGATGGAGAGTCCCTTTGCAATTATAAGTAATCCTACGAAGAAATGAATAAAGATGCAATTATGGAGAGAGTTAAATGTAAGCTGTGCTGTGACTAGGAATACACCTCACTACTGGTTTGGGGTAATGTGAAGGATAACAGGGATTCAAAATGAATTAGATTTCAAAAGGCTCACATAGGGAAATATCTTTGCATATTCACTCTATTATTCTACTTTCAAATTCAGGGAACCATTATAGTATATGTACACATACATGTATATAAGTATGTTCAAGGATATGTGAACATATATACGATTATAAATGAGTATACTTATATAGAATGATTATGCTAATATTTTGAATTTTCATAGTCAAGAGATGTCACTGCTGTGTCTGACAGACATTTTAGGTTATTTCAAACCTAATTTGTCATTTTTGTACTAAAGTCACTATTAATATTCACATGATAATTATCGTGCAATATTCCACACAAAATTTTGTGTCATGGTTCAGTTCTCCTACAAAAATACGTGAAGTTAGTTAAACTCAATTCTTCTGTATAAGTTAAAATGTCAGCTTTAAGATTCTAAGTACAGAGAGCTTCCTTTAGGGTAGGATAAAGGCAAGGTAGATTGCACAATCACACTTTATTTAATTCTTAAATATAGTTTTACTTTTCACCTTAATATTCATCAATCTTTACTGCACTCTTTAAATAACAGTGATATCCTCATGAACATTGATTTCTATGGAAATCACTGTTTTATGACGACTACAACTCAAGTTAGATTTTTCAAGCATATCTAATATATAAGAAAGAGCTTAAGTTAAAAGTTGCTGATTCAGATAGGTTTGCTGTTAGCAGACTTAATCTCTGTAAATGTGGTAAATTCTGCAATGTCTAAATATTTGGCAGCATCCATTTGTAAGATGGTTTAAAAAAATAACAGAAAACAGATCATGCAAACAATTCATCAATTAGTTCTTAAGGAGAGGAAAGGCAAAGCAGTTGCAACAAATGAATAGCACTTGTAGCACCAGAGATGTCAGCCCAGAGAAGCAGTGACTTTTGATTGTAGAAAATAGTTTAAGAAGCTGATTGAACATCTAAATATGTAGTTAACATTATAAACAGGGGTCCAAGTGATTGTGATGAGTTATTATTAATCCAAACACACTCTCTTTTGACATCCCTATTCCCTCAAGAATACAAGAACATAATTAGTGTGAGAGCTACATGTTTTGTTTCAAGGAGTGTGAGAAAGCATGATTTTACAACTTGTCTTATTATGTAGCAGCTACACCAACTTAGAAGACTGCATTGCCCTTCACAAGCTTGATTGCCCCAAAGACTACTCCTACTAATAATGTCTTGACAAAGTACAAGTATCAGTAGTGTGGCATCCATTACGATTATTTTTTCTCCTGTTTTGGTATAATCTTCACATCATGTTGCTTTCAATTTTTAGAACACATTTTAGCATTTCTAAAATTGGAAGCCTTGTTCTCAATTTGTAACTTGTAACTTTTCAAATATATTATGCTAAAAATGTTTCTTCACAACATATAAACTAAGATCTATATAGAGAAGAAATGGTCAAGGGCCAGAGAGGAGAGATATCACAGTGATAGGGCATTTCTTTGCACAAGGTGGACTGATCTGGCTTGATTCCCGGGGTCCCATATGGGCCCCCGAGCTTGCCAGGAGCAATTTCTGAGTGCAGAGCCAGGAGTAACCCCTGAGCATCACTGGTGTGACCCCAAAACTAATCAATTTATAAGTAAATAAGCTGTTTTAAAGAAATGATGGACTGCTTTATGTTAATTTTAAAATAATCTTATATATTTATTCTTTCTCTTACCCTAAATTTATGTTGTATAATCCTAGGGCTTCTTTAATTTTTTCCACTTAACACACATTCTCATCCAAGAAATTTTTTTGTTGTTATTGCTGTTTGGGGGCCATATCCTATACTGCTCAGATCTTATTACCAGTTCTCCATCCCCAAGATTACTTCTGTCAGACTCTGGGAACCATATGGGATGTGTGCAAGGAAAGTTCCCTGTTTGTTGTACTATTACTCTTGCCCAGTCAACCAAGTGTATTTATGTGAACCCAGATATACAGGTATATGAGTAGCTATAAATATACATGAAAATAAATAAAAAATAAATTTACTTAGAGACATTTTAAAGAGTTATGCAACGTTCTTTCTTCTCCTCTCTTTTGGATTGTATTCTGTTTACTTTTTCTTTTTTTCTACATTTGGCATCCCACTAGGTGGGCCCTGGCAGAGTCACCTATGTCCAAAGGCAAAACAAAAAACAAAAACTGAGAACTGGTCTTCAGAAAGGAACTTACCACAAGATAGGTTTTTGGGATGTGGAACATGGAGAGAGAATTATGGGACAATAGTGGAAGGAAGCAGACACTATTAGAAGATATAATCTGGAAAGATTTATTCATGAGACTTTACCATAGTATCAAATCATGGTGCCTATATTAACTATTGGGGGGGGACACCCAGAAATGCTCAGGGGTTACTCTTTGCTCTGTACTCAGAAATCTCTCCTGGCTTGGGGAACCATATAGGATGCCGGGAGATCAAACTGTGGTCTGTCCTAGGCTAGTGCATGCAAGGCAGAAGTCTTACTGCTTGCGTCATCACTCCAGCCCCCTATAATAACATTTTTAAAAATTAAAAATTGGAGAAAATAAGGAGAATGGAAAATATTGAAATTATAGACTAAAATTTACATTTAGAGGGAAAAATAGCCTAAGGAAGAAATGCATTTATTAGAAAAGGATTTAAATGTTTAGGACTTTTTTCTTTAATGATAGTTTAAAATATTTGTATAAACTTTAAAAAAAGATGTCCAAGATTACTTGATAGCTGAATGACACTAAAATTAGTTAAGGTAGTGATAACATAAAAATCAATTATTATATATATTATACATAATACTGGGGTAATCACTAGTAAATACATTTTCAAACATGAAATATAAGTAAAATTATTTAAGTGTAAATAAAAGAAATATAAATTAATAGTGAATTAATTTTGCTAACTGATCTCAGATTTCTCTCTAACCATGATGTAAGATAATTAATTATGGACAAAATATTTTATAAGGAATATAAAATTCTAATACAGGAATACTATACCTATCAACCAACTTGTGATTCAAATATTGAGACAACATACAGAGATCTCAAAGATGATATAATTCAAATGCAGCCACCTTAACTTTTTTTTATGAAGAGGAATCAGAAAGTTAATATAACTGGAATCTTTGAAGGGAGTGGTGTTAGAACATTGTGCACCTAAATCTCAGTCATTAATATCTTTGTAACTTTTTAGCTCTTCATGATTCAATTTTAAAAAGAGAGAATGGAAGCTAGTATAGAATGTAAGGTTCTTGTCTTGCAAATGGCCAAGACTAGTTTAATCCCTAACACCTTCATATGATCCCCTGAGTGTGCCAGGAGTGGTCTAACAACATAGAAGCAGGACTAAACCATGACAAAAAAAGTAATATAAGATAATATAAAATAAATGCTGCAAATTATAATATATATATGGCAATATATTAAGTTGAGAAGCTTCTGCACCTCAAAGGAAATAGTGCCCAGGATACAAGAGCAACCCACTGAGTGGGAGAAACTATTCACCCAATATCCATCAGATAAGGGGCTAATCTCTAAAATATACAAGGCACTGACAGAAATTTACAAGAAAAAAACATCTAATCCCATCAAAAAATGGGGAGAAGAAATGAACAGACACTTTGACAAAGAAGAAATACAAATGGCCAAAAGACACATGAAGAAATGCTCCACATCACTAATCATCAGGGAGATGCAAATCAAAACAACAATGAGATACCACCTCACACCACAGAGAATGGCACACATCACAAAGAATGAGAACAAACAGTGTTGGCGGGGATGTGGAGAGAAAGGAACCCTTATCCACTGCTGGTGGGAATGCCGTCTAGTTCAACCTTTATGGAAAGCAATATGGAGATTCCTCCAAAAACTGGAAATCGAGCTCCCATACGATCCAGCTATACCACTCCTGGGAATATACCCTAAGAACACAAAAATACAATACAAAAATCCCTTCCTTACACCTATATTCATTGCAGCACTATTTACCATAGCAAGACTCTGGAGACAACCAAGATGCCCTTCAACAGATGAATGGCTAAAGAAGCTGTGGTACATATACACAATGGAATATTATGCAGCTGTCAGGAGAGATGAAGTCATGAAATTTTCCTATACATGGATGTACACGGAATCTATTATGCTGAGTGAAATAAGTCAGAGAGAGAGAGAAAAACGCAGAATGGTCTCACTCATCTATGGGTTTTAAGAAAAATGAAAGACATTCTTGCAATAATAAATTTCAGACACAAAAGAGAAAGAGCTGGAAGTTCCAGCTCACCTCAGGAAGCTCACCACAAAGAGTGATGAGTTTAGTTTGAGAAATAACTACATTTTGAACTGTCCTAATATTGAGAATGTATGAGGGAAATGCAGAGCCTGTTTAGAGTACAGGCAAGGGTCGGGTGGGGAGGAGGGAGATTTGGGACATGGGTGATGGGAATGTTGCACTGGTGATGGGTGGTGTTCCTTTTATGACTGAAACCCAAACACAATCATGTATGTAATCAAGGTGTTTAAATAAAAAAAAATAAAAAAAATGAATTCAAGGATCATCTTTCACCTTGAAGAGAGTCCTAAAACTGTAAACATCCTTTAAAATGCTGAAATTATAATTTGAAAAAATGTTATTATTAAATATATTAATATTTCTATGAAACATTGTAAGAGGGAATGATCGGAGACATAAGCACAATTAGCAAATTAAAAGAGTTTTGTGATCTGTGAGTTTTCTCTCAGAAGAAATGACAGTTCTGTCTACTAAAGTACAAAAAATATTGAGTAAATATTTTGATCTTAGAAAATATGCCAGAAACAGTTATAATTACTAGAAAATAATTATAAACTAGAAATTTTTATTAATATCTCATTACACAAAAATATTATTTTTTTAATGTTAGGATAAATATTTGTAGAGAAACAGTTGCAAGAAAGAAAACTGTCTAGAAGTTCTAGCTGAGGAAATCATTGTGTTCTTAAAAGAGAAAAGCAAAATATTTAGCTCAAATGGAATTTAATTTTGATTGCAAAAATCCCAACAAATAGAGGACTGAGTGATAGCACAGTGGTAGGTTATTGGCCTTTTAAGTGGCCAATCCAGGTTCAATCACTGGTTTACCATATGGTCCACTAGCCTGCCGGGAACAATTTTTGAGTGTAGAG
Source organism: Suncus etruscus (assembly GCF_024139225.1). NCBI lineage: Eukaryota > Metazoa > Chordata > Mammalia > Eulipotyphla > Soricidae > Suncus > Suncus etruscus. The sequence goes on along the minus strand of NC_064856.1, from coordinate 87,513,037 downwards.
CCAAGAGTAACCCCTGATAGCCGCAGGGTGTCGTCCAGCTCCCCCACACCCACTCCCATAAAAAGAAGAAAAACTTCCTCAAATACAAATATCCCAGACGTCTCAATCTGATGTTCCCTTGTATGTCCCCTTGGTAATAACAATGTTAAGTGTTGTATTTAAAAAGAAAATCCAAAAAGATAAAAAGAGAAACATTAAAGATATGCTAAACTGAGGCCAGAGAGATGGCACTAGTGCTTTCACTGACCATGGTTCGATCCCCCGGCGTCCCTTGTGGTTTCTGCAAGCCAGGGGTGATTTCTGAGCACATAGCCAGGAGTAACCCCTAAGTGTCAAAGGGGTGTGGCCAAAAAAAAAAAAAAGGATTCGCTAAGTAATATAGGTAATATAGTCAATTTTTTGGAAATGAAATGTTTCTCAAAAGCCACTAAGAGTTCTGGAAGTTCTTGTTTTAAGGCAAGAAATTTAAGTTACTTATACAGAAATTTAGTAATTTTGTGACACAAAGGGGAACTATTTTAATATATATTCTAGTTCATTATATTTGAAATACTTTGTTCTGATATTAATAAGAACACATTTTATTATTTATTTCAATGTATGATTCAATGTACTTGAATTATGATTCATCTTTGAGATTTAATTTTTTAAAAAATATCCTTGGAAATTTTAGACTTTAGGGAAAATACATAAAGCTTGTGTCCTCTTTTTATAACTTGTAAGATAGGAACATAATATTATTTGCCTCTTAGGATTATGAAACTTCAGTGAAACAACTTAAAATTCAAAGTAATTCTAGCACATAGGCTTAATATTACCTATGATTAATCTTTATCTACCAAATAATAGTGGCCAATATTTATCTAGCACTTATTACTTATACAAAGATCGGATTGCTTTCCATAGATGGGCTCTAATTAATTCTCTCATAAATGATAAAATTTAAATTTTTATTACTGTAGTTATGGTAGCATGTTTACAATAGTTGCGATGTTTGTTTCTGATGTAATTTATTGCACCTTAACAACAACCAAGGTACCTAGGCCCCTGCATCAATGTGCTATGTTACTTCTAGTCTACTTCATTCTTTCTTTTGCTCTGTATTTACTAATCTGAGTTTTTAAATTATTATCAAGGGTAGTCATCACTTGGTACTCTCTAATCTCTTAATTTATTTTTCTGTAAATCATAGATGAGTTAAATTATTTAGTATGTGCCCTATTCCTTCTAACAGAATGCACTCTAGATTCATCCACACTACAGTGAAGTGTAAGAATTCATCTTTTCTCTCAGCTGCACAGCATTATATTGTTTACATAAGTCATAGATTGAGTTGCATCCATATCCTACCTATTATATCAAGTGTTGTACTAAACACAAATGTATCTCATAAATTATGAGGGTTAATTTTTTTTTTTTTTTGGTTTTTGGTTTTTGGGCCACACCCAGCGGTGCTCAGGGGTTACTCCTGGCTGTCTGCTCAGAAATAGCTCCTGGCAGGCATGGGGACCATATGGGACACCGGGATTCAAACCAACCACCTTTGGTCCTAGATCGGCTGCTTGCAAGGCAAACGCAGCTGTGCTATCTCTCCGGGCTCGAGGGTTAGAATTTTAAGTTTGTTTTAGAGTTAACTGTGACCTTTGTTTGCTTTGAACCCAAGTACAGCCATGACTGGCTCAAGTTAGAAATAACTGCTTGTTTGGCTTCTGAAATTTAGCTTTGTAATAGTGCTGAGAGGTCTAATATCAGGAACTAGCCTCCTGGTCAAATAACAGGAAATACCACCAGGATCAGTTCATTCATATAAGGCTAAATAATAATGGACAGATGGTTAGATACTTCCGCATCCTGGGACAGATGACATCCACACCCTAGGTCTGACTGCACCCTGGAACTGTGGAGGTCCAGCCTCCACTGAGCCTACAGTCCACCCTACCCATTTGTCTGATGCAGCATATATCCAACAACCAAACTAGCCATTTGATTGATGTAACTTTGAACTAAAACCCAATAATTTTAAAGATTAACTACCCAAAGTTGGAAAGTCCTAGGTACCCTCTAAAAATGGTGTAGGTGTCTATTTCTTAGGAGGTCGTAGACCTCAGTATGCTGGGATAAATTCTCTTGCTTTTGTATTACTGCACTGTCTCCCTGATGGTCTTTTGAGTAGCAGATCACGAGTCCGAATTTTACATGAGATGGGTACCATTATTTCCCCATATTTGAGAAGAAATTGTGGGACATGATGGTGAAGTGAATGCCTGTTTTGTTTCTGTCCCATGTTTCTCAACTTGGACTGCACCATTAACATCAACAAGGATCTTTAAACAGTACTAATTCTTGACTATTCCCTAACCCATTTAATAAGAACCTTAGGAGGCTAAATCTCAGTGCCTTGCAAATCACAACAGTACTATAGAGTGAAAATGTAGAAGGGGTAAAGGAAAAGAGAGGGTAGAAAGCAAATAAGCAAAAGCAAAACAAAAACAAAAACCCTTGCAGGCTAATTTCACAGCCTTGATAAATTCTTGCTACAGCAGCTAAAGCCAAAAGTCAAAGTGTACCAAGAAGAAAAGATTTTGCAGCAAGTGCTTGGTAATTCAATGGAAAATGTTGAGGCCTTTGTTATCACTAATGGCCTCAATTAGAAAGAACAATTATCAATTCAATTAATCAGTATCCTGTTTAGGTTGAAAGTAATAGCTCTAATGCAGTGGTTATGAGGTCTTAAGAAAATATATATATTTAAAATCAACCAGTAAATGTGGAGAAGTTAGAAAATGGAGTGCCAATTACAATATTCCAGGCTTAAGCGATAGTCAAATGAAGTCAATCCTTAGCATTTTTTCTTTGCTTCTAAATCTTGTCTATATAAATCTTTCTCCTATTTCTTGCCAACAGTGTTTTTTATTAGCAATTCTGGATTAATGCTATGTGATTCTTGTCAGTTTTTGCTGAAAGTATTATTAGTATGTTTTATATGCCACAGATTATCTTTAAACAAAACGTTTCAAAACTTCTTTCCAACTTAGACAAAGTGAAAAAAAAATCTAATAAGTATCATACCCCAAAAATGTTGTCAGTCTGAAATGCAAAAGAATAATTTTGTACTAATAAAATAGTGTTACTATCTGATGAAATTCAAGGCATCAAAAGAGTTAGGAAGAATAAATTAGTTCCTCGGGTAAAAAAGGAAATTATACTTGTAGGATTATATTATTAAAAGATTAAACACAGTACAGATAATAAATGACAAATGTAAATAGTTCATAGGACCAGAACATATATAGTCTACCTTCTTAATAAAAATATCTTTAAAATTATACAAAATAATGTCAGTAATTTGATAGTTTTTGAGTCTATTATTAAAATCTTAACCTTTTCATAATTTTAACAAATATTTCTCAATTTACTAATCTCATTTAAAGTTGACTTTATAACATGGAGATCAAAATAGACTATGATAATGCAATCTACTAATAGAGCAAAATAAATTCATTTCCACCAAGGAGGACAAGGTCAAAGTTATTAGTCTCCACCAAGATCTGTTCTTTATATATAACTTTTCTGTAATATTTATGTCAGAGAAGAGAAAAAAATCCCCCTCAACAACTCAGTATTCTTCTTCACCTAGTTAAGTACTATATCAAATTAATAATTGACTGTTTAGTAGGAGAAAAAAAATAAATTTAATTTTTTTTGGGGGGGGGCCACACCCGGCGGTGCTCAGGGGTTACTCCTGGCTGTCTGCTCAGAAATAGCTCCTGGCAGGCACGGGGGACCATATGGGACACCGGGATTCGAACCAACTGCCTTTGGTCCTGGATCGGCTGCTGGCAAGGCAAACGCCACTGTGCTATCTCTCCGGGCCCATAAATTTAATTTTATACACATGAAGAATCTATATTGACTCAAATGTCAAAGAAAAAGACACAAAATGGAGAGTGGGTAATGTAACAAGAAAAGAAAATGGATGGAACTTCGGGATTCAGAGAAAGTAGAGGAAAAATCACACAAGTTTGGTTGAATCATATGATGAACTCAGAGGTGCTCCAACAAAATATTTGAGATACCATACAGATAAAAATTAATCTTTCTGAGAAATCTAGCAATGATCTCTAAATAATATCTCCAATTTTTATTCTTTTTTTTTTTTTTTTGTGGTTTTTGGGTCACACCCGGCAGTGCTCAGGGGTTATTCCTGGCTCCAGGCTCAGAAATTGCTCCTGGCAGGCACGGGAGGACCATATATGGGACGCCGGGATTCGAACCGATGACCTCCTGCATGAGAGGCAAACGCCTTACCTCCATGCTATCTCTCCGGCCCCAATTTTTATTCTTATTGATAGCCAAGGGAGTTGATTTTTTTTCTTGAGAGCCTGAAGAACCATAACTGATCTCATCTAGAAATATTTTATGTTTCAAAGTGACAATCCTAGGAAGACTTGTCTAAACATCTTGGGGTGACCTATCCATCATGTTTATATTTCTACAAATACAATAAAACATTAATGTTAGGGAGTTTACAGAATACTTACATAAAAACAGTACATTACATTACATTACATTACACAAAATTTAATGTTATGGTAATACAGGTATATGGGAAACAAGATTTGTTGTGAGTCAATTGGGTGAAGTGGGCAAGAGGGGAAGTAACCTAAAAATACTGAGCTTTTACCTCTATTAGGCCCAACTTTGTCACCCAAAGAAATGTCTAATATAGTTCAGGACTGGTAAAGTCCCCTAAGAGAACCTACACAAACAGATATATTCAATCAACCCACAAGGCAGTTGTGGTCAAGCAATACCTTATTCTACATGGCATGGGAACTGATCCTTATTACATAAGTTCTTGGTGAGCAATGGACTTAGACTGGAACAGGGAATTGTTCTTTGTAGGAAGAGAAAAGTAAGCACAGAAGTCCAGGAAAGTAGCCTTCCGTTGCAGATATGAGAATTAAAAAGATAGAGGTAAAATAGTGAACCAAATAGTTTTATTGGAAGAAATGTACATAAAGAAATGTGAAGGGAAAGAAAAAAAACATGGTCAAAAGAAAACTCAGGTTTCTCAAGATGAGAAAAAGGCAGAGAATGGCTTTTGGGAGATCATTTATAAGCAATTCCTCCAATATATCTTAGCCTGATATTCTCTGCATTTATAAATTAATCTATGGTTAATATATGGTATTAATCTAAATTAATATATGGTTAATCTATAATCCTAATACTATTCGGCTGTAAGAAAACATAAAAACATGCAATTTTCCACTATCAAATGGATCTAGAGAGTATCACGCTGATTGCAGTCAGATAGAGGAAACATATACAGAAAAATAATCTTTTTAATTGGGAAATTGAGAAACACTGTAAGAAGAGAACAAATGCCCAATGGTAACAAAACCAAGCACTGTTACTCTCAAATATTCTCATGTATTCTAAATACAAAGAGATGTATCTGGAGGAAAGAACTCAGGGACTAGTGGAAAGTTTTTCAATATTTTTCTGAAAATCTGTACAGAACTTTTCAGTTCCCCAAAGACTTAAATTATTTTTTTCAAATACTATGGAGTATTAGTGCTAAAAACATACCTCCATATTTATATATTTAGTTATAACAAATTAGCTAAATAGCAAAATTGGACATCCAAGTAATTCAAAACTAACTGGTTACTTAATTTATCAAATTTCTGATGCATTATAATATAGAGATACATTAAAAGTTAGTAACAACCAGAGAGGGTATGCCCCAGGATATAAAAATAGTTTCTTCTTCCCTTGCAGGGGTCCTCAAACTTTTTAAACAGAGGGCCAGTTCACTGTCCCTCAGACCATTGGAGGGTCTGACTATAGTAAAAACAAAACTTATGAACGAATTCTTATGCACACTGCATATATCTTATTTTGTAATGAAGAAACAAAAACAGATAAAAATACAATATGTGGCCTGTGGGCCTTAGTTTGAGGACCACTGCAAGAATAGTTGGAACTATATAAGAGTAAAACATGAAAAAACAGTAAGCTGTATGCTGAAACAAAATGTCTCCATCTATGTTAAAAACTCACTATCTATATAACTACAGGAAATCTCAAGGAGTCAAGACAATATTAAGCTAAAATCTAGCCCACCTCTAAAACTCACATAAGCTAAAAGGCTCTGTGGGAGTGGGATATGAACATCTAGGACTAAATAACACAGTGTTGAATATTGTAACTTGAAGAATGCTTCATGGGAATAGTGTAATTCACATCAGTTGGGGGCTTCCTAGAACTTCAGACTCTCAGAGCATAGTCAGACTTATTAAACTAGAATGAGAACTTTAACAATACTTTTTAGAGGACTGGGGAATTAGTTCAAGAAGGAACGTATACTACATATATGAGGCCCACTGATTGATCCCTGGCATCTGAAATAAAAAAGAAGAGCTAAAAAATCATAAACACATAAAGCTTGGTTAACAACACTTCTAGACAAAGACATTTTGAAAATAAATATATCAAGTATCACTAAAAGAAATAAAACAGCATATGAAAATAAAGCTTTTCAAACCATAACTTTCCCTTGGACAGTTTCTTTGAGTAACTGTCTCCAGCCATTATGAACAGATGAGATACTCAGGTTCAAAACAATCTATATCTTAGTCTATTCAGGCTTTTGTAAACCAAAATACTATGGATTAGGCCTCCTCACAAATATTTAGTCTATGCAGTTCTGGAGGCGGGATATCTATAATAGAGAGGACAATTTTATTTACTGGACAGGTCTAATAAAATCCCTTTCCTTTGTTCAAAAACAGTCTCAGATCATTTGTCTCTTCAGAGAGAACAGTGAGGTAACTTCCAGGAATCTATTTTATGAAACCATTACTCCAGTCTGGGCACTAATCCCAATCTTGAACGTTCTAGCCTTATGTTTAATTAACTTTAAAGACAACCCCTATCTCTACTGACCATCATATATAAGTTAACTTTGGAAGGGAAATGTAAAAAACTTTATTTATAGAAAAATCATGGAACTCTGCACACTAAACAAATCTAGAATTAAAACAGTACTCTGACTTCAGTATACTACTTTTTATACAAAATCTGGGATTTTGTGTAAACTTGGAAGAGGAACATCATCAGATGTTTGCTAATCAAATTTAAACCTCTTATAAAGAAGTAGATATAATTATTCCAGGTATATCAGCAAAATCTACACTCAGAAATACCAGGTCAATGTTGCTTTAAATGTGTATATGTTGATAAAAATCTTGTCTTAACTACATTTATTTAAAATATATTTCAATATAATATATGATAGCTATAAAAATGCCAAGGGCAGGCATATTTAATAGGATTTATAATTTCATCCTTAATATTACCTTGGAAAACATTACTATTTTCCTTCCAAGGACAAGAAATGTCAATATGAGAATAGAACTGAATCATATTTTATTTAGATTTTTTTTTTGTTCAGGCCTCTCAAAATATTAGCACATTATTTCCTGGGCAATTCTGAGAACCTTTGAATATATATGTCATTATAAACTTTGAATAACAAGAAGGAACATTGATATGGGGGTAGGGAGTGGGGTTGTAAAACACACTGAGTATAGTCAAATAACTGTCTCAGATTTTCTCAGAAGAGGAATATAGGGAAACTAACTATGCTAGATGCAAAGTAAAATATTTGACTGATTTATGATGATTGACCTGACGAAATACCACATTCCACAATCCCCTATTGCTGTCAATCCAGGCAACTGATTGAGGGCAAGCAAGACTGTAACTGAATAAAATATCCGCAGAGGAAGTACTATACTCCTATGTTCTCTGAAACAATGTGTGTAACAGAGCTGTTACAAGAGCATACTTATTTTTCATTCCAATTGTAAGAGCCATTTATCAAAGGAAATTGAGCTGATACTATTGAAATAGAATGATAGAAATTAGATTCAGATGATCTCTACCAAGCAGACCCAAACTCTTTGATAATAATTAAAAAACAGAACCATTATCTCTACTTCCCCTTGTATTTTGCTGGCCAGCCAGTTTTTTGGTTTTGTTTTGCTTTGTTTTTGACAGAAGCTGCTTTCCATATGGCTACTAATCAGGGAAGAAACTTTTTCCCAGCCTGGGGAGTGAATGTTCTTGTTCTCTGTCAATCAAAATAATTTATTTTTCTTTGCCAATGATTGGTTTATAAATAGGTGTGTTGTACTATTCTGAAAATTAAATTCAATTCTATTGCTAAGTTACCATTTATTTGACTCTTAAATAGAGATACATAAAAAGAGACTTGTACTCTTATATCCAGATGAAATTGCACAAGATACTTGGAATTGCAGGCAGCCATATTAGGACGAAGAAATAAGGTAATCTAAGAAAATCAACCAACCAGTTCTACAATTCTAAAGTAGAGAGAGCAAAGATAAAAGGAACTGAAGATATAATCAAACCACTGGATAAATCAAATATGGAATTACATAATTTTTATATAACAATAAATCTACCTTAAGTTTGGTTTCTATTATTGGTGGCCAATTTTATTAACCTCTAGTAAATCATGAAGCAGAGATTCTATTTTTCACATCTCATCTATTTTAAAGAGACATATCAAGTGGAAATACATAAATTATTTCACAGATGTGTGACTCTTCACAAAAAACTTCTTTATCAACAAATCTAATGTCACAGTAATGGTAAGGCATCATGCTATACACATTTTATCCTGAAGCATAATTCTTATGTCTCATATGTGAAAATATCTATTTTATTTCACCTTATAAATTTGTGAACTAATAAAAAGTTAGATATTATACTATATTTTTCTAATAGTTTTCACCTGGAGTATAATCTACAATTATTCCATTAACTGGTTTCCTGCTCATTGTATAATTTTCTTACAGATTGCCGATACTAACATAAAGGACTCTATGTTTCAAGTAAAAGATTTAATTAGATGTTTAGAAAAGGAAGAGAATATATTGACTTAACAAAATCAATTACTCATAGTTGCTGGAAGCCTGGTTTCTCTCTGACTCTATTCTGCAATCTGAAGATGTTATTTTCATCCTGAGGATGTGCAAACAGACTCATTCAGCTAAACTAGCATTAACCTAACTGCCCACATATTTCTTCACATTAGGAAAAAGTGATAGCAGTTTCCATCCTCAAGTCCCAACACTACAGTGTCACTGAGAAGAGAGAGATTTTCTTTCTCAGAAATCTTAAAAATATCATCAAAAATCTTACAACTTAATGGCTTTCATTCGGATATAAATCAATGGATAGATAATAGGGATGAAATTAATCAAATGCTGTCCGGGCCAATCAAAACTCCAAGGAAAGAGGGTCAGAAGTAGGATTTAATTAATAGAGAGGCAAAGCAGGGAGGCCAGCTTACTTACTTGAAGCCTTCTTTAGGTGGGGGGGGGGGAGAGGTAGAGGGGATAGAGAGAAGGAGAGAGAAGGAGTGAAGAGAAGAGAAAATAAAGGGAAAGAGAAGAAAAGACAGAATAGATAGAGGAAAGACAGGGGAGAGAGAAACAGAGAGGTCAGAGCTATATCAAGAGCAAAATGTCAGCAAGAGTTAGGGCCAGAGAACAGCCCAGAGAAAGAGAAATTGTAGCAGATGCAGAAAAAATCAGGAGCAGGAACCCAGGAAAGTAGTTTCTCAATCAGCAGGGTTCTCCAGCACATCTTCTCTGGCCTTATATACCCATCCCAACTGTTTCCTCTGGCAGCAAGTTACAGTGGTTGTCCAATAACTGACGTATCATCAGTAAAGGGACAGAAGCAGTTTTATGACAGAGGGCCTTCAGGCTGAGTCTCTTCTTTTAAAAGCCTTAGGGCTATTTTCCTATAAGTGGTATAGCTTATTAGTGACACATCTAAGTAAACTGGAAGATTATGAAAGATAACTAAGCAAAAGGAAAATATAATCTGTTTGGTGAAATAGGTAGGATGGTATAGGTGCTAGGGAGCAAAACTCAGTGTAATAGTTAGAAATTTGGCTTCTAAAGTACTCAGTTTATATGTAAAGGTCATATATATCTAACCCATGGGAAAACACAAATAACGCTATTGCAAAAGTTTAGGCACTGCTATATCTTGAGTTCTAAGGCTTGTATTTTGTACGTTGATTATTCATTGCACATTTTTTATTTTCTTCTAATGTTAAATTTCAACTGTCACTACAACTCCCACAATATCCATCCTTTGTTTTATTTTGAAAGCACCAACAAGATAACCCACAAAGTTATTAAAAGTTTAAATACAGTTTTGTGTATGGTAAAATCCTGTGCACAACTTGTTCCACCAACTTTGTTCCTCTCTAATACCTCTATTTGGCAGAGTACCAGTTAGCTGGGGGTTAAAAAAAAGAGTGGGTATTTTAAATAGAAATATTAAATTTTAATATCCACAATTTCCACATAATAAATTTTTCTCTCACATTAAATACTTGCACAGTGTATTCAGCTATGCCCCATTTAGCACTGCATTATACAATTTTGGCTAATTGTACGTTGTTTCCCATATAAGATTACCACTGTGTTATGTCATTCATCTTACTGTAAGCTTTCTGCTCTCTTGAACAATGCAGAGTGCAAAACAGCACAGAAATGCAAGGTATGACTCTCTTATAATTACTATACTTTTGTAGTTTTAATGAGGTAAGACTTGGTGATTCATAATGAAGATTATGCAATTTTCAACAGTCTAATTTTAAAAGTGGTTATGTATCTGCTCAATTTACCCAAAGTTAGTTCTCATAGGCATCATCTTATAACTTCCAGGTAAAATTTCTAGCTATTCATGCCAACATCATTATAAAAATCATGAAGCTAACATCAGATGCATTTATTATGAATTCTTAAACTCAGTCAACATACTATATTATAGTGAAATTACATTTCACTTATTCATTTATTTATTGATTTATGCATTCAATAATTCAGATTTATTGGTTTAGGCATTGTGTATATTAAATATTATAAGACACGTCTTGATTCTAAAGCATTCACAATCTATCGTATTAACTTAATTTATTAACCTAATTGAACATATTGACTTCTCTCTACTTTAATTTCCTCCTTTTATAGTGACAAATTAATAGTACTTATCTTGTAGACCTGAAATTACACTGAAATAATAAAATACACATAAAGTGCTAAAAAGAGCTCTTGTAACCTAAGGTATGTCCATTGAATGTTACCTAATGCTGTTAGTCTTAAGTAAGAGATGAACAGTCAGGGATTATTATGAATTCTATTACTGATTTGACTTATTTGAAGTGTTATAGTTATACAACACTTATATAGTTATTTATATATATATAGTTATATGTGTAGTTTATGGAAAGTGCTGAAAATATAGCAAAGAATAGAACTAATATACCACCAAGTCTTCACAGAATAACTATCCTAGATCAGGTATGACATAAGTCGCAGAAATTGTCAAAGGAGGGTTTACAACATGTGGACCATGTTTCACATAAGATAGTATGCATTTAGCCAATTGTGAGAAGAGAGCAACAGAGCATATTTTTCAAAATTCCTTCAGTGACAAATTTATGCAATTTCAATAACATCTATGCTGCTAGAAAGGGAATAATATACAGAATAAAATCTTTCCCATGAAGGACATAAAAAGACTGAACACGAGAAAAACAAAGGGCCAAATGTAACAAAATGGGAGGGAGAACAGATCAACATAATTTAGTTGATGGGGTGGAGTAGTACAAAGGAGGAATTGTGGGGTCCTTGGGAAAGGGAGGTGGGTACAATGGTGAGGGTGTGTTAGTAGAATCATAGGTATGAGAAGCATCATTAACAGTACACTAATTCGAGGGCCAATCAATTTTTTCCTATATCATTATAAATCAAAGAAAGAAGCTTTAAAAAATGTCCCCTGGTTTGGTCATCAACCCCTTGTTCTCCCTTAAACATGTATCTCTCTTGTTTTTCTGTATGCTTCTTTGCTTAACTATTTTCACTCTGGTGATGCCTGAGTTCTCTGTTAAATACTTCTTTCTTCCTTTCTCCTTAAATCATTCAAAATAAAACTGGCTTACTTTATAAAATAAAATACAAATGTATTTATGAATCTATGTTAAAAGCAAGGGAGAAAGTAGTACTATTATGCACTAATATGAGAAGATATGAAAACACAACCAAACTTAGCAAAACCTGCGTAATATATCAATATCCAAAGAGAAGGAAAAATAACTGTGAATTTTCCAAGCCTTAAACACTAATAACAGTACTAGAGAAGCTATCTGAAACTTGATTTGAAAATTAACAAAATACAATGAAAAGAAACAGACAATCTGCAGTAAACATGGGGATAAATGGGTTGCTATACCTAAGAGGTGTAAAATACATGTCTGGCATGCTCAAGGACCTTGGTTCATGTTCAGTACCACATACCTAATCAAGCCCAAGCACTTGTATAGCCAGGCAGAGTATTTAACCACCATAACCCACATTTTTAGAGCTCTGAACAAAACTGGGGAGAACCTTATATAAAAATGTTATACGATAAAGAATAAACTAAAAAATAAATGGTAGTGGAAAATACTAAGAAAATTCCTGGAGCATTAAGACATGGTATAAAATTTCATAAAATATTAGTAGAGGTATAGATTAGAAACTATAAACAATTTTTTATTTTGTTTTTGTTTTTTGGGGCCATACCCGGGGGCACTCAGGTGTTACTCCTGACTCTTCACTCAAAAATTGCTCTTGGCTCCGGGGACCATATGGGATGCCAGGGATCCAATCTGCATTCCTTCCTGTGTCAGTCACGTGCAAGGCAAACACCCTACCACTGTGCTACCACTCCAGCCCTTATAAACAATTTTTTGAATAAATTTGGCAACCAAAATAAGATGCTTGACTTTTTAGAGAAAACCAACAGAAAAACTACAGAAACATAAAAAAATATAATTATAAATATGTTATAATATCCCATAAAATGTTATAATGAAAATGAAGATTAAAAAAAAAGAAAATGAAGATTAGAATAATATACCTATAATTATGTCAGCAGTTTCTTCCCAGAAATTCCTAGATGTCCTGCCTAGAAAAAAAACATCTGCCTAGAATGCTGCAAGCTTATATTTCTAAATAGAAATAAATACATTTTCTCCAAACATTTTTTTCTTCTGTAAACTCAGCTTTGTTAAATTTCAAATCAATTTTCAGAATATTTTCTATTGATGTTTGTCCTGAGGATTCAGAAGCTTGATTTAGAGACTGCAGTAAGATATAAATAAGAAAAATGATATAAAATATGAAATCATAAAGTAAATGAAAATAAAAAATTAATAAAAAGCTTGAAGATAATTTAAAAACACAACTTAGTTCACAGATAGGAGGTAAAACAAAAGAAATACAAAAAAAAGGATTATGTATACCCAAATAAGACATATATAAAGAAATATTCAAATTAAAATATAAGGTAAATGAATAATATTAAATAATATAAAAATATCAGTTTGAAAGAGAAGAATAAACACTTATACAAATGGTGTTCTCAAAGAAAAAAATGAAAGTAATGCAGCAGAACAACTACTAAAATCTAAAAATTTTACGTAAAATATAGACTATAAACAACACATTGAAGGTCTAGCAGTGGTCCTCAAACTATGGCCCGCAGGCCACATATTGTATTTATATCTGTTTTGTTTCTTCATTTCAAAATAAGATATATGCAGTGTGCATAAGAATTCGTTCATAAGTTTTGCTTTTACTATAGTCAGACCCTCCAATGGTCTGAGGGACAGTGAACTGGCCCCCTGTTTAAAAAGTTTGAGGACCCCTGGTTTAGGGAGATAACTCAGAGGTTAGTGCAAAGGCTTTGTATACTAGAAGCCTGGGTACCATACTTGATCCCCTGAACACATATGAATATGAATGTTCTAAATATGAACAATTCAAAAAGCAAAACTGCCACTGAAAAATATATATATTAATGTGTCAAAATATATGTATTATATTGTTGTAAACAACATTAGTTATGTCAAATATATTTATACTTTGTATGAATAGAATATTAATACCTGGCTCGTGGATTGGCAGGATTAACATCATCAAAATGGCAATACTCCCCAAGGCATTATACAGATTTAATGCTATCCCTCTAAAGATACCCATGACATTCTTCAAAGAAGTGGATCAGGCACTTTTGAAATTCATTTGGAACAATAAACACCCTCGAATAGCTAAAGAAATCATTGGGAAAAAGAATATGGGAGGAATTACTTTCCCCAACTTTAAACTGTACTACAAAGCAATAGTTATCAAAACAGCATGGTATTGGAATAAGGACAGGCCCTCAGATCAGTGGAATAGGCTTGAATACTCAGATAATGTTCCCCAGACATACAATCACCTAATTTTTGATAAAGGAGCAGGAAACCCTAAATGGAGCAGGGAAAGCCTCTTCAACAAGTGGTGTTGGCACAATTGGATAGCCGCTTGCAAAAAATTGAACTTAGACCCCCAGCTAACATCATGTATGAAGGTAAAATCCAAATGGATTAAAGACCTCAATATCAGCCCCAAAACCATAATATATATAGAACAGCACATAGGCAAGACACTCCAGGACATTACAGGCATCTTCAAGGAGGAAACTGCACTCTCCAAGCAAGTGAAAGCAGAGATTAACAGATGGGAATATATTAAGCTGAGAAGCTTCTGCACCTCAAAGGAAATAGTGCCCAGGATACAAGAGCCACCCACTGAGTGGGAGAAACTATTCACCCAATACCCATCATATAAGTGGCTAATCTCCAAAATATACAGGGCACTGACAGAACTTTACAAGAAAAAAACATCTAATCCCATCAAAAAATGGGGAGAAGAATGAACAGACACTTTGACAAAAAAGAAATACAAATGGCCAAAAGACACATGAAAAAGTGCTCCACATCACTATTCATCAGGGAGATGCAAATCAAAACAACGATGAGATACCACCTCACACCACAGAGAATGGCACACATCACAAAGAATGAGAATAAACAGTGTTGGCGGGGATGTGGAGAGAAAGGAACTCTTATCCACTGCTGGTGGGAATGCCAACTAGTTCAACCTTTATGGAAAGCGATATGGAGATTCCTCCAAAAACTGGAAATCGAGCTCCCATATGATCCAGCTATACCACTCCTAGGAATATACCCTAGGAACACAAAAATACAATACAAAAACCCCTTTCTTACACCTATATTCATTTCAGCACTATTTACCATAGCAAGACTCTGGAAACAACCAAGATGCCCTTCAACAGAGGAATGGCTAAAGAAACTGTGGTACATATACACAATGGAATATTATGCAGCTGTCAGGAGAGATGAAGTCATGAAATTTTCCTATACATGGATGTACACGGAATCTATTATGCTGAGTGAAATAAGTCAGAGAGAGAGAAAAACACAGAATGGTCTCACTCATCTATGGGTTTTAAGAAAAATGAAACATTCTTGCAATAATAATTTTCAGACACCATAGAGAAAAGAGCTGGAAGCTCACCACAAAGAGTGATGAGTTTAGTTAGAGAAATAACTACATTTTGAACTTTCCTAATAATGAGAATGTATGAGGGAAATGGAGAGCCTGTTTAGAGTACAGGCGGGATTCGGGTGGGGAGGAGGGAGACTTGGGACATTGGTGATGGGAATGATGGGTCGTGTTCTTTACATGACTGAAACCCAAACACAATCATGTATGTAATCAAGGTGTTTAAATAAAAAGAAAAAAAAGTAGAATTATATTTAAAACACAAAAAATAAATAAATAAATAAATAAATAAAAATATTAGTCAAATGAGCCATTAATTCCTCTGCCTTTGAATTATACAAAATGTATGAAAAATTCAATGTTTCATTATAAAAATTATATAAATAGGTCTGATAACCTTTTAATTTTAAGTATAAATTAAATAAGAATATGTTTCTGTTATGTTTCATTTGACACAGATCACTTATACACTGCAACCTATCAATTTTTTTATAATATTGAACTCAAACACTTTCAAGTTCAAACTTCTTTGTTTTTCCATATCAAAATTTCAGAATTCATAGTTAAACTCCTTCAAAGGACTAGAGAGATTTTTACAGCAGGTAGAGTGCTTGCCTTCTACAAGCCAGGAATGACCTGAAAAAGTAAATAAAGCCATTTAAATCTTTCTATGCTATGTCATGTATTCATCCAATTTTTCTTAACCAGCTTTCCTGAATATTATTTCACTATATCATTTCAATCTGTCCAACTTTGTGAAATCACCATGACTTAATCACACAAACTCTTTTCTCAAGTTTGATATTATGATTAATCCTCTGCATCTTTGATTTGTGGCAGATCTCCACAACATTGATTGCCTTATTCCTAGAATTTGTGAAAGAATTTTATCAATACTTCTCTGGACTGTTTCACCTTTTATTAGAAGTTTCCATTAGGACCAAACTGTGCAGATTGAATAAGAGATAGTAATATCCCATACTGTCGTATCTTTTTAAAAATTATAGAAGAGTTATAATTAATCTTTTGTCCTGCATGTGAAATATGACTTTGTGATAATACTGTGATTCATTGTGATTATTCAATTTTATGCCCTACTTTTTCTCTTCATTGCATTGGCAGGGATGTAAATTTAATCCCATATTGAAGACCATTATCTACATGTTAATCATTATTTGCATGATAACCATTATCCACAATACAATTCTGCTGAGCAATACTTTCTTCCCTACATCTGAAGTTTAATCTCCAACAAAGAATCTATTTCTATCAAGACATAACGATAATCTTTCTCTTAATATTTGTTAGATATTGTCAAACTATAAATAGAGAGAATATGTTAATTTGATAATATGGTTGTACAAATACAGATACAATGAGATAGTGTTGGGATGATGTGAGGTAGGTTTTGATATCACATTATTTGAAAAAGTAACTTTCATCACTTTATACAGATGAGTAGTAAAATAAAAAAGAGTATGCTAGTTATTGAAAAGAATCACAGGACTAAGTCTTTTCACTACCAATTTTTGTTTTTAGCAGCAATGTTAGAAATAGAAACCAGATCAAATGATTGATTGGGGCTGGAGAGAGAGCGTGGAGGAAGGCGTCTGCTTTGCATGCAGAAGGACGGAGGTTTGAATACTGGTATCCTATATGGTCCCTCGTGCCTGACAGGGGCGATTTCTGAGTGTAAAGCCAGGAGTAACCCCTGAGCGCTGCCAGGTGTGACCCAAAAAACAAACAAAAAATATTGATTTGGTTAAACAGTTACTAAGTATTAATTTTAAAAAAGAGTTATCAGGGGCTGGAGTTGTGGCATGGAGCGGTAAGGCGTCTACCTTGCAGGCGCTAGCCTAGGATGCATGCATTTCGATGCCCTGGCATCCCATATGGTCCCCCAAGCCAGGAGCGATTTCTGAGCACATAGCCAGGAGTAAACCCCTGAGCGTCATGGGGTGTGGCCCAGAAACCAAAAAAAAAAAAAAAAGTTATCAGATCAGTAATTTTCAACATTTGCTTTTATTGATGTTGATATTGTTAAGTATGGAACTCAGGATCCACCACCCAAACACCACCAGGAAGAGAAATGATAATGTAAATGCAAAGGAGTTTATTCTAGCATGTTGGGGTTCAACATCTAAAAAATGAGGAACCAGAGAAAGGCTCACAGGCCAAATTTAAAGGGTTCCTAGGGCTCAGTCTGGGATCTTTAAAATTATTAGTCCTTATTACAAGATTGGAATAGGATTGGTTGTACTTCAAATGTAGCATCAGCCAAATGGTTATGATGGGCTCTCACTTCAGTGAAGAATGATCAGACATTTCCAGATCCAGGGTGCAGTTTCATTTGGTTATCTGTTCACTGCTGCAGACCCAGGGTGCAGATGTTATGTAGCTGGCGGTCAGCTGCTGTTTAACCTTATATGAATATTTCCTGGCATTTACCCCTAGGATCTGGTTGGAGAAACTGGTTATTCTTCTGGAGCTAGTCTTTGTACCTTAAAACTAGAGCCTGTCATGGCTATACTTAGGCTCACAGCAAAGCCAGATTTAGAGCAGCTAACTTCGTTAAGCATGCAGAGTACAAAAAGCCAAAGCAATGTTATCTCTAAAGGCACACCATATTCTAACCTCAACATTTAGGTTACAGTTAATCCTAAATCTTAGATCCTAACAATATGATAAATTTTGATCAACTATGAAATACAAGGGTAAAAATTTTTACCTATGTATTTTCTACATAATACCTATACTTGTTAAGATTTACTCATCTCTTTGCCCAAATTCCTTTCTTCTTTATAATTTAAACAACCACAATCATAATTTTCAAAGAAATAGACTTTAGGTATGTCTATAAAATTTTCTAAATCCAAGATCATAAAAATATGGCAAGTGAAAAGTAAACCATTTAAAACCTTTTTAAAAAATGTAGTAAAAAAAATAGACTGCACCAAACTTCAATTTATCCCATTGTCTGCAAGGTTCATTCTCTGCAAATTTGATTTTCACCTGTGAATTCCATGAACTTAACAATTCTACTTAATGCTATAGCTTTTGTTTAAAAATCTATGATTCCTAATGTCTAAAACCAAACTGATATACAGTGAAGCTCTTTCTGGTTGTCTAAAATAACAAATGTGACGGGCTGGAGCAATAGTGCAGAAGCAAGGGCAGGCAAACTGGGTTTGATCCCCAGCAACCCATATAAATCTGATCCCATCAGAAGTTTTCTCTGAGCACCACCAATCATAGCCAAAAGATAAATAAATAAATAAATAAATAGAATAACTAACATTTTAAATACTTATTTTATGTTGTATACAATGTTAATTTACATGTACATGGTTCTCAATTTGATGTATCAACTCACTGAGTTGTACTATCTTAGTTATTTGCTTAAAAATCATTCTATCAGTGAAAATATTTTTAGTTCAGAAGATCAGGGAGAGCAGATTGGGTTGTTTTCAAATATGTATGTAAAGACCTGACATAAACTACAATGTTTCCTTGAGTCACCAGCTTTCCAGCCTCTTCTACAGATTTTCTTAAGATAAGTAAGTCTCAATTACCAAAACACAATTTAAGCAAAGGAAATACAGAACCTGTATTTCAGGTGTGTTCCTCTCTCCCAACACCTACATTTTTGTTTCTTATCTGAGTCAAATTAAGCCAATATATGTGTAGACATATCTATGAATGGGTGCTTGATTCTGAGTGAGAGGTGTGTGTGTACTTTTGTTGTGTGTACAAGTATATGCATACTTCTAGAGTTATTGTCACAGATTGTCTCAGATGAAGACTTTTTTTTTATTTTTATTTTGACCGTATTGGCTTACATATCTTTCACAGTAGTAGGTACATATAGTAGGTACATATTAACATTAAATCAGGGGAATACCTATCACCAAATTTGTCCTCCCCCCACACACGTTCCCTTCCTGCAACTCATATCCCACACCATCACCCCCCAGGCTGCTAGAGTAAGTGGTCCTCTCTGTGTCTAGCTTACTATTAGTGATCATATATCTTTTTGGTCCTGGTACCCTCCCTTGTTTCCCCCTCTATTTGAGAAGCAGAGCTAGATCGTTCGAGTTATGTGGTTTTGTTTGAAGGAAAGAAAAGCAATAGAATGGGGTAAAAAAAAATCAAATAAGCTGAAAATGGGTGCAATCCTTCTAGAGGCTTTCAACCTCAGTTTGAGAAAGGACAGATAAAAGGTAATACAGAAAGAAATATCAAATATATCAAGTATCAAATAAAAAATCCAGTGAGCACTACAGCAATAAAGACAAACATCACACACTATTCTCGGTCCTGAAATCAAATCATGCTGGAGTGCAAAAGAAAAAGATAAAATAAAATAAAATAAAATTGGAGACATCAACTTCAATATCTACACCAAAATAAAGAAGTAAAAAATAATCAATCAATAAATATATATGTGGATAAAAGGACTATTTTGAGGGTTCCCCCCCCCTTGCATAGGCACAGTAACTATTGGAGACATTATAGAGGGAATTCCCCTGGCCTAGGAGATACAGGGTTTCTCCACCTCTGAGTATACTGTCATGGGATTAACTATAGACTCCTTGCATGATCATTTACTCTCCCTCGGTGCTTTTGTGGTGTATGGAAGACTTCTGCTTCGACATGGATGGTAAAGTCAGACCTCTGTATCTAGAGATCTTGATAAGCAAGATATCCAATTCCAGAGGTCTGACTGAGACAATCGCAACTGATCAGTACTTCCGGAAACATAACAAAAGACTCTATCCCAGGCTCCTACCTAGGAGCAGCATAATGACCAAGACCACCAACTACAGAAGATGGATTAAAACGACACTGAAGAAGCAGAACTGCTAGAACCACAAAGAAAGACTTTTTTTAAATTTTATTTTGGGATACAACTGGTGAGGCTCAGGGGTTACTCCTGGCTATGCACTCAGAAATCACTCCTGGCTGGGGGACCTTATGGGACGCTGAAGGATTGAACCACAGTCTGTCCTGGGTCAGCTGCGTGCAAGGAAAATGCCCTATAGCTGTGCCATCACTCCAGCTCCATCAATAAATACATTTTATTCAGTACATCTATAATGTAAATTCTGTCTAAAATAATCTGATTTTCCTCTAGCATTGTTTTATTGGTTTATTTTTAAGTTAATACAAATTGACCAGAATCTCTATCTTATTATAAAAATTCTGGCTTTCTAGATTAGTAGGAAAAATGTGTTAGAGGACATAAAAATAGAAGTATCAGGGTCTCAGGTTTTTTGTTTTGGGGGACTTTTTGATGAGGGGGTGGACCACACCTGAGTGCCACCAGGGTACTCCTGGCCCTGTGCTCAGAAACCACACTTGGCAGGTTACAGGACCCAGAGAGGATGCCAGAAATAAAATCTGAGACCATCTAGGGCTGGCTGCATACAAGGCAAATGCCCTGCCACTGTGCTATCACTCAAGCCTAAGTATCAGATTAATTTGGTTCCTAACCCAAAGTTCTAAGATTTAATAGAAAATTCCTTTAGTGCCCCGACATGAGCTAGTCAAGTATCCAACAAACTGTATAATCATGTGCTAAAAAGATTCTTACAAGTTTCTAGAATACAGTCCAATCTTAACACTACCCATAATTTACTGGCAGATAGTATTTCATATTCTTGTTTTGAAAGAAAGAACACTTACCTTTCCTTTCCCATGTCCATTAATTCCCACAATGCTAACCTGGTCTTGGTCCAGAGGTATCAATCAGCTCATATACCTGCTAAAGTGCCCAACTCCTGATTAACACAGTCAGGTCACAGAGGTACCACTTAGCAGTTCTGGAAGAAGGCCTAACTTACTGCCAGAAGGTGGTTCAGATGCCCCAGGAACTTGGCTCAGCAGCTTTTGCAGTAGCTCTGGGAAGCATGCTAAATCATACTTATCCTGATTTCTGCCAACAGTTAAGCTGAATGAGTTCCATGATTGTTCTAAAGCCTTTCCAGAGATAACACCCCTGGTAACTCAAACACATGCTGATGCTTTAAAATAGAACCGAGGCATGTCAGAATAGTAACATCATTTTGAGATCATAAATCAGGACCTTAATGTCACAGATATATAAACTGAATGTCCAAAGTAGGAGTTACTAGAAGGTAGGGTGGGTCGATAAGTAGAAAAAAAGGGATCAATTGTATGTTACAGGTAGATTGGACTTTTAGTAGTACACATAATGTATTGTATGCAGGTGTTGATTTATAACGATGTGCACCTGAAAAGTTATAATGCAGTGTTACTTTAGTATAAAAATGACATAAGCAAGGAAACTGGGTCTGAATCAATAAAAGCACCTTGTTCAATTGGTACCATATATCTACATGACTACATGACCTATTTTCCTCAAATCCTTCTTTTTTGCATTGTCTCTATCACCATAAGCTTTGTCCAGTAAATAGAGACTACTAGAAAATTCAGGATATAATAATTCATCTTTTATTATTTATCTTGGCTTTTTTTTTTTTACCAAATGTATGTTTTTTATATCAGTTAAAATTACTGCAAATAGCCTTTCTGAGTGATCTTCTGAGTTGATCAGTGGAAACACTTTTTTGAAATTGAGTTACCATGAATTACAATGTCATTCATGACTGCATTTTATGCAGTGTTCCAACATCAATCTTGTCATCAGTGTCCACTTTCCTCCATCAATATACCCAGTTTATTTACACCCACCTACACACCACTTACTGTGTTGCAGGTGCTTTATTTTTTCTTTTCTCTTTTAGACACTGTGGTTTATAATATTATCACTGACAAAGTATCATGCATATCACTTCACCAACTTTTAACACTCCCTCTTTCTCCAGAGTAACTCTTGTCTCCATCATTGTCAGGTTTTCCTTACTTGTCCTGCAGTGGCAAATTTTCTACTGAAGACCAGTTCTCAGGTTGTTTCTATTGTGTTTGGGCATTTGTTATTCCCTGACTATATGTCTTTGTATATAGCATAAAAGAGAGATAATTCTGTGCCTTTCCCTCTCCTATTGACTGACTTCACTCACCATGATATTCTGCAGAACCATCCACATAGCAGCAGCGTGCATAACTTAATATTTTCTTATTGCTGAGTCTGTATTTCACTTATTTCACTGTGTGTGTATATATATATATATATATATATATATATATATATATATATATACTATAATTTCTTTATCTAGTCATTTCTTCTTGGACACTCGGGTTGTTTCCAGTTTTCAGATACTTACTGTGAATAGTGCTGCAACAAACATAGAGGTGCAAATGCTTTTTTTTCTGGATTGTAGTTTAGGGCCCTTGAGGTACATTCCAAGGAGTGGAATTGATGGGTCAGATGAAATAATCAATTTGTGGCATTCAGGGGCTACTCCTGGCTCTGTGCTTCAGAAATTATTTCTGGCAAGTTCGGGGAAACATGTGGAATGCTGGGGATCAAACCTAGGTCTGTCCTGGGTCAGCCACGAGCAAAGCAAATGCCCTATCACTGTACTATCACTCCATCCCCAAGTTTTTTCTGTTCTTGATGAGTGCCAGTCTCTGGTGTGGGTGGTTCTCATTGTTGATTTGATTTACATTTCACTGATGCTTAGTGATTTTGAAATTTTTTTTCATATAGCTTTTGATCATTTTCATGTGTTCTTTGAGAAAATCTTGAAGGTCACATGCACTTAATGAACTCATCCCTCTTTCTTACACCATCCACAGTAGTCAAATCAAAAGAGTGGAAACATTCTTTTCTCTGACATAGCGTAAGAAAATCTCAAGTTATCATAGTAAGTCTGAAGCCTGGCATCTCTACCTGACTGATAGTTATTTTCTCCTTCCAATGCTCTTGCCACAAACCCTGCTGCTTATATTTCCAAAACAGCAGGTGGTTTTGCAATGTTTCTGCCACCAACAGCTAAACTCAGAAAGGGCCGGAAGAGCAAAACTCAAAAAGCCTAGAGCAAAGTGAGACAGACCATGGAGAAACTAGGGAATTCCAAAGAAACTGATCCTTGTGAGGTTAAAATAGACATTTTTTTTGAATTTCAATATATTTTATCCCACTTGTAGAATGAAAAAAAGAATTGATTGTGTGTTTCATTCCTACCAGACACAGTTCTCAGCATTTTCTTGATATTACATCACTTTTGGCTCCTCAAATGGATGTTGTTTATGGTTTGCAAATGAAGTGAGACTTAACAGCTAGATATTGGTGAGAGAGTCAAGTGATTGGCTTCACAACCTCAATTTAAGGTCCCTGCTTCAATGACAGACTCATTTCCTGGGCATGGATGGAAGAATGTTAATTAAATAAAACAGTAACTTTCTAAAGTCAATAAAGCCCACCCCTTGTCTTTACATGACAGTAAATTAGGCTTTTCTGATTACTATTTTTATTTTCCTAAATTTCAGAAAAATAGAAGCCAGAGAAATTTTATATCTGTAAACAAAACCAGATTGTCCAATAAGTACATTCACCTGGCTGGTATTGTAGTTAATTGACATTTCAAAAAAAATAAGTCAAACCTATTAATTTTACTAAAAGAAATAAAAGCTTTCTTGAGTGATGAATCAGTACCATCAAAACAGACAATTTGGTGCCACAGTGTGTGCACAAGCACCCTCTTAGGAAACACAGAGAATAATCTGACAGAAGCAGCATGCATTTTCATAGCTTCCACAGTAAAAAGGAGTGAGGCCACAAGGATGCTAAAATATCAGAGCCAAAAATCATTAAATCAATAAGGTAGTAAATGAACAGCTGAGGTAATGAATACAAGCAAAAGAAAAAAAAAGCAAATAATCAACTGGCCTTGAGAGCATTTCTCTGAACCAGAGGGAATCTTGACTTTGGAATTTGAGGAGCCTGCAGATCAAATTACACAAGTGAAATTTGGAAGGTCACCAGTGGGTAAATGAGATCTCTAGTCATATCCCAAACTGAAATGACACCTAACAGGTTTGCCATTAGTTATGTAAATGTGGGTGTTTATACTGACAGTCTGATTGATGTCAGTTCAGAAGGGTAATAATGGAGAACCAATTTAAATATTGCCAGCAGGAAAAGAATAACAGGTAGAAAGACTCATGGACTAAAGAAGAACCATCTTGTTGAAAATGACCTCAAGACAACCTAGGTTTGTGTATAATGTTTTGGACAATAAAGTGACAGTAAACAGTAGGATCAAAGAGGATATTATGATATCAAATATTTTATTAGAAAATATCCTATCAAGTGATATCAAATACCCTATTTTCAAATATACTATCAAATTTCCTATTATCATATAATATATTATGATAGTTATTGGGATAACAGTGAGTATCATTTGGAATTTTATGACCATGAGTAAGAATTGGTCATTTTAATATTAAGTTCAGTTCTGTAATTTAAATGCACTAGCAGGGGTCAGGGGGGAAATTCAGGGATCAGGGATACAGGCATGAAACCACATTTCCATTCAATACATGACCTTCTCTCCAACACCACTGAGCAGTGCCTGAGTGGCTCAGATGGCCTATAGGCTGTGTGGTGCAAGATAAAGCCTAAGTAGATTCACAAATTCCAGATTCTAGCATTGAATTATTTAAGACCATAAATAAATTATTGCCAAGAGTAATCTAAGAACCCTTTGAGCACTGTTTAAGGGATATCCTTCCCTCTCCCCACAAATTAAAAAATAGAAGTCTCTATTGTCAGCTATCTCAACTTCTCAGAAATATATTAGTAAAATAATACTAAATTTATAACGCAAGAAAATGAAGCTTCTCTGTGGAAAATATTTTGTAAAGAAAATTGGCCCATGTTAGGTTGTGAACAGAGTTAGACAGTCTAAATTCCATTTAACAATATTCTCAAAGTTTTGCTGAGACCTTTCTGAGCTTGGTAATTAACAGAGAAATAAACAATAACATTAAACTTTTACAAAATGATTTTCCAGACTAAAGAAAAATAACACTGTCCGTGTTGAAATTCAAATAGGCACAATCCAGAAATTCTCCCATAATCATTGCAAAATCTGTTCTATTTTCAACAAGCCTTTCACTTGCTGCCATGAAGAGGTTGGGTGCAAGTCTAAAATTCAAGTCCTTGTTTGCTCTTACCTGGAAACATGTACTATTATTCTATGAATATACCCAAACTGCCCTGCAGGTGAGATAAGAGTCCTTGTAAAATAGAAACAGATATGCCCCATTGAAGATTGGCTTAAGCTGGCTAGACTCTCAGTGATTAAAACTGAACACCTTCCACCGAGCAACTCAGCAGTGAAGAATAATGATGATTTGAGCCCAGCTCAAACATCTAAAGTTCAGAAAAACATGACTTATATGTATATATATTGATAGTTAAGTCACTATATTTTGGGTGATTCACTTCAGAGTTGAAACGATGTCCTCCTCAAAAACTCCTTGCTACAAACACAGACCCCAAATAAAATTGATTACTATTCTTAGTTCATAATATTAACAGATGTCAGTATGACATTCAAAATAAACTACATATACTTGTTTACTTGGAGAAATATTTTATTTATATAAAATTATAATTATTTTAATAGATATTTTTATTCAGATTATCAAAGTCCATTTTCCTCTTAAATAAATTATCAGAATCAGGTTAAAAGATGATAGCAAAAAAAAACCCCTAAGATTTCAAAAGTTGAGTTAAAATATCTATCTACTCCATTTAAAATAAAGCAGCACTGATCATTAGAAAATAGATGTAGCAAAATAAAAGGAAAAATTGAAATATGCATCCAAGATACAAAGAAAAAGAATCTAAGCAAGAAAACATTAAAATAAGAACTTAAATAAAATTCACATAGATATAATTTAAATGATGAAGAGAGATCAAGAAAACATATAAATCAGTGACACAATATAAAGCCAAGGCTGAGGCTACTCACCCTACCATTCTCTTCATTCCATATAAATCAATACACTTTAAGCTTACATTGCTAATCGTTCAATAAAGTTACACAATTTATGCTTATTTTCAAAAAAACACAATAAAAAGAAAAAAATAATAATAAAATTCAGTGACTTACTACTGTCCTAAAGGTAATGGCCAAATTCTACTCACAAAACAAAATGATAGGTATAAAATGCCTATCAAATTGTAACTATTTTAAATACATGCTCATCAATATTCTATTTATATAACCTATAATTACTATAGTTGTTAATTTTACAGAGCTGGGGATCAAATTCAGGGCCTCCCCCATGCAAATTAAGTGTTCTACAAGTGAGTCAGACATTTAGTCAAATAAGCCATCACTTTAAGAAAATTGTCTAGAACGAATAATATACCAAAAAATATTGAGTGTATGTTTGGATTGTTTACACACTTCTGATTTCATTGAGTTGTTGTTGTTCTGGGCCACATCTGGGCACTTGATGATGCTTATGGGTTCCTTCTGGCTCTTCTTTTTGGAAACACTCCTGGAATAGCTTGGGAACCATCTGGAATTCTGGATATAGAGAACCTGGAATGGTCACATGAAAGGCAAGTTTTCTATTCACTGTACTATCTCTCCAGCCCCTGGTTTAGAATTAAAATCATTTAAAAGGATTTATAAACAGACAAAAATGTAGAAGTAGCTAGAAATGTCTTATAAATTATTTTGGTACTAGATGTGTTACTTTATTTTTATAATAGTATAATATACCCTAATCCTTAGAATTTGGTCTTGGCAGGCTAAGACACATTTAATAATTAATTTACGATGGTCAGAAAAAGTTATACTCAGTACTTACTTCTTTTAGGTATCACTCCTAGATGTCATTGAGAGACCGTAAGAGATACTTGAGAGCAAATTGAGGTTGGCTGCATACAAGGCAAAAATCAAACCCACTATAATATGACACTGGCCCCACTACTGTTTTTTTGTAGACTTTGTGTCCAACATTTAGTACAGCAGTTTAATTATTAATTAGCTCAGCGTGATGAATAAAGTTTGAGGGAAAAGTCTAGGTTTAAGAAAATTGGTTTACAGGTGAGTCGTTCCTGCCCAGAGACTGGAATTAGCTGCTCTGCTGTATCTCTGAAGCACAGAATCCATCTTGGGCCTTCTCTCTACTTGCTTTGGCTTGGGAAATTTGATACTCTCCAGCATCCTTCCCTGAGGGCGTGCTTTCTGCTGAAGTGAATAGTCCCACCCACAAAGAGTGGAGCCAGAGGTGCAGGGCTACACACATTATCTAGCCAATGAATACCACCACACATCACAAAAATACCCCACAATACAAGTGTGACAATGAGGAAAAATGCAGACCAAAATCAGGCATAGAGAATAAAGATGACAACTCTGATGATCTGAAAAATGCCAACCACATAGTCTCTCAGATACGAAGTTTAGAGAAGAAATAAGGAGAATATTCAAAGAACTCAAAGAAAGCATCAATCAAGTTGAACCAAACACTAATATAAATCAAAGATATATGAATATAGAAATCATAAAGCTCCAAACTGAAATAATAGATCAAATAATAGTGAGCTGGAAGATAAGATGCATAACAACTTCATACAGCAGAAGAGATTGGAAAATAGCCTTAAAGCAAATGATCAGACAATGAAAAAACTACTCAAAGAATGTGAACAGATAAAAATAGAAGTCTTTGACAAGCTCAACAGAAACAATGTAAGAATCATTGGAGTCCCAGAAACCCAGTAAGAAAATCTCCAGAAAGAATCAACAGTCAAGAATATCATCACAGAAAAACTATCCGAGTTAAAGAATACAAGTGACCAAATCCTGCATGCCTGAAGAGTATCAACTAAAAGAGACCCCAGGAAAAATACCCCAATAAAAATCCTATTCACAATGACTAAACCACATATAGAGACAGAAAACTGAAAGCAGCAAGATAAAAAAGGGAAATTACATTCAAGGGAGCATCCTTGAGATTTACAGCAGACCTGTCAAAAGAAAAACTCAAGGCCAGAGGCAGTGGTGGGACATAGTGACAAAACTCAATGAAATAAATACTTTGCCTAGAATACTGCACTCAGCAAAACTCACTTTTAGGTTTGACGTAAGTATACATAGCATCACAGATACATAACAGCTCAGAAAATTTACAGACTCAAAAACAGCCTTAAAAGAAAAAATGAAAGGTCTACTTTAAGACAAGACTGACCAACAGACACAACACACTTCTACACAAAAATGGCACTAAATCCCATGGCAAGTATCTCTCTCAATGTCAATGGACTAAATGCACCAATTAAGAGACATAGAGTGGCTAAATGGATAAAAAAAAAAAACTGAACTCTGCTGCCTACAAGAAACATACTTGAATAGTCAGAACAAACATAGACTTAAAAATCAAAGGCTAGAGGAAAATTATCCAAACAATCAACACCCTTAAAAAAGCTGGAGTGGCCATACTAATCTCAGATGACACCAA
Organism: Suncus etruscus; assembly: GCF_024139225.1. NCBI lineage: Eukaryota > Metazoa > Chordata > Mammalia > Eulipotyphla > Soricidae > Suncus > Suncus etruscus. Next base: position 87,484,109 of record NC_064856.1, on the reverse strand, counting down.
ATCTACACTCAGAAAAGTTGTAAAAGACAAAGATGGACATTTTGTATTAATAAAGGGATATGTACAGCAGGAAGAAATAACTCTCCTAAACATATATGCACCGAATGAGGGCCCAGCAAAATATTTAATATAATTGTTGACAAATCTGAAAAAGAATATCAATAACAACACAATAATTGTGGAAGACCTTAACAAGGGTCTGTCAACACTTGATAGGTCAACCAGACTGAAACCCAACAAAAATATACTAGACCTGAAAAAAAAATAGGAAAAAGAGGCCTAGTAGATAAATATAGGACACTCCACCCTCAGAAACCTGAATACACATTCTTCTCCAAAGTATATGGGCCACTCTTCAGGTTAGATTACATGCTGGGACATAAAACATACCTCCATAAAACCAAGAGGATAGAAACTTTGAAGGCTACCTTGACTGGTCACAAGGCTCTGAAATTAGATGTGAAATACAAAAGGAAACAGAAGACAAACTTTAACACTTGGAAATTAAACAGCCTAATACTGAAAAACCAATGAGTCCAAAATAAAATCAGAGAAAATCAAAATTTTCTGGAAACAAATGACTATGAAGACACAAACTATCAGAACCTCTGGGACACTTCATATGTATAGCTTTGCAAGCACACTTCATGAAGGAAGAAGGGGCATACCTGATTAACTTAATGATGCAGTTTATAGAATTAGAAAATGAACAACAAAAGAAACAAAAATAGGGAGACAAAAAGAAGTAACAAAGCTTAGAGCAGAAATCAGTGAAGTGAAAACCCAAAAAACAATCCGAAGGATAAACGAAAGCAAAAGTTGGTTCTTTGAAAAACATAAACAAGATTGATAGACCATTGGCAAAACTAACAAAGAGAGAGAGAGAGAGAAAGTTGATAATCCATATCAGAAATGAAAAGGGGAGATCACTACAAATATTGCAGAGAGTAAAAGGGTAGTCAGAAACTGCTTTGAGAAACTCTATGCCAATAAACATGAGAACCTGGAAGAAATGGATAAATTCTTAGACTCTTTTTTTTTGCAAACTTTTTTTCTTAATTTAAACATCTTGATTACATATATGATTGTGATTAGGTTTCAGTCATGTAAAGAACACCTCCTTCACCAGTGCAACATTTCCACCACCAATGTCCCAAATCTCCCTCCATCCCACCCCACCCCCACCTGTACTCTAGAGAGGCTTTTCAGTTCCCTCATTCATTCACATGATTATGGTAGTTCTCTGTGTAGTTATTTCTATAACTGCACTCACCACTCTGTGGTGAGCTTCATGAAGTGAGCTGGAAGTTCCAGCCCTCCCCTCATTGTCTCAGAGGATTGTTGCAAAATGACTTTTATTTTTCTTAAAACCCATAGATGACTGAGAGTATTCTGTGTCTCTCTCTCTCCCTTTGATATATTTTACTCAGCATGATAGATTCCATGTACATCCATGTATAGGAAAATTTCATGACTTCATCTCTCCTGACAGCTGCATAATATTCCATTGTGTATATGTACCATAGTTTCTTTAGCCATTCGTCTGTTGAAGGGCATCTTGGTTGTTTCCAGAGCCTGGCTATTGTGAATAGTGCTGCAATAACTATAGGTGTGAGGAAGGGGTTTTTAAATTGAGTTCTTGTGTTCTTAGGGTATATCCTTAGGAGTGGAATAGCTGGGTCGAATGGGAGCTCAATTTTTAGATTTTGGAGGAATCTCCATATCGCTTTCCATAGAGGTTGGACTAGACGGCATTCCCACCAGCAGTGGATAAGAGTTCCTTTCTCTCCACATCCCCGCCAACACTGATTGTTCTCATTCTTTGTGATGTGCGCCAATCTCAGTGGTGTGAGGTGGTATCGCATCATTGTTTTGATTTGCATCTCCCTGATGATTAGTGATGAGGAGCATTTTTTCATGTGCCTTTTGGCCATTTAGATTTCTTTTTTTTTTTTTATCAAAGTGTCTGTTCATTTCTTCTCCCCATTTTTGATGGGATTAGATGTTTTCTGTCAACATCATACACAACATCAACAAGAAGAAAAATAAAAATCACATGATCATATCAATAGATGCAGAGAAAGCATTTGATAAGGTCCAACACCCATTTTTTATCAAAACTCTCAGCAAGATGGGAATGGAAGGAACCTTTCTCAATCTAGTTGAAGCCATCTACCACAAGCCAATGGCAAATATTATCCTCAATGGAGAAAAACTAAAAGCCTTTCCTCTAAATTATGGTACAAGACAATCACTCCTTTTCAACATAGTACTGGAAGTTCTTGCTCTAGCGATTAGGCAAGAAAAAGATATCAAGAGAATTCAGATAGGAAAGGAAGAAGTCAAGCTCTCAGTGTTTGCAGAAGACATGATACTCTACTTAGAAAACCCTAAAGTCTCTACCAAAAAGATTTTAGAAACAATAGACTCATATAGCAAGGTGGCAGGCTACAAAATTAACATACAGAAATCAATGGCCTTTTTATACACCAATAATGATAGGGAAGAGAAGGAAGTGAAGAAGGCAATCCCATTCACAATAGTACCACACAAACTCAAATATCTTGGACTCAACTTGACCAAAGACGTGAAGGACCTATACAAAGAAAACTATAAAGCCCAGCTCCAAGAAATAAGTGAGGACACATGGAAATGGAAACACATACCGTGTTCATGGATTGCCAGGATTAACATCATTAAAATGGCAATTATTAGACTCTTATAAACTTCCACGGTTCAATGAGGATGTAGCATATCTATTTTTTTCTTTTTTTTTTTTTGAGGATCTAAACATATCTAAACACCCCCATCACTATTGAGAAAATTAAAATGGTAATCAAATGTATGACCAAAAACAAATGTCTAGGCCCAGATAGATTGACTAATGAATTCTTTCAAACCTTTCAAGAGTAATTACTACCAATCCTAGCCATACTATTTCATAAACTTGAAGAAAAGGGAACAAATCCAAATATATTTTATGAAACCAACATCACTTGATACCAAAACAAGACAGAGATGCAACCAAAATAATTACAGACCAAAATTGCTGATGAACAAAGATGCAAAGATCCTCAACAAAATCCTGGCAAATGGGATTTAATGCCTCGTCAAGAAGATCATCTAGTTTGATCATGTAGGTTTCATCTCAGGAATGCAAGAATGGTCTAACATCCATAAATTGATCAATATAATACACAACATCAACAACATGAAAAATAAAAATCACATGTTCATATCAATAGACACAGAGAAAGCATTAGATAGGGTCCAACACCCATTCTTGATAAAAACTCTCAGCAAGATGGGAATGAAAGGAACCTTTCTCAATCTAGTTAAAGCCATCTACCAGAAGCCAATGGAAAATATTATCCTCAATGGTGAAAAACTAAAAGCTTTTCCTCTAAACTCTGTTACAAAACAAGGCTGTCCTCTCTCACCACTCCTATTCAACATAGTACTGGAAGTACTTGCTCTAGCAATTAGGCAAGAAAAAGATATCAAGGGAATCCAGATAGGAAAGGAAAAAATTAAGCTCTCCCTGTTTGCAGATGACACGATACTCTACTTAGAAAACCATAAAAATTCTAACAAAAAGCTTCTTTGAACAATAAATTCATAAAGCAATGTGGCAGGTTACAAAATAAATACACAAAAAATCAATGACCTTTTTATACACCAGTAATGATAGGGAAGAAGTAAACATTAAGAAAACAAACCCATTCAAATTAGTACCACACAAACTCAAATATCTTGGAGTCAACTTGACTAAAGATGTGAAGGACCTATATAAAGAAAACTATGAAACCCTGTTCCATGAAATAAGAGAGGACATGGAAAAAATGAAACACACCCTGCTCCTGGAATGGCAAGATAGACATAATTAAAATGGCAATACTCCCCAAAGCCTTGTACAAATTTAATGCAATCCCTCTAAATATCCCCAAAGAAGTGGATCAAACACTTTTTCAAACATTCTTTAAAGAAGTGGATCATTTGGAATAATAAACACCCTTGAATTGCTAAAACAATCCTTGGGAAAAGAATATGGGAGGCATTACATACCCCAATTTTAAACTGTATTACAAAGCAATAATAATCAAAACTGCATGGT